>NC_081294.1:81082500-81707500 GCF_030435805.1 Mustela lutreola
TCTAAAGCCCAAATGTGACTATGTGATTCCACTGTGAACTTTGATAGTTCCTGATAGTCTGTAGGGTAAGATGGTTAAGCCAACCTAATTTTGAGATGAGAACAGGCTTATCTACTACCATTATTCCTGTCCCTCCTGTATTCCAAAAAATCAAACTATGTGCTCATCTCTAAATGTGTCCCCTAGTGGCATTCCTCTTTTGGTATGGGGGATGAGCCCCTGGAAATGGGAATGCTACTTGAGCTAGCTGTATATGGGGTCATTTCAGCATGGTGCCCCCAAAGAGGTATGTCTGGCACTGTACACTGGCAATGAGTCTCCAGATTGTCTCAACTCCTCTGAAGTCATGACATCCCTCTGTCCATAGTTTCTTTGAAGACATGGGTCCCACAATTATTGGTCAATTATCCCAAGCTGAGGTTACACTACGATTGGTTTTATAACATTTAAGGGATGATCTATATTGTTGGTGCCCCTGACCAGTTTTTGAAGTGACTCAAGAAGTGGAGTTCACCATTTAAGCTCTAACATAGTACTCTTCCTTTGTGTTCTTAGACAGCTTCAGGACTGATAATACTGGCAAGTCTTTCACCAATCCTAATGGGCCAAACCCACTTCCTAGATTACAAAATCAATGACCAGAGAAAAAGGTCACAGAAACAAAAAACAACACATTGAATTACAAGACTACGGCAAGGTGCTCATTGGCTGAAAATGTGTATTAATACTCACCATGAGTATATAGTGTAGTTGATTAAATATATAATACATAATATTTACTTATTGTATGTATCTTCTAAAAACTTACCCAAGTACCTTTCGGTCTCTCTATATAGATAGATATAGTGTGGCAAAGGACTGCATGAGTGGGGGAGGGCATGTGCATTTGTGCACACTCTTCTCTAGTCTTATGTTCCCCCACCCCTTGTCTCCACTTGAATTCCTACTTTTCCACCCTTACTTTTTATGGTGTGCAGAATCTCAGGCCCTACCCCCATCCACTGAATCCTGAATCTGCATTTTAATAAAATCCCATTAAAGCCTGACAAGCACTGAAGCTTCCCTAAACCCCTCCAGCAAAACAAAAGCTCTAATTACACACCTGGTATTTAGTCTTTATCACACTGTATTATGATTAGTTGCTTACATGAACCTATAATCGGAGAAGGCCTTGATGATGTTCACTGAAACATGTTAGGACATACTAATCCAGAGTTCTGTTATTTATTATGATGTCTGTAATACTACAGACTCTAGATTCATTGACCCAATTTCCTTTTCTCCTTCACAGGTTGAAAATACGAAAAACCTGATTTTCTAGCCCCCCTTCCAGCCAGATATGGTCATGTAACAGTTCTGTCAATGAGACATAACCAGAAGTTTGCTAATACTTTCTTTTCTTTTGCCTGAAACATGGACACAGTGTTGGAGGTACACCTTGGTTGCTACCGTCAGGCCAAAGGGCAAAAACCAAAGGTTGTGGACCAAGAAGACAGAAAAATCGGAGTTCTCAAAGGCAACTTTCTGATGGCAAATATGATGTTCTCATCTCTGAGATCTTCCTGTATTTAAATGACTGTTTGCTGTCAGTTGAGCTGAATCCATTTCCTACCAGTACAGTGTCTCATCATTCAGACAAGCAGATCAAATTTGCATTTGCTCTCTTTACTAGTCCTTGCTGAGGTTCATCAAGGTGGAACAAAATAAGGTGTTAATGATGGCTTTTTGGTTGTTCCCCCTTTTTTTTTTTAGGATTTTATTTATTTATTTGAGACAAAGAGAGGGTGCAAGTAAGAGCACAAGCAGGGGGAGGGGTAGAGAGAGGGAGAAGTTGACTCCCCACCGAGCAGGGAGCCTGATGCAGGGCTGGATCCCAGGACCTGAACTAGAGGCAGATGCTTAATCAACTGAGCCACTCAGGCGCCCCTTTGGTTGTTCCTTTTTTGCAAAAATTGTATTTCCCTAAGTAATTGATTTAGAATAACATCTACTAACAACATTCCCCAATGAGTGATAGAAACATGGGATACATAAAAATGATATTACTGGAAGTTTTGGTGAATGTGTAAATCTTGGACTATCAGAGAAATTAGTTAAAGCCTCTGGTCAATACGAGAACACAAATCTCTCCCTTTGCTTTTCTTGATATCTTGATTGCCACAAGAATGGAGGGGGCAGCCATATGGGGGAAGTTTAAAAAATACAACAATTATGATTGCTTTAATAGGAGCTTGGTGCATACATATCTGAGTTATGTTTAAATCCAGCCATACTGCCTGACTCCCAAGGTATGGGGATGCTTTGGGTCATTACAGTCTTAATATTTTCCATACGTTAATTAGGCACAAGTTACATTTCACTATGTTGGCCAAATGGGAGACCTGCTGTGAAATTTTGTAGAATTAGCCTGTGTGACCTCTTGGTCCCTGAACTACCCCATAAACTCTCAATGGGATTTTTGCTCCCACTGCACTGCTCTAGCGCTGTTGGGATCTTGCAGCTGTTTCGTGGCCCATCACTGTCAAATTACCCTGAGAATCCAAATCATGCAAGTTGAATCACCCTGGAAACTTTATCCATCCATTTCTTGGCGCACAAGGCCTCTGCCCCACAATCTGGTATCTCCTGAAGTCTATCGGTTTATCCTTTGTTATTGTGTACTTGGGCCCTATCCTACCTAGAAGAGCCACATTTTCAGATTGTTCCAGATGTGTGCTATATTTTAAAAGAGAAAAGAGAAAAGATAAGGGGACAATGAGCTCAAAGTCACAGTGAACATGTCTGACCTAGTCACCCTAAGCACATTCTTTTGAACACTCTCTATGTGAAACCTGTTTCCTCTGAGGTTGAATTTGAGTTTGAAAACCTGGCGAATGACATTTAGAGTTGGGTTTGGTCATCAGGCTGTGTGATACGGCTTTTTTGTGAAGATCCATCCAAATGAGGAAGCAGATGAACAAACAAGATCTGTTCTGGGTCTAGTCTCTGAAGATACTTTCAAAAGAGAAGTGTTTATCTCTTAAAGAAAGAATTATCACTAGGACAGCTGCTCCCTGGAAACCCACAAGGCCACAGTCTCTGGCAAGTGAAATTGTATTGTGTTCCTTAATCGGCTTCTGTCCTCAATCCATTGATACTCAAACTTGAGCTGTATCAGAATCACCAGGGGTGGTGGGTGGGGGGTTATTAAAGCACACACAGTGACCTCTGCCCCCAGAATTTCTAATTCAGTGGAGTTGAGGCCAATGGACTTGATAATTTGCATTTCTATCCATTTCCCAGGTGATGCTGATGGTACCGGTCCAGGACCACACTTTGAGGGCCACTTCTTGAGTCAAACATTATACTCTCATCCCATCCAGCCAGCTAATGGCTTGGCTGTCAATCCTGGGATTTATTATTATTATTATTTTTTAAAGCAGCCTGACTTAGTCTTATAGCTTTTACTGATTCTGATTTTCAATTATCCCAACCTCTCTTATTTTATGATTACATGGTTGATAACGCATATTGGATCTGAGGGCATCACCATGCTCAGCTGTGAGAGATTAAGCTAGCCAGATGGCACTGCTAGGGAGATCTTAGGGGAAGATAGAGTGGACAGAGTGTGGCAGTGTAATTGCCATAAGCAATTATTACAATTACAGCATACAACTGACAATCACTCAACCTGAACCTTGTCAGTGAGCTCATAAACAGATTACATTTGCTTTTAACCTCTACTATTTTCATACTCATAAATTCTGGAGGAGCCACAGTTCTTCTGGCTGCAGCTGGCCATGTTTTCCCATTTGCGTGGCCAGGTATTCCAGTGAGACATTCTCCCCTAAGCTTTCCTTTTGTCTCTTCCCCACTGAGGTACACAACAGGTGGGCTCCTGGTGCACATTTGAGATTTCTACTCAAGACTCCAGGGTGATTTTCCAATTCCTTCTCCACTTCACTTTGATCAGAAAAGAAATATCCTAGTAATTCCAGAGTACCATCTAGCTGTGTTATTAATTCCTGTAGGTTTTAGCCATGTATGAGGATCCTATTTGTCCCTTCAAGAAATCCTCAACTATTTCAGACTTTTTAGTATTCTGTATTTGCTTTCAAAAAAAGGAAATATGGTGGTGACTCAGAGAAAAGCCAGTGATGCCAAGGAGGCCAGCTGTCTCTCCCCACAGAGCACTACCACCTGGCTTCTGTCTGAACCCCATCAGGTGTCCTTCATCACCCAACGTGTACTTGTCAGGCAGAGGCCCAAACACCGTGCTGGAGAAGGTATGTGGTGAAGAACAACACCCAGTAGAGATGTCTTATCCTTCCTCCTCTTGCTCCACTTCTAGTTCCTTCCCAATATAAGCCATGGGGAGAGCAGAGTTACCAGAATGCTGATAATTCCCCAGAGCCAAAGCAACCTGCTTCCATGAAGAAGACACTCAGGACCAGAAAATAATGTCTGTTTGTAGACATTTATAATCACAAGATGGAGGAAATGGCCTTTGTCTGACAGTTTCTTTCCTTTTATCTTTGCCTGTCAGGGAACCTAACAAGTAGCACTCATTCATCTTAACCCACTGAGCCACCCAGGCACCCCACTCATTCATCTTGATTTGGTGACTCAGAGTGTGTGCTGAGCACTCTGAAGAGCATTAAAACACCACAGGATTTATCAATATTTGCATTCCATCATTGTCCTGGGGCAGGGTCTGCTGGGTGAGTCACTCCTGGGCCACCTTCCCCAGCTCCTTGGTCAGCAAGGTTCTCTCCCTTCACTTGGTGGCTAATGGGCACTCCTTGAGTCTGGTCACACATCTCCTTCAAAATGGCATTTTATCCACCCCGCCTACCTGCCCACCCTGGGGCCACTGTCTAAAGGTACCCCAGGAATGAAGAAGGCTGCTGACCCTCCCCCAGTGCCCATGTTTGCACTCTCTCTGCAGCTCAGCCATTCTCCTTAGTGCTTTCTTTCCTGGGCCAAAACAAACCCAAACCAAATCCTCTGGGTTGGAGAGTTTCCTGATGTGTCTGCTGACAGCCAGGGATTGGGGTATTAGGGGATTAGACCAAAAAAAATATATTGAGTGTGACATTTTAATAGAGTTGTAACTCAGTTTAATGGGACTTGGGAATTATAAAGGCATCTGGAAATGAGGATGCTTGAGACTCAGCATCATGATCCACTCTGGGTTTTTAAAAAATTTTTCTTCCTTCACAAGCAAAGAAAACAAAGCTGGCCATTTTTCACCTATGACATGGGAAGACGGGAAGGTGTTTCTTCAAAAAGTTTCTTCTCATTCTGGTTTTGACATTGATGAGTGGATTTGGCTTCAGAAGATCCCAGATGTGTAATGTGGGATCAATTTTCTGGGGGTAGTGAAGTGATTTTTTTTTTTCCCCAAAAGGATCTATTTTGACTATTGGTACTTCATCCCACACAGAGGGCTAATCCTGGGGCCTCAGATGAAGATGTCTTACCCTAGAGAAGGGCTGTGCATCTGCATTCCCACTGCAGCCCTGTACTGAATTGTGCACACATAGGTGAACCCCACAGGAGGCTGCCCGTGCTGAGATGTGGGGCTCAAGCCCAGAGCACACTTAAGGGTGTGAGCTGTGTACAGTCCTCATCCCTCTCCTGTGCTTCACTTCCATTCAAGTCAGCCTCCTACCAGAGCATGGCAAGAGGCTAATGCTGGCCATGGTTAGGGCGCTCCCCACCTTGGGTGACACAGGAGCCTAAATTCATGCCCCTCCACCAGTTCATCATGGTTGCTGCTGACATCCTCTCCATCCAGGCCTGGAATTCTCTTCAAGTCTTGTAGTCTCTCCATAGGCCCACCATTGGCACATGAATGCTGCCGAGCCTGAAGAGTCACTGCCCAGGGTCAGCCTCCTCAGAAGTTACCAGAACGCCTACCACTTCCACATCCCACTGCCTCCTAGGTTGGGGTGGAGGGTGGGGATGGGTGGGGAAGTGGAGTGGGTACTATGAGGGACACTGGATTCTGATTCTTCAATGGCCATCTGGCTTCTCCCCTTCCCATGTCTCCTTTTTCTTGCCTCATCCTTAAAGGCATTCCTTGGTTTACCTCTCTCTGCCTTATTCAGGATATTAAAACATCATGTCCCAAGAGAGCTGTAAATTTTCATAAGATGCAGAAGCCCACCCCCCTTTTTATTCCCCAAAGGGTTTCTGTTTTTCCCTGCCTTGTCTGCCTCTGTCAACTTCCTCAGAATAAAAGAATTGGGGGAGGGGCTTTGGAAAATATGCAAAGGGCCAAACTGAAGTGAACTGAAGGGAAGGTAATGCTGAAAAGAGCTGGAATTTCAGCCAGGGAAGTGGGCCTTGTACCTAAGCATGGTTATACCTGAAAGATGGTGTTTCAAAAGGACTATTTCATCTTGAGGCGGAGGTGGACAAAATGCTGGAGGATCGTCACAACGGACAATGTGGTATTGTGAGCATCCAACGTCCAGCAGAATACAAACTTCCTCTAGGTCCCGCATGCACTCAGAGGGAAGAACAGGAATGAGAAGGAGGAGAAGTGAAAGCAAATTGGATAGGGGTTTCAATGGGTGGAAAGATAACTGGCTTGAAAAGGAGGAAGTGCTGCTATTTTTGTTTGAGAGGGAAGGGAAGTTATAGAGGGCATTTAGGGTAACTGTTCAGTGGAAAAATAGGAAGGATCTAATAAAACTGAGCAATAGATTGTGCTTTCAGGTTCATAAACAACGGCTCATGTTTCATAAAAGGTATAGTGCTTGCCAGGCACCCTTCTAGGCATAAAGAGGATCATACCTAGGATCCAGATGAAGGAACTATGGCTCGGGCTGAATCAGAGAGCTGGAAAGGGGTGGGGCTAGAGGAGGGCTTGGGCAAGCTCAGTCTCATTGGCCCTTTCCTGGACTGCCTGTGGGATGAGATGAATCAGGGACTCTGGTTGGTTCAGCTTGAGTCTTGTACACGCCTGTCCCGCGTCTGGCAGTGGAGTCCACCTCACATCACCCAAGACATACAGACAGAGAGTGGTAGATTTCTGAAGAAAACCAGGGTACTCCCTGAAGGAAAGGTTGTGTTAAAACAACTGGTGTTCCCAACAGAACCCGACTTCATAAAACACCAGAAAGAGAAGGTGCTTGCTGCTATGTGTAGAAGGGCCTGCCTGGAGCCCCACGCCTGCACCCCTGACCCCAAAGATGCCCTGTAAGCATCTCTTAGGAGCTCCTATGAACTGAGGTGTTCCCTTGATGCTCCTGGTCTTGAACAAATAAGAAACCAGAAATGAGCAGAGCAATTCTTTGAGCAACACAACAAATGTTACCAGGCCTTGGCACTGAACTTTGTCCACTTAACTAATAAGGGAGTTCCTTATGTCTCACCCAGAAACCACTTCTGGCTTCGTATCAAACAATTTTAAATAAGCTCAGCTATTGGGCTACTACATCCCAAACCAACAGAGTAACAAAGGGCATTCTCTGGCCCCTGGGATATAATGTCACCTTTTGTTGCTCTGTTCTCTCACCTCAGGTCAGCAGGGACAGAAAAACTGAAACAGAAATCTTGGTCACGTACCTCTGGGACCTTCAAGCCTCCTTCAGTGAGTCAAGCCCAAATGAATTCACAGTAACAGAGCCTGTGTTCCCAGGATAATTTTCATTCCACTTTAAACTGTAATGGTTTATAAGAGCACTAAGTATGCTCAGTTAAGGTGGCTGCACACTTCGGATATTGTGTTTGGCACTACTTAGCTGGATCAGGGAGTGCCTGCCAACTTGGATTCAGTCGATGGGTCGGGCAGACAGCACACCATAAAACTCCCTCTTTCTTGCTGGCTCTCAGTCTTACTTGTCTCTGTGCTTTGGACAAAGTCACCCTATTGCCCAGCATGAATTCATCCCTCCTTGGTTAATGAGAACAAGTATGCACTGCCTCTCTCTGGCGGCTGCCTATCCACAGAGGCTCGCTCTCTCTCTCTCTCCCCCAATATTGTACCCAGTAGCGAGGTGGGTCCACAGAGACTAAAATGGTTTTTTTTTTAAGATTTTATTTACTTATTTGACAGAGAAAGACACAGCGAGAGAGGGAACACAAGCAGGGGGTTGGGGAGAGGGAGAAGTAGGCTTCCCGCTGAGCAGGGAGCCTGACCTGGAGCTTGATCCCAGGACCCTAGGATCATGACATGAGCCGAAGGCAGATGCTTA
Source organism: Mustela lutreola (assembly GCF_030435805.1). Lineage (NCBI taxonomy): Eukaryota > Metazoa > Chordata > Mammalia > Carnivora > Mustelidae > Mustela > Mustela lutreola. Next base: position 81,090,687 of record NC_081294.1, read on the forward strand.
ATGACTGAGCCACCCAGGCACTCCCAGACTAAAGTATTCTTGAGAGAGGAATTCCTTTTCAATAGCAGAGAGAGCCAAAAATCTTCTCATACATCCTCATGGAGACTTAGGGGATGCTGTGGATATGCTGGCTCTCAGGAGCAATGACTATCAAAGTTGAAAGCTGGGCCTGAGCTTGACTGATTGGGATGCTAAGCCAACTCCATGTGCCCTGAGGCAATTCCATTTTCCTCTGCTAGAAAATGGGGGATATTACAGGTATAGGCAGCCTGGGGTGGCTATGAGGCTCCAATGCAATGATGTTCTGTGCCAAGTGCTCAGCAGTGGGTCAGGAACTAGACAGTAAAATATCTGGGAATGTCAACCCCTGTGGTCATTATCATGACTATTTTAATTATTAGCAATACTCTGTGGCTACATAGAATGTTAGGAAGTTTCCCTTCTTGTACAATGGCAAAGGGTCTTGCTAGCAGGTTTTCTTTTCTTGTGTGTAAATCCAAAAAACCCAAAGACTGTCTTTTGAGTTGGACAGTCCATATAAATCTCTATTTCACGGCTTATTCACAGGGTAACTTAGAAAAAGCTGCTGAGTTTCAGTTTCCTTCATGTAGAATTCCTGTTAATTGACCTTAAATGTGGATAACAAAGTAGTTAGGTCAGAGAAGGCTGGTTTTGATGATGAGGTATGTTGTAAACATTCAGTAATATTACTTTAACAGTCACGAAATAAATTTGAACTTCTATTAGATTATTTTCTTTGAGGTGATCAGTATACTAGCCAAGTATACTTACTTTTACAGTATACTTACTTTTGAGGTGATCAGTATACTAGTCAAGGTCCGTCATCTGCTTCTAGTTTACGCAGAGACCTGATCTCTTCCCATGCTTGCTCTGTGTCAGTGGTCCTTCAGAGTTGAAAATTTTGAAAGCTAGTCATTTTGCTAATTATTTTGATTGGGAAACAGGATGTGTTTTTAGAAATAAATGTATTATTTATGTCACTTGCTCTTAATCTCCTGAAGCAGCATAATGTACACACACTTTACAATCTAGTAAATCTGTATTCGATCCATAGCTCAGTTACTTAACCATATCCGTGCTTTGGTCTCAACAGCAAAATCTCACTAAATTTCAGCTTTCTCATCTAAAAAATGAGGATACTATTAATATTTTCCTCATACTGTTCTGATGATTCAAAAGTATAATATATATTAAGTGCTTACCACAAAAGAAGCAAGTTAATTGCTCTTGTGGTACCTTAACTTTTATGAAACTTACAAAAGAAAATTGATGGCAAAAAAAAAAAAATACTGCACCAAGTACATTTTAATGCATCTACATATTGAGGATGATGAGCAAGTGAGCTTTAATTCTCCATCAAGGACTCTATATTGAATTGCCTGGTCCCAGATTAAGTGACGATAGAGTTATTAAATAAGGACATTTGGATTAGTTTATGGCACTTGTTTTATTATTGAACTTCAGACTCTGAGGGGGATAAACAGCACAGTCCTTCCCTTCAATCAGAAGCTTCATCAGGGTGGGCTGAAGGCACTAAATCTGGCTGGCGATCATCAGGAATAACATAACAATAATCCGTTCAGAGATGGAGCTGCATTTGTGTGAGTGGTACCCATACTGAGTTCAGTAGGCAGAGATATTTTCCTTGGTTGCCAGGCAACAAGGAACCTGCTAGTCCTAGTCCATCAGTATCAAAATGAAGCATTAACCAAACCACACTCCTGGTTCCACTTAAAGGATGGCAATATGGAGATGCTGGGGAACAGAGAATTATGTCATGTGGAAAAAGTGAGAGTTGGTGCTGTATAGCAAAACCTCATCTTTGAAGCAGGAGTGGTTCAGTAGGGGTCATCTGCTGGTTGTAGATCCTTCCTGAATAGAAGATGTTAGGGAGAGAATACTAAGTAGTCTCATGCCAAGTCTGAACCATGGAGTGAAGCAAATATTTGGGAACCTTTTAGCTAACATGATAATATGACCAAAGTAGATAATTCTTGTCTGAAAGTATAGTTTTAAACATGGAATAACTCTGATTTGCTCTGAATTCTCCAGTTCATCCTGATATCCATTGCTAAGAATTATTTGCAGTTTTAATTATGCCAATAACCAACGTAATCAGGCATTTCACTTTGACTTTACAGAGAAAGGCTTAGACTCTCAGGTCTACAAACAGATGCCAACACAGTTGCTCTTCAGAACATTTTTATATTATATTATAGTATACTATACTATATATGATATGATATAATGTAATATAATATAATATAATAAATATAATAATAAAGGTATCTGTCCTAGAATTTGTCTGGTTCTCTAGCTAGGAAGGAATATTAGCATTGAACTAGGTTATCACATAAGCTACTCATTTAGTCAGCAGTATAAACTGACTCTTTACTAGCTATAAGAGAGTTTATGGTGTGAAAACCAATAAACTTTGTTTTGATCAGATTTCCTTAAGTATACCATTTATTAAATCAGATATAATAAATAATAAATCAAGTTGGAAATAGAATTTTCAAGTGGGCAGTCAGGTTAGGTTAGGTACAACTATGAATATGGTTAGGTACAACTCCCATGAGTATTGCTTGAAATCAAATAATTGTTATAACTGGCCATAAGGAACACCAAAAGAGGACAATTAGAAATATAGAATATGAGAAAAACAAAAAGGAACTATATGGAAGTTTTAGAAGATTTTGAGTCAAACTTGTGTTCTAAGACAGAAGTCATAGGGAAAGTTTGGGAAAAAAAAAAAAAACACCATGGTAGACAAGAAAATGAAGGAGTATCTAAATGAATGTAGGTGAGAAAACTGGTCATAATTAGTCACTGCTCATCTGTAGCAGCATCATCACAGCTGTTAGGAGAAAGCCACCTTTTCCCTACATTTCTTCTGCTCTTGTGGTTTGCACATAGGTCTTTATTCAGAGAATTGGTCTGTACACCCAGGCCACTGACGTTTTCAGAGATATTAATGGTGAGCACAAAAGGACAGGAGACTTCATTTGCCATTGCTGGAAGCCAATGGGTAGGAGTGAAAGAAAGGTGCCTACAGGAATTATCTTGATGGGGCCCTGGGCCATTGCCTGGAGCCCTGGCCAGGTAATTTATCTATGTCAATTAAATTGGGACCACTAAGCCAACACAGGCATCTGCCAGGTCCAGTTCAATCTCTGTTCTCTGCTTCACATGGGTTTGGTCAGACACCCTAGCTGTGCCTCCCAGTAATGCAAAACAGCTTGTTCTGAAAACTTAGGCTTGTGTCAGAGATGTCTTTCCTGATGTCTGGAGGATTGCTCAAGATGAAAAACATGTCTAGTCAAAACAGGGGAGAATGGACCCAAAAAGGTTATGAGTAATCAAAAAAATCATGTGAACACACAAAGAATTTTTCAAAGGACCTGGATGCATCCTCACATGATCAACTCATTGACCTTTATGCTGCTCTTAGTCATGGATTCTCTTTCTAGAACAGACCAGAAGAGTCAAGAGAGAATTAAATCCAGTGACTCATGGAACTACTCTGCTTTTCACAAATATTGAGAATTTTTTCTGCTTCAGATACAGGGCTTGGTATTATGTGCTAGGTATAAAGCAGAGAATAAAACAGATGTGGCAGCTCTTACTTGCCCTGAAAGCTTGAGATTGCTCTCAACTAAAACACTAGCAAATAGAACCAAGCCAGGACATTTACAATATAATACATTCTACTCTATGCAAGTAATGCAAGGATGGTTCGACTGTAGTTAATCTATTGATATCATTCACCATAGTAATAGGTCAAAGGAGAAGAGACATTTGACCATTTGACCATTTCTGTACAGATGCCAGTAGCCAATAAAAATTATTGGTAACTAGTAGATATAACTTGCCATAAGAAAAGCCATTTGCAGTTCTATAAGAATCAGGCATATCCCATTTATAAAAATAAAAAATATATAATATCTGAAATAAGCTTAACAAACATGCTTAAGAATGTTATATAAAGAAAACTTTAAAACTTTATTTCTATAAGGAAAACATAAGTAGAAACCATACCATCAGCTTGAGTGGGAATATTTAATACCATAAAGATATTAATTCACTTTAAATTGAGCAATTACAAGTGATCTTGACCACAATACTAAGGTTCTTTCATTTTCTCTTTCCTTTGCTCACTTGAGCTCCATTTTTCAGAACCTGACAAGCTGGTTTGAAAGTACATTAAAATTAAAAACTATAGACATTAATCAGTGTTCTGACAAAGGAAGACAAAACAATAAATGGCACAGAGTCTAGAAATAAGCCTAACTATCCAAGAAAACTCATATGGATATTTAGTATATAATAAAGAAAGACTTCAAACTGGAAAGGAAAATACAGATTTTTCAAATAAATATTTTTGAAATAATTAACAGTCATTTTGAGGAAAAATAAAGCTGTATCATTCCTTCTATGAGATAGGTTAAAGATTTAAATATTTTATATTTAAAGAGTGAAACTAATGAAGTACTAGAAGAAAACAAGAGAAGAAAACCCTCAGATGCCTCAGATGATAAAATCCTTTCTCAGCAAGATACTAAACACAAAAGCCAGATAGGAAATAAATGATGAATTTAGATAGATAATAATTAAACTTTTATTTATTTATTTATTGTGTATGGCAGAAACAAGAGCAAACTGGGAAAATATTTTCAGCACACATGATAAAAAGGTAGGTTTTGTTTTAATATTAAAAAGGGCTCTTGGGGCCCTGGGTGGCTCAGTGGGTTAAAGCTGCTGCCTTCGGCTCAGGCCATGATCTCAGGGTCCTGGGATCAAGCCCCGCATCAGGCTCTCTGCTCAGTGGGGATCCTGCTTCCCTTTCTCTCTCTCTGCCTGCCTCTCTGCCTACTTGTGATCTCTGTCAAATAAATAAATAAAATCTTTTAAAAAAATAAAATAAATAAAAATAAAAAGGGCTCTTAAAGAACAGGAAATGAAGATGAATCAAAGAAAAATGAGAAAGGAAAAAGAAACTTCAGTGGCTTATCAAAGTGAAAAGATATTCAAGTTACTCAAAGATATAATTTTTCATCTATCAGAGTGACAAAGATTAAAATGTTTAACATACTATGCAGTCAAGAATGTGAAGACACAGGCCATCTTACACTCTCCTATAGGGATATCCATTCATACAAACTCTTCATGGGGATGCTGTAGATGTCAAAATGTGAATGCACATATTCCTTGACACAGCAATTATAGTTCTAGAAATTTGCTCAATCAATATACTCACTAACATTTTCAAAGTGAAATATGTATGTGGGAGCATTTTACCTTTCATTTTACATCTGTGTATATAAAGTGACCTTTTGTTTTCTATGCATATTTATTGCTTTTCTTATAAAAAGAGCCTCCTGCTTTGTTGTACTGTACTTTTTTTTTTAAATTTCTTAACCCATTTTCTTTCTTATTTATTTATTTGACAGAGAGAAACCACAAGTACACTGAGAGGCAGGCAGAGAGAGAGAGAAGGAAGCAGGCTCCCTGCTGAGCAGAGAGCCCGATGCAGGACTCGATCCCAGGACCCTGAGATCATGATCTGAGCCGAAGGCAGCGGCTTAACCCACTGAGCCACCCAGGCACCCCCTTGTTGTACTGTACTTTTAAACAAAGATTACATATGTAGCAATATTATTGTGAATAAAGACTCATTTGCTTAAAAAAAAATGGACTATGCCATCTAAATCCTCCCTTACCTAAATGAAACTGTAATCTCTTTTCAAAAGCATTCAATTCAAAAACCTTCAACTGGATGAATTTTGAAATACTGTTTTATAGTTTCTCCCCAAGATAAATGATAGTTCTTCCAATAATATCACTAAAAACCCATATATATGTGAATGTTTTAACTAAATAAAATTTTATAAATAAAAAACCAGTAAAGATATAAAAGCATTAAGACAGGGTCTCAATGATAAATTGAAATTGATAAAATTTCCATTACACTATATTACCTGAAAATGCTTAAGATGTTGAGACTGTACAAGGCTGAAATAAAAACAAGCACCTGAATTTGATGTATTACAGATGGAATTTGATTTTTAAAGAAGAATCCATATTTTTTGTACATAATGGCCACTTTCATTACCATTCAAATAATAGCACCACTTACTTAGCATACGCTCTCTAATCCTGGTTTAAAGGTGTCTTAAAATTTGGTATTTTGGGGGGGGGTGGCACCTTGGTGGCTCAGTCAGTTAAGTGTCTCACTCTTGATTTCATCTCAGGTCATCTTGGGTGAGGGGGTGTGTGGGACTGAACCCCACAGTGGGCTCTGTGCTCAGTGCAGAGACTACTTATACGCCTCCCTTCTTCTCTCCCTCCCCCTGTCTCTCCCCTCTGCTTGTGCATTCACATTCTCGCTCTAAAATAAAAAAAATCTTTAAAAATTTGGTATTTTTTTCTGTACTTTAAGTACTAGCAAAGGAATTTAAAAGTTTAAATACAAAATAAGTTCAACACCAAAGTGCAGTCACCACATTGCTCAAAATCTCATGATTTAAAAGGTTTTTTGAGCTTTTTTCTGGGCAAGGAACTGCTATGGAGCCATTATGCTTATAAAGCCTCTAATAATGCTCAGATGTTTCAACTTGGATTTAATGAAGGGGGAGAATGGCCAGTCCTCTATTATGCTGTAGAGTCAAATGACAACTGGTAATCAAAAACAAAGATTAATAAGCAAACTACCATTTTTATCTAAAGTATTAAATTAGGAAGTCAATCAAATATGAAGTCTATAGACGTTGGTCACATTTTTTGTTAATTCACTGCTTTTTTTCCTGGGTTAGACAAAGTAATAATTTATAACTTTTCTCACAATATTGGAGTTTGCATTCTAATACAAAGTGAAATTAGGAACAAAACTATGTTTATGGCAACTTGTTAAGTCACTCCTGATGGCTTTAGTTAGAACAAGCCAATCACAAGTCAGGTTGAATTTGCCAATAATCTGGGCCTAATGAGAGAGAATGTATCCAAACTTTCTAAAAGGGATTAAACATACTGTCTAACTTTCGTCTGCCTTGTTTATCAGTACCAGTCCGCACGGGACACTACTGATGGATAAAAATGCAGGCCACCTGCCCCAAGCAGAAAGGACCCCAGACCAGGAAAGGAGGACTCTGGAACTTAGTTCTGACTCTGCTGGAAGGGAGCTGGGTGATTGTGGATAAAGCAATGAATCATTTTTCTTATTTGAGAAATGAAGGGAGTGAATTAGGCTTCTGAAACCCTCTTTAGCTTTTAGTCCATAAATAACACTCATGGAGTCCTTTGCATGGAAAACAGTGGTAGAGAATCTGAAGAAATAGATGGCCACTGTGTTGTCACTTATGACTATCTCAACACATCTGGAAAGAAACTTTCCCCTCTTATGACTTCTTCTAAGCCATGTGGGATGATTGACTTATTTGTGCATGCATGTTTACTACAAGTACAATGCTAGATGCTGCATAATATACTTGTGAAGAAAAGACATGGTTCTACCCTTATGGAGTGTATGTTGTTGTGTTAGCTGGTAGAGCTGAGTTAGGTTAAGTACCCCCAAGCTGCTGGGATAAATTAAACTGGTCATTAAATTCTACCTTCAGTTACCTTGCTGAAGTCTTCAAAAAATGAGTACACCAAGTACTCAAACTGATACACTTTCAACTAATGTAAAATGGCAAATTCAAAGTCTGGTGTACACAAACAGATTTTTCAATAAATCCATGTATGCTGCTAATGTTACCTTTTCGCAATAACAAAACCAATTTATGTACTCAGGAGTCTTATAATCAGTGGTATATTGTAATCTTATTTTAAGTTATTATCCATGTAAAATACTGTATATTTATATTCATACACACATATATAATACATAAAATATGTACATATTATACATGTAAATAAAACAATTATGTTACTGTTAAGAACCTAGATTTTTTTGGCATAAAAGAAAATATATAAAAGTATGAAGTCAAAGAAAAAAAACTTTTATCCAAAATATGAATTGGATATCATTGAGAGCTCATTATTTTTTGCCTCTTATTTATTTTTTTGTTGTTGCAGCTTTCTCTATTGGGAAGGCTTAGAAATAATGATAATGCAGGAGTAATGAGTAACCTTAGCACTCAGATTGTAGTTTTCAAATGCTATGTCTCTCTGGAAGGAACCAGAGTTCTCAGAAAGAGCTGATTCTAGTCTGGAGCTGGAAATGAGTGAGATAAGCCTGGGAAATCTTGTTGGGCTAGCAAGCAAGGAAGCCTTGAAGGACTAAGAGGGATAGCATCAAAAGATGCAGGAGTCAACCATAAGGCATTTCCACTGTACTCATACAGGACAACTTAAATATCAAAAAGAATGATGATGATGGATTGAAACCCAAGAAACATATAAGAAAATTCAAGAGGAAAAATCCACTGTTACTAAGGTATCAAGTTACTGCTCTGAAGATTGATAAAGGAAAAGCATCAAGAATTCCTTGAATTCTACAGTGCCATCTATGAAGCATTCTTGCCTAAAAATATAAACTAGAATCTAATCAAGCCTCTGGATCTGGCCACCATTTTTAAGAAATATGGATGACAGAAGAACAAGTTAAATGACACTATGATGAATGAAATTCAGAATGTGTAGTACACTCAATTTCTCCAAGAAATCAATTATTAAAAAAAGGTGTCTCAGGGGGACTTTTCTAGAAGAGATTTAGGAGAAAAAATGCATTTTGTGGACTATGTTTTAATCCTGATTTAGACCCATTTTTTTGCAGAAACATCCTTGAAATAATTTGGGAAATTAGGTATTAGATGGTATTAAGGAATCTGTTAATTTTTTAAGAGTGATAATAGCATAGTAACTATGTAAAATATTCCTTATCATGTAAAAATGCATACTGAAGCATTTATGTCATTATGATTGACACAAGGTCTAAGATTTGGACCTTAAATTCTCCAGTCCCATTCCCAATTGCACTTCCCTACCAACCCAACCAGAGAAGGCTAGATGAAACATGACTGGCAGTATGTTGATTGGTGTTGAAGTTAGGTGGTGGACATATGAAAATTATTAACATACTCTCCCTTCTCTGTGAATGCTTGAAAATTTCCATAATAAAATATTTTAAAAGTACACCATTACAGAGAAAGATCTACTGTTGTCTGTACATTCAGCCAGGGTTCACCGACTCCTGTAGTTTCTCTGTATTTCTCACTTTTTTCATTGTAGGCAAGATCTTTGTCTTGCTAAATCCCCAATTTCTGGATTCACTGTGTTTCCTTTAAGTCAACACATTTCTAATTCCATTTATCTCCTCCTGTTTCTTCATAGGGGTCTTGGGATGAGATCCTATAAATATAACAATTTTTCCATCCTCCTAGCTAATGTAAGACCCTGTGTCTATTTTCTCAATCATCTCAAATTACCTGTCTTCATTTATTTTTCTTCTTGAGAAGCCTTTTCAGTTTGTGCTGGATTTGTGGGTGAATTTTCTGGTATATTATTCCATCTAGGAAAGGGCTTTTGAAGTTCTTCTAAGAGACAGTTTTAACCTTTAAATTTACAATTGCAAACAGACGTATGATTAATATCTAACCCACTTCATTATAGGAGAAATAGAAGGTAAATATGCTCCCCATTACATAAAGCTGCTTTCTGGACTAAACCTTTTTTGTTTTTGTGATGCCATTCCTTCCAGACACTGCTGAGACAGTAAGATCACTTACTATGTATTACTTAGAATTCTGTATTCCATATCAATCATATGCAACGTAGTCTTTAAGCTCCCTTTTTAAAATGGGCTACACAACACTCACATCTTGAGCTACATCTGAGTTATGAATCACATGTGTGTGCACAGGTCTATTGTGAAAGAAGCCAAATTGGTGAGAAAATGTTCATCCCTATTTGCTGAGGATATACTGTAGACTAGATTCTGTGCCAAGTGCTTACATATACCTTTTCATTAGTGACAGCTCATAATAATAAGAACAGTTATCATTACAAAGATCATTTCCTTAGCCTCTGCAATGTTCCACTTGATATATTTTCCATTTAAACAGACAAAAGCTCTGAGGTTACTGTGGCTATTTTAAGTGAGGTTAAGTAACTTAATCAGGTTTACTCAGATATGAAATGGTGAACTATGACTTCCAGACCTCTGCTGCCTTTGTTTTTTTCCACTGGTCCTTTGCATATGACTTGCATAATTTTTGCCACCTTGCACACTGCTTGTACTATTATTTATGTATTTTTAAATTGACATATTTTCCTTAAATATATTTACCCCCAAATGAAATTAAGTGACTTTCATTAATGGGAAACTAGTATCACTTACCATAAAGAACAGGTATCCATATAAATAAATACTATGAAATTCTGGCCTCTGCAGCCAGAGACCTGCCCCACTCTGATAGAGTACACTGATTTCACCCTCATGTCTGGTTATCCTGTGGAGTGTTGCGCTAAGTCATCTGTGTACTGCTAGTGGTGTGAGTACCTCCCTTTAAGCAATACTTGGTTTAATGTCTTCCAATATGGTTTCAAATAAATTAAGATATTATGGATCATGGGTCTCTGGCATAAAAGATTAAATCTCAGGCATATTTTGGCAAGTATACTATTGGCATTAGGCATGAAAGTCTAAGGAAAAAAGTCTTAGCTCAAATAACTAATCAGAAAACAGACACACAAAGGGGAACTTAATAAATGGGCTTATTGTATTTCCCGGCAATATTTTGACAATATTGTTTTCCAGTGAGGTACAGTTCTGTATATACAACCCTGTTTCAAATACACTATTTGTATTTGTGGGCACATGTATGTATATACATGTGTATATATGTATATATCATTCATTTATACTGTGAGTGCTTATGCTGTTGTGTACTTCATGAAGATTATGTACACCTACACTAGAATGGTCCTGTGAATTATGCTTGTGCATAGCCTATGGTCCAGGTTTATGTACAAGAAACTAGTTCAAGAACCATTATAAGAGGAATATCAATCATAGTCATTATCTGACTGAACACTGCAAATTTATTAATTAGCATGAAAATTCCTCCTGAGAGTTTTGGGTTGGCATATGTGTGCAAACAATGGTTAGGGATGTCAAATCCATTTAACAGGAAATGGAAAGCCCATTCTTCATATTTTTTGTTCACAGGGTAAGATATCATTGTAGGAATTTTGGTCCAAGATCACAAAGCTGTGTAGGATGGAATCCAAAGTCTTTGGATATTAAAAAAAAGTTCAAAAACTTCTTCCATGTAAAATTTTTCCTATTTGGAAGGTAATATGATTTGGTAGAAATAAAAGTGACTCAGGAGTCACACCTGAGTATAAATCCTCATTTTCTACCTATAAGCTGTGGGACCTTACCTTTGCATTTGTCTCCCTGTTCATCGAAAGAGGGCAACAACAGCTCCTTCACAAGAGGATTTTTATAAGATTAAAAAGTAAATATTTCTTTTTTTCAAAAGAGTTTATTTATTTATTTGACAAAGAGAGACACAGCAAGATAGGGAACACAAGCAGGGGGAGTGGGAGAGGGAAAAGCAGGCTTCCTGCTGAGCAGATAGCTTGATGAGAGGCTCTATCCCAGGACCCTGGGATCATGACCTGAACTGAAGGCAGATGCTTAACAACTGAGCCACCCAGGAGCCCCCAAAACAAGTAAATATTTCTAAATTATTAAGGCTTTTGTTTGTCCCACTGAATTTTTCATTTGTTTATAATTATCATTTTATTTATGATAGTTATTTATTCACTAACCAAACATGGAGCACCTATTTTATGCCAGACCTTATGCCAGGGAGATGCAAGAGTAAATGATTCCTCCAGCCAATATGCCAGATTAAGAATATTATGTTAAGAGCTATAAAAACAATTGAGAAAAAAAAAAAAAAACACAAACAAATGAAATAGACAGTAAGTGCTGGGCACAGCAGTCAGCAGAGGTCTCTCCGAGGAAGTGGCATTAATCTGAAACCTGGCAGTGAGATTGAGTTGCCCATGGGAAGAACCTGGGTGGCATTTTAAGGGAGGGAGAGACCGGGATGAGATGGGAGGCTATTACTACAGTCTGTAGAGATATTAATGAATGAATTGAGCAAGGACAGTTTTGCAATGCAGGTTTACTGAATCTTGTAATAAATACTTCTTTCCCTTTCCTAAATGTTCTCAAAAAGACAATTAAGATATTGGACAGTTTCCACTAAGCATAAATTCAAAGGAAGAAACCAAAAATGCTTCTTACAGAAAACCTTATAGAAAATAAGACCTTGGAGCCTCATGAACTTTCTATGAATTGTTTTTCATCCTGACAAGGCTCTGGGATCAGATATGTTACTATGACAAATGGGTCTGCTTCCAATTTGATTATTATTTTCATTTAGTATTGCCTATTCAGATTTCTGGTAATAAAACTTTCCAGAGATATTAAAAAAAAAATTAATGTTCTCTCCTTCTCTTACAGATACTCGCTCGGCTGATTCACCGGCAAATCTGAACAGAGAAATTGTTCTGTTGTGGTGCCTCTGCCATGGGTAAAGGCAATTCTTGTGTGATGTGCTGGGACAGTCAAAAAAACCATACGTGAAAGGCATGGAACAGGATGCATCCCACAAAGTAAAACAACTTGCAGTTCTGAAAAACAATCTGAGGGGTTTGAAGTGGCGGGGGGCGGGGTGGGAGGTTGGGGTACCAGTTGGTGGGTATTATAGAGGGCACAGATTGCATGGAGCACTGGGTGTGGTGAAAAAATAATGAATACTGTTATGCTGAAAATAAATAAATTTAATTTAAATAAAATAAAATGCACTTTCAAAAAAAAGAAAAACAACAACCAACTTGCAGTTCATATCCTTTCCTCTTGGTTCTTCTAATCATGGCTTAATTCAAAGAAAAAAAAAATGAAGAGCCAAATGTCAGTTTGTTTCCTGGACAGTTAATCACGGAAAAAAAAAAAAAAATCTTCTCTCTATAGGGGGTCCATGCATTTCAAATTACAGATAACCTACCTACTCTGCCTATTGCCTGCTGCCTTCTACTCTGCTTTTGTGATTCTAGCCTCTAGACCCCTCCTTTTCTATTGTCTTTCTCTTGCCTTGGAGAGCTGACCTTCAACACCCTGCTATGCTCTACTTTCTTTGATGATTACTTAATCCAAGGAAAGCAGTTCTCACTGAAGAATGAGCAATATCTTTACACTTGCAGATATGACAAGATCGGGTTTCTTGCTTTTTAATTATCCTAATTGCCCTGGAATGGATTCAAAAGCAATACTGGAGGGTAATAACCAAAATGGTCTGAAATAACCCATTCCTAGCCCTTTACCCCACCTCATCTTCCCCTTTGGTTTTGTTATGTGGTCTTATGAATTAGTGCAGTATGTACACCTCAGCATTCCCTTATTCATTTCCTCAGATGACTGGGACACCTAGAGAACATATCAGTAAAGTAGTCAGAGACTTGCTAATGCCTGCCCATGGTTAAAATTTAGCCTCAAAAATTTTGAGGCTGCTTTGCAGATTCCTGTATAGAGAATGATTCAGCCTCTGATGTATGTACTAGAGGAAACACCAGTATAGTGTGGTGAGAACAGCATGGGCTGTGAAAAAAGGCTGGGTTGGGTCAGGATTCCAATACACACTAACTGTGTGATCTCAGGCACTTTAATCAAGATATAATGGAAATTACCTCATAGAGATTTTGTGAGGATTTAGTATCATAGTGTAGCAAAGCAGTTAGCAAGTCTGACACATAGTAGGCATTCAATAATTTAATAATTCAATAATTACTGGCTATTACTTTTATTACCACTATAAATTGCCCCTATTAGTTTGGATGGGATGAAGACTATAGAAGCAGCAGCTCTGGCTGAAAATAGGAGCTCCCATAATGGTCTGCTTACTAATGGCTTCGATAGAGTATCTTCTCCTTTGTACAACTTTTGTGTTGGATCTGCTTCAAAACAGTGCTGTGTTCCCTGATCTCATTATGAGAGGAGAGAATGTACCTCAGTCTTTGTGCTTTCTCAGTGTCCTGCAAAGTGTCTGGTGCATAGTAGGTGCTTAACACAAGTTTGCTTGAATCAAAGACACAACAAACCCAAGTAATTTCTTCTCTATAGTTTTCCAAGACTCAGATGCTTAAAGGGTTGAAAAATCAGAGTTGTTTTATTTATTTTTAAATATTTATTTTTATCTGAGAGAAGCACAGCTGGCAGGGGTGTGGGGGACAGGGAAGGAGAGAATCCCATGCAGACGCCCCACCAAGTGTGGAACTCATCATGGGGCTCCATTCCAGGGCCCCAATAGCTGCTTTAAAATAGAACAAATGCCTACATACTTTAAAATCTGTTTAATATAGTTATCACTGAACACATTCTAAATACTGAAAACATGGTAGAACCACTAATCTGCAGATTCCAGGCAGATGGATTTAAAAACAACTCCAATTCATCTCAGTTTTCTTTCTTTTTTTTTTTTTTAAGATTTTATTTATTTATTTGACAGAGAGAGATCACAAGTAGGCATAGAGGCAGGCAGAGAGAGAGGAGGAAGCAGGCTCCCTGCTGAGCAGAGTGCCCGTTGCGGGATTCGATCCCAGGACCCCGAGATCATGACCTGAGCTGAAGGCAGCAGCTTAACCCACGGAGCCACCCAGGTGCCCCCATCTCAGTTTTCTTTAGGCAAATCCTTCTCTATCTGGTTTTAAAAATTTCAGAGATGTAATTTTGCAGACAAAAGACTTGGCCACTTTTTATAGTTGAGATTACCAAAGATATCAAAGAACAGCATTTTTTAAAAATCTGCCTAAAAATGCATTTCTTAGAAGCATATTTGAAAGTTGCTAGTAGTATAGCAAATTAAAAGTTTTAATTTCAAGGAAAAGACATTTTGTAACTGTGTGGTAATGGATGGTATCTAGATTTCTAAGAGTGATCCTTTCACAACATGTACAAATATCAAATCATTATGTTGTACACCTGCAACATAATGTTATATACCAATTATATCTAAAAAACACATTTTCAGCAAACACCTGGCAGAGGTAACCAATAGAATTAACTTACTAAATTAAGAGCAGTAGATTGACTGGGGCACCTGGGTGGCTCATTCAGTTAAGCAGTTAAGTGTAACTCTTGGTGAGTATTTCATGGTATTGTTGGAAGAGTTGAGGACACTCAGGCTATTAACATAGAGTCTCACTTAAAAATCTGAAATCTTGAGAAAGCCTGTGTGGCTTGGTCCGTTAGGTGTTAGACTCTTGATTTTGGCTCAGCTCATGATCTCAGGGTCATGGGACCAAGCCCCATCTCTGGCTCCATCAGTGCGGTGTCTGCTTGAGATTCTCTCTCTCTCTCCCTTTGCCCCTGCTCCCCTCCCCTGCTAGGGTACTAACTCTCTATAAAATCTTAAAAACAGTAGAGTGATCTTATTAAGATTTTCGCTTTTTTTTTTTTTTTTAAGATTTGAATGACATCATTATCCAAAAGAAAAAGCTATGTTCTCTGTCAATGAATGCTTATTCAGAAAATTTTTGGACAGACTGTCAGGACATTGTTAGAATTGCTCAGAAAACGGTCATGATGGCTGATGTTGGGGGTACAAACATGGTAATAGAACACAAATGAAGGGTCTATTCTGGGGATCTTTGTAATATCATCCCAGACCTAACAGTGGCTTCAGAAAATAATTAAATTAATGAGAAAAACAAATAGCTAAACCACAAGAATCTTTCCTCTTTACTTCCCATGTGATTTCACTTTCTGTTCGGCAATGAACTTTGGTTAATTCCCTTTAAATACTGTTTTTCCCCTTTTGCTCCTTCTTTTTCCCATTATTGTTCCTTCCCTTATCTGTCCCATCTGGTGAACTCCTACTTGCTCTCTAAAGCCCAGCTCAAATGTTTCTTCCTTTCTGGAGCCATTCTTAATCCCCATCTTTTCACTTACTGGCAGAATAAAGCCTTCCCTTCTCAGCACTTTGAACAAACAAGCTGTATTGCAAACAGCTTGTACATTTTCTCTCCAGACCAGGGATGAGCAAACTCTGGCCCATGGGCCAAGTCTGGCCTTTTGCCCATTTTTGTACAGTTTGTGAATTGAGAATGTATTTTACACTTTCAAACTGTTGAGAAAAAACAAACAAAAGAAAAATACTATTTCATGCCATATTAAAATAGGAGATTCAATGATGTATCACACGTGTTTCCTTTCATGCTATAATGACAGAACTGAGTTGCTCTGACAGAGACTATATGTAGCACACAATGTGTAAGATTTTTACTATCTGCTCAATTATAAAAAAAATTGCTAACATCTGCTCTGTGGGCAGGGCCCATAGTGTCTTGTTCCTATAGCCGATACACAGAATTACTATAGGATGAGCACTACACTCTTCATGTGCATTAACTTATCTAATCAACAACTCTGAGGTGAGCACTACTATCATTCCCATTTTACAGATATAAGGAAACTAAGGCACAAAGATGCTGAGACCTTCTTCTCAAGTTGTATCAGTGACTCAGCTGTAGGACTGTGTGACGCTCACAGCCACAGTGTGATCCTGGTCATTGTCACCATGGCACCGAGGCAGGGCAGTGACTGGTGACATTTGTGGAATAAATTATGACATCACCTTCAACTGTATTCCTCTGCTTAGCAGAGGGCACTCAAGCACAACTTTTATTATTTTTACTGAGGAGAGTAAAGGCCATGTTTGGTAGATGGATTAATTAACCCCTTAGTGGTCTGTGCTGAATATACCCCACCAGCCAGGCTCTATGTCAAGGCCGAGATAAGGAAAGGAAGGAGCTTGCCTTCTGGGGATGAATCGTTGAATCTTTGAACAAGGAGACAGAAAGCGCTCTCTAGAGCCTATCCAGGACAGTAGCTGAGTAGCAGACAGGAGATAACAGGTAGTTTCCCTGAAGACTTCATGGCAAACTTTCTTCCATTGTTTTCATAGTGAAGCCCCCATTCACTGTATTTAAGTCTTTGCCCCTCATGAGAAAGATTTGGTGATGAGTTCCTATGGCCAGTGGCTGCTGTTAAAACACTTGAGGGTGTTTTCCATTTGCTTAACACTTCTTCCCCCCCACGTCTAGGAAGAAAAGGCCTGCCAGATACTTTTGGGTCCCCTCATCACTACCTGGGCACTTACTACAACCTGCAGAAAACAAGGATTTTTTTAATGACTGCATAAAACATGACAGTCAATGGCCAGTGGCGGGGCAAAGGGTGGAAAACAGTGAGACATTCATTAATTAGGTGTAATTAGACATACACTAATTAGGTAATTAGACACTAAAACACTCCCTGTGTTTTAAACCCTTAGTGTCTCTACTTGGAAAATGGGGATACTAATTGCCGCTACCTTGTTAGGGTGGTTGTATTAAATAAAATAGATTTCAGGACATTTGCAGCCTGAGTTCTCCAATATTAACCGCAGCTATGGCCATTACTTAGACCATCTGCTGGGCTCCCGGGGGAGTCAGGGTACCCATGGGCTAAGCACCCCGATGCCAGAGAGGATAGTGTTTATGAGGAAAAAGATCTGGGGGCTGAGGGGCTTGAGACAAAGCAAAAAGAACAGGAAGGCAAGGCTCTGGCCCAGGAGGGTATGGACCCAAATGAAAAAGAATTCTTTTTTCTCACCACTTGCCCATGCACAGTCACCCTAGCTAAGCCCCCTCAAAAAGGCTACAGTGATACCCCTACAACTGATTCAGGAGCAGGCAGCATTCCCAAAAGCTGAGATGCATAGAAGAAGAAAGAACATAAGAGAAAGCTGGAGTTCGTGGATGCCTCAGAAGCCGAGCAGAAGGCTTAGGACTGCCAGGAGCAGCTGATCAGCCTGGAGCTACTGGCCTATGAGTGCTAACAAATACGAGATCTGCTGAACGATGGCTTAGCCCGGGATCTGTGCAGCCTTCAGCCCACGGGCCAGAGGACGCCCCTTCAGCCAAGCAGAGGACCTGGGATGGATGGAGGGCGTACTGGGGAAACAGATGGAGTCATTCTTGAGGGTGAAGGGTCCTGCTATGTGCCACTGCTGCAGCCAGTCCCTCCTGAGTGTTGGCTCCCCTCCTCACTCTGCCACTTTTTCTTCATATTAAATCCTTGTATAACCTGGTGTCATGCAAATACAGTTTCTACTCTGAAATAGCAACCACCACCACTAATATCACAGTATCACTAAACTCTAGAAATCCGGTCTTGAAAAGAGCAGGCAGTTGGGCTAAGGAGACATGCTGAGTATGGGGAGTGTGTGGGGCAGAGTCATTGCAGCCGTCTCTTACTCTGCTATTTGCTGGAATGTTTTTCCAGGCACAGTATTACCCAGAGATCCCTTCCAGAAACCCCCTTGGTCTCTAGTAGATTGAGGCTGGTCAAAACTCCTATCTTTGTCCTTCAAGACCACAGACTCAAGTTGGAACCTCTACTGCCTTACAATCCCTCAAAAACCCCTTGCCAATGCTGACATCCTCAGCTAGTTACAGGCACCACCCATCCACGCCTCCACCCACAGTTTCTTTTTGTTCAGCGCTCTTTCTTCAACACAAAGTCTTCAACCTGTGTGCTCTGTAAAATCCCAGTGGGGCTGTCATAATAAACCCTTACTACACAACGTGTGTGCAGTCTGTGAATCATCAGCACTGGCACCACCTGGAGCTTGTTAGAAATGCAAACTCTCCAGCCTGAAGGAGACCTCATGAATTAGAACCCACTTTCTAAGAAGCTTCCTGGTTGATTTACATGCATGTTAATGTTTGAGAAAGACAGCTGCAAAATGTAACTCACTTGAGAAGTCAAGATCTATCCTCAAGGAACACAGGATCCATGCAAGGATCCAGATGTATGGGTAAGGGAAAGAAGGCGGGGTGACTGGTTGGCTCCGTTGGTGGAGAATGCAACTCTTGATCTCTGGGTTTTAAGTTTGAGCCCCAGGTTGGGTATAGAGATGACTTAAAAATAAAATCTTAAGAAAAAGAGAGAACGAAGGGGATTCCTCCCATAGCCTATTGGAGGCTACAGATCAGGTACCACACTTAAACTGAGGAAACCACAGGCAGTCCTGGATTCAAGTTCTAATAATGCTCAGGGTGCCTCTGGCTCTGAGCACTGCTTCCTTCTAAAGATCTTGGGAAAAACAGGAGAACATTTAACACTCAACATTACTCTTTCTAGAGATCACTTCTAGCTCGGTGTTAACATACACCTTCTCCTGTTACAATAAATACACTGAAATGAATAGGATTTGGTTCCTATGACATGTTACAAACTCACATAAGAAGCAGAAGCATGGGTCAACAGCAACACATCCTTTCTTTGTGCTGATGAGAGCAGTATCAGTAACAAAACTTCCTCGTGCTCTTTGGAACTTTGATACTTTACAGAGTGCTTTTGGATATTTCTTTGGGCTCATATTTATGGATGGGCAGGAGAGACTTAGTACTATGCCAGTTGGATAGTGAAGAAGGGAGGTCAGGCAGGTACTTGCCAACGCAAATAATGGTAAGATGTGGAGCCAGAGTGGCTCTGAGCTCTGGTTCGTAAGCAGTGATCACAATTGCACAGACGTATAAAGCACCTAGAGCCAGATACTGAGCTGTGCACTTTACACACATTCTTCCACTTAATCCCTTGGCCCAGCCCTGCAGTATGATGAGGTTGGTACTTTTTTGCATTTGAAGAAATAGACCGACAGCCAATAAGTGCTGCAATCAAGGACATAGATGGGCCCAACACCAAAGCTCAGGTCCTCAGCGATTATGAAATAAATTTCTCTATACAACACTCAGTCAATGGGGCTAGGTACTACTTTGTGTGCTTTCATAATTATAAGGCAACATTATTAAAGAAAGCAGAAGTTTTTAGACAAGCACCTGTCTAGTCCACAATAAGAAACATCATATTCTGTTCCTCAATCTCTCCTTTCCACTCATAAAAAGAAAAGTTCTACTCTTTTGTGCCTATGGGTATAAAGGTGAAGCAGAGATATAAAGGTGCACCAGCAAGAGGGAGGCAAGGGTGATGCCTCAGAGCTTTATCTAGGATGACACTAAGAGCACTGGTGATGAGGAACACAGGTAATAATTATGAATAATTTAGATGCAATGCCTTTTCCTTCAGGGCTTATTACGTAGCAAACACTGTGGTAAACACTTTACATGTATTAACACACTTAATTCCTCTAACCACACTGTGAGGTAGGCATGAATACTCCCATTTGGCAGCTGAGAATACAGAGGGTCAGAAGGGTTGAGAATCTTTTTTTTTTTTTTTAAAGATTTTATTTATTTACTTGAGAGAGAGACAGTGAGAGACAGCATAAATGAGGAGAAGGTCAGAGAGAGAAGCAGACTCTCCATGGAGCTGGGAGCCTGATGCGGGACTCGATCCCGGGACTCCAGGATCATGACCTGAGCCGAAGGCAGTCGTCCAACCAACTGAGCCACCCAGGCGTCCCAAGGGTTGAGAATCTTGTTCAAAGTTGCATGGCTGCCTTATTTGGCAAAGATGGATCACTCCACAGCAGAGTCACATAAGCTGTAGATGACGGACATCTAGAGGCCAGTTATGAAGGCAGTGATGCTTTCTATCGGTTCATAAGGGGGTTAAAATAAAGTAAGCACACCTGGAACTTCTAGAGAAATAGAACCATGGGGTTTGCTAGCTTAAATGACTGAGACCAGTGGTTTTTAAATGGGACCTCAGTTCAGAATCACCCGGAGGGCTGGCTCAAACACATGTGGCCACTCTCTTCTAAGCACACCTGGAACTTCTAGAGAAATAGAACCATGGGGTTTGCTAGCTTAAATGACTGAGACCAGTGGTTTTTAAATGGGACCACAGTTCAGAATCACCCGGAGGGCTGGCTCAAACACATGTGGCCACCCTCTTTCCCACTCCATCATGGCGAGTTTTGGTTATTTCAGTCTGGTGTGCGGTCTGGAACCTACACTTCTACCTACGGCCCAGGAAAGGCGACCTAATTTGTGGGACCCAGAGAGAAATCAAGAGGCAGAGCTACTTATTCAAAAACCAAGAAAAAACTCCCTTTAAATAAGATACCAAAAGATAAAACATTTCCATTCTTTCATGGTCTCTCTCATCTAACCATGGTATTCTTCAGTGGCTATTTGCTATGTTATAGCAAATAATGAGCCTTAATTTGACTGTTCACCCATAGACTGTACAATGACAATCTGAAAGACCATTTCACTTGTTTGTGAAATCACTGACCTGAGACAATTTATCTTAGGATCGTATATACTGTTCTGACCAGAAGAGTGGAATTGCCACACAGAACTGTTTGAATTGTCTTTATTTAACTTCTTGAGATGCAAGTATTCTCTCAACTTTCTTCACTTTTGACTTCATGAGGATTAAGGAGGTATGGAGAGAATCAGGAACCATGGCTGGCCCTATCTTCCCCTTTCCTCCTGAGGGTCAGCAGGTGGCTAATTCACAGGAAAGGATGGATAGTGTTCCTCAGGAGGTTGTACCTCTCAGAATGCCATTGTTTTTTTCTGGGTTCAGAGAGAGTTCTGGCTCAAATGGAACTTGTGACTGCTCTGGGCATCAGTGGCTCGCCATGTCCCCCAGTTTATTCAGTTATAGATAAAACATGCTTACCATATACTGGCTCTGAATCTTCTGAAGTCCTACACTGTGCTCCACTGGCATTGTGCTCATGGGACAGTGAGAACACCACCTGTTAATGGGGCCATACCATGTGCCTGTTTCTTCCCTACCCACACCAATGCTTTCATATCCTACCATCTTTACTTACTTTATGGATTTTACACTACGAAATGGACTTCACTTGCAGAAATAAATAAGAATTTGAAGATAGCAAGAGTGCTAAACCAAGTATGAGGCCCTCCTGTGTTAGGAGGACACTGGCCCGGGGACCACACTTTAAAAACCCCTGATTCAGACATTTTCTATAACGTTCTAGTTCACTTTCAGCGTATTTACTCAAGAACAGGCAGAATTTTGCTTCTTAACCCAACAACAAAATCTTTCAAAAATTTTTCAGAAGAATCAGACCGCTTCCTGAACGAATAACTCCTAAGGTAACATTTGAATGGTCTAAAGGGCAAGAAAATAAGAAACATCCAAATTGAAATTTTTAATAAATACAGATGACTTTGGGATGCCTGGTGACCCAGTCAGTTCAGTTCAGCCTCTGTCTTTGGCTCAGGTCATGATCCCAGAGTCCTGGGATTGAGTCCTGCATCGGGCTCCTTGCTCAGCAGAGAGCCTGCTTCTCCCTCTGTCTGCCTCTCTCTCTCTCTCTCTGACAAATAAATAATATTTTATTTATTTTATTTATTAAAAAATAAATAATATTTTATTTATTTTATTTATTAAAAAATAAATAATATTTTATTTATTTTATTTATTAAAAAAATGAATACATACGACTTTCCAAAAGTGAGGTCCTGAGGCAAACTTGAATCATATTTTACTGAATCCAAAAATTGGGGACAATACTGCAAAATACTCAGGTGGACTCAGGATCCCTGAAGCATTTAGCATTTCTAGAATTTCATTTTGGTGGGTTAGCTCCTGACCTGAGTTTATTCCACCAAAGGGTATAGGATTTCAACACCATTAGAGAGGCTATTTCCAGAGTTAGAATTCCTCTTATTTCTCATTAATTTTCACTTACTTTTTAAGGTTAATATAATTAGCTCAAGCTATTTCGGTCTTCTTAGCAAGGAAGAACTTCCCTCTTCCTCAAGCCATATTTAGTTTACCTTCACTGGTAGGATCCTAGGATGAAATTTCCAACTCACAAAGTGAATCTCCTCAATGCTGAAGCTTATCCTTTCACCGTGACAGAATACTACTTCTACTCCCAGAAAATGGGCCCATTTATTTCAGAGTTGTGCTGGTACGTTTTTTTTTGAAAATGAGCTCATAGGAGAAGCCATCACTGTGGAGGTGCAAAGCACTAGCCCCAATCCTCACAAGTACTGTGTGGATGCCTGGGTACATCACACTTCCTTCCCATGCTGTTATTTGGTCCAGCAAAAGTCGGGAGAGATCTATTCAGGGCTTTTCACTTGTCTTAAGCGTCTAGGTGTGAAACCTTAGCAAACTTAACTCTTGACCAAGTTGTTTTCTCCAACAAAAATTGTTTTCCTGCTTCTGCTTCTGCGTTTTGGTTTTTGGTGGATTTTGTTAACATGCTGCTTCGATCTGCTTTCCTAGACTATTTTCTTTCAAAAACTAGCAGCTCAGGAAAAGAAGACAAAAACATGGTTTCTCACTCTGTAATTGTAATTAGAGATCATGACTTGCATTATTATGGGGCTTTATTTATTCTTGAGTGGTTAGGAGTTGACTTGAACTTTGCCTCTAAATTTGTGTGAACTTGAGTATACCACATCATCTCTGAGCTTCAGTTTAAAACAACTTATGAACACCATCGCCGATCTTAGAACATATTTTCTCACACGCTGGATACCTGTTAAAATGCAGATTCTGGACCCTCAGAGTCTGATTAAGTTGGTATGCCAGAGACATTTACTGTTCAACTAAAGAGGCCAGTGTCATTTGGCATCTCAATGGCTGGGGGCAGAGTGACCCATGTCACTACTTTGCCAAAGGATTTTGGAACTGGTACCTGGCTATCTCTACTCCCTCCTCCCTTTGCCAGGTGACCCTCATGTCCCATGGGCCAGCTGGACCTATATGTTCGAAACCTACAACCTGGATCACTGCTTGGAACGGAGAGGTCCTACAGAGTCCCTAGAACCATGATAGCTTAGAGTAAAAAATAACACCTTTGGGTGCCTGGATGGCTCAGTGGGTTAAAGCCTCTGCCTTCGGCTCCGGTCATGATCCCAAGGTCCTGGGATTGAGCCCCGCATCCGGCTCTCTGCTTAGCAGGGAAGCCTGCTTCCCTTTCTCTCTCTGCTTGCCTCTGTGCCTACTTATGATCTCTGTCAAATAAATAAATAAAAATCTTTTAAAAAATACTATGAAAATACTTCCAGCTGACACTGATCATGTGTCAGTAACTGTCCTAGGTGCTTTACATAAATTATTTTAAAAAGCATGCTTTTTTTATGTTAACACCTTTGGAAGTGGGCCTGCTTCTGCAGTGTTAACTAACATATGACAAATCCAGAATTTGACACCGAACGTAGGCTGCCTCTATAACAAAACTCTAAAGTATACAGCACTGGCTCAGCAGCCAGGTGACAGGCAAGGGGGAAACTGAAAGTGGAGTTAGAAATGTGAGATTATGTTAGTCTCTGGCAAAAACCCTTGTTCAGCTGTCACCCATGATAACTTGATGGGGAGACTCCAAGAGTACTGAGCTGGCAACTCCAGGGAGAGTGGTTTAGAAAACAGAACATCAATAGTAAGTATTAATGAATATTTGATACAACCAGCAAAGTGCTAGAAAAGAGAAATAAAGAAAGAAGAGAGAAATGCTCTAGAATGAATTGGCAGAAATGAAAAGCAACAGAGTCCAGCAATGTGATGCCTTGAGACACTGGAAAACCCACTCCAACTGGTCCATAGACTGTGAGAAAAAGGATACGAAAGGGCTATGAATGACAGAGTTCCAGAAACACAGATGATCCAAATGACTCAGGGCAGAGATCAGATTTAGTGTGTGGCCATTCAGTTGGAAGGGACTAACAAAGAAATAAGGCCTTTTTGAGAACGATATCTCAGACAAGATAGGTCTATGGGGTTCTTGGCAGAAAGGGCTGACTTCTAATAAATACACTGGAATTCTTTTCAATCTTTGAAGGAGATGTTTTTGTCTAAAAGTCAAGAGACCTAAAATGACTGTTAGACCTCAAGCTCCCTTGACTGGAAAGTCCTTAAGGAGGGCATATACCACAATATCCATTTGAAATGCTGCAAAGGAAAATCAAACAGGAATTTCCCGGAGGGTAGAGCCAAGTGCTTCAAAGAAGAGTGGACAAGAGACTTCCTGTTTCCTCCATGAAAACAACATTAGGGTCTAGTTAAGAAACCTCTTCCACATGAGTATAGGAGGCCACCATACCTAACTCCCAGTAAGACTTCAGAGTTAAAACCAACCAATAACTGTGGTGAACCTCCTTTGTTTCCTTTTGCCAACTGCAGTTAACATGTCCCTGTTTCATCATTCTGCACTGGCAGTATCTGTGGAGAAGTGGCACATAACTTGCTTTTTTAACTCATAGTTCTCCAGTGCAAGAGGAACCATATCTGGACCAGGACGTGACTACTGGCCATCACCCAGAAATCCTAGACTTACAGCTCAATGCTCCTACTGGATGGGGCTTTGGGTTGTCTTTCTTAGGGAGGGATTGAGTATGTTCTCTGTGTAGGAAAAAGGGGCAAAGGATGGAAAGTGTCAGGTATGTTTATTGTCCATTCTATGTTTTGGTGTAATCTTGTATTTCGCAGCACTTGCAGGAAGGTGGGTACCAGTACAAGTTATGGCAGTGGGCTACCATGCCAAGAACCGTAGAGTTATGTGACTTCTCTATATTCCCTCATAAAATAATGGAACCAGAAAATATCAGCTGACTGGATGCTGGATCGTTACTTGAAAATAACTACTATGGTGAACCACCAAACCTGCAGACAACTTTACATGAGGAGGTAATAAGCCTTTGTTTTACCAAGTCACTTAGATTTTGAGGTTAACTGAGACTATCCTAATCAATATGCCATATTTGGGATAGGGCTCAGGAATCTGAAGTTTTAAAAGCATCCTAGATAATTCTACATAGATGGCATAGAGACCTGACTTAAAGAAACACTGCCTTTGATGATTGCCTTTAGCTGAATTGTCTAAAAGGACCTTAGAAGAGCAGATAAATTAAAATTGACTTTAATCCTGGCTTGCAGTGAGTATATACATTCTTAGAATATTCATAATATTTGTTGCTTTCATGCATGTTGATTGTAGTTTAGGTGGGAATATGACCTACTGTTTAGGCTACTGGTATAAATAATGGCTCTGTCAGGAGGGCCATATAATGACAATACAAGTGGCTGGGGACATCCACTCAAATGCATGCCACTGGGCCATGTTTCCCAGGCCCTCCTGCCTCAGCTGTCTTCCAGACTGGAGGGACACAAAGAGCTTAGACCTCTCTACTTCCTCCCAGCCAAGTTCACCCCCTGAGGGAGGCCAGTCCTCTTTCTGAGCAAAAACAATCACTCTCATGCTTTATCCCCGACCACTCACTCTTGCCAATTTGGAACCTGTGTATACTCTGAAATGGTGGAGAATAGAGTGTCTCCATGAGCCTTTCCAGAGTCTGTTTTGCTGGCTCTGATGGATCTCCTCACTTCTGGGTCTATTCCATCTGCAGTAAAGATCATTCCTTTAATGGCTCTTTAAGCACAGCAACTGAAAATGTAGGCTTGATTACCTGCACTACTATATACTCCCTGGGAAACATTTGGTGAGCCCCTTTATCCCTCCTCTTTATTCACCTATAAGGGGAGAACAACAGCACCTTCACTAGAAGGTCATTGTAAAAGTTATAACAGACAGAGCATGTTAGCACAGTGCATGGTACATAGTCAGTGGCCAGTTAACTTTAGTTATTAGCATTAGATTATATTGTTCTCACTGTCATCTTGAATTTTAGCTTTTTCATGCTATGCTCTAAGTATCGAAGGTACTTAATTTGAGATCATGGCCAGAACTTCTGCCTCTCTCAGATACAAGAGAAAGCTTTCCCAAACTCTTTGTAACTAAGTTCATTTACATTGAACTACACAAATCTTTATTTTAAAAAAAATTAAACATCAATACTGAGTTTGGTGGTAGTCGTAGATTAAACAGTTAGATGGGTCTTTTTATGATGTGGCAGGGGGGAACCTGGAACCTTATGAAGGACATTCCCCCCCATCAAAATTATTGAAAATCTAACCTGAAAAACCACCAGCTTACTCTGGGTTCCAGAGATGTTGGACAAGAAAAGGGTTCTTATCCTGAGTTTACATAGAGGCCCTATGTTTCTCTGTTCAACATGCATTTAGGGGGTGTCTAACTAGAGACATTTTTTTTTAAGATTTTTTATTTCTTTATTTGACAGACAAAGATCACAAGTTGGCAGAGAGGCAGGCAGAGAGGGAGAAGGAAGCAGGCTCCCTGCCAAGCAGAAAGCCCGATGTGGGGCTCGATCCCAGGACCCTGGGATCATGACCTAAGCCGAAGGCAGAGGCTTTAACCCACTAGGCCATCCAAGCGCCCCCTAACTAGAGACATTTTACTGAAGAAGACTTTCAATGTTACTTAGCCTAACCACTGACAAGATGAAATCTATTTTGTCAACTGATTTAACACTTTGATAGGGCACCTATTCTTCCATGAGCTCTTTCTACCTGTTAGAAAGCATTTCAAAGTATCAAGCTGAAACGTGCCTCGCTGGAACTCCTACCCATCACTTGAATCCTGCACGGGCCTAGTTCTAGGATCTACACTCTTGAAATTAGAATCTGACCTTGTCATATGTAAAGGCAGCCACAAGAAACCATGGCCTCGAAGGGTGGAGCAGTCCCCACCTGATCCCTGTTCAAAGCTTCGTCCCAGTGATTCAAACAGTCCAGCAGCCAAGACAGAATTTTATGGTAACTCATCTCCTTTACTTGCTTTCCTTGGGCACTGTGGAAATAATTCCTGCCTCAAAGAAATTCCTTCTTTGCCTGTCCTCTTCCCTTGCACACCTTGTCTGCGTTAGCACCTTGTTCTGCCAAAAAAGAAGAAAGAAAAATAGACAGACAGAACAAAAAGAACTCTTCTTGGGGGTGCTTGAGTAAGTAAATCAACAAATAAGCAAAGCAAAGGTTTTTTAGAATTGTGTCCACAATAAAAATAGAATTTATGATGTGTGTCCATTTATGTCGAAGTATAAGAATTACTGAAAAAATGCCTCAATAAATGAAAAAAAAATAAATAAATAAAATCACTCATTCCTCAACCCTATCCTGAACATCTTTTGACTTTCTTTGCTCACCTTTCTCCCGGTTCTGAATATTAGAACCCTGAAAATTAGAAAGGGAAACTCTTTGGAGTTTATTAAAGGTAGAGAGAAAAACTGGGCGGGGGGGGGGGGCGGTGCAGAATGAGAATCATTTTGAGTAGGCAGAGATAGAGTGGGAACACATCCTCCTTTGTGTCCCTTACATCAGTGAAAGCACTTAAGGATAGCATTATAGCCACACTGACGTAACCAGAGCCATAGGGAGTTTCTGGCAGACATGTGATTCTATTTCTCAGTGGACCACTCTGAGGCAGTGTTCACTGGTACACTTATTCATACCCAAATATGTGAGTGCTTTTTATGTGCAAGGCACTACCTCTGTAAGTTAACAGTAATGCCACCAATTAAGTGGAAGTTCCTCAAATTGTTAATGATCCCTTCACCTCCACTGTAACGATGACTAGCAGAGTCCTACCAGGTGTTCAATATACTGTATCAGACATTTTAAGCTTCAAACTTTTATCAATCTACCTACCTACCTACCTACCTATCTACCTATCAATCATCCAATCCATCATGACTGGAGAGCCTCAAATAAGAGGCAATCCAAGAAAAGAAACTTAAGCAACTTTAAGATTTTAAGAAATAGATATTGGGCTGTGGTATATGGTTCTGTCACTTCAAAAAGAAATAACTAAAAGTGTTCTATGAATTCTGTTAAGGCTCTATAAAACAACATACCTACCCAGAGCTAAACTCCCTGAATGTGCACAAAATGCCTTTTTTGTTGGACAGTCACTCTGTTGGGGATCCATATCTTACATAGCTTTTATTTCATTCCTATTCAGTATCTATCACATTGTGAAACATATAGGAGATGGTTACCTCTCAATAACTTCATGGCTGGAGGTGGTTTTGGAGACCAACACAGACCAACCCTCTAATTTCTATAGTTTTGGACTTGGGAACATATTTGGACTATTAGAACACTTTCATAATTGACTGTTAAGCCTCGAGCTTCTCCAAACTCTACAGAGCTATAGTACCCCTCTTTATGTGGCCAGTGATTGCCAATCTGTTAAGTTTCATCTGAGTGGCCAAACTTTACACAATTCCCACCCAACTTCCCCCCCAAATTAGATCTCTTTTCTGATGCTTAATCAAAGCACCTTTTCTACTCCTTAAAATTAAACTTTGATTTTTGTGAATGATTTTATAACATCTACCTCCTAACCAAACTGTAAGTGCTGTAAGAAGAAGAACTGGTCCTTAATTCATCACTATATCCCCAGAGCCTAGCATAGTCCTGGCATATTGAAGCTCAGTGAATATTTGTATAAAAAAATCAATAGAAGTCATGCACAAGAGCTTCCTTTTCAAGACAAAAATATAATTAGGCCTTTCTTCTAAATTCCCTTTTTTACCTTTTTGCTCCCCCCCCCTTTTCTTTTTTAAAAGATTTTATTTATTTATTTGACAGACAGAGATCACAAGTAGGCAGAGAGGCAGGCAGAGAGAGAGGAGGAAGCAGGCTCCCTGCTGAGCAGAGAACCTGATGCAGGGCTCTTTCCCAGGACCCTGGGATCATTTCCTGAGCCGAAGGCAGAGGCTTTAACCCACTGAGCCACTCAGGCGCAACTCCCCCCCACCTTTTTTAAACAGTAAAGAAAAAAACTGAGAATGGCTGAATGGAGCAGAGCCATCACAGGTGGCTTCTCCCAGCTGCTTGGGTCCTTCTAGACCACCACTCTTCTGTCTGTGCTGGGTCCTCTGTGGAATCCTCTGCCTGCCACTCCTTTACCTTCATGGTCAAGTCCGGGCTCCCCAGGTGAGAGCTGGCTGGTTGCTTGTTGATACTCACGGCACTTTCTATTTGCAGGACAGCAGGAAGGTGGATATGCACAGGGCATACTTTCTTTCCCCAAACCTGTCCCTGAATTCTTTCTACCACCCCTAACACTGCTTGAATGATGGAGGGGCCAAGGGCAAGCAGCAACCTGTGGTTCTCCCACTACCTGCCATTGGCAGCTCTTCTCTGCTTCTCCCTTATTCTAGATCTCTGTCTCCATCTTCCTTACCCATTTTCTGGTGTCTTTCTTTCTCAAGGTCCTCCTTCCCCAATTTTACTCTGTTATGTCAGGTGAGATGATTTAGCTCCCGTTTTTGTTTCTTCATTGGAAACAGGACCCCTAAGAAAAGGGGTGGGGGGTTCACACATCACAGTTAAAGAGTCCTAACAAGGTATTTTCCAGAATAAAAAGCCATCTTTCATGAAGTAGATTCTGCTACTCCCTTAGCATGCAAAAAGAAGATAGTCAAGTTTCTGGCTTCATATTTAATTTTTCTTTCCTCTTACAGATGTTTTAGAGCCTAATCAAAATGACTGTGTTTTGTATAATCACTTCACTTGGACATCTCAAATTCTCATCAGACTCGGTGAGTGGCCATCCATTTACAGAGGGGGGCCACTTTTGATGTTGACTCTATGAAGCTCTGGAAAAGCAACATTAGGGAAGGAGGTGTTCTTAGAAATCGCTCTACAGAGTTTAAACTCCAATTCCTCATTCTGTGTTCAGACTAATGGTCTTAAGTATTCACTAAAGTTGATCATTTTAGAATGCCTAGTCTCAATAGCAAGGGTAAAATCAAGCCCCTGATAAGACCAAACTACCACACCTGATGACCCTCTGGTTTCACCACCTCCCTTTTGTGGCCTCCCATTGTTAGGGAGGCCAGGAGCTCAGATAATCAACTTCTGTCCCTAGAGTATAGGGCTGCACATTTCTCCAACTGTTTCTAATCAAAATTGAAACACATAACTGGATATTTTGGAGATTTGTTTCCTTCTGACCACTACTCACCCTCCACCCCCAAAAGCAGAAAATCTGACTCTGGCCTCTGTATACTTTCCTTTGTCAGGTTCAAAGGATACAAAGTAAAATCAAAAGAGAGAATAAGCATAGGGAATAAGTACAGAGAGAGATAGTATGGATTTACTATGTTAAACAAACTCCCTCTACCTCCCGAGTTTTAATTAATTCAGTTGTATTTAGATCTGGTGCTTTCTTCCTGAAATAAAACCATTAAGAAAATATGACTAACTTTTAGAGTAAAACTTCTGAACACATGGAAGGTATTAAAAAAACAAAAACAAAAAAAACCCCCAA
The DNA here is from genome assembly GCF_030435805.1 of Mustela lutreola. Taxonomy (NCBI): domain Eukaryota; kingdom Metazoa; phylum Chordata; class Mammalia; order Carnivora; family Mustelidae; genus Mustela; species Mustela lutreola. Next base: position 81,121,853 of record NC_081294.1, read on the forward strand.
AACCCAGACAGCAATGGATACTACCTCATTGGTAACACTGCATATTTTAAAGATGTTTTTATAACACATGAAGGACTGAATCTCACATTGCTTGTGAAAAAGAAAGCAGGAAGGGTTGTTTTAGTCCATTTTATAAATAAGCAAAGAGCTTCAGGGTCAGGTCACGTGATAAATAAGAAAAATCTCTCTGTAGCAATTAGAGTTATAAAAAAAATGGTCAACAGATTCAGGAAGGTTTTTTAAAAACTAGTCTATTTTATATTCAATACAGAAAAATCAATAATAAAGTCAGAGGAAGAAGAAAAAAGGACCTTCCTTTTTCTCTTGAAATGAATTAAATTTAACTGTGGTCATCAGAATCTGAATATGCAAAGTCTGAAATCAGCCAATACTAGAAACTCTTAGCACCAATTTGAAATTGTAAGACTTAAAGAGTGAAACATGTATTTTGAACTTTTAGATTCAGGTACCAGTTTTTAATCGTTAACATTGGCATTTATATTGCACTTTAACACTTTCACAAACATTACTGTATTTAATCTCGTTTGGGGGGGGGGCTGACAAACACCTTTAATGAAGAGAGATTTCTAGAGAGCCCCTCCCCCACCCCCAAAAAAGCATAGTATTAAGGCGGACCCAGATCACAACAGACTTATTACCCAATTAAGGGCAGGGGAATAATGTGGAGGGGACAGATTGAGCTATGAAGACAAAGCATCTCAGTTGAACAGTATTATAGTCATCTATGAATTAGCCAGCTGATAAAAATCTTGTTACAAGTAGGCAAATGATATATACCTTTTGACATTCTGTACGTGACCCAGTGATTTATGAGAAATCAGTTCCTGAAAGAAAGTGAATAATACTGTTTTGCTTGTATTCCATACACATTCTACCCAACCTCCAACTGAAATAAGTTTTTGTGTTTCTCCTTTCAACTTGAACTCCATCTAAAATTCCAACCTGTTCTCAACCTCAGGTATTGATTCCCCATCCTGACTCAAGTTAAGCTCTCTCTGTAAACACAAGTCATGACAGCTGAAATCCACTGTGGGTCTCTGCTAATGGATCCCCAATTTAGACGGAGGGCAACTGGAGACAGGGCATGTCTGGCAGGAGGCCCCCAGCTCTGGAATCCCCTGCCTATCTTGGTTGATCAAAGCTCACTTGCTAACCTTCCAGGCTCAGAGCCAACCTTGTATTTTTAGAGTAATCAAGAGGCAATCTGAGGCTGGAATTTTAACAATGTGATTTTCCTCCTTCAATGAATCATTTTAATTGAGAGCTGGTACTAGGTGTTTTCAATCATTTAAATTAATCTATTTTATCAACTTCAACTAATTATTTGTTTAATGAATTTCTTCAATTTTGAAAACTATGCCCTGCAATATGCTCCTGGGAATGAATACATAAAATGAATACATTAATTATAGTAAAACATTCAGTGAAACAAAAGACAGTAACATATGCAAATGAACATCTAATACACACATCTATACACACAGTGCCTTTTTCCTACCTAAAGTGCACCTCCAAATCCTCTAATACCTGCCTGTGGGGAGGTGGCTCCACTTAGGACATTTTGGTGAGAACAGAAAAGAAAATGGTGGTACTGTGGGAATGTACTCCTGTTCTCTTCACAGCCCTGTGATGCAGCATTTGCCATGCTCAGAAATGCCTGTCGCTCACCTCTGAGACCATTTTTAGTTTCATGCCACGAAGACGACCAACATTAATTATAGGTTGGAAAGGGACTGGAATGCTGTGGTGGCACATTCCATTTTAATAGAAACGATCTGAGTGCAGTCATGCTGAGTGTTTACCCTCATGCATACTGCTACTGTTAAGTACTCTTTTTTCCATTTTGTTTTTCTTTGTTTTCCTTTTGCTGTTGCATTTCCTTCACACCACTATGAGACCTTAAAACCACAATGAGTGAACATGATGATAGATAGTATGAAAAGATAGTTATGAAAAGATAGTTAATGAAGATATTTTAAAATATGTAGCTTATATGATAGACTCTTAATTACAATCCAGTTTGATGAAGCTAGGATCACACTTCTTGATCCATGACTAGACTAGTCAGGTGACTTATCTGGGAAGATAATTTGCTTTGGATACAAGAAATAACTCTTTCTCTCTTTGACTGACATCTTTTATTTTCCAATGTTCTATTTAATTTTGGGTATAGTTATCTGTGATTTCACATTCTCTGTCAAATATCTCCAAAACCAAATAGGTTAACTTTAAATATTATGTAATTTTAAACCTGATCTCAACATATGCTGTCAGCACAACAGCAATACTGCAACTCTTAATGTTATTTAATATAGTTTTGACAACTTCTATTACTGATATGCTAATGAGACCTTAAAGGCTCTAATCCATTATAGAGTATGTAGTCAAGGTTTATACAAGCAGAACTTCCTTGGCAACCAACGTTTTTTTGTTTTTTTGTTTTTGTTTGTTTGTTTGTTTGAATCTAATATAAGAGGGCTGGTCAATTTTCTACTCCACTGATGTTTGTCATTACAATAATGAAGCAGGTTACATTTTCTTTGTCACAGGAAGACTAATTTGGTTATCGGCTTTCTGTTTCAATTCCATATGCTATTTAAATTAGTTGAAAATACAGGTTCTCTATTTGTCTTCTATACGTGCAGGGTCAGATATAAAAGTCATTTATTCCATTTGGCTCCAACATTAATATCTAAGAGGAATTTTTATCTGGTTATGTTTTTCTTCTACTTTTATGGGCTCATTATTCAAACAAGATGATCAACTGTGATTACTGCATATAATGCTGCTCAATTCAAAGAGAAATTTTTGATATATCTTGAAACTAATTTGAATGTGGGTTCATATAGAAAGAAAAAAATCTGAGAAAGCTTGAGAGAAAAAAGCCATCTTTCTGTGTGGGAGTCTTTTTCTTGAGACCAGACTCTATATTTTAGACCCAGAATTCTTTCATACCATTTCACTTTGTGGTAGATGGGATAGTGGAGGACCTCAAAATGCCTATGGAGATGACATTTTGATTATATGGACTTGTATAGAGTTTTCTCAACTTTGGTTTTGTTACTCTCATTAGTTGGTGGCTCTTTGAAGACAGAAGCCATATCTCATAAATCATTGTATATCTAGCATAAAGCCCTTCACCAAATAGGTGAATGACAAATGTCTCTGTAAATTAAGCATTAAGAGATATTTGGACAAGTGAAAGGTAGGAAATGAGCTAAAAGTTCCCAAGGACATTTCTATAAGTAGGTGGTTATATGTTGTATGCTTTATTTTGACTGGAAGCTCCTCTCTGAATCCAAATGGCCATCAACTTGAGTCTCTTGGTTTACAGCCACTGCCCTATTACTCGACTTAACATTACTGCCTTTGGAGTCACTAGAGGAGTAAAACGTGGCTGGCCAAGAGGATTCACCCCATATTCAATGAATTATCTTGAACTGGTGATGATCCCTTGGTGGTATAGAGAAGGGAACTCCTATTATTCCTTGGCTCAGTGAAAAAGAGGGATATGATGGACATCTCTGGGTCTGATAGTCAAGATAGCTTTTTCTGACTGGTAGTATAATCCTTCTACCAGATTCACCCCTCATTCTACTTTCCAAGCCAGATTATCTGCCTTTGCAGATCTCCAGCCTTAAACTGGAATTAGTCACTCTTCCATCCCTGCTCACACAGCACATTATTAGCCTTCATTTCATATTTGTCACTGTCTTGCCTATCTACCTACCTGTCTACCCACTTATGTATGCTAATTTCCTTAGAGCAGCTGCTCTTGGGGGACAGTGATGATCTTTTATCTGATTCTACATGCCCAATACGGATGAATTTTGCTTATAGTACATGCCTCACAAATGATGATAAAGGAAACAGAGCAGCAGGCTGATTGATGAAAAGTCACCCAAGATAATTGCAGTGATTAAGGGACTGATGTATTCAAGAGTAGAATCTTGTATCAGTACAGAGTGACTCGGATCTCCAGCAATGAGAAATCAAGTGTATGAGATTCCATAGGCAAAGTGTCAATGGCACAAGCTCATTCTTGAATTTTTGGCTGTTCAAGAAGAGATTAATGGCAACCTGAGTCACCCAGGGATCTAAATGTCATTCTACCTCGTGCTCTGTCACCACAGAGGTAATGACCCAGGGTGAGAAGTGACACTCAACCAAACTTAAGGAAACAAAAGTTAAAAAAAAGCAGACATTAAAAAAGGTCTGTGTCCTGCAATTCATAGCTGTGTGACTTGGCTAAGTTACTTAAACTCTGTAAACCTTAATTTCTTCATCCCATATAAAATGGAGATAATGTATCTACCCTATAGGCCTGAATCAAGTGAGATTATGTAGGCAAAAATACTTAAGATAATTAAATATTTGATATAATTATTTAAATGACCAAATATATATTTCACAGATATATTTGTTTTCATCCAGTTTCTGAAAATGCTTTTAAAAAGTAAAATGGGTACCTCCCTATTAATCTTCCTATGGATTAACCTCCTATGGGTCTCTTCATCTGACAGATGACTTACATTGTTTATTATATACTTTAATGAACTGGTGAATCTAAGTGTTTCCCTAAATTCTGTCAGCCACTGTTGCAAATTAATTGAAACTAAGGAGTGGGTTGTTGGAACTTCAAATCTGTAGCAGGCCAGTCAGAAGCACAGGTCATAGCCCAAAGACTGTGACAGACATGTCACGTAGAAGGTGGGAAGGCAGTCTTACATGACTGTGCCCTTCACCTCTGAAACCTGATGCTGTCTCTGGGTAGTGTCAGAATGGACCTGAATTCTAAGACACCCAGCTGATATCCGAGAATGGCTAGTTTTGTGGGCGGGGGGGGGGGACCCCTTCCATTGCATTGGAATTGGGTCCAGGAACCCTAAATGACATGGTACGCTCTAATAACATGAGCATAATTATAAATATTATTGATTGTATGCACTGTTTTCCCTTCTTTGTCACTTCTTTTCCATTCTTTACTGCATATGAATGGAAGAACCATATGCTGGTGGAAAATGTGTCTTAAATTAGTAGTAACTATCTAATCCCTAAAGAGAAAAATGATTTGGACACCATACAGAATGGCTGGAATGAAAATGGAGGTCATGTGACTTTTTTAGCTTTCCAAAGAGGACATGTATACTTATTTACACTAGCTAGAGTGGTCAACTTAATTGTTCTAAATCACGAATCCTTCAATTCATCAATGCATGAGTCAATAAAAGTGAGATAAAGCCTTTGGATCTTCCTTTCAAGGTGTTTCCTGACTTTTATATCCCTCCCCCACTCCCTCACCTAACCCTTAAATGTTAGGCATCTAGACAATGGCATAAAACAAATACTCAAAGTTCCTCTTTAGGATCATTTTCAATCACTTTCACATATGATTATCTTTGAGTGTAGACAGAGCAGACACCTCTGTTTACAATGAAGAAATTGAAGCCCAAAAGGTTAAGTAACATAACCATAGCAACCAAGCTAATCAATGGTCAAATTGGTACAAAGATAATTCTAGCTGCCCCAGAGATGAATGAGATAGCAATTTTCCTCAGAGAGGCACAAGTGCAACTATGCCCACCTAGCTGAATTGATTCCCACATAATGCTAGTAAGCATATGGAAAAGAATAATGGCAGCTAACATGTATTGAACACTCAAGCCCCAAACACAGCACAGAGCACTTCATATGAATCCTCTCTAATCCTTGCAGCAAAGGTGTGTGATTGATACTATTATTAATCCCACTTGCCAGATGAGGAAACAGACAAGATTTAAGTTTGTCCAAGGTCACCTAACTAACAAGTGGTAGAGGGTAAGATTTAAATTCAGGTTTTCCTAATTCCCGTGTCCATATTCTTAACCAATATTGACATTGCTTCTCTTAGTTATTTGACATTGACTAATTCTGTTCCATGACTACATTTTATACTGACTGACAGAGCTTTTTGGAGAAAGGGGAGAGGGGTGGAGCTAGATGGGGGAGGTAAGGAGAGGAGGTGGGATGAGGAAGGAAGGGTGCATCCAGTCAGTCATTTTACCTCTTCTGTATTGATTCATTCCTACTGTGCTCCAGGAGCCATATCAGGTGCTGGTCACGGCTGTGAAGATTATTAACTTTCTGGCTCTCGTGAGGCTAAGGGCTTCAAGAATCCTGCCCACAGCACACTGACTGTGTGTGACCACTTGAGAAGATGTAGGTAGCAGGCAGCAACATCACCTACGGCTTTCTCTAGATAAGCTGACAGGAGAGAACTCCCTCACAGCTGACAAGCCCAAAGAGAAGGGCCATGAAAGTATGCAACTGCTTCTCTTGAAGCCAATTCTGAGGCCCATGTTTTGACTTATGGTATGCATTCTGTACTGTATATGCCCCTCGGTGGGAAGTGGATCATATTGCCGCCCTCAAGTTATGTGTAACCATAGTGAAGCAGCAGGCGAAACCCTGCTGTTGGCGGGGAACTGTTTCTCATAACAGCCTGGCTGCATCCCTGCAGGGGCCTGAATGCAGGGCAGGTTTTCTGTCACCGAGCGTGGGGGTGGCCCTGAGACAGTGCCTGGGTAGGCCCCTCTTTCCGATTGTTCTCATACTCTTCCACACTGTCCTGGGAATCAGTCTTGCCTCTTCTTCTCCATGCCAGTGTTGGCCTCTCTCAGAGCCAGTGACTGGCCGTCATGAAGTGTTTCAGGACAGAGAAGAACAGAAACAACTGCAGATTCCCCAGATGTGTTTAGTGATTGTGACTCACCACTTCATCTGGCCCCATGGAACAAACTCCCAAGTATTTCTCCTCAACATCTCTTTCCATCAAACTAAAATGACAGATTAAAACAAAACAAAACAAAACAAAAAAACGAAAGAAAGAAAGTTCTGAGTAAAGGATAAAAAGTTTCATAATGGGATTTGAAAGCCAGGGCAATCATGTTATTAAAAAAAAAAAAAAAATTGGCTGCCATACAGCTAGCTCAAATGACACCAGGCCCATTGCCTAGTGAACTCCGGGTGAATCGGCATTCAAGTCTGCCTGTGCCTGATTTTTGGAGCCCTTGTCAGGTGGGGAATCTGAGGTGGGTGTGCAAACTCCAGCGAGGCTGAGATGTGCGTGATCAACTTGAGGGAAGCTGATCAAGCCTGGGGAATTTGGAAGGTGGTCTTTCTTGGTCTGCCAGAATTTCTAGGTGGACTCCTGCCCACCACTCCTTCTCCCAAAGGGACAGGAAAACAGACACTAGGATGGCACAGGCAATATGGTGAACAGATGTGTGCCTCACAGAGCTGAAGACACTTGGCTTTCTAGAGGCGCAAAGGTAGCAGAAGGTGTCAGGGGCACAGTGGGGGAAGGAAGCTCATCAGCCATGGATTGCTATCCCTCTGGGATGAGGAGCAAAACACAGTTCTGTGCCGTCTACCAGCAGCTCCCTCCAATGCCAGATCCTGACGCAAGAGAATTAATTCAGGAAGTCCTATCCGGCAGGTAGCTCTCTGAGCCTTAGGCCCCTTCACCTGACCTGTAACATGACTACTTAACCCTTGTTCACATTTACACATTCACACTCTATTCTGACTCACATCCTTTGTTTCCTTCACAAACTTTGAGCCTCCTAGCAACACTGACATCCACTTTTCCCTGGGTTCACCTTTTCCCTGAATTGACCCCATCAACCAGTGAGACGGCCAAAGGTTTGTGCCCCGTCCTCGAGTCAGCTGAATATACAAATGCCTCTACCAACGCCCGGGCATCTTTATCATACTTGTGGTGCACCTGTTCTTTGTTTACCCACTTGTGTACACGTGTAAGGGAACTTGCGTTCTTTCTTGCCTTACGTTTGTGAACAGTATCCTGTTTCACCACCTAGGGTGAGCCAAGAAATTTACTTACAGTGAATCATGCCTTTGTTCATGCCACAAAAAACAGTGTGTCTTTTTTTTAAAAAAATGCTCTGTGATTTACAAAACTTAGTATGTGAAAATTTCAGATTCAAGTAGGAAAATTAAGTGTACACACACAGCTTTTCAAGAACTTGCAAAGGTGAAGAAAGCAGCAGTTCTCGAAGTTGAGAGCACCTCCTCAGAGAGGTTTTGGAAATTCCTAGTTGCAATGATGGAGGTAATGTGACTGATATTTACTGAGTGGAGCCCAGAGAAGCTAAATCAGATAGTGTTATACAACAAAGAACAGTCCTGGCAGACATCCTGCAGCCTTAAACCAAACTCTTTTTAACATAATCATAAACTGTTTTTATACAGTTTTAATGTAGTCTCAATTTTCTAGGAATGCAACTACAGCAAAATAAATAAATAAATAAATAAATCAAAGGAGATTGTGTTTTGATTTGTTTGGAACTTTGCCAAGAGATTTTCATTATCTGGAGGTACCAAAAAAAAAAAAAAAAATCACATCACAGATAGCAATGAGCAAGTGGTTTTTGCATCACCCATATACACACCTGCGTTAGGCTACACAGAGGCTGTAGCATTCATAATCATACTAACACTATTTTTTTTAAAGATTTTATTTACTTATTTGACAGACAGAAATCACAAGTAGGCAGAGAGGCAGGCAGAGAGAGAGGGGGAAGCAGGCTCCCTGATGAGCAGAGGGCCTGATGTGGGGCTCCATCCCAGGACCCTGAGATCATGACCTGAGCCGAAGGCAGGGCTTTAACCCACTGAGCCACCCAGGCGCCCCCAAACTAACACTATTAGTAATAGCATTACCCATGGTAATACTTCGCATCTTTTTAAAAATGTCTTCTAGTGTTGCCATACCTGAGATTTACTCTGATGAAATGTTATTTAAAATGACTTTTATTTCTTTTACACCATATACAGAATATTATATTTAGCTTACCAATTTTATATTAGTTATATAACCTATGAATTTCTATACAAGATGGTAAAGAAATGGTTTTTTTTTTTTTTTTTTTTTATAAAAGTGGACTTTGGATTTGATGGAGACAAGAACCACTGGCATAAAGCCACATATGTCTGATATTTGGACTGAGGCATTTTTTCATTGGCACGAACAGAAGAGATTTCCTGCTGTACTAATGAGAACAATGAGGCAAGGATTTTCAACGTAAGTTATGTGATAAAAAGTCTGGGAAAGGACTTTTATTTAATCGTATTTTAACTTAGCCAGCCACCTATCAAATAATCCCTCCTATGCCTAGATCATTTTCATTCTAATATTTGAGAAGCTTCCTGATTACATCACTTTGCAAGATTTCTTGGGTATTAAAAATTCAGGGACTTGGCCATCTAGAAGCATAGACTGCCCTCTCTTGGAGGGTGACCTGCTTTAAGATGAGAGTATTTAACACAGAATTTATAACCTTGAATTCCATCCATTTAATGAGTTTTCTTTTAATTGAAATTCTGAAATACCTCTGAACCTTTCTTACAATATCTCTAAGGTGGTTATATTATAATGCTGGGCTTCTCAAAATCATTTTAGCTAGCAAATGACCAATAAGGAGTGTGTATTGTCAAAGAAAAGAGGAGCAAAGGGACATAGAAGACTGAGAGAAGGATGGCCTTTAGTGTCAGGTAGATCTTTTCTGCTTTATGGCTCTCCTACTTCCTGTGTGACTTCAAAACAGTCAGTGTCCTCCTGGATACAATACCATTTGCCTCATTGAGTTGATCTGAGGATTAAATGAGATCACGAATATAAACCCTCCAATAGAAGGCCCAGCTTATAAAAGGGACTGAAGAAAATGCTTGTATCACTCTCCTCCCCTTTTCTTTGGGAACTTTTCAATGAATCCTAGGACCTGAGCATTGAAAGTGACCTCATCAGCTAGACAAATATTCCAGTAGCTTCTATAAGCCTCTCCCATAGAAGGTGAATAGAAAATTTCAAGCCCATATTGTCCCTTTGGCTTTCCCCTCTTAATCAGTGGTGACTCATTCTATTTCAGTCACCTAGATATTTTAAGAGTCACAGCAAAATATGAACACATTTGAAGTTTTATCTATTAAAAATTATAATAAAATCATCCCCTCCAGAACTATCTCCATCCCCCTGCCCAATAAATTCACAGTGAGTCATAACTGTCAGAACTGGTGGCCAACTCAGATATCTATTGTCATCGATAACTTTTTTTATTATGTTCAATTAGCCAACACATAATACCTCATTAGTTTTTGATGTAGTGTTCAACGATTCATTCGTTTACTTTTTAAGAATTTTAGTTATAGTTAGCTTACTAAGTTTTAAATTTCTATACAGAATATCCCCCAAACCCTCTATTTACTTGACCTTCAAATCACAAACAAGAAATTTATTCTCTGCCATGAATAAAAAGGTCAGCGGCACCTGGGTGGCTCAGTGGGTTAAGCTACTGCCTTCGGCTCAGGTCATGATATCAGGGTCCTGGGATGGAGCCCCACATCGGGCTCTCTGCTCAGCAGGGAGTCTGCTTCCTCCTCTCTCTCTGCCTGCCTCTCTGCCTACTTGTGATCTCTGTCAAATAAATAAATAAAATCTTTTAAAAAAAGTTAAAGAAAAGATCATTATTGGTAAAATTCTTTTAAGATTCCTCAAAGGCTATCCCTAAGAGATGGGTACTGAATGGTATTGAAAATGTGGGCAAAAAAGGTTTTTTGGTCTAAAGGTCCTGATGGAGATGGTCATACCTCATTTTGGAAAGGGGGCCTATGCTCAGATTACTGCCACTTCCCCTAAAATTGTGATTTTTGCCTTGAGAAAAAAACAATTTAGTATCATCAACTTGTGTCAGTGCTCAATAATATTCTTCCACATAAATATGTGACCCATATATATGTGGTCTATTTCTGATTTTATTCTTTTTAAAGATTTTATTTATTTGAGAGATAAAGAGATTGAGAGAGAGAGAGAGCATGAGATGGGAGAAGTCAGAGGGAGAAGCAGACTCCCCACTGAGCAAGGAGCCCCAGGTGGAACTTGACCCTGGGACTCTAGGATCATGACCTGAGCCAAAGGCAGTTGCTTAACCAACTCAGCCACTCAGGTGCCCCGATTTTATTCTTCCTATAATCTAGCTATTCTTTTCCTGAAAGTAGGCCTTCCTCAGCATAGTTTTCAAGAGAGGAGACTCCTCTATGCCATTTCAGATGTCAGCTGAGGTGCACAGATTGTATTTTGGGTGAGATTCTTTGAACTACTGTTTTGGGGGAACTATCTATTGTTCTCTGCAGTTTTTTTCTTTCTAAAATGAGGGTCCTTCTTTGTCTTTACCGTAAGTTAGTGAAATCTTATCTTTTTCTGATTATTTCACTCAGCATAATGCACTAAATGCACTAACACACTAAAGGTCCATGCATAGTGTCACAGATGGCAGGATTTCCTCCTTTTTATGGCTAAATAATATTCCATTATATATTTCTATCTATGTATCTATATCTCACATTTTCTTTATCCATTCATCCATTGACCTTTCACTGTTTCTGCGTCTTGGCTATTATACATATTGCTTCAATGAACATAGTGGTACAGAGACCATTTTGAGAAAGTGATTTCATTTCTTTCAGAGAAATACCCAGAAGTAGAATTACTGGGTTATACACTATTTCTATTTTTAATTTTCTGAGGAAAAATCATGCTGATTTTCATAGTGGCTGCACTGATTTATATCCCCACCAACAGTGCATAAGCATTCCCTTTTGTTCATACCCTCACCAATACTTGTGATTTCTTATCTTTTTGAAACTGACCAATCTAACAGGCATAAGGTGATAGTTTACTATAGTCTTAATTCTGATTTCCCTGATGATTACTGATGTTGAGCATCTTTTTATATACCTGGTCATCTACCCATCTTCTTTGTAATAATGTCAACTCAGATCCTCTGCCCATTTTTTTTAAATTAGGCATTTCATTTTTTAAAATATTTTATTTTTAAGGAACCTCTACACCAAACCTGAGGCCTGAATTCACAACCCTGAGATCAAGAGTTGCATGCTCCAGTGACTGAACCAGTCAGGCGCCCTCCTCTGCCTATTTTCTTAACCGGAGATTTTTTTCTGTTGAGTTGTAGGCACTCTTTATATATTTTGCGTATTTTTAAAAAGATTTTATTTATTTGTTTGAGAGAGAGATCACAAGTAGGCAGAGAGGCAGGCAGAGAGAGAGGGGGAACCAAGCTCCCTCCTGAGCAGAGAGCCCAATGCAGGGCTTGACCTCATGACCCTGAGATCATGACCTGAGCAGAAAGCAGAGGCTTGATCCACTGAGCCACCCAAGTGCCCCTATAATTTGCATATTAACCCCCTACCAGATACATGATTTGCAAATATTTTTGTCCATTCCACAGGTCACTTCTTTACCTTGTTGATGGTTTCCTTTGCTCTGCAAAACCTTTCTAGTCCAATGTAATTCCACTTGTTTATTTATGTTGCCTTTGCTTATGGTGTCTATAATGTAAAATATTAAGATGAAGGAAGAAAGCTGATGTCTTCTAGTCGTGCCTTGAGTTACACTTTACTTGTTAATGAAGACTAGTCCTAATAATAATTATAATAGTTTAACTCAAGAAATGCCCAGAGGACATTGATCAAGAATGGCATGAAGAAAAAAAAAAAGGCATTACGTTCTCATGTTATCCTCATGAAAATATCTCAGATCTATTGGCTTTTTAGCTATTTCTCTTGGTATTATTATTTTTTGTGGCTTCCCTGGGGATTACAATATACCTCCTTAGCTATTTGGTCTATGTACAGTTAGTATTTTACCATTTCAGGTAAAGTGTGGCAATGTATCCAAACAGGGCCACATCCATTCTCCCATCCTTTGTGCTAAAGTAGTTGGTTGTATTATGACACCATGCTTTACAAACCCCACCAACCAATGTTACAAATTTTGCTTTAAATTGTTCTATGGTTAAGTGGCTGCCTTCGGCTCAGGTCATGATCCTGGCGTCCTGGGATCGAGTCCCACATCGGGCTCCTTGAGCCTGCTTCTCTCTCTGTCTCTGTCTGTGCTCGCTCTCGTACTCTCTCTCTCTCTGACAAATAAATAAATAAAATCTTTAAGAAATATATAAATTGTTCTATGGCTTGTAAATTAAGAGGAAAAAATCAAACAGTATAAAAGTATTTTGAATTTTCCCAAATATTTACCCTTTTCAATGCTTTTCATTATTAGGATTTGAATTTCTACCTTATATCATTTCCCTTCATCCTAGAGTACTTCCTCTAGATGATCTTAAAGATCAGGTCTACTGGTGACAATTTATTTTAGTTTCGTTTAATGTGAAAATGTCATCATCCTTCAGTTTGTAGGATATATTTTCTGGGTGATGAATTATGATTTGACCATTTCTGTTCTCTTGTAGCACTTCAGAGGTGTTGCTCTACCCTCTTTTGGGCTCCATAATTCTGCCGAGAGACAAATTAGTAATCAGATCACTGTTTCCCTGGATGTTTGGGGTGTTTTTCTCTTATTGCTTTCAAGGTTTGCTATTTATCCTGGGATTTCAACAGTTTGACTATGATGAGCTTAGTGAAGGCTTCTTGAGGTTTATTCTGCTTGGTTTTCATTGGTCATTGTGTATCTTTGTTTAATTAAATTTATTAATGGATTGCTCATTAATTCTCTAGATATATTCACTTATCCATTCTCTCTCCCTTTGCATTATGCAATTCCATTTACATATAATACATATATTGGACTATTTGATATTATCTAATAGGTCTCTGAGAATTTATTATTTTTTCTTTTTTTGTCTGTTATTCACATTGGATAATTTCTGTTGTTCTTTAAGTACACTTGTTATTTTCTTCCACATCTCCATCCAACTCTTAAGTGAGCAGTTAATTTTTTTTTAAATTTCAGATACTACCTTTTTGTTTCTAAAATTTCCATTTCATTCTTTTTTTATTGTTCCTATTTTTCTGAGAAGACCTCATGCCTTTTCACTTCATCATGAAGTGTGCCATTCAGGATAAGCTGTAAGAACCACATTAAAATTCTAGCTTTTTAAAAGTTCTATCATCTGGTTCATTCTGGGGTCAGACTCCATTGACTTCCTTTTCTCTTGAGAACATGCTCCACTTTCTTAATTCTTTGCATGTGGAGTAATTTTGGATTATATCCTTAATACTGTAAATATTTAGTTGTATAGATTCTGGATGCTTGTTATTTCCCTTTGGTATTTCTTTCATTTTAGCTAGCAATTGTCTTATGAACTTAAACTTCACGCTGTTTCTCGGGTGGCCACTGCAGTCTCAATTGGTCTCTTGTCTTCAGCTGACTTGCTTTGAGTCTCTACCCTTCGTGCATAGATTTTTTTCATTTATTTGTTTGTTTTTTAAGATTTCATTTAACATTTGAGAAAGAAAGAGCACATGGTGGGGAGGCGCAGAGGAAGAGGGAGGAGGAGAATCCCCACTGAGCAGGAAGCCTGATGCAGGGCTCAATCCCAGGACCCTGCAATCATGACCTGAGCGGAAGTCACATGCTTAACTGACTGAGCCATGCAGGCACCCCAAATCCTGCATGCATAGTTTAAGAGTCAGCAAGAGATATGAATAAACAGAATTTAGAAATTTTGTAGATCTCTCCTTGTGATGAATCCCCCATTCTTGGCCTGTTCTGGTTTTTCTGGCCAGGAAGACTATCTTTTTTTCTAAGCACCCCTGCTGCCTTGCACCACTGCCCTTAGCTTACCTAAGCTGTGAACATGGGAACCTCATTTACACAGCTCCTCTTTTATCCACCCTCAAGTGTTACTGGAGGGCATCTTCTGTTCACTCCCTAGTATCTCCAGCTTTTCGGATTAAGTCAAGGTTCAAAGCTATTTTCTGCAGGAAGTCATCCAATAAGGTCTTATATCATTCCCAGTAGGAGAAGACTGATCAACATTCATTACCAGGGTGGAAAGTTGAGACACTCTGGGAAGCTCCCCTGCTGAAAAGATACTGAAAATGAACATGAGAATTGCTTAAAACCTCAGCCGTTTTCCTAAAGAATATCAACCAAGTTTTCCTTTTTGCTAAGAAATACCACAATCATTTAAAGATCACTTACAGCACCCTTAATCACTAGACTCAAAGTTACAAAAATAAGTTATTTTGATAGAATTTGGTTTTCGGAAATTCATCTGGCTACAGCTCCATTTCCCAAAATTATCCTCAGTGTACCTCAAAGACTGAGGGATAGTTTGTGCCTCCCATTTTTGTCACCTGAATGTTACCAGTCTATGGTTTCAGAGATTACACAAAAAAGTTTAAGCCAGTTTGCATTTACGGGGTCAGTTCACACAGTGTTACCCTGCCCTCCTTCTTTTCTTCCAAATGAGATTTGCCTCAACGCTGGAACTTTGTGGCTTAGGTTTTATCCCTGCTGGTTATTTTCTCTCTGAAGCCACCATCTACAATGACATTATAATCATTTCCCCAGCCACTACCATGTATGTCACAAGCTAAGATGTAATACGCTCAGATGAAAGATGTAGAACAGATGGGTATTAGGAAATAACCTGGTTTTAATCATATGTCACTTGTAATAGGACACAAAGGATAAGAGGGATTAAAAATATATATAAATTGGGCGCCTGGGTGGCTCAGTGGGTTAAGCCACAGCCTTCGGCTCAGGTCATGATCTCAGGGTCCTGGGATCGAGTCCCGCATCGGGCTCTCTGCTTGGCAGGGAGCCTGCTTTCTCCTCTCTCTCTACCTGCCTCTCCGTCTACTTGTGATTTCTCTCTGTCAAATAAATAAATAAAATCTTTAAAAAATAAAAATAAAAATATATATAAATTAATAGGAATTTTACCCATTTGCCATTTGACCTCTGGATTCCTTTTACATTAGTGACTTGAATTATTTATTTAGTGCACTCTGGTGGACCAAACAGGCAAAAAGAATTAAGCCTAAACTTCCTAGTTTGCCAATGGCATCAGCATCTGCTTAGATTAGAGCTACTCTCCTTGTGCCACCAAAAAAAAAAGTATAGAAACAAGGTTCAAAGTTTACTAAAATGATAACAACAGTTATCTCTAGTAAGAAGAGTTTAAAGAAATTGACATTTTCATTGTTTTACTGGCAGGAAAATATATTTAAAATCATGATCCTTAAACCAAAGCCCAAATCAGCACCATCCAAATAAAAGAATACTAAATCAGAGTTTGGGTGTAGACTGTGGGGACACAGGTTTGCCAGGATCCATGTAGGGCTGATACAGGAACACAATAGTGTTACATTTACTTTTTCTAGAACCACCCCTCAGCCCCACTACACTCTTTTTCTCTCCACTTATTCCTGTCTTTACAGATTCATGCTTTAAAAAAATAATCCTTGTACCATCCTTTTAGCAGTTCTAGAAGAGATCAGAGGCCCTGTTCTAGGCTTTGAAACGATAGCAGTGAACAAGACAGATGAAACTATAGCAGTGAACAAGACAGATGTTTCATGCTCTCCTGAGCTTATGTTCTGGTGGGTTGTTAGTATATAGCCAAGTAGAGACATAATACAATTTCTGATACTATCAATCCCTAAGAAACAAAGAGAATAGGAGGAATAAGACAGAGAACAAGAGATGCAGGGCAGGGGGATGGATGATCGCTTTAGGAAAGGTCAGCAAGGAGGTTCATCTGAGCTGATGACATTGGAGTTAGGAGAAACTGTGATAGGAAGGAACTAGTTTCATGAAGTTCTATTAGCACAAATTAAGTCTACGGTGTGTTTTATAATAGATGGTGTCATAGAAACAAGAGAAAGTGTTATCTATGTTTAACGTCTTAAGAAAATAAACCAACATATCTATAGTGGTTACCTCTGGATGTAGATTAAAATCTGGCAATCCGCTGCCACTGCCTAGATTTCCCTATTTTTAATAATGAGAAAAAGACTTTGAGGGAGCTCAAAATATATCCAGAAGGAGATACACAGCCCAAAGCAAAAGTAACATAAGATCACTATAAGTAGTACTTAACCAGCTCAAAATAATTGAGCACTGTGGATTGGAAGGAGACAGACAGAACTCTTCAGTGGCTGGACAAATTGCAGTTGGGTCAAGCAGGCACAGGAGAACTCCTTACTCTGTCTGTGTGGCCACATTCATTCCAACAGCTGCTACAGGGATAGTTGCCTCTGCAGAGAGCCCTCTGGGGACAAATGGTGCCTTCCGGGGGCAGGTCCATTTTCAACATCAAGAGGAGAAAGGCACACAAGGCATTCCTAGAGAAAAGTGAGGTGTAGGAACAGACATACTGACAAAGAAGAGCCTACTGGCACTTCTAGGTTCATGACATGTGCAGAAGTATTTTAAATATAAATCCTTAGTTTAACAAAAGCTATTTGTCTTTATCTTCAATCATAGCTCTTCAAAGGCAATGTAAGTAAAGAAAACATGAGCTTCTAACCAAATGAAAGCAGGTGCTATGCGAAGGTATTATTGTGTCTTCATTTTTATTTTATATTTTGCCTCTGGTTCTAGAAACCAAGGATAAGATTAGAAAAACAAAATATACATCAACTTGAAGCCCATATTTGGCTGGAGTCCAAGAAAAAAAATTGCAAGGCTTTGAGTGGAGGTCTACATTTAGACTGAGAAGCCCACCATTTCAATCTAGAACCAAAAAATTCTTCATTGATCAGAACCGGGTTTTCATCCCTTCCACCCCTGGGTGCTAGTCATGATGGCAAAGAGGCTGATGATCTCAAACAGTCAACCTCATATATGTGCCCTGCTTTCATGTGCCATAAAGCTTGGGGAAGGAGCCAAGCAGAGGAGAGGTCTTCCTTGGTCATGGTCAAGAAGGGTGGAGGAACTCTGGCACCTGCAGCTTAGGAACATGCTACGAGCCTGGCTTCCAGCACAGAAGTTGTTGATGATGCTCTGTGGGAACACCCCAGCTTGCTGGAGCCATCACGGAGATTTATGTCACTGCTACAGAGTAGCCTCAGAGAGCAACCCACAAGCCCAAACTGGCCTTGCTGGACAAACTTGGCTTAGGGAATTCTTCTTTTTTAAAAAATTGCTCCAATATTTAGAAATTGGAAGAATAACCCAAGTTTCTGCATTTTGTTTGTAAAAATCACAAGATCTGGCACCTCTGGACCCACATTCTTGTGTGTGTCATACTTGGAAGGAACTCGTAGTGGCTGTTTCCAATGCATACGTTTCCCACCTGGCTCCTCATATTTATTCATATTATCTTATATGCACTTCTGTTTGCTCTTTTTTTCAGGAGCTAGGGCTGAACCAAAATAGCCAGCCCTTTTCACTGTGGCTCACGATGCTGGTCATAAACAGAGGTGAGTTAGCTGGAGACAGTTGAAATAGCCAACGTTCATGTACATGTTAATTCAATCTCTACCCCTTGAACAAGGAAGACGTTTCTTGCTTCCACTAGAAACTGAGAGCATGGACTTTAAGAACACTTGGGTATAACCTTCAGGTGGGTAGATAAGTTTTAGATGAATAAAAAGGGAAGCATTAATGAGAAATCTGTCATTCTCATTTCCTTCTGTGTGATTCTTCTCTTTCTGAAGGACATTTTTGTTCTCCACCACATCCCTCGGGGGATTTTAAAAGAAGTATTTGGGAGGGAGTTTCAAGGGAGAGTCACATATTTTAATGAGAAAGCTTAAAAAAAATATTTAGTTAAACGCCAGAGATCATATTTTAACCAGATTTCCTGGTCTGAGGATGGCTGGCAAGTGGCCCATAGCCAAGCAGGCAATCGTCAAGGGTAGAGTTGACTCACACACTGAGGGGTGTGGAGAAGATGACCCAAAACTTTGGAAAATCTAGTATTAACTCATATGAGAAAACAGTGCCAAACAAGGATACTTTCCATCCCTACTCCCCTCTCCCCACTCTTACTGCATTGAATTTTATCTGTAAGTGTATTTTTAAGGGCTTTCTGAAGTTATTTATGGGCAAGCAGAATAAAGTGGCCTTTTCATATGGTCATACTCCTGGTGGAAAATCACCATGTGTACAATTTTATAAAGCAAAAAGATCTTTCACACAAGCTTGAAAACTCCTCTCCTTTATTTGTACTATTCAATAAAGTAGATATTCTCTGACTTCCCAAAATGTAGTAGTTCAAGCTTAATACAGAATATGGGCTCCAGCCTTGACATGGATCTGGGCCAGTTACCTGCTTTGATTCTTCATGGAAGGGAAACCCCTCGTGAGCACACCATGACAAATAGGCCATTTTAGTGTCTCCAGGATTACTGCATAGGAGGAAAAACCAAGAAAGTATCCCCCTCCTGACTTTTGTAAAAGCTTCTTGTCTCAGAGTGTCGAATACCAATTGTATTAATATTTCTATTAGCCATTTAGTTATGTGTCTAGCTCTAACATACTTAGCTACTGAGAGGCAAAATTTAACTCTAAAGAAAGTCATGCATGAGCCATCTTGTAGAGATCAGCAGACTGTTAGATTAGAAGAAAACTTCCTTTATTAAAGAAAATACTTGAGGGGCGCCTGGGTGCCTCAGTCAGTTAAGCATCTGCCTTCGGCTCAGGTCATGGTTTTGGAATGCTGGGATTGGCCCTGCATTGGGCTTCCTCCTCCAAGGGCAGTCTGCTTCTCTCTATCTCTCTTTGCCCCTCCCCCACTATTTGTGTGCTTTCTCTCTTTCTTAAATAAATAAATAAATAAACAAAATCTTCAAAAAGAAAAGAAAATATTTTAAACTCTTTAAAACATTTCCTTAAGCTAACAAGAGCCCACAAGAGTTTCATTCATTCAATAATCAAAAAGTATTTACTATCTACTTCTTTTATGGACTTGGGGAATTGAGTGGTGACTTTAGAAACTTCTAAGAGGGCAGGGTTGATGGTGGAGAAATGGAGAGATGGACACTAATAAATACAGAGAATAAAATAAAGCAAATAATGGACAGGGAAGTGGCTGGGGAACACAGGATGCTTTGATTAAGTGCTGAGGAAAAGCCTCTTTGAGATGGTGGTATTTGTGTTTATTCCTGAATGAAGAGAAGAGAGCCACCAAGGCAAGAGCCAGGAAAAAGCATTCTGGGAAAAGAAGCATCAAATGCAAAGGCCATAAAGTGGGGGAGGGGAAAGATTTCATGGATTAACAAAAAAGGCTGGAGTGGCTGGTGTGAAGGTGAACAGTGGTACCAGATGAAGTCAGTAGGTTAGGCAGGGCCTCTGTCATGTGAAGAAGCCATCAGAAGGTTTTTCATAGTAAAGGGATGCATCTTTTGGGAACAGTACACCGTGGCTGGCAAGCCACACCCTGTAAGCCAAATCTAGCCCTCTGCCTGTTTTGTTAAATAAAGTGTTTTTGGAACAAGGTCACGTTGAGTCATTTATGTATTGTCTATGGTGGCTTTTATACTATGATGGCAGAATTGTGAAGCTGCTACAGAGACTATATGGCCTATAAAGATGGTAGTTTGTTGTTGTTGTTTTAAAGATTTTATTTATTTATTTGACAGACAGAGATCACAAGTAGGCAGAGAGAAGCGGGGGGAAGCAGGTTCCCCGCTGAGCAGAGAGCCCAATGCAGGGCTCGATTCCAGGACCCTGAGATCATGACCTGAGCCGAAGGCAGAGGCTTTAACCCACTGAGCCACTCAGGTGCCCCAAAGATGGAAGTTTTAATGGGCTATCTGACCCTTTACAGAACAGGTGTACAAACTCTTGTTTTAGATTATGCATTCTTAAGTCATTTTTGGACGGTGCATGTGGTCCATGCAAAACTGTCTACTAGGGTAGCCTCAGTTTTCTCAAAAAACACTAGTTATACCTGCTAAGATAAAAATATTTAAGAAAATAAAAAGTTGCCTTGGAACAGGGATCAGATTCACCTGTATCAGGTGAGCAAGAAAATTACCTAGCTAAAGGCTGCTTCACAGCAGAAAGAAGTTAATTCCTACAGTAAGATGTCTATCATCAAGTTTGATTTTTTTAGTGGTGCAATATTGTCATCAAGGATCGAGGTGTTTGCCATCTTTACGATGCCCTCAGGATATGGGAAAGCTTATTCCTCCTGGTAGCAAGATGGCTACAATGCTTCCAGGAGTTAATGTAGACAAGACAGAAGATACCTAGCAAAAAAACAGCTTGGGTATTTCCTCTCACATACTTTTTTATTAAGGGAGGGGAAAAGCCCTTCATGACCCAATGCTTATGCCATCTGATTAGATCTAGATTAGCTAGGTTAGCCTGTGTTTAAACCAATCTCTGGTAAGGAGAATGGATTTATCATGGCTGTCTTAGGCTAATGAACATTCATCACCTGCACACATACATGGAGTATGAACACCCAAACAAAGCCAGGCTCTTGCCAGCAAGGAAGGGGGAGGATAGGTTGAGAGCTGGGCAACCAAAAAGGATTGCCAAACGATGGGGTCTCTGGATAATGATCCCCTGTCTGACAGGACTCAGAGAATCATTGTCAAAGGTGGAGGTCAGAGGAGAAACAGAAAGCAAATCCTCCCACTGGGATGTGAGTTCAGGTAGTGGAATATAGCTGACTGCATAGTTCTTTCATTTCCTGAAAATGTTACCTCTTGATTCCAGAACAGGTTAAGTCATTCCCACATGTGGATAACTTGCTCTCAAGGCAACATATACAATATACTTAGCCTCTCTGATGAGTCACTTTTCTGGACAGCTGTCTCCTGATCTCTAAGAAACCACAATTGTTTGAACATGGCCTTGTTTCAATAGAGCTTTGCAAGTAGGGTCTTGATACTGTATTGGGCTCATGTTCGATTTCCAAACAGGTTCTTCACAAACACACTTCTGGTTATTTGTATTCTTCACCTGTCTAGCTGGCTAAAAACCACAGCCTCCTTTCATTGTGTGCTTCCAGATAGTTGGTTTATTTTATTTTAATTTTTATTGGCAGGAACTCCCCTCCTAGGAAAAGGCAACTTTGCTTCTTTGGTTTCATGTTAAATTCCCACATATTTAAGATGCCTTGTGCCAGAGCTTAAAGTCTGGTTCCCAGGATACTGAATTAGTTGCTATGTCAATGGCATCTTCTGTAACATCTGTAGAATTACTGCAGAGAGTTGTTAAAGGCCAAGAGAGCTAAAACCCGGCCAAGACTAGACCAGAGAGAATGGTCTTAGAGACTGAGTCTTGCTGTATTCCACAAATGTAATACCTGAATCTTCATTTTATCTGGTTTTGTTTTGAATAGGGACTATTATAGTAACAGGGAAGTGACTAATGTGCTGTGATATTTGGGGAGGACCAGCCAAGGCCAAATCATTTTCATCCTGAGACCAAGTCATCTGCATGGAATTGACTTTTGCAAGGTACAGGTTATAGGCTCAACCTTCCAGGAGAGGGACTGCCTGCTTTCCAGTCTATATAGAAAGATTACTCTTTCTGACCTCAGGATATATCACTCATACTTTCTTCTGTTTATTCATTTATTCTGTATTGAAAACACCTTCTGTGTATTAGGCACTGTATTTGGCACCAGAAAAACAAATGAGTCAGACATTTATTGAGCACAGTTATAAGCCAGGTGATTAAAGCAGTGTCCATGCCCTCAAGGGGGCACAGTCTAGTAAGGGAAGTGGTCTAGTAAGGGAAGGGGGCACCTAAACCACGAGATGAAGTTCAAGGGGCATAGGTACCAGCTCGCAGGGAAGAGCATGAACTTGAGTGCCAGATTCTGGACTTTGAACAAGTTCCTGAGCATCTGAGAGCCTCAGGTTCCTCGTATGTAATGTGGGGATGCACTAGAATGTACAGTATCTAGTTACCATACATACTAAAGGGGATGAGGCTGCTAAAGCTGTCAGCCTCAGTGCTGGCACACAGGGAGTGTGCTGGTATACCTATCTGTTAGTGTTATATGCTACAGGATGGGCAGCATCGCCAGAGAGCTTGGTGGCCATGTACATAGGCAGTTTAGAAGCCAAGCTCTATCGCCCTCTTCTTTTTTTTTTAAGATTTTATTTATTTATTTGACAGAGGGAGAGATCACAAGTAGGCAGAGAGGCAGACAGAGAGAGAGGGGGAAACAGGCTCCCCATTGAGCAGAGAGCCCAATGTTGGGCTCGATCCCAGGACCCTGAGATCATGACTTGAGCCGAAGGCAGAGGCCTAATCCACTGAGCCACCCTGGCAACCCAAGCTCTATCTCCTTATGTCCTGTGAGCTTGGGAAAGTTTCTTACCCTGACTGTGCCTTAGGTTTCTCCACTGTAAAGTGGAGAGAACACCCAATTCAAAGAAATGTTGTGACACTTAAATGATGTAATACACATGACGCTTTTGACATGATGACTGGTCCATCTACACCCCACACAGAACTATAACTGCTGTGGCTACTCCAACAACAAAGACAACAATTGGTAGGGCCAGAACATATTTTGCAGAAAAAGTGACACTCAGAAATGTGTGTCATTAGTTTCAGGGGCGGGGGTCAAAGCCATCAGCCTCCATGGCTGTAAAAATAAATCTGCACTTGTCTTCTGGATCATGGATCAGTGGCATCTTGTTTGTGCAGTTTGGACAGAATATTCAATTATGGAAAATATGAGAGTCGCTGCCTCTTTATTTTCGTGGGATAGTACAGAGTGTGACAAATCCAGACTTGCATCTCTCTCCCTCCGAAATGGCCAAACTTCCTTGGAAGTCTTCTTTTCCAAGATGCAGAAAACAACTTCAAAATCAATGAGCTGCACATACTACTGTACACAGACCACTACTGTCCTCCACCCCACCCCCCCAAACCCTGCTCATTCACAAACCTCTAACTTTCATCGGTTGACAGCTCTGGCCCCTGGCAGGAATGATAGGAAATAGGTGGGAAGAAAGCAATGACTGATGACCAGGATGACATGAGAAACGGATGGAAGCTTTTGTGCTCTCCACACCCTCACGGCCTGGCACACAACTTGTTTTCCTTTTCCCAAGTATTAGCGCCAAGATGGCGACAGGGTTTACTCACCATCACTAGTGTTCTTTACTATATTTTTTGGCTACTAAGTGTTCTTTTACAAATAGTACAATTTTTTTTTCTTTTATGGGCTCTTTCTCTCTTCTCACTTCAAGTAGTTGAATAGAGGAAACCCCACTGCACAGTGAGTAGCGTTAACCCACTGGTGGTTCACCAGGGGTGCCCATCTGGCCCCATCCTAAGCATATCAAGGAATTCCTTTCTGCTAACCTGACTCAGCTCAGGCCAATAGATGTCAAGCTGAGGATTCTGGTCTTCTCTTTCAGGTCATACTTTCTCTTGGAAAGACATAAACCTGTAGCTTATAGGGAGGACTACGGCACACCTGAGAAAGCAACAGATTTCATAGGAGAGGCAAGAAAAACAAGGCCTACGGATGTTATTTAAGTTCCTGAAACCACCCAAACCATGGACTTTGCATTTATACAGGCTAGTAAGTTCACCTTTTAGCTTAAGCTATGTCATTTTCAGTTTTCTGTCTCTTGCAAAAAGTAGAATCTTAATCCACTCAGATACCATTTAAGAGCTGTAGACAATGGCAGGATATATCCAGCTAAGACACCAATTGATTCAACTTCTTGCCCAACTCAAGTTCACAGAATACAGTAGAAAAATGTCCAAAACCACGGTGGCAGCTCAAGGGAGAGTACAGAAGAAACACTAGCAAATACTTTATCACTAATTAGAAGCCTGGACCTGATGCCTATCAGTGACTTACTTTCACATGCATATTTCTATCCCCATCAATCAGAGTATACACATAACAGCCCTTCCTGAGATGATCTATAGAGAAAGGCAACTTGGGGACAAACACTGGTGTTGGCTCAAGCTAGATACTATCCCTGGAAAGTAGTCTGTAAGACTTGTATCCAGAAACTGAATTGTTTTCAGGAACCATATGCTGAGTTCCTCTGAAACACGAGTTTTTTTCCTCAAGGCCACACTGGACTATTCTGAAAATGAGAAAATACTGTCTGGCTTAAGGCTCGTTTTTAGGGTTAGTATCAGGTTTTATCATGTTGTTTATACCGAGTTACACTGATGTCAGACCGTTACTCAGTTTTTAGGGTCTTCTCTTACGGCTGGGGGGAGGAAAGAGCAGCAGAAATGTGAACAACAGCAGCCATGTTCTGGGCAGTTACTCTGTGCTTGGCTTAGGCCAACCATGTCATCTATTCATATCCATGGTTCTTAGAACAGAGATCGGCACGATATTCTCTCCACAGTACAGAGGAGAAAACTGAGCCTAAGGTAACAGCTAGTATCTTAGAGTGTTGGAGAGCTGACTCAAAGCCCTTAAATATTATTCTACCTTCTTCATATGTCCCATTGTATGGCATTTGTAAGACAAATAAAAATGACCATCATTTACTTAGCAAACCACAAGCCAACTTAAGCATTATAGAAATCTAGATTTTCTACTCTGAGAAAATACACATTCTAAGGGAATAATACCAAGATGCACTGACTGAAGATTCAACTAGAAGTATTACCAAAGAGCCCGTTTTCAACTCACATCGTTAAGATCTAAGACATTAGAACATAGGATGTTGATGATGGAGGACATGAGTAGTTTTGGTCGTTTAGGTCATTTGGGATTTTTAAGAATTTCTCTAATTTCTCTGAAGGCTACTGAAGATAGACCAATCATCTATTTACTTTGCTTTCTGTAATCCTTCTTAGGAGCGTATTCAGACTAATACATGCAACAAATAAACACACAAATGAAATGAGACTTGGCCCACTGTGATAATTACACACAACTATAAACTCATGGATCATAGGGTCCTGAAGTCTGTTGATTATCAGAGAGGAAAAAAAAAACAAACAAGCAGAAAACCAAGCAGATACTGGACATAAGATTCTGTGTACTAGTTTTTTCTACCTTTAAGCATGAAGATCTCTGGGATATGCCTTAGTCAGCTTAGAAGTAAAAAGAGTGGTCCATGTACTTTAAATACTGTTCTTAGGACACAAAATATTAAACAAAACAACTTGGTTTATGTATTATGAATTCCTTGCAAAGGGGACACAACTTGCTAAATTGGACTTGCAGCACCAACCCTGCCTAGCCATCACATTCCCTTTGACTTTACCAGTGGTAGCAAAATTATTTCACAGATTTCAATCTCCAAATGACATTCTTAACACATATGCAAAGCCAACAGGCACTAACAAATTGAAGGAAATGGAGTAAAACTGCAAAGGCAAACACAATGGGGTGGGCCATTATGTAGTTCGTGACTTGATCTCTATCTCTGTTGGGGAGATCACAGAATTACTAGGAACAAGATGGCTGAGCCATGTGCTGTGACAACCTCCTGCTTCCTCTGTGACTCAGTGTGCACATCTTTTAAATGGGCCCTGGGAAGTGCTAGTTCACTGCCTCCCATGTTCCAGTTCTTCTACCTGTATAGAAGCAGATTTCCAACTAAGACTGAGAGTCCAAGAGAAGTTTACGTTGTAGCTCAAGCTGTTGATCATGGTTTCAGTAGCAGGAGCTCTTGGGAAATACCAGTGGCTAGTGGGTGTCTGCTCTGTGTATGTGGGAGCTCATTTATGCATGTCGAAATGATGACTCGGTTATGTAGGCAGACTGCTGTGTAACTCTCTTTCCATGAATTTTTAAAATAAGTATTTGGAAGGACAATTTCCTGGTTGAAGTTTTCTCCCTCCATATTGAGCTCTTCGGAATCTGACCTGGCACTCATATATTTTTATGATTCAGCCTTAAACCAATAACCAGAAGATCATCAAAAGCTTCTCTTTGGTGCAGATGTCCTGACTACTGATTCTCAGATTTTGGTGAATAGGCAGGTGATACTGGACAAATAATTTTACCGGTAGGCTCAGCTTCATTCAAATGTCAAGGGGAATAGGAAGGGAGAATTAAAAAAAAAAAAAAAAAAAGCTCATACATCATGTGACACTTTAGTTGAGCTTTAAGCTCCATGAAGGTATAGACTAGAGCTGTGTACTTTGGGAGCTGGCAAACTATGGCCCATGGGCTAAGCCATCTATTTTTTCTTGCTTACAAATTAACACTGGTTTTACATTTTAAATGGCCACATTTTATAAGGGTACATGAATCCTTACACAATACCTTTGATTTTATCTCTTTACTGGCAAACCCTAAAAATTTACTATTTTGTTGCTGAAGAAAAAGTCTGTCAAAACTTTGGTTTCAATCATTTCAGCATCATAGCCTAGCACAATGCTTGAGATAGGCATTAGGCTGAACTGGTATTTATTCAATTCACTTATCCAAACTTCAGTTTTGACTATGGTTTAATGCCACAGTCTATGTGCCTCACAGGGACCAATGGCAGGTCCCTGTGGCCCATGACCACTTTAGGTCAATGATACACAGGGAAATTTTCTAGAGATTTCTAAGCAAGTCCTTTCCAATGGAATAACTATACCAATGAGGCCCAGAACTACCACCAGTCAAGCAAATAAGAGGGGAATGGGACCAAGAAGTTCATAGGGAAAGGATGCTCCTTTGCCTATACTACCCTACCTCTGGTTCTTCTGTCAAGTGAACTAATTAACTAATTAGTCTCCATAAATCAACTATTTATTTATTACTTGCTTATTATATGGCAGGTATTGGGTAATTCTTTCATAGAATTTATCTCATTTTATCTTTGAGACAGCCTGTGGTGGGGTGCCTAAGTGGTTCAGTCAGTTAAACATCTGACTCTTGGTTTCAGCTCAGGTCATGATCTCAGGGTTGTGATATGGAGCCCGTGCATCAGGCTCTGTGCTCAGCAGGGATGCTGCTTGTGATTCCCTCTCTCTTCCTCTGTTCCTCCCCACCACATGTGCACTCGTGTGCGCTCTCTCTCTCTCTGAGATAAATTTATCTTAAAAGAACAACAACCATTTGTGTATTTCCAGTTATGTGTAAGGAAACTGAGACTCAGGTGGTTTAATAAATAACCATATAGCTAGTTAGAGGCAGAACTACGATCCATACTGCAACTTCCAACTATGTCAGCTGCCTTACACAGAACACTATAGAATATGCTCAGGAGAAACTTTGACAGTTCATTTGCATCTAGAAAACTTAGAACAAAAATATTTTTCTCAGTGTTTTTAATTATAAACCTACAGTATCAACACTGTTTTCTCAGTACACAATCTACACAGGATCTTTATTTTTCTTTAAAAAAAAGATAAAATATCTTTTCTTAATACATGCAGGAAGTTACACAGCTCTTAAGGTGTTAGGCATCTTTATGATTTTTGGTACACCGTAAAAAGTTTTATTACCATATTAAATCACTTGGACACTCATGCTTTCTAAAGATGAAAAACAGCATTAGTTATCTTACTAAAAACAATGATAGCTTTCAAAAATCCATTTCTGTGTATTTATTATATTGGATATTAAAATTAGTGTGTTTTCTTGGGCAAACACAAATTAAAAAATTTTGCATTGTCAAAGTAATCCCTGGGAAACTCTTCGGCCCTTTCACTGTGAATAAGCTCTTTCAAACCATGAGGGGGGCATTTGGTAACTTACTGTAGAAACAAGCACCAAGTGACATCCTAGGGATGAAAAAGAGGGTTTTTCTCCCTGGGAGAATCTGGCTGAGCAAACATATCTTGCAAACCACTGGAAGGAGGTAAAAAAGATGGCTGGCTCATCAGGGTGGCTGCTCAGTGACACCCAACACCAAATGCTTTCATTTTCCACCGACCCAACTCTGGGAGGACACCTAGATCAGAAGTCTGCTAAGTGGAGACAGAATTTGTCTTTTGTTTCTGCAAGTAAATGAAACTCTCATAGCCAAATGGTGCTGAAATGTCATCTGGCATCTCTCTGGATGGCTCTAGGGAGAGTTGGTGGTTTTCACCCAGCCCCCAGAGCACAGTGCTGCCCACACCAGAACTGTTCTGCATTCAACTAAATTTTGCCAAACATAAAATAAGCGCTGTTAGGAATTCGTTAACCTTAAGAACTGAATAAATCAGTCAATAGCATTTATTTGTTGCCTGCTGTGTTTAGTCTTGGAGGGGGGTGCAGTGTGGAAAGTCACAATTAAAAGAGAACACATGGTTTGTAGGTATGGAACATTTCACAGGCAAAAATGTCAACTATAAAATGTTAGAGCCTGAAGAGAGTTTGAAAGATCACTTTTCAGACTATTTTCTAGGGAGCAGGAGCTCTGAATTCCAGGGTCAAATGAGTTTAAAAAGTGATAGATTAACTGGTTTCCTCCCCCAGGATCTCACGTCACTTTGAACATGCTAATGTACATGACAAATCTCCAAGTGTGGGACTGCTGTAACTTGCAGCATACCCTATTTGGACCAGAGTTAGGAATATTGCCTAGAAATTATTTGTTGATGTTCATTGCTTTATAAATGGAGATAATGAGGTAAATGACTTATCCAAGATCACATGGGCAATTATTGGCAGATAAGAGCACAATGTAACCCATTTTGTATTTAGTATTTTTCCAGCTGAGGCTGCTATATGATCCCAGTTTCATAAAGTCTGCAGTTTTGAGGCATTGCTCCTCCTCTCGCTGAATTGATTGGTTGTATTATCAGGTAACCACAGATTAGAGGAAAGAAGATCAAAGATTTAAGGGATAATAGCTCTGCCTTTGAATCCCCCTCTGCTTCTTGGAAATAGTTTGCCAACTTACTCATTCTCTTTGAGCCTCAGTTTCCGTACCTGACATAAGGTAATAATAACACCTATCTGGTTGAATTGTTCAAGCATGTCATGAGAGGTGGGTGGAGGCCAGATTATCCAGATCTTCTGAGTTCTGACTATGAGGGGACTCCCACTCCAAAGGCAATGGGACCTACTGGAAGATTTGAGAAGGTCAAGGTTGTGAGTGAATTTACCCAGAATGGAAGCTCTTTGAGGAAAAGGGTTCCCTCTCTTCCTCACAACACCTGCTCCAACACATTATACTAAATCATAGCAACACAACACAAAATGTGCATAGAAACAATTAACAACAGCTTTACATGCTGCATAAACAAAACTACACAGTAAGTATGGGAGGAAATGCCATCCATGTTTTTTATTATGAAAAATATGTATTTTGAATAGTATGACTTCTCTATGTCATGTTTTACTTTGTGCTGGAAATGAAAATGTAAGCATGTTGTAAAGGAATCTGAATACTTAACTGGCTGGACCCAGGAAGGTAATTTATAGTATTTAATAATATAGTTAAAGCTAATTCCATTTCCCTAAGATGGATGGCTTTTCCAGGGCTCTGGCAGCTTACCCATTTTATAGACTTTTAGGTCAGAAGCATCAACTTCCCCAGGACTGGATATAGACTTGCTTTGTTACCTCATTTGAAGGATGGAAAAAATAAATTTATGTGTCAGGAATTTTGTAGGGTCATTAACTTCACTCTGCCCTTCAACATAAATATGCCAGCTTTAATTTTTCATACAAGTGGCTCACCTACATCCCAAAGTCCACGCAGCCTTCCCTGGGAGACAGAGGTCATAAATCAGAACTAGCGTGGTCCTGCGTCATTCTACAGAGCTGCGTTCCCCAGCTCACAGTGGTTGGAAATGCAGATAAAGAAAAGGGGAACAGAAGAGGGACTTTTATTTACTTTTGTTTGCCTTCAACACAACTTCTACAGGGAGTCTTAACCATTTACAGCTAGAAACTCTAATGACTCTACAGCCATTCTGAAGCTTCCAAAATACCCTCACAAATAAAAACAAATGATGCAATAAGTACAATAAGCCTTTGGGGAAACTAACCATAAAGGACACTGACGTGCACACAAACATACGCAGCTCTACCCTGCCAAGAGCACATTCCTTTTGAAGACTAACCGAGGATCTTATACTTCTACAATCCAACTGTTACCAACAGACCTCAGTGCTGCAAGAGGCTTTGTTGTTAAACCACAACCTCTCATTGTCCCTTCAAGACATCCTGAAATATTTTCAACATCTGTAAGATATACCACATGAAGCACAACAAAGGAGAAACAAACATGTTCCCGCAAACAACATGATGAAAAATAAGTGTACTCCACAGCGGCTCTCCTAGTTTTAATTAAAGGGCCACAGAAGGAAATTTATGCGGGGGGGTGGTTGTTTTTTTAAGTTTCAATGATTTGACCTAACTAGTAGATTTTGTTAATGCTGTAATTAAAGTTATGCTAAATAGCCAAAGACTCAAGTGTCAAGGAAAATGCTACCGAACAATTTTATATAGAGGAAAGAAACTTAATTAAAAGGGACTTAATTTTCATCCTTTGGGAACCTAAAAACTACAAGTAATGGCACTGGGGAGGTATCTATCTTTCAGATTTTTTTTTAAAAAACACCCTTTTATTAAGGAGGACTTGGGATTCTATAAATTGACAGTACATGAGCTTTTTAAGAAACTGGACTTTCTTGGGGTTGTAGATGTTTGCATGAGACTGATTTTATGCCAGTTCAGCTTAGCCTCTAGTACTATTCATAAAGCAACTAAGTTTGTGTTGGCCCCACGGACCTCATAACTTTGTGTCCTGTTAGCCACTGCGGTAGTCGGGCTCTTGAAGGGCTCCCAAGACTCTCATTTTCTACCTTTCACCCTGTGGTGGGTCTCCTCCCTAGTGAGTGTGATCAGAATCCGTGACTTACTACTAACCAATAAAATATGGCAGAATATAGCCTACTGAAAAGAAGTCATTAAAATACCCATGATTATGTCTATCTTACAAGGAGCTCTCTCCCTTCCTGGCTTTGAAGAGGCAAGTTGTTCAAAGTTGTGAGCTGCCTGTGAAGAGGAGCATAGCAGTGAGCAGAGGGAAATGCCAGCGGCTGCAGCTGCAAACTGAGGCCCACATTCTGACAGCCTATAAGGAAGTAAATTCTGCCAATAATCATGGGACCCTGAAGTGGATCCTTCCCTAGGTGAACCTCTGATGAGACCCCAGCCCCTGTCAACACTTTGACTACAGCCTCGCAGATGATCCAATAAAGCCTTAGGCGTTTCTAATGCTGGGATATGGGGTGTCAGTGGGAGCTCACTCTGCACTCACAAGATATAACCCCAAATTGTAGGGTGATCAATGCCTGCAGAGCTACCATGGAACAGTGGGCAATGGAGGGGACGGTTTTTGTGTTTCTTCCCTTTCTCCTTCAGAAAGGCAACAAAGTATTGGTAGCAGATAGAATAGCATATGCTAAGACCAGGCCAGAGGCACAGAGAGAAGTAAGACAAGGAGAGCAGTTACGGCTTGGAAAATATGTCAGAAGCAGTGCAATTTGTGAGCAGTTTTCCCACCTTCTCTCTTGTATTTCCCACTGCCATCCCTTTGGTGGAACACTTACATTTTGCCCCTGCCAAGTGACCCTGTGCCCTGGGCCTTGGCACTCTCAAGAGACCCAGACTGCCTAGGCATTCTCTGGACCTCTGTTATCCCATTAAAGCATGTCAGGGGCCATAGAGCATAGCAACAAGGGCACTGACTCTGGGGTCAGACTGTCCTGGATGAACACTGCAATTTTACTTCAAATCCAGTGACTTTGGATAGATTGTTCAGCTTTTTTAAGAGGGACTCAGGGTATTGCTGAGAATATTTAATGAGACACTGGCCATAGCATATGGAGCTCCCAGCCTGGAACATAGTGTGTGTTAATAAATGATAGTCACTCTTTTCTTCTAGGAAGCTTTAAGTTCCTCCTCTCCTGATGATTGTAAATTTAGGCACAATCATGGCTCAAAGGATTATTTCACAAATACTCTTGGAAAGAGCATTTTAATCTGAGGGGCAGTGCTTAAATCCATGGAAAGGATTCTCTAGCACAGGGAATGTCAAATGGAAGGGTAGGCCAGGGGAGAAACAGTTCTTATCTTTCATTGTATCCTGTGGACCAGGGAATACTCTTAGTGCTGTGCATTTCTTCTCTAAGTTAATTCCCAGGACAAATCTGTGCAGTAGAGCTCCCACTATTTTCTCTCTATAGGTCCAACAACAGAGATCTGGTACATTCCATTACTAGCCAAGTCACAGGGCTGTCACTGTCAGTAGGGAATTATCTATCCTCTTCCCAAATGAGGTTTCTAGGGTTAGCGATCCTCTTTGAATAATATGGTATCTGCACATGTGAGAACCATGGGGCAATCAGGCCATGTGGATGCAGATCAAAGTTTCTTTTTTGTTTCTGGGTAGTAAGTAATGTAGATCCAGGCTTTCCTGGAAATATTACATAGGGCCCAGTGTTTAGTGTCAACCCACTACATGTTCCCCAGCATCCCAGGCCTCTGAACTTCCACCACCCTGGCCTGACTGTCCCCCACAGCTCC
Organism: Mustela lutreola; assembly: GCF_030435805.1. NCBI lineage: Eukaryota > Metazoa > Chordata > Mammalia > Carnivora > Mustelidae > Mustela > Mustela lutreola. The sequence goes on from NC_081294.1 coordinate 81,155,071, forward strand.
TTCCTAAAGCTGTTGTGCAGGCCCAAGAAACGTTTGCCTGGCCAGTGCATAAGAATTTAAGTAGATTTGAAGTTATCGAACAGAATTTGGAAAGTGTTACCCATGACTCCAAAACAAAAACAAAACTTAAAAAAAAAAAAGAAAAGAAAGAAAAGAAAAAGTAAAGCTTGGTTTTCCCCTAGCTCACTCTACCCAGGAAAGGTTATAGGAAGGTGAACAAAGCAAGCTACATTGTCTTGACTTCAGGCACATACAAGCAAAATGAACAGAAAAGAACATGACTGAGATGTCCTCAGGAATAATAGAATTTGACGTGGTGCTGGTACAAAGGGCGAATGTATTTTAGAACCCAGATGACTTGCTAGGCACTAAATAGCCATCCCATGTCAACTGACAAAACTGTAAGTAACTGAAGACTTCAGAGACAGACAAAAAGATACTTTCCTTGTGCTTTTCCAAGTCAGCTGTGAATTTGGAGGAAAAAGGAAGATAGGCAGCTGAGTGTGATGGAGGAAACACCATGACACAAGAGAGGAAGCAGGAGAGGGGACAGAAAATATGAATTACAAAGATGTTCATTCAGTCAACAAGTATTCTGCAAAAGAGGGATAATATGGGGGGGGTATTAATAGCATTTACTCCTGAGGAGTTGGATAAAGCCCTTAGTGTGTATCTGACACATAGTGAGACACCCCCCCCCCCCCAGCTATTAGTTATTTATGGTATTACTTGGGCACCATTTGCAAAGCCCTAGTGTAGGGATGTTATGGTGGCAGAGATGAGAACTCAGCTTTGACCTTAGAATCTAGTGCCAGAGTGCAGAAGCATGCAGATATTCTGCATTTGATTGGAGTTTTATAGTATCAAAAACGATATAAAGAAGGATACAGTTCAATCACGTTACTCAAATAACAGAACACCGAAGAGATTCTCACATATACTGTTGTTTTAAAACCAGTGTCCAGACAGTACCAGACATGGACTCCACAGCTGACAAATTGCCCTCCTGGGCTGGGAGATTAGAGGAAGAGCAGAGGTGGCAGAATAGAGATGGTCACATGTACCACTTTTCACCTTCTTGTCATCTTCTGACATTACCCAGATTTGTACACACTCACTTGTTTTTGCTTCTGTAGCTAATTCAAGGTGGAGATAATAAAGTGCATGGATTTAGAATGACAGAAGTTGTCTGTTTCGTGTCTCTAATATTACGTTCCTAAGCAACAAAAAAATGCTCTGGTCAGAAATGTCTTATATGGATTTCTCTGCATTTATGCTCAAACACCATTTACAAATGAGAATCCAATGGCCTACAAACCTGAAGGAGACATATTCCTTTCCTCTGACAAAATTCTAGGCTTTTTACAACAGTAGTAGAAACCTGACTCTCTGCAAGGAATCAGAAAGTTGATGTCCGGGCTGTTAAAGCCGAGTTTGCAGCTGCAACCCTTGCTGAAAGCACCTGGTTAGCTCAAGGGGTCAATATATATTGTGAGAAGAAAATAAGCAAATACACACACACACACACACACACACACACACACACACAGAAATTGTGTGAAGCTTTGTCCTCACCCCTCCCAAGGGTACCTGGAGTGCAGCAGTCTGTCTGGTGTTCATGGGGCCATGTCCATCTGTTGCTGACACATGTGAGCCTCAGCTCTCCCATCACCTCTAGCACTTTTAGTGTTATCATGATATTTTAAAAACTGAAGGAAGGACAGCACTTCCAGGCAGAAGGTAAGTATGCCTTATCCAAGTAAACCCCAAATCCCACTGGCATTGTTGGCTATCTTAAAATACCACTGGATAGTACCAAGCATGGATGAGGAACTTTGCCATCTGCTTTCCACTGTCAGCTGCCAGGTTAAGTGAAGGGCTAAGACGGTATTTAAAAAAAAACAAAAAACAAAAAACAAACAAACAAAAAAACGGTATCTATTTCTTCATTACATGATCAGGCTGCACTGCTTTGTTTAAAAAAAAAAAAAAACAACAACAATCTCTGGAGGTAAAATTGTATCCTTCTCCTAAATTATCCAGGCTACTTCAAGTTGATTTTGAAGAGTTACTTTTCTTTTCTTTTCTTTTTTTTTTTTTTTTTTAAGATTTCATTTATTTGACACAGAGAGACACAGTGACAGAGGGAACACAAGCAGGGGGAGTGGGAGAAGGAGAAGCAGACTTCCCACTGAGCAGGGAGCCCAATGTGGGGCTCAATCCCAGGACCACAAGATCATGACCCGAGCTGAAGGCAGGCATTTAATGACTGAGCCACCCAGGTGCCCAGAATTACTTTTCCATAGACAAATGGACATTGCCTTTTAGAGGCTCATAAAGCATACTGGTTAAGAATCCGAGGCTGGGAACCCTGCAAACAAGGGTTTTATTCCTGACTCACCACCTATCTATGAGCTGGGTGACCTCAGGCAAGCCGGGACACCTCTGCAAGCCAGGCATCTTCTCTGTAAGGCAGGGAGGAGGCCAACACTATTGGCCCAGGGCATCCTTTTGAGAATTTGGAGAGCTTGTGACATGAAGTCTCTCAGGGCCTGGCACATCCTTACTCAATTAAGTGGTAGCAACTCTTTTATGGTTATGCAAGAGACGCCATTGATCAGAACACACAAGCTGATCTGTAAAGTAACTGGAAAACAGGTTTCAGCCAATGAACATTTCTATACCTTAGAATGTGGTCATTATACAAACACACATTCCATCCTCATGCGGGCTCCGTAGAGTTGACACCACCTGTGATTTGAAACGCCACTTACAAAGGACACAAAACCCCACCAGGATCAGAGTGTCACCTGAATTTGAAGGTATTCCTTTCTCGGAGTAGCAATTTGAAAAGACAAGTTCACTATGACTAGCAGACTCTTCATGGATCAGACAGCTCTTATAAGCCCTGGTTTCTGGCTGCCTGAGCCATTTCAATAATTCATCCAACTCATCTTGGACCTCTGCTTTCCTCTCTCTCTGTCCAGAAGAGTGAAAAGCATATTGCATGCAAAGAGGTTAATTATTCCTCCAAATTGGACTCAGGAGTCAGAACTAGCTTCAAATTGTAGCTCCACAGAATACAAGCTGTATGACTCATGGTTTTGAGCACCAGTCTGTGCCTCTGGGGTCGGGGATCAATGGGGTACATTCCTGACAAGAGTTGTTGGGAGGATTCAAACTGAATGTGTAAGAAATGGCCTGTGCATGGGAGGAGCTCAGCAAGGGGTAGCCGGTAAGATGGTGAAAATCATTCTCAGACTTTTTGCTCTGAGAATTCAATCTTAAATTATTGAGGACGCCAAAGAGCTTTGGCTTATTTGTTACCTATGAGAAATTAAGCAAGGAAGCTTAAAAATGCTTGTTTTATTTAAAAATGACAATAAAACCTTTGTATGCCAACATAAAAAATACTTAATAAAAACATAACTATTTTCTAGAAACCAGAAAAACAAAAAAATGCCTTTGCTTTGCATTTTCCCCCCTGAATCTCTTTAAGGTCTGTCTTAATAGAAGAGTGTGGAATTCTTAGAAGAGAGTAGGATTCTTTTATTCGCTTTTGCTATAATCTGTTGCAATATCACACATCATGTTACTTGTGGAAAATTCCATCTTACACTCAAGAGAGAATAAGAGTAGAAAAAAGCAAATAATATCCTAGTGTTATAAAAATTGTTTTGACTTCATAGACTCTGTGATAGTGTCTCAGGGACTTCCACACTTCTGAAAACAACTGAATTACAACAACGGTCTTTCAGACTCTCAACTGGAGAAGATGATCCAAATGCTTATACTGGGGAAAAAAAATGAGGCCAGTGCATAAGAGAATAGAAGGAACATCAAGACCAGGAATATAATAAATCTAAGGCCCATTGAAGAATCAATCCCCTTTGGGGGATAAGTTTATATTGAATAGAGTGGGAGGAGAACAGAGGCCAGATGTATTTACAGAATCAGAGTGGTATGAATTATATCCTGTGATGTTGGTTATCTAGACATCACAGATCAGGCTTCTCTGTCATCTCCTTCTTCCTTCTGCAGCCCCATCTTCTCTATTCCACCCCAGGACAGCAGGAAAATGTCCACTTGCTCCTGGATTATTAGATGATGTAGGTCTACCCTAGCAGGGTCTGGTGGCCCAAACCCATGAAAACATTATTAGTTTTTCAGGTACATAAACCTAGGTTCAAATCCCTGATTGGCCATGTTGCAGCTATGTGGTCTTGGTAAAATTATGTAATTTTACACCATTTCAGAATCCTCAAAGTAGATTTCTAAGAAGGCCATATTCTCCACAACTTCTCCCATTATAACATTAAGTCAATTTCCCCAATCCATGAATTGGGTTGGCTTTGGGTCTTTATCACTAAAATCAGCAGAAGCAACAACACAGGACTTCTGAGTACAGTTTCAAGAGGCCCTGCAGTCTCCTCAGATATCCTGGAACCCTAAGGCCCCAGCATCTTAACCTATCCAGCATCAGCCTAGCTGCCCTACAGAGAACCCCAGTGAGAACAGCAGAACTCCCACCCAGTCAGCCACAGAACTGTGAGCAATCATCATTTTGTGCCAGTCCACCAAGGAGGTGGTATTTCCTAGGGTGACCCATTTGTCTCTGTTTACCCAGGACTTGCCCACTTCTACCTCTGGTCTCTCAAAAAGCCCTCAGTCCCATTAGTTCATCCTATCTGCAGCAAAGCCACAGAGACCTCATGGAAGGATCAGAACAGGCAAGTCATTGTTGGAGGGAAGGACATGAAATGAGGCTAAAGGCGAAATACAGAGCCTATACTATGGAAGATGTTTTTTTCTTGTATTCAATTTACAAAATAGCTCTGTAAGAACTTATTTGATAATACCTTTAATGAAGTGAAGATTTCTATAGCTAATAAAAAACCTGATCATTGATTATCTTTGTCTATGTAACTCAGTTTGTTGTGCAGAGCTCTTAATTGCTTTAAATCTACCCACTAGTGTTCTCTGCTGGAAGAATACTACACTTCAAGCTCAGCACAAAGGTGGCAGGGCCCTGGGAAATTACAAACCAAAAAGAGAAAGAAAACACTGGACTTAACTAAACTGAATCCAGCTGTGAGTTCTCAAAACAGTATCACTGTTGAATAAAGAAAACACTTAATATTATATCATCCTGGGTGGATCTAGAACATGACTTTTTTTTGACAATATTATTCCCCAAGGGCATATCTAGTGCAAACACAATCCAAGAAGATGATCTGCCCGTACGATCAATACAATGCACCCACAAAAGGGCAGACCATCCAAAAATGACAGGGTGTGAGACTTGTACTCTTTATGACTCTATTTTAGAGATGTTCCTTAGGAAGGAATATGGCTGGGCCAGAACCCTCATAAAAATCTGAAATTTGTTAAATGATGGTGACAATATTTTCCTCATGTCATAATTAATTGACCTATAATTTATTTTAAATGACCAAGAGGTAGTAGGTCTCTCTTCCTAACTGAAATTGCCTGTTATTCACACAATTAAAATAACTTCCCTACTTTATTAGCCAAAAGAACTTCATGCATCCAAGAAAACTATCCTGTACATCACTGAAGAATTCTGACTCAGCAAAAAAAAAAAAAACCCCACAACCACACGTGAAATCATTCAGCAGCATTAACAACAAAAAAATGTCAGCCTTGGAGAATTTAATCAAGAAGGGATTTCCTCCTGCAGACTTCTGACAGCCAGCATGTGGCAAGTGGGTCCAGACACATCTGTATTGCCTGTGTCTTCCTGGCACACAGGTACATATCAAGATAGTTAAGAAAGGTATTTCTGCTGCTCTGCAAATAAGCAAATGGCTGATTCTTGAACTGGATAAAACTAGGACTCAATCAGTTACGGACTAACTCCCACTGCTTGTTGGAGAGAATAAGCAAATATACAAAGAATATAGGTCTTAACTTTTTAAAGAATGGGAGGTAAACAGGACTCTACATTGTTTAACACCTTCTAAAAGCAGACGACCATCACCATGGCATGGATTTGTATATTTGAGGATATACATGGCTATTTGCATCTATATCCCCGTTTTCTGCAGCAATATCCCTATCTATATTCATCATCTGGTATGATTATACCTCCCTTCACCAGAGACTGAAGAGTATAATTTCTCCACTTCAAATAAGTTGATTATTCACTCCTAAAGTTTAACAATTTTTTTTATTCTGTTGGCAACCAAAAAGCCAGTACATTAATAACTTGGGGTAGAGTTCGACATCAGAGAGCAGGGGTTTAAAAACTCGAGGTTCTCCTAATTAAAGTTAGCACCAGGAACTGAGTTTTAGACTCATAGGTATAGATTTCCTAGCCACTTTCTAGACATTTACAGACATCTCTAGAAATTTCAAAACTGGTTCTCTAAAATTAAACACCTATTTGGAGAATATAAAAATGTATACAGTGCTTGCTTCGGCAGCACATATACTAAAAAAAAAAGCTCTGCAATCAAAAAACACAAGTCAAAGATCCTTTTTTCGAAGGATAAAGGTTTAGCAAACACAAAATGAAATAAAAGTACGGCAATAATCTTGCCTTCAAAGAAAAAGGAGAAAGTGATACATCTAAAAGATTTAAATTTAACTGCAAAACTTATTTAAGTAGCTGTAAATGCCACGTATCAAAAAGCTTTACTCCTTTCCCATAGCCTCCATCATCTTCCACCAGAATGAGGACTCTAGTCCTCTAACCGGTATTCCTTTTACCCACTATCTGTTCTTCATATAGAAACAAGAGTCAAGGTGAATAAAAAGATAACTGGTTCTACCCGTTCCTCTGCTGAACACTTCTACATGGCTTTGGAGTTTTATGCTAGGAGCAAGGAAACCCGTTACCTTGGAGAACAAGGCATTACGTGACTGGTCCTCATCTACCCTCTGATCTCACTACAAACCACTCTCACCTTTGATGGCTGTGCCAGGCTCCCAGGCCTCCTATTCTGCTTCTTGAAAACACCTGAATGCCTCCGACTTTTGGATGTTGAGTGCTCCTCTTCCCATTGCCTTGGGAGGCTCTTTTCCTGGCTTTCGCCCTTCCAATCTAACCTAACATCACCTTCCCAGAGAGGCTTCCCTAATCACTTTAAGAAGCCTCTTCCTTGCTATCCTGACTCCGTATTACTCCACTGTGTTCTGCACTTTCATGGCTCTTATCAAAGTCTGAAAGTATAATTTATTAGTCTGTCATGTGTTTAGGCTGTTGAAAATTAAGTACCTTGGAAGTTTGACCTTGCCTTGTTCATTCACTTCTGGATCCCAAGTGCCCCGAACAGTACCAGGTTTTGGTTGAAGGGCAACTGCTGTGACATCTACAGAACTGATTGGAAGAGAGCAAGGCTGGACTGGTTTGAACATGAGAAGGCTTGCATACTAGTCTGGGGGAAGGATGGTGGTGGCTGGGACCAAGGTGAGGGGAACAAGGGTAGAGAAATGGGGATGGCTAAGAGAACTTCAGGAGATAGAATCAGCAAGACTGGTACTAAGCTGGATACAGGAGATCTTAGGTTAGCATCAAGTCTTCCTTCTTCACAGTGAATTTTCCAAATAGGCACCTTCCTCTCTAAGTTTTTGTGACTAGTAAGTTTGCAATAAAACCAGTCTGATACTCACCATAGGTGATAGTACAAAGAATGATGTAGGACACCTGATACCCAGATACAGGTCATAAATAGGGGACAAGATATTTCAGTTTTCCCAGGGCAGTGCTGGACTACTGTCCCTGCCTAATTACAAATAATAACCTCTTCCCCTCTCAAAAGTGTCCTAATTCAAATAGCATATTATATAGTCACACTAGATAATTTAGAGAAGTTAGTTGTCCCTAAAATCATCTAATATAAACTCTGCTCATCAAGAGTGCCCAGTATTGAATAGTGGCCAAGCCAATAAAATCTGGTTTCTAGGAACACATAAATACTAGGTGAACAGAGAATGGACAAAATGGACAATGCTGCACAGGGGGTGGAGCTTCTGTCTGTGAGGCTGGCTGCATATTCTAGAGCTAGACTTCTCTGGGAGCAACAGTAAGGCTGACAGATACCCTCCCTCCTTGATCTCAGATAACCGGGCTGGCTGCCTCCATTAGCAAGAGTCACTTCCTTGAGCTAATCTCTTCCTTATCACTAATGAGTTTAAACTACAACACTACCACCTAAGGCAGAAGAAGTGTCAGATGGTTGCTACCTGTGTCTTACAAAGGACTTGCCATCATCTATAGGAAGGTACACTAGAGAATCAGGAATCATCATGGCAGTTTCTCAACCTGTGATGGCCAGAGATGTCAAGAGGACTAAGGTCTTGACCTCATGCTATATCTGGGAGCTTAGAGCTAGCAACCATGAAATGTTGACAGCGAACTGAGAATAAACTCTCCTGATGATTATGAGCAGCAAAGTAGAACAGACAAACATCTCTCAAACAAATCCACTGATCCTAGGCTTTGAAGATACTTCCAACTTAGAGAAAGAGTGATCTCTTAAGTAAAACTTTTAAAGCCTCATGGCTCAGTGTCTTCAAAATCAAAATCAATTTCCATGTTTCTTAATAGTTGGTCTGAGCTTTCAGTGGGCCATTGGTCTATAAATTATACCAGCTTTTGTACCTTCCCTCCACCTGTACTTTTTTGCTGGAAAAAAAAAATATACTAGTTATGACTCTACCAGGCATCTCCTTAATACAAAAAGCTAGGTGATAATGTGATTTGATGTTTAAGAAGGCAGTCTAAAGTCTTGTATCATTGACACATTGTTCTGAGCAATTGAGAAAATGCTTTCTATGTCTCCAAACTGGAGCTTATGCAGTTTCATCTAGGTAATCTCCTATAAAACGTTATGGGGGCTCTCTTTTCTCTTTCTGTTGGCCAATGACCACCACCCAAAAAAAGAAAGCCACAGTTAGGATGAAAGGTAGGTCTTGGTTCGACTGAAAGAAAATACAGAAGCTTTTTCAAAGTATTCCCTATAGGGGATTCCTTAAGCATAACTTGATTCACTGGGAAATATAACATCTGAATGATAACCAGCAACTTTAAATATTGTGAGTTCTACAGTCCAATGATATAGCTTCAGAAATTGAGGTAAGCACTAACATAAGTCCCAAGCATTGGAAATTGAAAGAACTTTCTACCCCAAACAATGTAAATATAATATAGCATACAGTAATCCAGAGAAAAGCAAAAGGAAAATGGGTCTACAATATTGAAATCCTGATATTTAAATGCAATAAAATACCTAATTATTGGTAAGGTCTACCAAAGTGTCACTAGAAAAAGCAGTACTGACATTTTCTGTTCTTTTATTCTCCCCTCATTTTTGTTTTCCTTAAATTAAAACTCACAGCAAAACAAAGCCTCTGGCAGGGCTGTGAGAACACTATTCATTTTTTCCCCCTGACCTGATTAGTCAGAATGTCTTTCGAACTATTCGTTTTCAATTTACACCACTGCCAGAGAGAAAGGCCCTCAAATTAATGGTTGCATTGACCGTTTATGCCTCCAAGAGGAACATTAAAAAATTTCAGCAATGCTCAAAGAAATGCTGATCTCCTGAAAGGATTTTATTTAATGGATTTTTTTTAAAAAAATTAGGAGTTCTGGAAAATTGCCAAATGTGTGTTTAAAATTCCACTTACAAGTTTGGCTGCCTAGTGAGTTTGAGTGGTGAAGGCTTTGTCATTTCTTAGAATAAAATGCTTTAACCTTAGATTCTTGGATCGTTGGACCCACCAGTAGGGATCTTGATAGAACTGCAATTCTGGCTCAAATGTGGGGCCCATTTACCACCGTGGCTTCCCCTTCATAACAAATGCTGTCCCACATCACTTCTCTAAGTGCCCTTCCTGGGTGGTTTCTCCTCTCTGCCTCTGCTTTTGGAAGCTACACTTCAGGGAAAAAATGGAAGAGAAAAGGTTTTGACAAACATTAGTCTGTTTGGTTGGCAGAGCAGGGATGGGAATTTCTGCAGAGCTTTTCTTGGGCAAGTTTCTCTTCATTTCCTGCCAAAGAAGTTCTCATGCTGTGCCTCAGATGGAGGAAGATAACAGAATACATGACCATTCCTTCCTTCCTACATGTACCCTAAAGAAATGCAGCAGGTATTTGCAGCAGGGGAAGAATCCCATTATAAGTAAACTCCCTTTCACTATTGGTCTCTCATTTTTATATGGGCTAAAAGGGCCTGCTGATGATAGCACCAGGCACAAAATCAAGGCTCACTAAGAACTAACGAACAATATTCGTGGATGAGAAGTAGAAATCCTTCTCTATTTTTATTGAGGTTGGAGGACTATAGTTTATGCCATGGCAAGTTAGGTTTCATTAGATACTGAAGTAATTCTTATTATTTTATACGATACTAAATGCTCATTTTTCTCAATTCCGTCTCATCTCCAAAACTTTCTGATGGGTGCTTGAACCAAGCAGTCATACTCCCTTCTCAAATGCCCTCATGTCTCTTTGTAAATACTTTGACCTGAATTGGCACACAAGACAGGGGTCTGTCTTAAATGATATATCATTTGAGTGAGTTACAGTGATATAAAGAGACCTGGTTCAAACCAAGAGCTTGAGGAATGCTAAACTACAAAAGGTAAATGTCAAACTGAGACGTATTATCTAGTATATGAAGCTCTACAACCACACCCCAAATCATTTGTAGGCTCAGAACTGCTATTGGCAGGTCAACACAGTCAAAAATGTCTCACAAAACTGCCAGAAGGAGAACCAATCACTGTGTAGAGCAATGGGGTCCTGCCGTCATCACCCACAAAACCCCTACCTCAGTGTTTGTGCGCTCCCTATGAATTATGATAGGGTTTAGCCAATTTCTCCCTACTCAAACCCATGACACTATTCATCAATGATTGGTGTTGATTCTACAACCATTGCTTTTACCATGTGGTAGTTAACACTCATAGAGACCTGGTAACTTCTAACAACAACTGGAAATTCTGACATTTGTTGTCTGAGTCTTGTTGCCAGCTGCACCATCATAGCTGACCTGTTGTTTACTAGACTACCCGAGGTCATCTCCCACTGTTGGTTTACCTCTCTAGCTTTGGAGTTCTATCGTCCTCTCTGTAATACATGGAATGTTTTCCTTCTTCTTGATTACATCATATTGCTCACATCCTTTTAGAATCTTAAAAAGTTTTCCTGGAATCACGGATCCCATTTTTTAAAGTCACAAATAAAAGCCTCTGGTTCATTTTCCCAGGCACTGTGCTCCTGATTTTATGACCTGGTATGGCACATATCCTGTTATCCTGAAAGCCCCTGAAAACTGTCCTTAATAAATACTTGAGATGCCTAGTAGGTCATCCAACTGGGCTGGAGGAGATTGTGTAAAAGGTAGTAGATTGTGTAAGCAGTTTCCCCTGGTAAAAGAGTTATTTTAATACTGGCATGATTTATAGTTATGGAACACAGTAATAATAAAAAGCAGGCCAATTTTTAGTTAGTTTTATTATTGTTTAAATTCTCTACATTGAACCTTTTTATATGCCACCCTTGGCAGATTGTTCCCACTCCATCCTTGTGTGCCATCGCTCAAAGCAACTCCAAAATGACCAACTTATATTCAAAACCAAAGCAATTCTGCAAGATCCTCCTTAAAAAAGCACTTAGTTTACCCAACAGTCAAAGATTTGAAAGACCATAGGAAAAATAGACAAACAATGTGTACACAAGCAATTATGGTCATTCTTCCATGGACTTAAGATTGCAAAGGACACCTGCATTGACTTTAAAGCCCTACCTTTTTCCTTCTGTGTTAATACAAGTGAAATAAAGAAACTATCCACTGTTCTATAAAATCTCAGACTTATCCTTAATATGATAGTTTGGTTACCACTACACCCAGCTGAATCTCTTTTGGAGATCCCTTCAATTAGGTACAACTAGTAACTCCTAACAAATGACTAAGCTGAGAGAAAATACTATTTTGCCTTTCTCTGGCAACACTCCTGAGATCCAGGGCTCCCCACATACCACATCATGCCAAGTGGTTTACTTTCTCATTGCCAAAAATTCTTTCAATGTTGTTCTTCCCTGACATACTAGTTAGGAACGTGTAAAGAACATGAAAGTGTGTGCAGAGATGGAATATGGGAGGATTTTGCAGCCAGGCCAGGCATGAGACACACTATTCATGCTCATCTTTTACACCACTCATGGGTCAAATTCAGCCACACTCCACACCCAGCAGCAATGGAGACTGCAGAAGGGCTGGCAAGGAGGCATTAGAAAGGGATGTCAGTGACTAATTATTGTCTCTACTATAGCACCAGATAGTAGGAACCATGAAGTCAAGGCATGCTCAGTTCTGTGACCACCAAAACTCTTGTGCTCAGTACAGTGCCTCACACATTGCAGAATCTTAGTAAATGTTTGCCACCTGGATGCACAGTAAGCATTGTGTGAACAATAAGGAAAGGACTGGACCTAGGATAAAGTTCAAAGACTTTAAGTCTTACCTTTATTAGATGAGTTAATCTGCTAAAATCTAAGAAGAAGCTCATCTGAGCCCATGAATGCTGAGATAAAAGTTTATCATTTGGTTGAGAATTTTACAAGTCAGGACAATTTATAGCAATTCACTTAAAAATTGTTCAGTTTTACCTTTCTGAATAATTTACACACACACATACACATTTGGTTACATAAGCTGTTTGCTGAATAAATGTTAAGAAAAAAAATTGATTTCACGTGGTTTCCAAAGACCAAAGAGAAGGCAGGTAAACATCGACTATAAACAAACACAGCCTCAATTCAGTGTCCTGGTACAAGGGGCTTTGGAATAATTGGGGGAAAGAATTCTCTGTCTTGAGTTTCCCTTGAAGGACCTTACTATTGCATGTCATCCAGAAAGCCTAGCAACCAATTTATAAGCTCTCATAAATCAATCTCTGCTAGGCAGTAGCCCACATTGTGTTCAAATTGTAAGCTTTTCTACTTCTGCCAGGAAGGAATACCAGTGTAGAAGCTGTGGAGATGTGACTAATTCTTTCAGGTACAATACGAGAACAATGATGACTAATGGGCTCCATTCTTAAGATCACAAGAGAACTGTAGATTAACAAGCATTAAAATTATGCCAAAATAATAGGCATTAGAAAACCAGGGTACTGCACAGATGGATTGCTCTTGCATGCCAAAGAAACTAATGAAATCATTCCCCCTTCCATGCTTGAAGGTAAAGAAATGAAACACATGCAAATTATAAGAAACATGAAGCAGTGGGTCCCATTTACTTAAGACTGTGTTGTTTTTCCCTAATGGACTGATGATAGGATGTGAAGGGTCATGTAGGTAAGTCATGACATATCCAATCACTGCTTGAACAAGAAGTTTTTAATTAATTTAACTGAATATTACTGAATAGAGCATATATAATCAACAGGCACTAAAAATAAAGTACAAATAAGTAAATAAACCATGATGGTCCTCCACTTACCCACAGAAGGTGCCTGGATTCTCTTCAGTGACCTTTGCAGTCAATTCCATGTCCACCTTGATGTTGGCACCCAGATTACCCAATTCTTAATTGTGAGTTGTAGGACAGCTTATCTGGGAGTTCACAGTTTAGTACCTATAGACATGGAGAATATGACATAACAACGTCAGGACGGAAACACTCCGCAGTGCCTCAGGCTTTAGGGGACACTGGAGTCACCAGAAGAGTTCATTAAATGTAGGTTGCTGACCTCCAGTCTGAGGTTTTGATTCAATAGATCTGGAGTGGATTCTGGGAAATTGCATTTTTTTTTTAATTAACAGGTAATGTATTATTTGTTTCTGGGGTACAGTTTGTGATTCATCAGTTCTACACAATTCAAAGCACTCACCACAGCACATACCCTTCCCAGTGTCCATTACCTAGCCACCGCATCCCTCCATTCCCACCCCCCAGCAACCCTCAGTTTGTTTCCTGGGATTAAGAGTCTCTTATGGTTTGTCTCCTACTCAGTTTTGTCTTGTTTCATTTTTTTCCCTCCCTTCCCCTCTATCTTGTTTCTCAAATTCCTCATACCAGTGAGATCATATGATACTTGTCTTTCTCTGATTGACTTATTTCGCTTAGCATAATACCCTCTAGTTCCATCCACATCATTGCAAATAGCAAAATTTCAGAGGTTATTTGATGGCTGCATAATATTTCATTGTATATATCTACCACATCTTCTTTATCTATTCATCTGTTGATGGACATCTAGGATCTTTCCATAGTTTGGCTATTGTGGACATTGCTGCTATAAATGGGGTGCACATGCCCCTTCAGATCACTATATTTTTATCTTTGGGGTAAATACCCAGTAGTGCAATTGCTGGGTCATAAGGTAGCTCTATTTTCAACTTTTTGAGGAACCTTCATACTGTTTTCCAGAGAGGTTGCACCAGCTTGCACTCCCACCAACACAGGGTTCTACAGAGTTCACCAACACCTGTGGTTTCCTGACTTGTTAATTTTAGCCATTCTGACTAGTGTGAAGTGGTATCTCACTGTGGTTTTAATTTGTATTCCCTGATGCCGAGTGATGTTGAACACCTTTTCACGTGTCTGTTGGCCATTTGGATGTCTTCTTTGCAGAAATGTCTGTTGCCCATTTCTTGATTGGATTATTTATATTGCTATATACTTTCCTCTCAGGACTGTCTTTCCTGCATCCCAAAGAATGCAAACAGTTGTGTTTTCACTTGCATTTGTTTCCATGAATTTTTAAAGTTCTTTAACTTCCTGGCTGACCCATTCATTCTTTAGTAGGATGATCTTTAGCCTCCATGTATTTGAGATCTTTCCAACTTTGCTTTTGTGGTTGAGTTCTAGTTTCAAAGCACTGTGGTCTGAAAATATTCAGGGAATGATCCCAATCTTTTGGTACTGGTTGAGACCTGATTAGTAACCAGGAAGTGATCTATTCTGAAGAAAGTTCCGCGTGCACTAGAGAAGAATATGTATTCTGTTGCTTTGGGATGGAATATTCTGAATATATCTGTGATGTCCATCTGGTTCAGTGTGTCATTTAAAGCCTTTATTTCTTTTTTTACCTTTTGCTTAGATGATCTGTCCATTTCGGGGGGGGGGTGTTAAAGTCCCCTATTATTATTGTATTATTGTTGATGTATTTCTTTGGTTTTGTTATTATTTGGTTTATGTAATTGGATGCTCACATGTTAGGGGCATAGATATTTAAAATTGTTAGATCTTGTTGGACAGACACTTTAAGCTTGATATCGTGTCGTTTCTCATCTCTTATTACAGTCTTTGGCTTAAAATCTAATTTATCTGGGGGTGCCTGGGTGGCTCAGTGGTTTAAAGCCTCTGCCTTAGGCTCAGGTCATGATCTCAGGGTCCTGGGATTGAGCCCCACATCGGGTTCTTTACTCAGTAGGGAGCCTGCTTCCTCCTCTCTCTCTCTCTGCCTGCCTCTCTGCCTACTTATGATCTCTGTCAAGTAAAGAAATAAAATCTTTTTTAAAAAATCTAATTTGTCTGATATAAGGATTACCACCCCAGCTTTCTTTTGATGTCCATTAGCATGGTAAATGGTTTTCCACCTCCTCACTTTAAATCTGGAGGTATCTTTGGGTCTAAAATGGGTTTCTTGTAGACAGCATATTGATGGGTCTTGCTTTTTTTAATCCATTCTGATACCCTGTGTCTTTTGATTAAGACATTTAGCCCATTTACACTCAGGGCAACTACCAAAAGATAGGAATTTAGTGCCATTGTATTGCCTGCAAAGTGACTGTTACTGTATATTGTCTCTGTTCCTTTCTGGTCTATGTTACTTTAAGGCTCTCTATTTGCTTAGAGGACCCCTTTCAATATTTCCTGTAGGGCTGGTTTGGTGTTTGCAAATTCTTTTAGTTTTTGTTTGTCCTGGAAGTTTTTTTTAATCTCTCCTCCTATTTTCAATGACAGCCTAGCTGGATTTAGTATTCTTGGTTGCATCTTGTTCTTGTTTAGTGCTCTGAATATATCATGTCATTCCTTTCTGGCCTGCCAGGGCTCTGTGGATAGGTCTGCTGCCAATCTTACTGTTTTAGGTTATAGACCTCTTGTCCCGAGCTCCTTTTAGAATTTTCTCTTTGTCTCTGAGACTTATACGTTTTACTATTAGATGATGGGGTATTGACCGATTTTTATTGATTTTGAGGGGAATTCTCTGTGTCTCCTGGATTTTGATGACTGTTTCCTTCCCCAAATTAGGTAAGTTCTCCACTATAATTTGATCCAATATGCCTTCTGCCCCTCTCTTTCTTCTTCTTCTGGGATCCCAATTACTCTCTTACTGTTTTGTCTTATGGTATCACTTATGTCTCGAATTCTCCCCTCGTGATCCAGTAGCTGTTTATCTCTTTTTCTCAGCTTCTATATTCTCTATCATTGGGTCTTTATATCACTAATTCTCTCTTCTGCTCATTTATCCTAGCAGTAAGACCCTCCATTTTTTATTGCACCTCATTAATAGCTTTTTGATTTCAACTTAGATTTTAGTTCATTTCTCCAGATAGGGATTCTCTAGTATCTTCTATGCTTTTTTTCAAGCTCAGCTAGCACCTTGATAATTATCATTCTGGACTCTAGTTCTGACATCTTACTAATGTCAATATCAATTAGGTCCCCTGCAGTTGGTATTGCATTTTTTTTTTCTTCAGGTGAGTTTTTTTGCCTTGTCATTTTGTCCAGAGAACAGATGAATCAGAGAACAAAATGCTAAAAGGGTAACAACAACCCCAGAAAAATATACACTACACAAATCAGAAGAGACCCAAAACCAGTGGGAAAAGAAAGGGGAAAAAAAAAAAAGGATTAGGCTGGTGAACAAAACAGAGCCACAAACTTGATTTGGGGTGTATTTTGGTCTGTTAGAAGAAATTGCCTCTCAACTTTAACGTAAGAAAAACATATACAAAAATAAGCGTAGATATGATGAAGGGATGGAATATGACTGTAAAGATGAAAATTTTAAAAGATTTTTAAAAACAAATTGATAAGAAGTTAGTTGAAAAATAAAAAATAAAAAAAAAAAGAAAGGAGGGAATATGGTCAGGCTGGAGACTAGAACAAAGCCATACCATAGATTTAGGGCATATTTTGGTCTGTTAAAAGAAACTGTATCCCAAAATTTTAAAGAAAGAAAAATTTATATGTATACAAAAAATGAGGTTAAATATAATGAAGGGATAGAATATGACTATAAAAATGAAAACTTAAAAAGATTTTTAAAAAGATTAATAAGATGGTTAAAATAAGAAAGAGGAAAAATGTTTTAAAAATAGAAAAAATAAGAATATTAAATAAATTTAACTTTGAAAGACTAAAGAATCATGGGGAAAAAAGCCATGAATTCTACATGCTGTAGAATTGTAGAACTCCTCAAACTGGAGTTTTGCAGTTCTCTTTGAACGATAAACTTGATCTTGGCTGGATGTTCTTGTTGCTATTCTGGAGGAGGGGCCTGTTGCTGTGATTCTCAAATGTCTTGTCCCTTGCCAGGGCTAAGAAATCTGCTTGGGTTCACTCTCAGGAGCTTTTGTTCCCTGAATGCTTTCCGTAGAGCTTTGGAGGGGGAGAATGAAGATGGCAGCCTCCCAATCTCCACCCCGTAGGAGCCGAAATCTAAGGCCCCACTCCTCAGTGCTCCCTCAGAGAAAAGCAGTCAATCCCTCCCATCTCCCTGGTCTCTGGCCGCACTCCGGGTCACCTGGCCTATGACCAAGTGTTTCTGTCTCTGGCGCACAGTCCCATTTGGACTGCAAACCCAGAAGATTCCTGCTTTGTGCTTCTGCACCTCCCAGAGGAGGAAGGGGCATCTTCCTGGATCTGCTGCTTGTTGGGTCCCTGCTCAAAGAGCAGTGGCCCAACTTTGTCTCAGATCATGGTTTAAAGTAATTCTGAGCTAAGAGTTCTCACCTCGGCTCTGTCTCTGTAGCCAGCTTCTCTGCTCCGATACCTGGGAGCTCTGACACACTCAGGCTCCCCTGGTCTTTCTGTGACCCCAAGACCACACTGTCTGAGACCTGAGACCACACTGGTCTCCATGAGGGCTCCTCCCCCAACTTAGCCTCTGGAGCAAGGCCCCTCAGTGGAGCCGACTTCTGAAAGTTCTGATATCATGCTCCATGGCTCTACCGCTTGCTGGGAGCTGGCTGACAGAGGCTCCCTCCCCCCACAATCTACCTTCCTGAATATCCCCTCAGATTCACTTCTTTGCATGTCCTACCTTGCAGAAAGTGCTTGCTTTTCTGTTCATAGAATTGCTGCTATTCTTTTCTTCAATCTCGCACTGAGTTTTTAGGTGTTCAGATTGGCTTGATAACTATATAGCTGAACTCCTGGGACGAGACAAAATTTGGGGCTCCTACTCCTCTGGGAATTTGCATTCTTAACAAGTTCCCAGGTGATGCTGATGCTGCTGGCCAGGGATACTTGTGGAACCAACATATTAAGTTAATAATCAAACAACTGCTTGAAGAGCCTTCATTTGTCTGGAATACAGAACAGATTTGTGGCCTTAAAAGGACTTTCATATTAGTACCTCTCATACCTACATTTGTCTAAAATCATTTTTTTTGTGTGTGTAAGGATTTTCTTTTAACAAAATGAAGTGTTAGTATAACAGTATAAATTTGCAAGAGGGTTCACAACATATAATTTAAAAACAAGTGAAACTGAGTAATACTTTTCAAATCTAAATACTTAGAAGCACAGTAAATATCAAATAAAACAAATGTTAAAAAATATGTACATTAAGCAGATACTATTTTTCCTTTTTGCTGGAAAGTAACATAATTTTAGGAATACGTTTATTTAAAATCTTAACCTCCTCTTCTCCTATCGACAAACTATACGAAAAAAGGGACCACCCACTCCCCATGTCCTTGCATCAGAAGTTTCTCAAAAGTTTCACTAGAATAACCTCACATCTTCTTCAGGATCTCTCTTTCAGCATGATAAACTCTTACATATTGACTTCTAGTAAATGTTAGTTCTTCACTGGCATGATATCTTCAGCTAGTCCTTGGGAAGTTCAGCAATTTGCCACTTGTCCCAAGTAACAGGAATACGATCGTCAACTTCTCCTGGTGGTTCTCCTCAATCTTTTTATTCTGCTCAAATCCCAGCAGGCAGTGAACAGGAAGATCCCCCAAGGCTAACAAATTCTAAATTACAAGTAAGGGCTACACATTGGAAGGTCCCCTAGAGATAGTCTATCTTGGGTTAAATTAATCTGTGACTGTATTTGGTGTGGCCGGTAGAGTGGTGCAGGAAGATCTGCACAGGTATGACTCAGAAGGAGCATGCCCTCAACACCTTGTCCTTCATCTGGACTTGATACTCCCTTATACTCATTTATATCACCTGCCCAGGCCCTCTGGAGTGCTGAAATGGCAGCCCCTGAAAAACCCACTAGTTAAATGAACAGGAAAACTATGTCTTGAAGGACTGAAGCAATTTCCCAAGAGGTATATCGTAGCTAATGCCACATGCTAGCGCTTGAACAGAATTACAACCTGGCTCAAAGCTTCTGTCACTGATCTTGCTCTCTGAATTATCTTTAATGATGCAAATATTATAGTGGTCCACATCAGTCTATCAGATGGCCACGTCAGCTTATCAACAAGGTACCTTCTTCAACTTGGTACCTTTCTCAACATGGTAACTTCCTCTGGAGTGTGTTGAAACGTGTTGAGGATCCGCTTCCCATTTTTAGGTGTGTTGGGGGGTGGAAAATACTATGTAAACAAGTCCACGGTCAAAGAAATGACTCAAGCACTAGCCTTGAAGTAAGTGGCAAAAATGGTATAAGTTTTCACAAAGGAATTCTTTAAAAATAGGAGAAAAAGATGAACTTAGACCAAAAAGCTTATGGAACACTCTGAGTTTCAAAACATTGAAATCAAGCTAGATACGCTTTTCCTTCGCTCTCTTTCATTTGGCTGCCTGAACTATTCTCCATGTTCCTTTTGTCTTCATTGTGGAGAGAGCCTTTACCTGGCCCAGGTCAACCTTCTGGTTCTAACTCTTAACTACCAAGCAAGGGATAGAGGCAGGAGAACCAAAAGTAGTGATTTTCAAAATTAAGCAAGCCAAACAATCACCTGGGGAACTTGTTGACGATGCAGCCTCTTGGTTGTCAGCTGCAGAGGTTTCTGGTGGGCCTGTAAAGTACATAGTTGAGCAGCACCCACAAATGTTTTTGATCCCAAAGACAAAAACTTTAAGGACACTGGGGAAAATGCCTGTGCTTCAGAGAAGTACTTTTCAAATTTTCGTGTGCACACAAATCTCTCTGAAAATGTACAGCCTAATTAAGTAGGTCTGGGGTGGGGTCTCGCAGGGTCCTGGAACAGGCTGGAACTACTCTTTGGGTGGTCTCTAGGATTTAGAGCCGTGATGTCAGTTAGTTTCTTGGGTTCAAATTCAGATCTGCACTGGACTGGCTGTGAGTCTGGAAAAGTTTCTTAACCTCCCTGTGCATCAATTTTCTCATCCTCACATGGGATATGCTATTAGTACTTATTCCTATGATTATTGTGAACTTTCAGTGAGAGAATAAATGTCAAACTCCTAGCTTAACGTCAGCTATTATATATTATATATTTAAATGTCATATATTATATACATCATATATATTTATATACTATAAATATATAAAATATATAATAAATATATATGTTTACAGGTACTGTACTTGTGTTTGATACATGCATGCATCACTACGGGGATTTAGAGAATCACAGACTGGTGTCTTGGTGGGGGCTTCCCCAGGTGAGCTGAATTCAAAGCCCCTTTCTCCCACCTCTTCTTCCTCCTTTCTATACAAAATGCACATCCTGAATGTGCCAGATAGACATTCTCTCCTCTCAAATCAGAGGTCCCAGGAGGACATCCAACTAACTGGCTATCTTAGTAGGAATAGGAGAAAGAGAAAGAGAGAGAAACCCAAGTTTTGAGCTGTGCCCATTCTAACAGATTCTGAATTCCTTAAAGAAGTACTACATCTTCCTGCAAAATCAAAACTCCAGAAGTTTCTGGGTAAAGCATCTTAACAATTGTGGTCTCTGAATAACACAGTTCTCGTCTTCTACCACAAACAATATTTCCTCTCAGACATCAGTAAAATGCCTCAATTGTAAGTTGGCCAGCTAAGAGAAATAGAGCCAGTAGCTTATCAGCTCACAAATAAGGATTATGAACAGGGAAGCAAAGTTCATAAAGTTTCACTTCTTGGTCTACTTACTGTGTCACGTTGAAACAATGTCTGCTCCAGCTCAACCTCTGGGAGGGTGTCTGTAGGAGCCAAGCCACAGCCAAGTTGTGTCTTATCTTACTTTAATTGATGATTCTTGCACCCTAGTCTGCAACAGCATCTTCAGGCAACACTTTGAAGCTTGCAGATACCCAGACCACACTTCACAAGGTGCAGATGCAGTGGGTCTGATATGAGCCTTAGATCATTTTAATTTTGTAACCGATGCACCAGGTAATTCTGAGGCAGGTCATCTATTGTCTGGGAACCAAAAAATTTTCAAGAACAATGAATAATGCTTAGACGTGGTGCTAGTTGAACAGGAAGAGCTGTCCAGACCTTTGGTTAGTGTGAGGTGATCCAGTTCTGGTGTTTTGAATGACCAAGAGAAGCTATCATTTGCTGAGTAAGCAGGGACTGAGGCTAACCACTTACGCTGACATTCCTCTGCAGAGCTCAGCTGCCACCATTATTCTCAGGCAGCAGAATAAAGTTGGGGCTCCGAGGGCTGAAGAACTTTCCCCCAGTTTTACCATGAATAAGTGTCCAAGGTGGGACTGTAACTGGTAACTGTCTGATCCTGCGTCAGTCTTTTCTACTGTGATCTAAAACAGAGCTTGTTGAACTTCAGCAAATATGGGAATCCCGTGGAAGGCCTGTTAAAACAAATTGCTGGGTCCCAGCCTCAGAGTTTCTCGTGTATTAAGTCTTGGGATGGCGGCTGAGAGCTCACTTTCCTTCGTTTCTTCCTTCCTTCTTTCCTCCCTACTTTCCTTCATCTTACTTGGCTGAGAGAGGCAGAGAGAGCGCACGCGCGGGGGCGCGCGAACACGGGCTGGGGGAGGGGCAGAGGGCGAGGGAGACAGAGACTTTCAAGCCAGCTTCATGCTGAGCTGGGAGCCTGAGGCGGGGCTCATCCCAGGACCCTGAGATTAGGACCTGAGGCGAAACAAAGAGTCAGAGGCTTGACTGACTGAATCACCCAGCCGCTCAGAGTCTCCATTTCTAACAGGTTCCCAGCTTCTGCCACTGCTGTTGGACTTCGGGAACCATGGTACTAGAGTTAGCTTTTTCTAGAAGGCTGACGCCATGCCTCTTTAGCTGCTCACCGAGGACAATTTATAAAAGCTTTCTTTTTCCTTCAACTGCTACTCCACCACCAAGAACATGCCAAAGGACCAACAAAGCTGCTTGGTTTGTTCGAGACACTTCTGAAGTGTCTTCAGGTGTTACCTCGTCAAGCCTTTGAAGTTATAGTTAAGTCATCTCCTCCCCTAAGCAGAAAGGGGTGGTTCTTTTACAAAGATTCTTTTGCTCTCTCTTTAATTTCTTTGCTTTAAAAATGCGGAACCGTGCTTCTCTCCCAACCAAGCAGTGGTGAGCCCTAAGCGGCTCTTTCAGTCCCAGCCAATCAGGTACTAAGGAAATAATTCCCTCCCCACATTTCCTCCCAGCCAATCAGCTACTAAGGAAATAATTCCCTCCCCCATATTTCCTCCCAGCCAATCAGGTACTAAGGAAATAATTCCCACCCCCTCGTTCCCTCCCGGCCAATCAGGTACTAAGGAAATAATTCCCTCCTCCACATTTCCTCCCAGCCAATCAGGTACTAAGGAAATAATTCCCACCCCTCGTTCCCTCCCGCACTTTGTTTGGCCCTGTAATTCCAAACAGGTCTTCCCTGTTTGTGAATGGCCCTATGCTTGTCTCCTGGGGCTTCTGGGGTTAACTCACCCCACGGGCACCCACAGCCACTCCAGGCATGAGCGAGTGCAAGATTTCTTTGTAAGGAAGGTCTATTTCAGCGGCAACTCCTTTTGTTCTTCCCAAGTGGCCTGCTTGGCCTGCCCCGCTGTTTCCCACACGAGGCAGGGGCGGGCAGGTGCAACGACTCTGAAATTCCTAACAGCTGTAATGACTATTCTATTAGTAGAATTGACAAGGTCAGGGTCAAAAGTCTCCAGGGACTTGGTTCTCTCCTGGTGCCTGTGCCTGTTGTATGGGTCTCTATGTCAAGCAGTAAAAACACATCTCTGAGGCCCCCTCTTTTACGGGATTCAAGCTGCAATTTGATTTGACAGATCTCATGACAATGCTTCAGCTGGCCTTCTAGATGACTCTTCTCCACCTCAAGAGTCCACCAACCTGACCCCTTGGAAACTATTCTACTGCTCGGTTCGGACTAGGTAACAGGTTGGTGGAATGGAAGACAAAAGTGCAAACTCACTTGCACTTACCAAAAGCAGTGGACTTGACCACTCTGAAATCAGTATTTCTGACTGTCAAAGGGAGACCTTTCTACCTACTACACTGATGGAGTGAGGGGAGAGGATGAAATAGGATATGACACATGAAGGTGCCGGAGATGTGAAGGCCCTCCAAAATTAGGAGGAGAATCTAAGACCCAGTAGGCGCTTAAGATTTTTTCTAATCTTTTTTCTCTATGTAGAAACAACTTTTGAAATGGTAACAAAATATGACTCTGGATTCAGTGTAGTTTAGAGGACACATGACTGGGACCCAGTTGAGCATATGCAGACTAAGAATTTTGACACGAGTTCACACCCATGCTCTGCTACTCGCTGAGGGTGTGGCCTTCATGAGCTTGGGCAAAATCCCTGATTTTCAGCTTTCTTTCTTACTGAGTTGTTGTGAGCATGACATAATTATGTATTAAGCTTTTTAGCACAATAATACATAGTAAATACTCCATAAATGCTAGTTACTTTCATTTGTAAGTATTTGGGGCATATACATACCATAACATTCTGCATGTAATTTCAGGGTGTTCACAGATTTTTCTAAAGTCTATCTGTAAGTACACAGACACTTGATTCCCTTGGGCCCTAGTGATACATGATATATACTACATTCCATGTATAATGCTATTGATCCACAATTGGGTGGGTTGCTTTACAATGTATTTTTTTCTTCTATCCTCAGATATTGAGTTCAAGGACTTTTCAGTGTTCTCCTACAAACAACTGAATGTAAAGACCAAATGCAGCCTAGAAGCTTCTGAGCCTTGCAAATCTGTTCAAACTCAGCCTGGACACTGGTGACATGGCCTGTGCTGGTGCATACCTTTTCTTATGGTGTCATCCTCATCGTTCTCTCTGCTCTGTCTCTAGTTTCTGTTGGCCCTTGAAGACAGTTTCCATTGAGGTGTGTGACATCCATGCATAGAACTCAGCCCACTTACAGGTGTCTACATGAAAGCTGCACGGGGCATTTTTGGAACCTCGGTGAAGAATTACACTGTGGAGTGCAAACTTTCACCTTCTTAACTGTTCCATCCTGCTTTCCCTCTTTCTCTCTGGCATATCAAAGAATCTCCTCCTTTGCTTCCTACACATGCAGTCCTCAGCTAGACTTAGGCCTGCCAGGATGTTACTTTCTATCCCACCCATTCATCAAAAAGCTTCCCCCACCCCAAACAAATACAGCTTCTTTCCAGAGAAGTTGGGTGAAAAATTTTCTTCCTCTCATTTGTATGAATTAATGTCACTCGTGATCAGGATGTCTTAGTCTATGTTCCCAGTGTTTGGGAGAGTAGCCATCACATAGAAGCTGTTTACCTGTTGGATGAGAGGAAAGGAGAAAGGGAAAAAGGAACAGGAGGAAGGAGGAAGAAAGAAGAAAGAAAAAAAAAATCCCCAGGTATGTTCTGGATCCAGACCATGACTCCATGAGCCAGCTTAGCAATCACTGTTGAAGGTAGTTGTCTTATTACTGCTTATTAATAATCCTTTGTTTCTCTTCCATTCCCAGTGTCTTGGAAATTTTTTCCCAAGGTGATTTCCAGTCCTCATGATAGAGTCTCACGGTACTTCTTCCTTCCCTCTCCCCTTCAAGTGAGGGAAGTTCAGGCAACTCATTCCATAATACCCTCACAAGTAATTAGTTGACTCAGGGGGCATCCTCAAGAAGCCAGAAGCATGTTGGCTTTAATTTCACTTCCTGAGATTCTCTTTCCTCTTTTAACTTCACCTTTCCTCAGCCAGGGCAAAAATTAATTTATATGTCTCCTTTCTCTGGGCATCATCATTTGTCCCTCTAATACCCTGTGGGCTTTTCTTCTTCTTCTTCTTTCTTTTTTTCTTTTTTCTTTTTTGGAATAGAAATCTCCTCAATTATTGTAAATTCAGCAAGAAAAAAATTTATTTTACCTGTTCTTCCCTCTGTGGCTTTTCTTTTTTCAGAATGAATTTATTGGGAACTGAAAGTGAGTCTGCTTTGATTCAGAGCCAGAAATGTGGGGGTCTTTATTGTTTTTTGGAGACTTCTTCTTGGGATCCTGGGAGATACTAGGGCTCATTCTTACAGATTGAGTTGTATTGGGGCGTGGCTTGGATTGAGCAAGTGTTATGAATTAAACAGAAAAATGGGAAGGGGAATAGTGGAAGAAGCCATGGAAAACTCCCTGTTTATTGTAAGGGAGGAGGTTGGTTTCACCTTGACACAGATATACTCTGCATCAGCCCCAGCATGTGGCACAAGAACAATCAAAGATGGGTCTCTTGCTTGGAAATTTAGAGTCATACATTTAGACAGGTAAAACTAAATTGATTGACCATACTGCTACCCTGTTATTTAATCACATGAACCAGATTTACATTTGCATACAGTTTGTGCTCTGTGTGAGTGGAGGGGACAGAAAGGTTCATTTCTGTATATCAAGTCCTTGGCCACACACGTATCATGTGGTTAGAAGTCACAACCGATCTTGGAGTTTATTTAAACTGATCAGTTGATTGCTTGAATATATATAGGGGTGAGGATAACACAGCAGCCAGCTACCTTAAAGAAGCAAAGGGGAAAGGCTTGAAATATTTGAAAGAGAATCCTCAAAACCCTTGGATGATATCGGTGAGAAGATACCCAGTTTATCTTCTGTTTACATCAACCTCTATTCTAGATGATAAATGTTAAGTGCAAAGAAGACTAGTCTTTGACTCCAAAGGCACCATAGTCTGGATGGATAGAGAAGTAAATGAGTAATTACAAAAAAAAATGATGAAATGATATGAATTTTAGCAGTTGAGGAATTAAGGCAAGTTTTCTTAGCAAACTAGCATTAAAATTACACTTGTATTAATTTGGAAAACACTTATGAAATAATGTTATATTGAAAGGCAGAATAATCATTGTATACACACACACAATGATTATTGTTGTTGTTTTTAAGTGTCACTTTTCTAATTTACAGCCCCTTAGTATTTTCCCTCTACCTTCAAGATAAAACCGCACTCCTTCAGGCCAAAGCTCTTAAGACTTCTCATTACCTGGCCTTGTCACATACAACTCCAGAAACATCTTCCACTTGTCTTCCAGCACTCCTCCCCATTCCACATCATACCCCAGACTTCTCCAGAGCACTGAGGAACAATCCTGCTTCCTCATTCATAGCATTTCAGGGTAGGTACATATGAAACAATGTGACACAGAGAAGTTGAATTATATTTGCGTTTTCTCCAATCATAGAAATAATGAAGTTTTCAGGTTTTTTCGTTACTTCACCCCACCCTTATCTTCTTCATTTTATACCACTCTGGATTGAGAATATACTTAAACTGGAAAAACATGGGACAAAGTACTATAAAGAGTTTATCTTTTTTTTTTTTTTCTCTAGAACTTTGTTTTGCAATGATGTGTCTCTCCCCAGATTACATGCAGCTAGAATTAGAAATAGACATACTTGCTCTCCTTGACTGGCTTTGAGATCAAAGACAAGGCAAGCTCCGAAGATCTGGATGAAGTTTTCACACATTTTAAACCACACTCTGCATTATGCAAGCCTTTTGCACAGACAGGTGTAAATGTGGTGAAGGGAACCATGCCACAAACTGTAAAGAGAGCAGGAAGATGATTACTGATGGAGATGCTAAAACACAGACCTTGAGTTACAGTTCCACATAAGCTCTCCAGACCCTCTGTTAGCTGGAACATGAATGCATCACCAAGGCAAACCCCTCCCTTGTCTTTCATAATCGCTTGAGCCCTCTAAACCACACCATTTGGGCAGGACTGACACTTGATGTATCACACTGCTAAGCTTCTTAAAGTGAACACGGGGAAAACCATAATGCAGCTGTCATTTTAACACTGGGAATTCAGACAAACCACAATGCCCAGTGGTAAATCTAGAATGTGAGTCAGGGATGCTGATGTTCTCATCTGTCACTAGCACTAAGCAAGGTATGCAATCTGAAAGAGATTCATCAGTCAGCAAGCCAGCCTCACAATTCCCTTTTCAGAAATCATTTACTTGGGTTTGGGAATGAGTCTGCTTTGATTCAGAGTAGAAATGTGAATGTGGAGTTCTTTGTGTCTTTGGAACCTCTATTCCTGGAATTCTAGTAGAGATTAAGGTTGACTAATCTTTTAGGGATGGTAGCGTGGTGCCAGTGGAAAGGATCCCCCAAATGACACTCCATGTGTGTGGTGCAAGATGAAGACAATTCTGCTTTGTGGATTCCCCTCAGGGAATCAGGAGTCTACTGCCTAAATCTGGATGTTTATTCCAAGAGCTACTTTGGAATAAGGGGTAGAATTTACAAGGGACATGTATGGTCACATTCAATGATCACCAAATGGCCTTCTAAAAAGTGTGGTCCCATTTCTCTCTGGGGCCTCAGGTTTGCAGAAGGGAGAGGGCAAGTTTGGGGATCGCTGGGAATATCAGTGGAGAGGTTGAGGGCTGCCTCCAAGGTCTTCTTTCCCTGTTCAGTCTCCATGTTGTTTTCTGCCTCTCCGATCAATACATGCTGAACAGATACTTGGAGAATCTTTATTTAAATTTACACAAATCACCAGTTCTTCTGTGAAGCCCATTATGACTCCAGACCGTGTTGCAGAGCCCTCTGTGTATGCTCCCCAGCTTCAGACAGTGGCCTCACATGCACTGAGGGGATTACTCCCATGAATTCATTCCGTTCGTTGCAGGGAGGCCAACCAAAGAAGAGCTCAAGCATTAGAATGGCCTCAAAAGAATTAGGTTTATGATTGTCAGGTTCCCACTGACAGGAACTGGTTGGGGGGTTACAGGAAGGAGGGGAAAGGGTGGAGAAGCCACATGTCTTAGAGAACCCAGCAAATGTCTTAATAAATAGATAAGCATCTTGTACGCTTAGCATTTTCAATATTAGAAAGCAAATAGGACCAAAGCGGGGTCTAAGAACAGCATGTTCTTCCCTACTAAGAGAAAAGAGATTCCACAAACTGATGAGTGCTCAGCCTTCATGACCCGTGCAGGAGAGCATGAATTTTGGGTTGGGCATCATCGGCTTAGAAGAGACTATAAATGATTCAGCTGGTAAACATCAAAAAAGAATCAATTTCTCCTAAAGTGCCCTCTACAATATTATTTAATTTGTCTCTAAAAGGTTAGATCAATTTTAATAATATTCCACTGTCTTGTGAATTCCTATTCATCCTTCAAAACCCTCCCTGATATCAGTATCATTGACCAAGAAAGTGTGTCCTAATCTCCCCCAGGTTATGGCATCAATTTGCCTTGTCCACACATAGGTATTATCACTCTATTTATACTCAGCTGTCAGGTGTTCATCTGCAGGTCTGTCTGTCCTGCTGGACAAAAGCTCCCTGAGTCCATATAGTCGCCTCATTTATCTCTGGGTCCTTGTTTTAACCTCTGCTGTGGTACTGTAAATGGCATATACCTAGTCAATATAGGAACACACTTATATAAGTACAGTATTTATAGAAAGTAAGTATTTATTCTGCAGCTTCTGGTGGCCATGCATAAACATCCAGGTTTTCTTTCTGGCTACAGGTCATAGGCTAGTTACTCTCATCTAATGAAATTATTTCGTGGGTGAAATCATTGAAATTGAGTAATTTTCTCAAGGCTATAGGACTTGTTAAATGACCCAGCTGTTTTTTGTAAGTTTGTGACAAACTTATTTGGTATGAAACCCGACCCACACTGAGATAAGGCTATTTATAGTTTTTAGTTATCCCATTTATGGATATTCATGTTACACTATAAAATATTACTGTATTTATTGTGTACTGCCCCTTTCTATAATAAGAAATATTCAAAATTCTCTATTGCATCTTGCCCCAGGGTTTTAGAAAAGGTGCCATGTACTTACACAGTATGATTTCATCAAGAGAACCCGTATCATAGAGTTAGGTGTCCATTTGTTGTTAGTGCTTATTACAGCAAAGCAACATCAATGGTCATATTAAATTGGTGTTAGCCACTTGGCCTGTATTGTTTGTGTTATTTTGTTTGTATTTAATTGTCTGCATTGTGGGTATAAATGTGTTAGAAGCCATATGCATTTTACTGTTAATTTCTAATCTTCTATTTATAATATTCAGGTACTATGGTAATAAAAGTAACCTAAGTGAATAAAAAAATTAAGGAAATTGATTTTTAAAATTGTATAGCTAAAATTAAATTGAAAAAAAAAAAAAAGAAAAAAACACTTACATGTCCCTGGGGGAACAGTATGATTTTGTGAGTGATTATATACATATATATGTATATATAGCACTAGTTATATACATAAATACCTAATATGTGCTGTAAGAAACATGGGCATTATAGACAGATTAGTCTTCCTCTTCTTTTGACAATCCTACTTATTCAGAGTCACAGAAATAACTGATTCTTTCACTCACCTTGTCCTTTTGCTCCTTGCACAAGGGCCATGCCAGTCTTCTCTATATGGCTCCAATTTTCGTATATGTACTGCTGAAGGGAGCACACAACTTGTCCTTTTTCTGATCCCACCCCCACCTCTCTAGGGGCCATGTGAATGCAGAAGATTCAGAGGAACAAATGGAATCAGCCAGCTGACTTGGAATGATGAAGGTAGAGCCATAATCAGAACCCCTGCTTATTTACTCTCAGTCAGAAGGATGGAAATAGAACAACATCTGTGACATTCAAAATGGTAGTTAAATGCAGGGCCCAGACAGATAAAATAAATATATGAGGAGGTCAGGCTGTAAGAAAACTGTTCAGGTTGATGAGGGATGGGAAATTGAAACTCTTCAGTATTGGAGTAAAAACAGGCAGTGGGGGAACTATGGTAGGGAAGCAGCCAATCATGGGAATTTGAACTTGAACACCAGCTAATTGTCAGTATAATTTGGAACTGTGGGTCCAATTTGCTGTATATTTTTTCTTAAGTGGGGTGGTGGGGGACAAGACCACATTCTGTATGCATTCTCCTGATTTTCTATACTGGCAACTAATTCAATGGGAAAATAATAGTGTAGATCAAATAAAATACATCTGTGGGCCAGATTTGGTCTTCGATCATCCCTTTGCATCCTATGGCTTAGAATCTGATGGTATCATTTGTATCCTGAACAAACTTGTCACACATGGTCCCCTATTTCTAACCCTGGATAAAAGGAGATAGAAACTTTTCTTGTGGTAAATCATATTATTTACATCTGAGGTGATAGCTTTGGATGTGGCTCAAGGGTTCACTTCTGGAAAAGAGAAATCTCTTTCCGCCCTTGTTTGTGGCTACTAGTATTCAAAATTTTCCTGGATTGAAGTCACTGAAGTAAATATTCAAGGTCCAGTCTCATGGCCTTAAAGACTCTTCCTTTCAAAGTGGATCCTAAATTGATACTCATCCTTTTCCATTCCCTTAATCCAGACTTCTCAGAGTTGATACAAGGTGGTGAGTGTCCATGTTGAATGTTTCACGGGGTCAGTAGAACCTGTGAAGTCAATATGTTCAGTTAACAAGTGACAAACATTTAATGATGCAATGTTTTCTGAGAGCAAAATTGTTTGGCAACATATCTGCCAGGTTTGTAAAGAAGACACTTTTCCCATTTCCACCCTGGCTATACTCTACTCATTTCTTCATGCAACAATATGCTTTGAGTGCTGATGATATACTGGATGCTACTTTAGTTACTGGGGATCTCATAAAGGTAAAACAGACCGTGTCCTTAAATTCCTTTAAGTACAAATCAAATATACATGAATACATTTGATGCCACTCCTAGCAAGTATTAGAAGTATTACACAAAACTAAATATAAAATTATAGACTTAGACTACCATCTCCTCAAAGGATAGAGGGGGGAAAACTGCAGCCATCCTGGTGAGATAAGAGAAAAAGTGCTGAGAAGGAAAGAAGACAATGAAGAAAGAGTAATAGCAAAGACAAATTAAACCACATCCAGAAGCAAGAGAGCACAGACAACTCTCTGGATTTTGTTTCTGGAAATGAAACTTCATTTATGGATTTCTTTCTCAGCTGGGTATTTCAAAATTAGAAACTGATAAACAGAAATGGTTACTTTTATGATGCTGAATTTGGTGTTCATGTAGCTGCTCTAGGAGTACATTTCCTAGGCATATATCAAAGAAAAATCCTATTGGAACGAATAAGCTCTAAAAGTGTCCAAGTAAGTTTACTTTTGAGAGGCAAGAAGACTACCAATAAGACAGCCCCAATAAAAACCAAGATTAAAGATGATGTCTGTTTATCAAAATGTCTCCATCAAAGAAACTCAACAAACTTGGCTTCTAATGTGATTTGAGTAACTGTTGATTGATATGCTTTACATTACCTTTTATATCATGCTTTCTCTGAATAAAACCCTTGGGGAAAAATCAGTAGATAGGCTGAGATCACCAAAGCAACTTTTTCTTACAAGTTTCCTCATCAGCCAGTTCTCCCATGGCAGATTACAGCATTTGTTTCAATATACTTCCATTAAGCACTTCTTATGTATTTATGGAGGCAAATCCTGCAACTGGCAAAGTCAAGGAGCTAGGAAACTATTTTTTTTAAACAACTGATAAACATTTCCTCCAACTTTCCTATACAGACACAGATTTGTCTATGGGTTTTCTTGTTCCCCTAAAACTGTGTCAGCCAATGGGCAGAAATACAGGTTTAAAAAAACCCCAACTCAATAAAAATTAAAAAAATATATTAAAAAATAAATAAATAAAAATTAAAAAATATATTAAAAAAACCAACTTTATCAAGTATAAGAATTTTTATTTTTATGTTTATATATCCAATCGAATGAACAGAAAGTAATTGAAGAAATCATCCAGATAATCTCATAACATTCACAGACCAATTTCAGTTTATAAATAATTGAGAATGCAGGGCCTCATCTGAATTGTTGGGATAGTTCAAGTAGTACATCTTCTTTCTTCATTTGATGTGTGTAGACTTACTTTATATAAACCTAGAAAAACAATGTTTGGGATTTAGGAGAAATGACAACCCCCAAACACTAAAAGATGTATTCCTAGTGGTCATTCATTCATTTATTGAAATATTTACTACACACCTAACATAGCTGGGGTGCTCTATTTAACATGAAGATACAAAGATGAGTAAAATGAGACTGCTCTTACTCTCATGAAACTCAAAATACATCGTGGAGTGGGGAGGGGATAGAGAACCAACCAGATATGATATACAGGATGTAAGTTGTGAAAGGGAAGTTCAGGTTTGAGGGAAGTGGTCCATTCCTGCAGTCAGGGGTATCTGCTGAGATCTAGAGGGTATGTAGGAAGCTGATTTGGAGCAGAAGAGAGGAAGGAAGGGAGCCCGTGAAGCCACCCAACACACTGTAGCCCAGGTCCCATCTGAGGATGGCTGTAGGAAAGAATCAAAACAGTAACAGAGAAACCAGAGAGTCAGGTCCCGGTCAGCCCTCAGAATCACGTGCAATAATAAAGTGTTGTGTGAAGCCACTACATTTGGGGGCATTCATTATGCAGCAATAAAGAAAAAAACACAATGGCTTCCATTTTACAAGTAAAGGTGATGGCTGTTGTTAGTGGATCCTGATGTTGTAGGAGCCCAGCTGAACCTGAAGCAGGGAGCTCCGTGTGTCAGTGCATGTGGCTCCCAGGCATCTATTTCCTGGAAAGAAAGACAGTTGCAGAGAAAAAGGCTGATGAGCAGGTGCCTGGATGTCAGTAGATCCAGTGGTGAAGTTAAAGAAATCTGCCCTTCCTCCATAGGCAGGTCTCACAGCACACGTCTGAGTCCTCTGCAGGCTGTTTCCTCCTCATCTGTGTGGAACCCAGTGCAGGATTGCTGAGCAGCGGGGGCCAAAGGGAATATGGCCACTCTTGGCAGTGCCCAGAAGGTTGCACGGCTTTAGGTGCTCATCATGTCACTGTGAGAAAGGGAATGACTTCAGGAAGCGCTGAGGTATTGGCTCAAGGAAGCCCAAATGGTAGGTAGGGAGGCAAGAGGAGAAGACCATGAGTGCACTCCTCAACGCAGCTGTGGGAGGGGGACAGGGAAAGGGGAGGACTGCTGTGCCATCAAGTGCAAGTAAATGTCCATCTCCATGATAATGGGCTCTCTCCTTCAGCCCCAGAAGAGCTGCTTCTCTTTCTGTTGTTTTCTTACCCCTTTGTTCTTCATCATTCTTCCTTCTAGGAAAGTCACTGAACCTCTCTAAACCACATCATCTTTATCTTTAAAATGGGGACAATGATAGTATCTCTAGTACGAATTAAGAGGATGCACATAAAGCACTTATTGTACTGAGCATAAAAGTAAAGATTCAATAGTTGTTAAATATATTATTTTTCTATTTGGAAAACTCTCTTCATCAATTTTAAAGCAATTAGCTAAAAGATGGCTGTGGTTTCCTTCTAAAAGATAATGACCACCTGTTAGGCACAGGATTAAAATGATGAAGAAGTGTAGTGGCGTATCAATCATTATTCCGTGCTTGTGTAAACCTCTTTAGGAGATGACCCTGAGGAAGTCAGCAGGAGAGGCAGAGAGCTTTAGATTCCCAACAAGTACTTTCTGCACACCTACTAAGAGGGAGGCCCTAGTAACATAAGGATGGACAAAACAAACAACATCTCCCTCGTGGAACTAACGAACAGAGGAAAGCAAATATTAAAGAAATAATGACTCAAATAATGATCAGTTGCAGCAATTATCAAGGGCTAGATAATCCAAAATGCCCACTGCCTACTTAACCCTTTAGGTAGCATTTTGCATCATTCCAGTAGACCATGGTCCAGAAATCAGACTTGGTCTTTTTTAAAACAACAGCAACAATAAAAACAACAAAACACCTGAGATGCAGGCCACTTACTATCAATACGAGTAGGCATTTTATTTCTGAGTCCCAGTTTCCTTATTAGTAAAACAGGGGATGTTATAATCATTCCAAGTCTCCAAGAATTATTGGAGGAGGGTTCATTAACTGAGAGTGTATGCAAAACACCTAAATGCCTGTCTAATCAGCGGTACCCAGGAAAAGTTAAGTTTCCTTCCTTCTTCCATTTAAGGCACACATTACGTTTGCAGAGGGCTGCTGCCGAGTATCAAACTTGAAGAGATAAGCTGAACAAGCATTATCCACATATGTGACATCTGTGTTCTTGATTGGAAGAATTGGGTACATGAATAGTTTTTTGTTTTGTTTTGTTTTGTGGGGGGGTAGCTTGTCAGTGTTACTGGAAACTCCCTCTCCTATTTTGTTGTTATTGTTCTTTAAGCCAGCTACTAATGAGAAACAAACCAAAACCAAAACCACCTTTCCTTTAAGCGGCAGGCTAAAATTTGTCTTAACATCCAATAAAAGGCTGACCCCCAGTGAGGGGGAAGAGCACATAAGGTGTGTGTGGGTGTGAGTGTCTGTGTGACTGGTGAGGAGGTGGGGATTGGGGAAGTGACACATGCATGTGGGAGTTTAACCTAACCTAAGGGTCAACTGACCTCTTTGGGAAATGGAAAGTCGGTCATCATCAAATTAGGAAATTGGCAATTTTTTTTTTTTTTAATAACAAGAGGTTTAGTGAGTCAGCATCTTATTGGGAAATGATTTGTTTACCTAACTGTGCCATGTTCCTAGTTGACCATTTCAGAACAAATTGGCAGTGTGGTCAATAACACCAAGATACTGATGAATCATAGAATATTAGAATTGGAAGGCTCTCAAATTCTCTCTTCCAGCTCTTGTTAATATTGATTTTCTTACTTCGTAGGTATAATACTCACAAACAATATTCTATTGCACTTTATCCTACTAAAAAAGTTATTTTAATAATTTAGACTTTAGGGACCTAACCTTGGGTATTTTAAGTGCCCCTTTGTTAGCTGCTATAAGCAAGCACAGAGTGGGAGAAAGAAGTATCTTATTTGTCTTTGGCAATTTCATAGCTTCCTTTTTTCATTGACTGAAATTGGCAACAGCAGCCCCTCAAAATGTATGTTTTTTATCCATGAGTGTACTTGATAGTTACTATAAAGTAGCTATTTTAGGGAAGTTTGTTTGCCGATAATTCCATGCTTCAATCAGGGACTGTACTAATTTAGAGCAGGCCAGTATTCAAGATAGTTGGCAGAAGAAAGGAAGAACTGACTAACACATGGCATTTTTCCCCCCTGGAAAAACAGTTTAAGATTATTTTAACAAATGGGCTCATTAGTACAGCCTAATATCAAAATATTCAGTTGTGAAACCAAATAGTGTGTATTGTATGTTCTATGGACTTTTGGGATATAGATCCCAGATGTTTTTTGGAACCAAATGCAACTCAAAGAAGTGTTTTTTAATAGCTAATAAGCTCTAAATGTTATATGGAGTACTTGAGATTTTCTACCATAACATCACAATATCTTAAATAAATTCTTATTTCTTTTTATTACTTATAGAAAAAACTGCCATATAGGCTAAAGTCAATTTTGCCAGCTGGTAGGATCTCAAATGTCTATAAATTCTCATGTGAAGATTTTCAATTTTCAACATACAGATTTTTCAGTCTTCAGTAGAAGACTATACTTTACCACTTGGCATTTGGAGAGACAGCCATCAAAACTGTAATTTGTTTTATAATTTCATGTTTCCTGCTCTTTATCCATCGCTAAACAGAGGGCCAGTTTGTTGAGTAAAAATTAGTTGATATTTTTAATTTACTTGGATTTGGGTATTTTACTACAGTCCAAACTTTTTTAAGTTCAGTGAATCCTATCTTTCCACAGGGTAAAGTTTTCGTTGTAATGCAAACTGAAGACCTCATATACTTGTGGACATTCAATTCTTTTTAGAGATTCAGAGGTTAATAATAAAATGTAATCTCTCTGGGGGCACCTGGGTGGCTCAGTGGGTTAAGCCTCTGCCTTCGGCTCAGGTCATGATCTCAGGGTCCTGGGATCAAGTCCCGCATCAGGCTCTCTGATCATCAGGGAGCCTGCTTCCCCCCCTCTCTCTGCCTGCTGCTCTGCCTGCTTGTGATCTCTCTCTCTCTCTCTCTCTCTCTCTGTTAAATAAGTAAAATCTTAAAAAATAAAAATAAAAATAAAAAAAAATATATATAATCTCTCTGTTCATTTCTTGCATTGAAATATCACTGAAAACTCCACAACACCAGGCTTGGCAGACTCTGGCCTTTCTGCCTAGAAAATGGATTTAGAGACTTCAATGGCTTGACACTAAGTTGAACTTTGAAACATTTTCAGAGCCTCTTAACAAACAGCTGCAAAAAATATGTAAGCAGCTGAATGCCTGAGCATTTCTTAATGACAAACAAATGGGTATATTAGAAAAGGCAAATAATTTCCCAAGTGCTTCAATATGGAAGATTCTAAGGGGTTTTGAACTAATTATTTTTCTTTGTCTGTCAATAAGCATTTTTGTTCACCTAAAATCACAGGAAATTGTCACCATGAAACAGACATATTCATTGATTCTCTAGTCCATTCTAGTGTTTTGAATTTGAAATATTTAAATTTCTGACTACAATTCCAAAGTACCAGTGTAGAAAAAGTAAAGTCATTTGAGTTGTAGAGAGACTGTCTGAGTTTTCTCAAGAGGACATTCGGGGGAAGACTCTGGGAAGTTCTTAATTTGGAGGTTTCCTGCCAGTGTTATTAAAGTTGGAGTAACTGCTATTACTTTGCAGGAATAAGGGTTTATTTCCCCCATAAAAGCAAAGCCAATGGGGTTTTCTGTACGGCCATATAAAAACGGACCAACTGTTTTTAAATGTGTAGACGTCTTAGGACAAAAATTACATTTGAATGAGGCAAATTAGGTGTACTCAATTCAGTACCAGGTCCCCTTGGTAGTTCAAACCAGAGATCCCTTATTGCTTTATGGTCACAGATGAGTGACTTTTCTCTCCGAATTTAGGCCCTTGCTTTCTGGGTTGATGCCAGTCCCTGAGCACTCACTTGAATTCATGGTAGATGTTGATGTATGTAGACGTAGATGCCAAGTGCTGCATCTGCATGAGAGTCATTTCAGTTGGCTGCCCCAAATAGCTCTGGGACTTAACTTTTCTTCAGGAATCATCCTGTCTTTTCAAATTATCTGAATCAGTTTCTTCAAGTTTCAAATTTCAAATCAACAAATGTTCGGTGTGGATCTTCTCTGCCAGTAATTACATTAGACATATAAAGCGAGATAAAACCCAGGTCTCTGTACCTACAGTCTGAGAGGGACCAGCATGAAGCAGAGTAACTGCACTCCGCTATGTTGGAAGCTCCAGGATCACTGACTGAAAGGAGCCAAGTGAAAAGCCAGGCCTGAACTTACCAACCCTCTGCCTGAATTCAGTCGCCTCCTCTGTAAACCCACATCTCACATCACAGGCGTATAGTATTACTACGAGGACACAGGAGATAACAAAGGGAAAGCTCTTATCGTGATGTTTAGTGTACAGGCATTTGTTGTGAATGGTCAACTGCTCTTACTGTACTTGTGTAATATTTATGCCTTTACCACAATGCATTCAAAAGATTATTAGAAAAATCCAAAATTAGGAAAATTCAAAGCTGGTGGAACTGCAGAAATCGTGCAGTTCAGTAACAGCCACCTCTATCATTCAGGGCTCAACTAGGAGAGAAAACCCACCAATTGTTTGACAGGAATAATCTAGTATAAAGAAATGTTAACTAGTTATGAAGTTATCAACTAGGTAGTCAAGAAAATAAAAAGAGAAAACTTGAACATAGAAACTGCAAGAAGCAGCTATCATCCCACGGCTGGAGGAAATAAAGAAGAGGCTGGAATGATTAAAATTTTAAAAGCATGAATGGCGATGCCCAGAGTCAAAACAGAGACTTCTGAGGAGGGAGAACTACTTAGCTTTTCTGAGCTCTGGGGAAGCACTGTGTAGGGCTGGGCTCAGACTCTGAGGGGGAGGAACTGGCTGCCTGGAGTTGATGTACTAATGGGGATGCACTGAAGCTGGTTCTCCATATGTAGGAAAGACCCCAAATTGGATTCAGCTGCTGCTATTAGACGGTACTACCACTGCCGAGATTGCAAAGAGAATGTTACCTAGCTTCCTTCCTCATTCTAGTTCTTTCAAGAACTTGACCTGAGTTTCAAGTCAACCTCATGTCTTTAACACAAATCTTCCATTCCTATTTAAGCCAACTAGAATCTCTATAACTTGGGGTGGGAGGGGCAAGTCTTAACTAATACAAATTTTGTGACTCAGAGAAGCAAAGGAACATCTTGCTCGAATGCAGTGTACCTCTTACCACACCACCAGCCTCTACATTGCCATTTGTACTAAAAGTCTGCACTAAATGTTGTGATCAGGTCAGGGAACACAGGTTAAAATTTTGCTTATATAAATTCTGACATGGCCCAAGATACTGTCTGTGCACTTCAGTGGGAACTAATTGAGACAGATGCATACTTTTGGAATTATTCTCACTGCTTCTCTCAGTGTGCCACTCACACAGAGGTGTGCAGAACCTAGCCATAGCCATTTGGAAAGAATGACTCTTGACAAACTTTAGTTCCATCCCATACTTATAAGGGCTGATCAAAGGAAATCTCTACTCTTTTAAAGAGTATGTGCGTTCTCTTTAAAGTGAGTGACCTAACAAAATATGTTCATTTGTATGCCAAGTATTGTGGTGTGGTTCATTTCAGTAAACATTTTGGTGAATCCAATGGTCTTATCATGATTATCATCAAATCTCTTTAGTGCCAAAAATGCTAGAAAAGTCCATTGTATATGCTGTAGTAGGATAAGTCATGAATGTTCATCTGGAAATTGTTTTGAGTAAAAAGTGAGTGGTGTTTCCCTGTCCCACCAAGAATAGTTTTTAAGGGGGTTGCCTGGGTGGCTCAGTCGTTGGGCATCTGCCTTCGGCTCCTGTCATGATCCAGCGTCCTGGGACTGAGCCCCGTGACGAGCTCCCTGCTCTGCGGAAGGCCTGCTTCTCCCTCTTCCACCTCCCCTGCTTGTGTTCCTTCTCTCGCTATGTATCTCTCTGTTAAATAAATAAATAAAATCTTTAAAAAAAGAGCAATTTTTATGGATCATGTATTAGGCAGGATTTACTATTCAACACAAAATCTCTTTGGCACTAAAAGAGGCAATAGCAGGAGAAATCAGCAAATGATATGAGGGTAGAAAATGTCAGCGAATTAGCAGCACAGAGTACTTCAGTTAATGTTTGTTTAAATTTCAGGATAGGCATAGTTGAGGGATAGGGATAGGTGCACAGAAAAGTAGGTTTCAGCTCGACTAAAATCCAACACATGGTCTTCACAACACCAAGATGAGATGACTGATCTTATCACCCTCATCTTCTGTGTGTGTGTGTTCTAATTTTGTAGCGACAGTCACATATACTATCAGTTTATCATACTATTATTATCATATTATTTCTGTAATGCTGACTCTCACAATATATCCAGGCTCTTCAGAGATTTAATCTTCCCTAGATCTATCCTTTTAAAATCTTAGTTCATTTGTAAATGCCAAAATGTTTGCAATCTATTCCTATTCCTTCTGTACCCTATTACATTTCATTATACAAGAGCATTTTTTAAGTATTTAAAGGGAAATAGAATTATGACCATAAAAAGCCTTTAGCTGGCTATTGATGGAAGGCTCCCAAGATTAGAAGTCCAAGTATAAAACTAGAAGTTCTACAAATAGTGTAAGTCTAGAGGCAAAGGACTGTGGTGTTTGACTGCACACACACACAAACACACACACACACACACACATACAGATCAGGCATATATATACTTGTGTGATACCAGAGATTCTCTGAGGACTTTGGAGATGCTCTTCTGACTCTCAATCGCAGGTCAATTTGGTTTGTAACCTTAAAGTTACATTCTGAGAAGGTGGTTGCTTTTAGCTCAGGGTTAATGAATCAGGACTCACAATTCTCCTTAATAGAGACATGGAGCTAGGATAGGATTTAAGAGTGGTGGGCTAACTCCACTCATTTAGATAATTATAATGGGCCAGACAGAGAAACTCAATACAGAAATCAGTATCTAATTTCAGTCAAACATATCTAATGGGCCAGGCACTGTTTTAGCTATTTTGTAGGTACTAATCCATTTAGTCCGCTCAAGGACTTTATGTGGGGGTACTATTATTATGACTACCTTCAGAAGAGGAAGTGTAGGGTTATAAAGGCAAGAAAGTTTCCAGAGGTCATGTGATTTATAAGAGCCAGAGACTGTATTCAAATCAAGGCAGCTAGATTTAGAGCCTACCTTCCTAACCGTAGGCTTTACGGCTGCCCAAAGACCTCTTCAAAGCCCTGGAGTATTGCATGGGAACTCTTAGTTCCTTAGTGATTAGACGTGTACTCCACTCTGTTAGAGCAGATTTCTTAATCCTATCAACAGTTGTCTTCTACTTGATAGATTTTATCATAATGGCAATTAGATAATTATTTGGGTAATTACTTGTTTAATGTGTCTTTCTCCTGACAGACTATATGTAATTAGCATAAGAGCAGAGACCAGATTTGTACATTTGTCCCTGCATCCTCCTTCTACAGGTGTGAATCCAACACATCAAAGGTGTCCAAGAAATTATTGGCAAAATTTTTTTTAAAAGATGGATGGGGACACCTGGGTAGCTCAGTCTGTTGAGCATCCAGCTCTTAGTTTCAGCTCAGGTCATGATCTTAGGGTCTAGAGATCAAGCCATGCATCAGGCCTGATGCCCACCATGGAGTCTGCTTGAGACTCTCTCTCTCTCCCCCCACCAATAAATAAATAAATAAATAGATAGATAGATAAATAAATAAAATCCTAAAAAAAAATAAAAGAAGGATGACTGACTATTGTATTATCTATTGCTGCATAATGAATCATCCTAAAACTTAGTGGCGTTAGACAGCAAACATGTATTATCTTACGGCTCCTGAGTTTGGACTTTTGAAGTGGCTTCCTGGACAGTTGTGGTTCAAGGTCTTTCCTAAAGTTGCCGCCAAGGTGTTAGGTGGGGAGCTGCTGTCATGTGAGAGCTCACTAGTGCTGCAGGGCCCATTTCCAAGGTGGCTCACTCACACACGGTAGGAAGCCCCACTTGCTTGTTGTGTGCACCTCTTCATAGATTTGGTTCAGAGTCCTTGCAATGTGTCAGCTAGTTTCTCTGGAGTAAGCAATGTGAGAGAGAAAGAGAGAGAGACAGAGAGGGGAGAAAGTTACAATGCTTTTTATAACCTAGTCACACAGTGTCTGTTACAGCATATTCTACTCATTAGAAGCAAGTCTGCTTTATCTAACCTATATTCAGGAGAAAAGGAAGGGGAGATCCCCCCCTTTTGTAGACAGACATTTGTGGACATATTTAAAACCACTGTACCTTCTAACCTTATTTTATGTAAGTAGTATTTCGGCATGCAGGGTGGAGCTCCAGAAGAGGGAATCTTCCAGATGGAGGACAAACACAGAGCAAGGGCATACGAAGGGAAACGAGATTTGTTGGAGAATAGCAAGTATGGTAGATTTGAAGGTCAAAGTAAGGATAGAGGAATCTTTAAAGGGGGAAGGGGGGAAATAAAATGGGCAGTGGTAAGAGAACTTGAAAAGTTTTTCATTTACAGTAATGGACAAAGGAAACGAGGGGATGACTTGATTAGAAAGGATATTCCTTTAGGAATATTTATCTGGGGAAATAGAGTCAAGTACTGGAGGATGAAATCCAAAATCATCATTAGGAGACCATTATTTTTGCAGGAAGGCTGCTGAGACTCTAACTTGAACAAAACAGAGTAGAAAGTAGGGGACTGATATTACAGTGCTTGGTAATTAATTAAATAAGAGAAGAGCCCAGAAGGAGTTGCCAAAGGTGACACCAGGATCAGAAATAACCACAGGACACTGACTGTGTAGTTTCCTAGGAAGATGATGAGATTGGATTGATTTGTTGACCCTGGGTTATGGTAGGAAAGTCAAGAGGAAATAGCAAACAGGCAATTAAAATGTGAGTCTAGATTTCAGGGGAGAGCTTAGGTTCAAAGACCATCCCTACTGTCCCCACAAATGAACAAACAGGCTACAGAGAGCCTAGTGCCAACCATGGTACTGGGAAGTGTCAGGGAAGAGATTTCTGCTCCTTATTCCTAATATAAATTCCAAAGATAAAAGGGCTTCATGTTTATGGTATGACTTGTCTTTTTAAAACTTACTTCTCTTTGAAGGGTTAGCCTGAGGAAAATGTGCTCAGGCAGTGACTTCAATTCTGGCTAGTGAGTCACTGCATTAGGTTTCTACAGGTGCTGGGACAAAGTACCACAAACTTAGTAGCTTAAAACACTGACGATTTATTGTCTTATGGGTCTGGAGGTTAGAAGTCCAAAATCAGTTTCATTGGGGTAATGTCAAGGTGTCTGCAAGGCTTGCTCTTTCCGAAAGCTCTGAGAGAAGAATCTGTTTCCTTGTCTTTGGTAGCTTCTAGTAGCTGCCATATCCCTGGTTTGAGATCTCCTTCATTCATCTTCAGAGCACATCACTCCAGTCTCTGCTTCCATCCTCGCATCGTCTTCTCCTCTGACTGGATCCTCCAGTGTCCTTATAAGGACTATTTTATTGACAGTGGACCCACCTGGATGATCCTGGATAATCTTCCCATCTCAACATCCTTAATTTACTCACACACGAGAAGTCCTCTGACCACATAGCGTAACATTTATAGGTTCTGGGGATTAGGACACAGACATATTTGGGAGGGCGTTCTTCAGCTTACTAGAGCCACACAAATTCCACTGATCCAAACAATACCTTAGGTGTTTCCAAATCATAGATTCCCCACTGAATACATACAACCAGTGTGAAGTTTTTTACTATCCCTTCTCCCACCCTCTCAGCTTCATGGAGTTTTTTGTTGGGTTTTCTCATCAACAACATCATTATCATCACTCTAAAAAGGCCTTTGGTCTCATCAAAGAACTTTATGGTCTAAAGGGACCTCAAATATCAAGTAAAGCACCAGTGGAATATTTATTTCTTCTGGTCTTCAGGCCTGGAGATAGACACTGAAGCCCTTGAATTTACTTCTCAGTTTCTCACTCAATTTGTCTGCCTTACTTTCCACTGATTCCCTGGCAACTCACTCTGCCATGGGTTCTCTTTCTTCAGGAGAGTATGCCTCAAGAATTTCCAATTTGATGTATTCAAGATCCCAATCAGAGAAAAAGATATAAAGTTCCCGGTATGATTAGACTAAATAAAATCTGAAGTCCCTTCTGATCCTCAGTTGCTAGGATTCTGTTAAAGATTTTCTCAAAATGATATTGATGTCAACTCCAATGCAATATAAACTTGTATTGTTTTTCACCTGAAATGATTTCACTTTAAAGAAATGACTGAACTGTAAATCTTTAAAGTGTTGCTCACTGTTGAATCATGTGGCTAGAATGGTTCGAACTCCAAACACATAGTTTGTGAGTAACTTTCAGCGATACATACGTTTAGGTATCAAAAGTGTGGTGGAAAGAGCTGTGATTTAAGGCCCGAGAAATCTGGATTCAAATTTTAGCAATGCAGCCAAGCGGAAGGAAAGTTATGTTAATTTCTCCAAACCTTTACTTCCTTATTGGAAAATTAGAATAGTAATACACACATACAAGGATTGGGGGGAATTAGATGTGACAGTGATGTAAAGTAGCTAGCACTGCTTGGCACACAGTAGACACTTGATAAACACTAATCTCAGCAATTCAACTAGTGTTTATCTTCTACTAAGTGCCAAGAACTGGGCATGGCTCCAAACCCTGGTCCCCTCCTCTTCACATTCATCCCCCTTTAAAGCATAGAAGCAACCTGACTCTATTTGACACTCAAGATCTTTGTTAAGCTGGGTTAATGTCCATAATAAGAGATAATGATTACCAAATACATTAATGATTAGCAGATTTACAGTTATAATGTAAAGGATAATTATTCATTAA
Source organism: Mustela lutreola (assembly GCF_030435805.1). NCBI lineage: Eukaryota > Metazoa > Chordata > Mammalia > Carnivora > Mustelidae > Mustela > Mustela lutreola. The sequence goes on from NC_081294.1 coordinate 81,199,529, forward strand.
CTTCCATAAGGCTCTAAGTTTACTGATGGCTGTTATTATATGAAATTATATGGTGTATGGAAGAAAAGTAATGGTTACACATGGCTGGCATATTCAGGCAGCCAGTAATAACTGTTAGAAACAATGAGTTCTAAGGTCAAAGATATGCTCATTATTGAAACAGCAAAACATTAAATTAAAAATTAATTAAAAATGAAAATCCACTCTATTTGTGCAGTTGTTATAAATAAATGTTACAATTTTCAACAATGCTATTATCAAGTTTTCCTTCTTTCATTATTCATGACTGAAACAAATTAACCAAAATCAGATTAAAAAAAAGTAAGAGTTTAACCTTTTAGTTTCTTATTCTTTAAACTTTCTAAAATATCTAGTGTTCTACATAGGGAGAGAAAAATTACACAGTTATGCGTCAAAGTAGATTATTGCTGTACCTTGAACATGAACAGCAGATATGTTTGAGGTCATAATCCTCCCCATACAAGGAATATATACTGCTTTGATATTTCTCAATTTAGTTCTACCTTCTTAGATTCCCTCTTTGTAATATCTTACCTGAAATTGCAAACAAAGGTTATAAATTCAGTATAGATATAAAACTTAAGTTTCTATATACCCATTGTTTTAACTTTCATTTTTTCTATATTTATAAAATTATTTTACTTAGTACCATAGATACAATTCTTTCAGGCAGAGAGAGAAAAAGAGAGGGGTGGGGGAGAAAGAGAAGTGGTCCATTATATATTTTGGGGTCTAAATGATCAACTTCTATCTCACCTAGCTTAGTTGGAAGACAGTCTAAAGTTCATGCACTTATTAAAAATAAAACAAAACAAACAAACAAACAAACAAAAAAGCAAAACAGGGCACATTCAGAAGCTCTTTATGTAGCAAAATACACTGAATTTGAATCCGTTCTTGTGGAACCAAGGATATGAAGGTTGAGTCCTCATCATTCTAGAGTATGCAGGCTAAAATTCATTTCACTTGAATGTTCATTTATTATCCCTTCTGGAATTATTATGATTCTTAAGACCCAAATTAGATTCCTTCTCATGATACTAATAGAGTAGCTTCATTCATAAAGAAATTCTGGATAAATAAACGTCAAAGGCAGGAGTGTGAACGGTTAAGTACAGAAGGAAAATAAACTCAGTGAAACATTAGTTAAACCCAAGTAAGTTTGTAGGCCTTCAATTCCTCTCAATTCAGAGAGGAACACTAGGAGTATTTGGCTACTTTTATAATGTTTGCTTGTCAAGACCAAAGGGTTTTCCTTAATCCAAGCCGTAGCTTTCCAGTGACTTCCAGCGGCATGTATTTAGCATGGCTATTAATCTGTTGTGTATCGTTTCATGGAGATGATGTGAACCACAAACTCCTAAGTGTAGCTTAACATTCTCAGTCACGGGCTTTGGGGCTGGCTCAGAGCTAGGTGACTTTTTATATTCTGTGACTTTACTGAATTCATTTATCAGTTCTAGTAGTTTTTTGGTGGAGTCTTTAAGGTTTTCTATATATAGCATCATGTCACTGGCAAATAGTGAGAGTTTTACTTCTTCCTTACCAGTTTGGATGCCTTTTATTTCTTTTGCTGTCTGATTGCTATAGACAGGACTTCCAGTACTATATTGCATAAAAGTAATGAGACTGAACATCCATGTCTTGTTCCTGACCTTAGGGGGAAAGCTCTCAGTTTTTCCAATTGAGTATGATGTCTGCTGTGAGCTTTTCATATATGGCCTTGATTCTGTTATGTTTCCTCTAGTTCTATTTTATTGAGGATTTTTATCATGAATGCATGCTGTACTTTGCTTTTTTTGCACCTACTGAAATGATCATATGTTTTTTATCCCTTCTCTTACTGATGCAACACCTTGCATTGATTGATTTGCATGAATGGCATACATTTTGATTTAAATTTTCCTCGCTGTTATCCAAAAATTTTTTAAAAAGTGTGGCTGTCAATATTATGAATGAAACCATACTGTCAATATTATGATTGAAACCATGTATCCCCTCCTACAAATGCAGAAATCCATGTATTTTTTTTAACTACCCAATGTCTTTCTTCTATGCCATGTATATTCTTGGACTTTAGAGATAAACATGTACTATTATAAATTACTATTTCTGTAGGATTATACATTTCCCTTTTCAAGAATTATTAAATTTTTATGAAAAATTCTATATTGGAATGGCATTAATCTTCCTTATTAATTTTTTGTTAAACAACTTAGTCATTCTTTGTTTTGAATCGTTTGGTCCTGACAACTTTTGCCTTCAGAAGCTTGTTTATTACATTCTCTTAAATATTTTATTTTTCCTTATTACTTGACTTTTAATGTTGTATAAGATCACTGAGGGCAAACTGATTTTTTCCCCCAAGTAATCCTTCAACCTACCATAGCACCAGCCTCTGCCTCTTTTTGGAAATTATCTTTACTTTTGAAATTCAGTTATGTAACAAGATATGCATTAGTGTCAATCTCACTTTACCAATTGTGCTTATTACATGATAAACACCTTTGACCTGCAGACTCAGATTTCAGCTCAGGAAAGTATTTTACTATAGTATGTAGCTTTTATTTCAATTTCACGTGTTTCTCCCTCATTTTCATCTGTCTTTTCAACCTGGGAGCATGATTCAGTCTTTTTCCTTTACCTGACCAATTCAGTCTTCCACAGTTGTGATCCCACTCTTTATTGACAATCATCTAGTTAAAAGTTTTAGTTGTAGTAATGTTAGTTTCGTCACATTTTTTCCCTCTTTCATTCCCTTTATTTTTCAGTCTGAGCCCCTCATGTAATCTTTGTTCTTTGTCTCAGAGGTTAAGTTTTATCAAATTTTATTGTGAGCACAAAGCAGATATTATCTGAATTTTACTTTTTTTTATATATAATATTCCTTTTTCAAAAAGACGTTCTTTCTCTATTTGTTGATTTTGATGATATCTATATATCTTTTCAGAATGTTTTTATAGATTCTGTGTTGTTTATCCATTGTTGAACATGAGAGATTGAATTAGGCCTCATACTCAACCTAAAACAGGTGTGCACGTTGTGTGGGTTCTCATCATATACCTACATGTTGGTATAGTCCTGCAATGCTTAAGTTAGAGGCCCAGCTGGTATAAGCCTTCATGATTATAATGTTCAGTGATTCCTCCAGCTAGCTGGGAACAGGGGAAGATTTAGGGTTGTGGGCAGGTCCAGAAGAACCAGTTTACTTATGAACCATTTCTTCCCTGTTTTTCAGGAGGAGGTAGAACCAGAAAGAAGTCACCCTGTTCTGTTTTTATGGTTTTGCCAGTTTTCATGCCCTGTACTTAATGTGTCTGTGTCTGGCCTCTTTATTGCTGTCCAGAGTCTTGGAAGGGCTCCACCACAGTAAGGAGATTCTAGCCACTCTGGGTTTTCTTTTAATGGGGTCACAATTATTCTTAGCTTTCCTAAATTCATCAGTGGTGGCAGAGCGGTTCCTAATGGTGAATTCCCTAGGTCTTCTCCTTCTCACCTTTGCCTCAGATGACCCTCCCCTCCTCCAGTTAGGAGTGTGGGTGGATTCTGTCAATTGCCTTCATAGATACTTATTAAACCTAATTTTTGTTGAATTGCTTTTCTGTAATTTTAACTAGAAAGACCATGGAAATGTTCTAGTGATGTAGCTTTCATAAGTGACACAATGATAACAAGTCCATCAACTTCAATGATGTTATTGCTTAGGGGAGTCCTGCACTCTCACTCTGCAGCAGTAAACTTCAGGTGGAATAGAATTTATAATAGTCATTGCTATTTGTCTTTGGGTACCTTCCTTCCCTTAAAGGAAATGCTACTAATGTAAATGCTGACAAGAGATTATCAGCCTCTGTTCACAAAGCTTGAGCAATTCTCAGAACATGGCTTAGGAATGCTTGGAGTAGTGACAGCATTGAAATTCTAATCATGTTCTGAGAAACCTCTTTTACTAGGTCATAACTGTGTACTCTTGAGATCAAGACAGAATTGTCTCTCAAATCCTTTCTATCAAACTTCAGGGTTCTGTCCTTTTCTCCATCATCTTATTGATCCTCCTGAGCTCCCCATGCCCAGACCAAGCGGTCTCTTAAAATCACTATGCTATAAAATCTTTAGATTACTCTTTCATGGTCCAGAAAGCTCCCAAGTGTGTGAATCTCCAACTCTTAATTTCATGGTTAAGACACAGTGGTGCTTTGTGATAAGGTACATATTAAAAAAAAAAAAAAAGAGAAAGGATTAGTAAGCAGCCTAGGTAAAGAACTACACAAATCAATTTAAAAAAAGATAACCATACAGAATTACAGATAGAAGATATAAGCAGAAATTTCATGAAGAAATCCAAGTGGCTAAGAAGCATATGAAGAGATGCTCAACCTTACTAGTATTTAGAGGACTATAAATTAAGACAACCAGATGACCCATAAAACCAAATGAACCATTCCTAACCATAAAACTGAGAAAAATTAAGAAATTCTCCAATATCAAGTTCAGGTGGGGAAAGGGAACTCATCATCACTGACATGCCAACTGGTGTAATCACCTTGGGAAATCCTTTGGAAATATGAAGCGTAGTTTGAAATGCCCATAGTCTAAAATGCTCAGTCCCATTTCTGGGTTTATATCCCAGTGAAGTTTTTATACATATGCATCAAGGAGACATACCAAAGAATGTTCTTTGCAGCATGGTTTTAAATATAAAAAAAAAACTGGAAACAACTCAAATATTCATCTGTAAGAGAACAGAGATTAATAAATTGTGATCTATTGATAACCACGGAATGGTGTACAACAGCTAAAATAAATGAGGAACATCTTCATACATCAATACAGACAGATCTTAAAAACTGTTGCATGAGAAAAAGCAAGTTACATTTTTATACCATTTATTTAAATTAAAAGTGGTAGCATGGTAATGCTCTACAGCACTTATGGATATAGTAGACATACACACTCCGAGTAAAGTTTAAAAACATGGATTAGACATACTCTATGCTCACAACAAGAGGTGCTTCTGGGTTTGAAGAGAGGTAAACATGTTTGAGAACAAAAGGGCTGTCAAACTTTCTCTGTAATGTGTGTGTTTATTTCTTTAAATAGAAAAGATCTTGAAGTAACTATTGCAAAATATTGTTCATTTTGCAAGGGGAGTACATCAGTATTTGTTGTATGATCCTTTGTAAATATTAGTTGTTTTTGTCAGTAAAAATATCCCAGACATTTACACTCTAGATCACTGGTTTCCTGTAATTAAGTCCCTTGGGAGCACCTGCAGAGGAGAGGGGAGTCCCTTTTCCCTCTGTACCTTGGAAGCTCTTGGGTTAGACACTGATTCCATATGGGCAAAGATTTTCTAGAAGCATTCTGCTCAGCTCCACACAGGTAAATACCCTTAAAGGGCAATATCAATCCAATGGAGAAACTATTTTAGCATTACGATTCATCTGCAGTGCTTTATTATTTTTTAATACTTTAGAATGTTAGAATACTATCTAAATATTATATGACTCAAATGAGACATTTCTGCACTCAGACAGTATTCCTCTTTGTCTCCTCTGCATCTTTAGCTGGTATTCTCAGGAGTGTACAATCCTCTGAAAAGTAAATTGTGAGCTCCTTATTTTAAAACACGACAATATTGGAGGTAGACACCTGTTCCTCCACCTCTCCAGATTTAATAATCATGCTTTTCCATAACTAAAAGCAAGAGCCTGAGTATTATGAAAAAGAAAATCCAGGGGAAGAACTGCATTTCTTTGGTGCAGTTCTCTCTCACCAGCACTATCTGCAATGGTGTGAAGTGTTTGGAAGGAAATTCTGCCTTGCCTAGGGCTGGAGAGAGGGCTGGAATTGAATAGAGAGGATCAATATGGAAGCTGTCCCAGCTCTGCCTGAAGTGCCTGGTGATTAGAGGAAATGGCTTATCAGTTCCTCTTAAAGTCTGGAAAAGAAACCATTTATGGAAACTACGGATCACTGGCAGAGCCCATCAGCTGTAGTTTCTGAGATATGTATCTTTATTACTATCAGGTACATGAATCAGAAGGAACCTCAATTCTACAACCCAGTGCGCTATCCCACATAAATGCTTTACACTGGTTATCAGACGTGGAAGGTTATTATATATAAAACATACATATATATATTTATTACATACATATGGTTATTATATGTTATGTAATATATGTTTTATGTGTATAATATAGTAGGCATATATGGTTATTATATATATAACCAGGGAAAGCTGGAATTTTAATTTGTCTTATAGGTAAACAAACACTGGTTTTACATTTATTGTCTAGATAGCTTAATAGGTTCCTTATTAGGGAATTCCAAATCTATTGTGGCTCCATTATAAGGACCAGCAGGAAGAGGAGGTGTGGAAGGATGCAAGATAGAGTTACTCTGGCCATGATGTGTGCATTCACTTGAGCTGCTGGAATACTTTGGGTAAGTTCAAACAGCTCATGTGAAGTCAAGAAAGAGAGAACTTTTTCCTGATTAGTGCTGTATGGGGACCATTGAAAAAGAACACACAGAAAAACGCATGTGCCCTTGCAAAAGAGCCAAGGCAGAGCTGACATAAAACCCCTTTTCATCCTGCAAGTTATTTCTGGACTAGAATGTTTAAATAAGAACAAGATGGATAGTTCCTGAGGATTTCAGAGCTGGAACAGAAAACCTTTTAGCTAAGGCAGGGTAGAACTGTGGAGGCTGTCACATTTCAAGGAAAAAGTCTTCAACCTTCTGAGTTGGCTCAGAAGGCAGTGGTTGGGCAGCTGGAGTCTAACGACTCACACCTTTTAACCAGTAAAATCTGTTTCTAGATCCTTGAAAATGTTGGATCCTTGTGGTCAGGTCTGGCTGGGGAATTGCACTGCAGCATCAACAATCCATACCGATCTTGGGCCTTTTCCTTCTAAGTAATTCAAACAGACCCCATGATACTTATTGGGACTTTGAGGGCCACATAACAACAGCTCACTTCCCCTCTGGGATGAGATCTCATTGAGAAACATAACACTGGAAATGAGATGGGTAAAGATCAAAATTCCAGGTTTTCATGATGAAGTAGACATAATGTGGATCTGTGACCACCAACACTTTTCTCTCTGATGAAACCATCCCAACATGCCAGGGCAAAGGGGGAGAGCTGCAGGCCCCCTGTTAGGCAAGCCACTCAGCACATGGGTGCAGAGATGAAAGACAGAAAACTGAGCCCCAGGCCCAGGCCCTTCTCCCCAACTAACCCAACTGGTTGAGGGTGGGTGGGGAGAAGTAGAGGGAAGGAGAAGGAAGAAGGAAGAAGGGAGCAGGGAGAGAGGTCCAAATGTTTCAGTCACACTTTTCCTGTTTAGGGGAATGTCCCCCTCCACAGAAGTACAAAAAGTGTTACATTATTTATAATTGACTAAAATCCTCCATCCTGGACAATATAAGAGATCTCTTAATTTTAGTCCACATCCTAGGGGGTCAGGCTAGTTGACATAAATAGAAAAACATACTTCGGCATCCCCAGGAGCCCTCAAATCTCCCCTCTGAAAGATTATACATTAGTTGTGGTTGAGAACCAATAAGACAAGCCCATCCTCCTCATTACAGATACAAAATCGAGGAGCTCCTAAGAACTACCTACTCATGGTCACAGCTGGCTTAACTGCAGAGCTGGGATGAGAAGCCAGGGCTGCTTCTGGGAGCCAATGGCCTCCTTGGAAAGAACCGTATTTAATTTAGTGCTGGAATATTACTAATTACCTTTTTCGGTGTTTATTACATAACAAGTGCAGTTCCGAGCACATGTGTTATCCCATTTAATCGCTATAATCACTATGAGATTGGTAATCTTGTTACTCCCATTTAACAGATGAAAATATTGGTGTCTCAAGAAGGCTTTACCCAAGGTCACTCAGGGAGTGAGTATAGAGCAAGGACTCAAACCCAGTCCTGGGGGCCAAAGTCCAGCCTTCTCCACCACATCAGGGCTCAAAGAGTCCTTTAGAGAAGAGCCTGTCTAACCCCCTCCATTTTACTGCAAGGGAAACAGGTCCAGAGAACAGTGGGAGCTTGACTACACTTATTTTATAAATGTAACTCAGATTGCCCAAAGATTCTTCCTGATGGTGGGTTTTTTGGGTACCTTCCAGAAGAAATGGATCAATTCATCTCTTTTCCTTATTAATACATAGAAGTCCACAAGATAAGTGCTCAAGAAATAACACAATAGAGCCTTTGGCTTCTCACACAATTAATGATGAATATCAGAATATTTGGTGGGTTCAGTTAACCCACTACAGTTTCATTTATTGAGATGATTTCCAATTAAAAACTTATTAAACAAGTACTGAGAATAATAAGGAAAACCAAATGCCAAAATATATTCTTTAATTACATGAAGAAGTCTTTGTAAATAAAATCTATGTAATACATTTTGATTTTTCTATAATAAACAAGCAGCCATACTGAATTCTAATTACTAACAGGAATTAGATATGGGAAATAAATATTTTCATAAGTAAAATTACTGCAACTTTAATAGAAACAGTGGGGTCTTCCGATATATTTGATGTCTATGCAGAGTCAATGAAATGGCCACTACAGTTAATTTGATTCATGTAGATTATCATGCTATACTGAGCCTCATTTTCTGCCTATTCCCCTCATCTAAACACACAGAAAGGAAGCTTTTGAAAGGGCAGTATAACACAGGCAATACCCACAGACAGTTAAAAATAAAGAAAGATGGCCAGGACATGAGATTGTGTACTGATTCTTGTCACATCACTGTCCCTGAGAACCATGGGGGAAATTCATTAAGAGGATGAGAACATTAGCCTGAAACTGGTACTTTCAATTATGCTGAGATTTTGGCCCCAAGTCCTAATGTTAAACTTGATGGAACTAGGCCAGGTCACAGGTAGGATTGTTTTTAGTGAGTCTTGATATGTTCAAGTTATAGAACTAAGCAGGCTGAAGCTTCACCTTTTTCTCCAAGACTCAAGGCCCTATTCCTAAATTTTACAATTTCCATGTGGAGTTGGCTGGTTGGGAGTACACCTACTGGCAAGGGAGCAGAGTCTTGGGGAAGTCAGAGATCACCCACTTGTAGCCTACAGACTATAGCCGGCCACAAAATACATTTTTATTTGGCTTCAACAGCATTTAAAGTTATAATTAATTTTAAAATCTAGAGGTTTTGTTCTTATACATGAAATAATTGGATTTCTAGCATTCTTAAAAAGCTGGCAGATGTGGCTAACTGTACCTACTTTCCTCTAGGAGGCTGGAGCTGCCTCATGGTTACCCTTTTGATGAGTCATGGACTCCTGCTCGTACCCAAAGCCCCCAGCCTGGTTTGTCTATCTCACTGCATGTGTAATACCTAGCTCTGTGGTATTTGACTTTATAATTCTTGTCTTATCTAGACTTCTGGAGAAGCAGACACTCTCCCAGCTCAACTCTGACATCTACCCTAGTCATGTCTTTGGTTTTGTGCAGTCTTGCCCTTCCTTTGAGAAGGGAATGAAATGTAACATGGCAGCCATCCTCAGAGGAGGAGGACAAGGAGGGGGTCGAAGAGGATGAGGAAGGAAAAGAGGAGGAGAAGGAAAAGGAAGGTGGAGAGGGAAGGATTGGAGGGAAGAGTTGACCCTGTTGGAGGTCAACATGGTGCCTAGAATAGGTATATAAGAAACTCCCTTAGTCCTTGACAACCCAACATGAAAACATTATTCAATCTTGTCAATTCTGCCAAAACACAATAAATCCTGGAGGGGTCGGGGAATAAATGAGTAAAAGTAGATCAGCCAATCCTACCTTTTCATCCCAACTGACCATTACCTTTCGTGCTCACATTTACTTGAGTGAAAAAGACAATTCTTATTTCAAGGATAATTAAAGTAAGGATCTTGCTAGTCTGGTCACTGACTGTAAAAGGGAGTTTTCTTGCTTCATTTATGAAGTTGCCATCAAGTAACTGAGGTGGTCGGAACCTGGGTGACAGAGGAGAAAGAAGACCAGAAACAGCATGGCCCCATCATCAGTATTCAGAATTAAAAGGCTTGAAAATGAGTTAACTGTGATTTATCAGGGTTCCCAGAGTAATTAATTCCCATTTCCTTCACTCCTGAATAATGAGCTTCATATCTTTTTGAGTGGATAATATTTCCAAAATGACCTGATAATTTATTTCACATTGTCTTGGTATAATAATTCCCTTCTGTATTAAAGCTGTGTCCACAAAGGAATAAATAAGTGGATAAAATCCTTTGGACCAAACTCCTGTGCTGCAGGGTGAGCTCATGGACATTGAAGAGACCTGGGTCGTTGCCTCAGCTATGCCATCAACCACTGAATGACTAAGCATAGTCACGCCCCCTCTCTGGGCCTCAGTATTCCTATCAGGAAAAAGACGTGAACAAGGCACTGTTCTGCAGCTGTTATCTTTTCAGAAGCAAAGAGCTGCGAGAAGTGTCCCTAAATTTAAGACAGGCCAGTACCACTGAGGATGAACCCTTGAGCAGATACAAGAGTAGTATGAATTTCTCTCTGCATTTCTGTATGTAAAGACCTCCTATTCAATTTGATTGTTTAATTAAGTTAAAAAATACAGTTAAACCAAGAAATCATAATGCATGATATATACCTTAGGTATTTTAACACATGTAAATGTTCATTTATCTCCTAGTTTTTCACAGGCCAAAACCTTCTTTTTGGTTTTTGACTCTGCTGATTGCAGTCACCCATTAGGAATTCTCCATGGTTTTCAGTTTTGATTTGTTTAAAGGGGCACAAGAACTTAAAAACTTTGGGAAGCAATGTAGCTTATAAAATTCTTCTAGAGTTTTATAATTCTGTACCATTACCTGATTGTCTCTCACCTACACCTAACTTAACTCATCACATTTTTTAGTTGCTTCCCTTTATCAAGACCCCAAAGAAGTCAACTTTTTTTTCACAAGAATGAACACTGTTCTTGCCTTCGCAATTCATTAGTTAATATACATATTTTTTAGTTTTTATTTAAATTCCATTTAATTAATATACAGTGTAATATTAGTTTGAGGTGTACAATTTAAGTGATTCAACACTTACATACAGCCCCTGGTGCTCATCACAAATGCACTCATTCATTCCCATCACTTATTTAACCCATCTCCCTACCCATCTCTGGTAACCATCAGTTTGTTCTCTATAGTTAAGAATCTGTTTCTTAGTTTGCCTCACTTTTATCCCCCCATGATCATCTGTTTTGCTTCTTAAATTTTACATCTGAGTGAAATCATATGAGATTTGTCTTTCTCCGACCGACTTATTTTCCTTAGCATAATACTCCAACTCCATTCACGTCATTGCAGATGGCAAGATTTCATTCTTTTTTAAGGCTGAGTACCTTAAAATACCATAATATATACCACATCTTCTTTATGTATTCATCTGTTGATGGACATCTGGGCTCTTTCTGTAATTTGGCTTTTGTTGATAATACTGCTATAAACATTGGGGTACATGTATCCCTTTGAATTAGTATTTCTGTATCCTTTGGGTAAATACTTAGTAGTGTAATTGCTGGGCCATAAATTAGTTCTATTTTTAGCTTTTTGAAGAACCTCCACACTCTTCTCCAGAGTGGTCGCACCAGTTGGTATTCCCACCAACAAGGTAAGAGGGCTCCCCTTTCTCTCCATCCTCACCAACACCTATCATCATTTCCTGTGTTGTTAATTTTAGCCATTCTGACTAGTATGAGGGGATATCTCATTGTAGTTTTGATTTTCATTCATTTCCCTGATTATAAATAATCTTTCAGATTTCGAATAATCTTGAGCATCTTTTCATGTGTCTGTTGGCCATCTGGATATCTTCTTTGGAGAAATGTCCATTCACATCTTCTGTCCATTTTTAAAAACTGGATTGTTTGTTTTTTGGGTGTTGAGTTTTATAAGTTCTTTATAGATTTTGGATACTAACCCTGTATCAGATATAGCATTTGCAAATATCTTCTCCCATTCTGTTGGTTGCGTTTTAGTTTTGTTGATTCTTTCCTTCGCTGTGCAGGAGCTTTTTATTCTCATGTAATCCCAGTAGTTTTATTTTTGCTTTTGTTTCCCTTGTCTCAGGAGACATTATCTGGAAAAATACTGTTATGGTTGATGTTAGAGAAATTATGTCCTGTGTTCTCTTCTAGTGTTTTAATGGTTTCTGGTCTCACACTTAGGTCTTTAACACATTTTGAATTTATTTTTGTGTATGATGTAAGAAAATGATACAGTTTCATTTTTTTGCATATTGTTGTCCAGTTTTCCCAACACATTTATTGAAGAGTGTTTTTTCCATTGGCTATTCTTCCCTGCTCTGTTTAAGATTAATTGACCATATTGTTTTGGGTTCATTTCTGGGTTTTCTATTCTGTTCCATTGATCTGTGTGTCTATTTTTCTGCCAGTCACATACTATTTTGATTACTACAGCTTTGTAATATAACTTGACATCTGGAATTGTAATGCCTCCAGCTTTTCTTTTCTTTTCTTTCTTTTTTTTTTTTTTTAAATTTCAAAAATACTTTTAATGAGAAAATGGCTAAGAATAGTTGGGGTTTTCCTATCTTAGGAAATCTGGGGGCAGACAAAATGAGAAAGCTGGCTTGATGTGCTACATGCTCCCCAAAATCATACTGCAGATCTGCAATTCCTTTTCAAGTAGAAGAAATATAATTGTCCATCTTCAGAATATGCCGAGTATCCAACTTGCAACTAATCCTGAATTTCAAATCAATAAGGTTTAATATTTCACCAGTAATCATAGGTTGAAATCAATGCTGTCATGGCTCTTTGGAAGAATAGAAGCTTATGAAACAAAGAATTGAAGGCAATCATCCAAGGCTGAACTAAAGAAATATGCTTTGCAAGGGCTTTTGTGAAAGGAAAACACATGGCAGCTTGACCCTTCCCCGCGACCAAGGTTTTTTCCTTCATTTCAATGTTAGGTTCTGCTGTCCCAAGAAAATGGTTTCATTTGCTTCTCTTTTTTAAGGTTGCATTGGCTATTCAGGGTCTTTTATAGTTCCATACAAATTTTAGGATAGTTTGTTCTAATTCTGTAAAAAATGCTGTTGCTATTTTGAGAAAGGTTGCATTAAATGTGTAGATTTCTCTGAGTAATATATAGACATTTTATCAATATCTCTTCTTCTAATCCATGAGCACGGAATATTTTTCCATTTCTTTGTGTCATCTTGAATTTCTTTCATCAGTGTTTAATAATTTTCAGAGTACAGATATTTTACCTCTTTGATATTCCTAGGTACATAATGGTTTTTGGAAAAAATGGAATGCTTCATGAATTTAGGAGTCATCCTTGCACATGGGCATGCTAATCTTTGTATCATTCCAATTTTAGTATATGTGTTGCCAAAGCAAATACTTATCAGTTAATATTTAATTACGTTATAAAATTGCAACCATATGTGTAATTGGCATGAAAAGGTTTGGGAACAAACACTACAATGTTTGCTAAGTACAAAACTCAAATGGAGTGCATGGATATACTAGACTCAGGCATATGATATATTAGTCATCAACATGGTGTCCATTTGCTTAAGTCAGTTAAATGGAGTTGGATCAGTAGGGCCGCCCACTGAATATTTTATCAATTCAGGTTATTTGCAAGTAACTGAAAACCAAATTAACAAACTGAGGGAAACAAAGAAATTTATTGGATGGATCTGAAATGACATAGCAAACTGAAGGAAAAGCTAAATAACCAGTTCTCAGAAAGATGGGTGCTAGGGAAGCACTGGGTATCTTGGGAGCAGGCAAAGGACAGTCTCTTCCGGGTTTGTCACTGGATAAATTGGCTCCAACGTTTTTTCATCTTCGTGTCACTCTGATTAAGATTTGAATGTCCACAAGAAGGCCTCTCACTGGCTAACATATTACATGGACTCTCCTCCATCAAGGAATAGCAGATGCTAGAAAGGATCCTCCCCAAGACTGCATGCTCTGGGGAGGGGTCATTGTCTGGATGGGGTGCTCTAAACAGAGGAAGGGGAATGCATGTGGTGACTGGTAAGTGTGGGCAAGAAATCATTAGCCAGAGGGAGATTTAGAGCTGTAGAAGTTAGTTCTGATCTATCCAGAAGAAGGTAGAAGGTGTTAAGAATACAAGGAAACCTATGGCTGCTGACTGTTGCTTTATGCTTTGACATATATTTTCCAGCAGCTCTCAAGGCCTCTATGTTCTGGATCTCTGAGTGAAATGTGCCAAGTTCCTCCACCATCCAGATTGTTCCAGCTGAGAGTAGGTGTGGATGTCTTGATCCAGGCCCCCGTTTGTCACTACAAGATCTTCGGTGAGCCATTGCTTCTGAATATCCCAGTCTCTTTACACACAAGATGAAAGATCCTTCTAGATGTAACGTTTTTGTCATTTCTATATCTGGACACATCCCCTTTCTTCATACATTTGAGTATAATTCAGCAAAAACAGATATATCTTTATATTGTTTGATGAAATTATTTTGCATGCCAGGAAATATTAAAGTGAAAGCTCCACTTTGGTTTTAGTGGAACTGTATAAAATGTAAATATGGTGCTTAGAGATAAATTAAAATTCCAATAAAAAGTATTAAAACACATGCTGCCACTCATTTGCACCGTACACTAGCTAGCTGGCTAATACACTAGACTTCTTTTTTCAAGTTGCTTTTCTATTCTTTTATAAAGATAAGTACACAAGAGATTTCCACTTCTGCTATGAATTCTTTTTTAATGGCTCTTCCACCCCCATTCCCAGTGACTCATTTTCTTATCCTACTTCATTTGTTTGCTTGTTTGTTTTACAGTACCCTGGGTTTGGTTTGCTTCCTTTTACTGACAATTTGAATGAGATTCTCAAGATGGTTTCTTGCAGTGTTCTGATAGCAAGAGATGCATAGTTTTCTTTCAGAAAACCCCTCTGAGGTCACTACTGAGGATCTTATGCCCACTCTGGGCTTCGTACTGTGATACCCCAAGAACTCAGACCCTACCCAGGATAAAGGGGAGAAAACTCTACTACCTGGCAAGATGGGAGCTCAACACTGAAATTAAATCCTGTCACAAACAGAAATATTACTTGTACCCTTGAGTTTATGGACTGAGAGATTTAGTCTACAGAGATTTGAAATTTATTTAGTTGCTGAAAGAGAGCTAAGCAAGGCAAGTGACAAGTCAAATATTTATCTGAGGAAAGTCACTTTGGCAGCCATGTGGAAGATAAATAGAAAGGGAGAGAGAAGAGGAGGGGAGGCCAGCTGGTTGAATCAACAGGCTAGGTTGGACAGAACGCAGAGGAGGAAAGCTAACTCATCCTTTACCCCTTCACCAAACCCATTTCCTTCTGTTGGGACATAGGGCTAGACTACCTTTTCTTGTTAGACTGCCTTCTTGCCAGTTGAGCAATGGTACTCAAATTGGACCAGGGGAATGTGGGCAGAAGTGAGGTACACCTCCCATATGAACCTACTCATGCCCTTTCTTTCCCAGTCCACTGGCCAGATGTGTAGACACCAGGGTGACCTGGCAACCATGTGTGGATGGAGGAGCCTCCATGGGGCTGGGTCCCTGAATGACTTCATGGATACATACAGACACACACACCCTCAACATGAGAGCGAGAAATAAATTTCTATTATGTTAAGATGCCAAAATTTCCAAGTTCATTTGTGACTACAGCTCATGTCATCATTACTAATGTAATCCCTGAAGCTCTCTGGTTAGAGCAGAGCTCAGTCCTTTGCATGCACGTTGTGTAACCCCTCTACCCCTATCCACACCCTCCTTATAAGGAAAAAATGGAAAAGAAGAAAGAAGAAAATACTTGTTACACATCGTTTCACCCTCCAGAGCTAAGTACTCTTAATGATCTGTTATATTTTCTCTCATTCTTTTTTTTTTTCTCCCCATAGTGAAAAAAGGTTATCCTTAGTTTGTGCAGATATTAAATTTTTCATCCAGTGACTTCTTTATTGATTCCACCTTCATTGTATTTATATGTCAGAAACTCTGCTCAATGCTAGGGATTAAAAGAACAGAAATGACACAGCTTTTGTCCTCAAGGAAACTATAGCCTCGTGGAGATACCTAAGCAGGTAATGACAGAAAATGACACAGAAAACATGTCAGCAGAGTGACAGAGAAAGGAATTAAGCAAGCTAAAAGGAAAAGCCCTTAACATATTTAAAAAACAAAAGTTTACTGAGTTCTTTCTATATGTTAGGGACTGATCTAATAACCTTTGAGATGTAAACTCATTTATTTATTTTACCATTTTATTTTCTTTTTTTGTAGTTGACACAGAATATTACATTAGTTTCATGTGTGCAGCATAGTGATTTGACAGATCTATACTTTATGGTATGGTCACCACAAGTGTAGCTACCATCTGTTACCATACAACACTATTACAGTATCATGGACTACGTGCCCTTTATCCCCACTGTACCTTTTATCCTGGTGACTTACTTTTTCTATAACTGAAGCCTGTATCTCCCATTTCTTTTAAACCATTTTTATCATCCTTCAACCTTCCCATGCCACCCCACCGTGCTTTGGTAACTACCAGTTTATTCTCTGTATTTCTGGTTTGTTTTTGTTTCTTTTTCTTTTTTTATGTTATGTTAGTTCCCACACAGTACATCATTAATTTTTGATTTAGTGTTCCATGATTCGTTATTTGTGTATAAAACTCATTGCAATACGTGCCCTCCTTAATGCCCTTCACCAGGTAACTCATCTCCCCACCCCAACCCCTCCTCAGAAACTCTCATTTTGTTTCCTGAAGTCCATAGTCTCTCATGGTTCTTCTCCCCCTCTAATTCCCCCCCTTCATTTTCCCCTGCCTTAAGGATAATCCTTTTAGACTGCTGCTGTGAATGCAAGTTGGTACAGGCACTTTCAAAAACAGTATGGAGGTTTCTCTAAAAGTTAAAAATAGAGCTACCCTATGAACCAGCAATTGCACTACTGGGTATTTACCCCAAGGATACAGAGGTAGTGAAAAGAAGGGGCATGTGCACCCCAATGTTCATAGCAGCAATGTCCACAAGTGCCAAACTGTGGAAGGAGCTGAGATGTCCTTCAAGAGATGTAAACTAATTTAATCCTCATGACAATCCCATGAGATACATGTACCAGTATCTCAATGTTACAGGTGAGGAAACTAAACCACAAAAATGTTCAGTAACTTGCCCCTTGTCCAGGGTCCTGCTGAGAAGGGGTTCAGCAGTCGTGTGTGTGTGTGTGTGTGTGTGTGTGTGTGTTCAGAGTTGGCTTAGAAGAGTTTCAAAGAGAGGTATTGGGAAATACAGAGTTACATATGAGAAACTACAAGCAGGATCATGGCTACCTGGTAAAGCTGAGATAGAACAACTGACCTAGTCCTATGGATCTTCCTGCATTCCTAGTGGCCTCCTGACATAGACTAATCTCAGGATGTGAGGCTTAAAGAGAATCAGGCTGAGCTTACAAATTTTACACAGGCAGAGGAAGACTACTCATTGGAGGTGTGACTTTTGACATCATATTGACTCCACTAGCTAGTAAATTGATCCAAATGGTGTTTTAGAATCAAAAATACTTGCAAACTCTCATCCCTAGAGCCTGGGGCTGGTAGAAATGAAGTAGAACATGAAAAGAGACAGAAGGACCTCCACCCTCTCCAGTGATGATAGCTGAAAGCTCTATCACATCCAAAGGGGACAGGCATTTTCACAGACCCAAAGCCTAAATGCTGATTAAGGAATTAGGGCCCTGTAATACTTCATTGATGAGTTAGAGGAAGGAGTGGCATTGGGGAGATTGTGGATTTTCAGCACAGACCTGTAAACAAACTTGGCATGAATCCATCCTTAAATCACTATAAGGCAGCTTCTCAATTTTGCAGTCTTCATGCAAAAGTCATGGAGACAAACTATCTCAAGAAAGCATTCACACCAAGCCAACTTCTTTCCCCCTTTCCTAAGTTCCACCCCTCATTTCCTTCATAGTTTTTTAGTTAAAAATTTGAACTATTGCAGGGGGAGACAAACCATGAGAGACTATGGACTCTGAGGAACTAACTGAGGGTTTTGGAGGGGAGGGGTGGGGAGTTTGGGTGATCCTCTGGAGGGCACATATTGCATGGAGCACTGGGTGTGGTGCATAAACAATGAATTCTGGAACACTGAAAAGAAATTCAAAAAATAAATAAAAATTTAAAAAAAATCTGAACTATCCCCATCAGGAGCCCTCTCTACTGCCTGATATTCTTGCCCTTTCTGTAGATAACATGAAAAGGTCCACTTTCTCCCCCAGCCCCCAAATGGGTGAATAAGATAGGAGTGGTTATTTCAATTAACCACCACTTCTGGAAATTTGTACTTTCACATATTTCCTGCCTACTGTAGATCTTCTACTGAAAGCAGGCATTGCGACTATTTGGAGAAAAGAGATTGGAACACCAATGGGCTGTTGAAATATGCAGAATTTGGGGGCATGAAGAAACTCTAGGAAGCCATGGTGACTTGATGTCCCAGGAGGAATCTCAAAGGGGGACCTGTGTACCTCACTTAAGTAGGGTTGGTCTTGAGTCATTGTTGTTCCAACATTAAGGAAGGCTGTAGAAGTCCAGTTTCAACTGAATATTTATTACATGAAGTTGCCTCACAATACATGCTACACTCTTACAAGGTTTTTCTTGGTTCATTGTTTCCCAAAGTATGTGGTGAATACATGTCCCACCTGCTGATACATGAGGTTGTTGAAAGTGGTTCATGGACAGAGCATTTAATAACACTGAATTACAGAAGGCAAACATTATTCTCTTTTAAATAGTCTTTCAGTCTCTCTTTGGGCTTCAAGGTAAAAGCCTCTATGCTGGTGTGCCTTTAATGGCTTTCTAACCAGAGCTAATGTGCCTTTCACTGAAGGAAGAGCAAGCCTCCATCAAGTAACAGATTATTTTTAACAGATTTCTGTGATTCAGTGTTATTAAATGAACATACCACAAAATGTTTACCCATTCACCTGCTGATGGACTTTTTTTTTCCAGTTTGGGGCTATTACAAATAAAGCTACTATGAACACTTGTGTTCAAGTCTTTTCAATTTCAGCCATTATGATAGGTATGTAGTCATGTCACACTATGGTTTTAAATTGTATTTCCCCAATGATTAATGGTGTTGAACATATTTTGTTAGGCTTTGTTTGCCATCTGTTTATTTTCTTTGGTTAGGGGTCTTTTCAAAATGTTTGCTAGTTTAAAAAATGTGTTGCCTCCTTATGATTGAGTTTCAGAGTTCTTTATTAATCTTGGAAATAAGTACTATATTAGGTATACAATTTGAAAATATTTTTCTCAGTCTGTGGCTTGTCTTCTCATTCTCTTAAGAGTGTTTTGTAAGATCAAAAGTTTTAAATTTTGACAAATTAAATTTGTCCCATTTGTCATTATTTTTCTTTTATATAAGATGTCTTACTTAATAAATCTTTGCCTAAGCCCAGGTCAAAAAGATTTTCTTCGATTTTTTTCTCCTAGACGTTTCATAGCTTTAGATTTTATATTTAAGTCTATGATCCATTTTGAACTGATTTTGCTTATGGTATAAAGTATGAATTGAAGTTCTTTTTTTTTTTTATAAGATACTCAATTGACCCATACCATTATTGAAAACATTATACATTCTCCACTAAATGACCTTCATACCTACTTTTGACCTATGTCAAGAATCCATTGTCTATCAACCCATGGGTCTATTACTGAATTCTCCTCTACTTCCATGATCTGTATGTTTATCTTTATGACACTACCACACTGTCTGTTTTGCCATAGCTGGATCTAGATGTCCTTTGCATTTCCATATAAATTTTAGAATCAGCCTGTCAATTTTAATCAAAAGACCTGCTGGGATTTTGTTTGGATTGCAATGAATCTATAGATCAATTTGAGAACTGGCTTCTTTTTTTTTTTTTAAGATTTTATTTATTTACTTGACAGGCAGAGATCATAAGTAGGCAGAGAGGCAGGCAGAGAGAGAGTGAGAGGAGGAAGCAGGAAGCAGGCTCCCTGCTGAGCAGAGAACCTGATGCAGGGCTCGATCCCAGGACCCTAAGATCATGACCTGAGCCAAAGGCAGAGGCTTTAACCCACTGAGCCACCCAGGCACCCCGTGAAGAACTGACTTCTTAACAACATTAAGCTGTCCAACCCAGGACTAGCAACTTTCTCAATTTGTTTAAATTGATCAGAGCAAATCCAATGTTCTTCATCCCTTTGCGTAAATCCACATTCCCACCTAGTATTTTTCTTCTTCCTGAAGGACTTGTAATATTTCTTGCAGGGCAAGTCTACTGTGATGAATCCTTTCAACTTCTCTAGGCCTAAACATGTCTTTTTAATTATTTTATGTTAAAGGCTTTGATCTTTATTGTAAGAATGGCTATAAACTACCAATTGAGATTCACTATACCTTTATTTTTGCAAGTTATTTTTCTTTGGTAAAGTTTTTAGGTTAACAGTACTTTCGGTTCTTTAAAGATGGTGCTCAGCTGTCTTCTTGCTTGCATGGTATTTAATAAGAAATACGCTGATATTCTTGTTTTTTTTTTTTTCCTCTCTGTGTACCATAACTTTTTTTCTTCTGGCTGTTTTTAAGATTTTCTTTTTTATCACTCATTTATAACAATTTCATTATATTATTCCCTAGTATAGTTTTCATTGAGTTTCTTAGATCTATGAGTTTATAGTTCTTACCAAGTTTGGAAAGTTTGGGGCTATTCCTTATTTTTCTCAAAGATTTTATTTATTTATTTGACAGAGAGAGAGAGAGAGAGAGATCACAAA
This sequence comes from Mustela lutreola, assembly GCF_030435805.1. Taxonomy (NCBI): domain Eukaryota; kingdom Metazoa; phylum Chordata; class Mammalia; order Carnivora; family Mustelidae; genus Mustela; species Mustela lutreola. The sequence continues at coordinate 81,220,402 of NC_081294.1, forward strand.
TAGGCAGAGCAGCAGGCAGAGAGAGAGGGTGAAGCAGGCTCCCTGATAGAGCTAGATGCAGGGCTCTATCCAGGACCCTGAGATCATGACCTGAGCCGAAGGCAGAGGCTTAACCCACTGAGCCACCCAGTGCCCCTATTTTTTTCTACCCTTTTTTGTCTCTTATCTCCTTTATGGACTCCAAACAAATATATTAGGTTGCTTAAACTTGTCCCACAGCTAACAGATGCTCTTTTCTTAAAAAACTAAACAAAAGAAAACAAACCCCCCAAAACCCAGCTCTATTTTCCTCCATTTTGTTTTGTTAGTATTGTTAGGTTTTTAAATCCATGGATCTTTTCTTTTTCAATGTCTAATGTGTCATTAATCCCATTGGTATATTCTTCTTCTTACACTGTGAATTTTATTTCTAAAAGCTCAATTTTAATCTTTTTAAAAAATTGTGATATGATATTTTTAGTATCTTCTTTGTCTCTAGTTAGCTTTTTAAAAATACGGAATATAATTATAGTAACTGTCTTAATGTCCTTCTCTGCTAATTCTAACATCCATATCAGTTCCAGGTTGGTTTTAATTGATTACTTTTTCTCCTCATCATAGTGTGTGTTTAGTAAGTTTTTCAGATTCATTGCAAAACATTGTGAATTCTACCTTGTTGGGTGCCTATAAATATAATTGAGTTTTGTTCTGAGTCACAATTAAGCTGTGTGTAAACAGTTTGATTCCTTTGGGTTTTGCTGTGAAGATTTGTTAAATGATACCAGAGCAGTGGCCACTCTAGGGATAATTATTCACCACTTCCAAGGTAAGATCTTCTGGGTCGTCTATGTAACAGCTTGTGAATCACGAGGTTTTCCAACCTGGCTAATAGGAGCAGGCATGATACTTGGCCCTTTGTGAGCCCCAAGTACTATTTCCTCTAATTATTAGGGGGACTATTTGCCCATCCTCCTAGGTTCCTCCTATTCATATGTTGGGCAGTGCTCTGCTGAGGGCTTAAGGGGGGAACTTCCACATATCTCTGGGTAATTTAAGTGTAGCTCTCTCCTCTCTGATCTGTGTCTCCTGAATTCTTAGCCTGTTCTCCCAGGACTCTCAGTAACATGTCTTCCATTCCGGGAGATTCTAGGTTTTGCCTGTGTTCCTTTTCCTATACTGCTGCTTGAATACTCTAAACAGTAAGCTGGAGCCAATGTCGGGCTCACTTCACTTGTTTCCCTTTCTCACAGATCACTGTCCTTTGTTGTCTGGTGTTCAGTGTCCATTTCGGTTGTTTGAAGCAGGAGGGTGGCCATGGTCCCTGTCACATCTTGGCTGGGAGCAGAAGTATGCAGCTAGAATATTTTTTTTTTTTAAGATTTTATTTATTTATTTGACAGAGAGAAATCACAAGTAGACGGAGAGGCAGGCAGAGAGAGAGGGAAGCAGGCTCCCTGCTGAGCAGAGAGCCCAATGCGGGACTCAATCCCAGGACCCCGAGATCATGACCTGAGCCGAAGGTAGCGGCCCAACCCACTGAGCCACCCAGGCGCCCTGCAGCTAGAATATTAATGATACTATTTTGCTTCATTATATTTATTTCTATGGCTACCTTCTTTTCTATTTATGGTTGTTGATATTGATTTTCTGTTTGGAATAGGTAATGTAATTTTCCTTTTTAAGTAAATTAGTTGAAGTATTAAAAGGTAAGGTCAATTTTAAGAAATATATTTAGTAAATAATAATAAGGGTAGTAAAAAGGTATGAGTAAACCAATAAGATATCATGGGAGTTTCGGAGAAGAATGCCCACAGTTATCTATAAGATCTAGGTAAAGCTGGGTATTGTAACATACTCATCAAGATCTGGCTCAGGAGAGTTGGCTCAGAATGTCTACTGCCTTAAATCTTTTAGAGCTTATAGGTGATGCTGAGGATCACAGAAGTCCTGATTTTCAAGGCAGCCAGATTTCATGGGGGTTTCCAGGATAAAAGAAGGGGATTTGCAGGCACTAGCTGATATATCCTGTCTTTTTTATGACATGTACTCCAGATAAGTAACACTTTTCATACAAGAGATGTTCAATAAAGATTCCTGAAGAGAACTGATATCAGACACCATGCTATGTAATGGTCAGTCAATTTACAGGCTAAATAATTCTTTAAAAATGAGAAAGCTGTTTGGTTTGCCATGACATGCAAAGACAGTCGCTTGCTTTTTAACTTTTAGTTTGGTGATAGGTCTTACCAAACAAAACCAGGACTATACATTCTCATTTAAATGAGTGATGTACACCAGCTTCTGTTGGTACTGTTGCTGCCACAAACACAGCAAATAAACCATCTGTGACCCCTTGGAGACCAGCTCTGCTAATTGATGGAAACAAAAATTGCTGTTCTGGCTTGATCTAGAGACTGAGCGTGTAGAGAAAACCTAAATTTACTTCTGGCCTTGATATAAACTCATGTGCTTGCCACTGGCTGGTACAAATGAAAGCGTCGTCCTCACAGTCAGCCTGCTTATAATGATTTATCATGCTTGCTGTTCTTGCTGTTGTCAGAACTCTATCCCCCAAATAATATGCAAACACCAACTTCTGCAGAAGTCAGTAATGATGCAGGTTTATCAGCGTAGAAGGTCAGCCTATATTACAGAGTAGACAATTTGGGCTGATTAGAAGCCTCAAACACTGATAGCAACTCGAACACCTATTACTGTTTAAAACAAAACAAGAAAAGCCAGTGGCTTCTCTCTCCTGTGATTTATTCCTTGAGAATACGGTCAGAAGGATGATTACATCAGACTGTCCAGAATCGCAGGCCTGTGGCATCAAGCATCTGCTTACTTGCATCAGGACGTGCAAAGGAACACAAGGGCCGTGTGGCAGGACAGGAAAGGCAGAGAAAACAATGAAGCTGGGTAGGGATGGTAAGGCCAAGGCAAGGAAGGTTATGGAGACAGAGAATCCGGCTTTGAATCTGGAGCCCATTATCACTTATTGGCCCCGGGACCCACACAGGTATGCTGACCCCCTCCCAGACTCTGTTTTCTGTCTGTAGAATAACGGAAGTTATATTTACCTCACAAGTGTTGAGGATTAAATAGTATAATGAACACACAACCCTTTTAAACCAAAATTCACTTGGGAAATACCAGGTATTAATTAAACACATAGATAGACCTTTTAAATTTTGTAGATGGAGCTTTGGGAAATGGTAGAAACTTCTGGACTTGAAAAACCTTTGTGCTCCTTGAAATGCTGTAAATGCTGGGAGGACAATACTGTGAACAAGAAAAATCTGGGACATCTAAGTCCCAGGCTTGATTGCTGTGTCTGTCACTTCCCAACTAGGTGATACTCATCAGTAAAAGGGAAGTTTTAAGAAGAGCTCCTGGCAGGGTTACTGCAAAATTAAATGAGATAAATGAGTTCGGCTACACAATTATTAAGATTATCTGTTCTGAGCCAGACAGAGAAACGTAGTATCATGAATAACGTCTTTTACCCAAAGAATTGCTTGAAGATCTGAAATTATCTGAATTTAATGGAGAAAATTATATGCTCACAAGTATGGCTATTTCCATAGGATTTAAGATAATTTCTAGGGACATTTAAGACTGTCTATATTAGAGATGTCTCACTACTCACAGCCATCACACTTCAAGCAAATTCTATCCACCAGCCATAATCACCCCACCTCTATCATCACCAAGCAGTAAATTATTTTTTGCCTTCATGGAGAAACAGACCCTTCCTGTCATCTGGGAGGTCTTTGCAGTCTCCCATATGTTGCACACCAAGAGTGATAACCCAGCTCACTCTCCTTTTTCAGTAGGGATAACCCAATCACCTATTTCTTAAGTACACAACTGTTCCACCGGGTCAGACTCTCTTTACTTTAGAATGTCAGGCAGCTATTAAATTTGCACTCTGCCATCAGCCTCAAGTCTCTTCCCCGAGGACTTGGTATGGGAAACTTTCTCTCCTCCCTGTACGCTGTGCTGGGCTCATTATTGAATTTTCTGCTGGCGAGTGAGGAAATCAAGGAGACATGAGGTGATTTCAAAAGTACATGTTCCCCATCCTTTTTGGCAGAGTCTAAGGGAAGAGAAAGAACAACTAGATCACTTTAGGATTTTATTTTATTAAGAGAAAATTAGTGGTCTCTACAGAATGATTCACATTTGAAAAAAAAATTCAACTTATAGTAATTCCAGTGATTCAAGTAATCAGGATGTTAGTTTTGTCATTAGTGAAAATACGAGCTGAGACCTCCAGGACCTGGGGTTCATAACAGGAGGTAAAGAAGGGAACAGGAACTCAGACACCCAAGTAGATGGAGCCGTGTGACTCAGTAAGATAGGACCGAGTTCATTCCAACCTACAGGATGGAAGATTTTCCACAGGGCTGTGATTCACTTCTAATCCCCTCTACTCATTACAACACAGCAGCATAAACTGTGTTACTTGCTCAGGTCTCTTCAGATTAGATCCAGAGTGGCAGTTTATTATTACCATTCCCCAGGCTCTGAGCAGGACATTTTACATTTAAAATGTACTTAAGCTTCTTGATACCACTGTGAGGAAGCATTCTTATCACCCCATCTTATAGAAAGAAAAGTGAAGCTGAGTACAGGAAGTAGTGTATTCCCCATTGGCGGCTAGGGAACAGTGGGGCTGGTATACAAACCAGGTCTGTGCTCTTCAGTTTCAGGGTGTGAGGACTTGCTAGAACCATCCTCTTTCTGCAGCCCTACTTACCCTCTGAGGTTCACTGGAGGGCTCCCTTCTGCTGCAAGCAAATATTTGCTATGCAAATCTCAACTATTCTCCTTCTTCTAGATGATTGGTAATTTGTTATCATCCAACATTCATTTCGATATCCACAGTACCTGGATTGTGCTTAGATCTCTGAAAATCTTTTCACTGCTTTATCTTAACCAGTTTAACAATTTACCAAATATATTTATCCACCCACCCATCCATCCATCCATCTATCCACCCTTTCATTCCTTCAGTATCCCCTGATAAATATACACTGACTGCCCCATACCCTCTAGGCACTGTGTTAGGTGCTTGGAATACATGATGAACAAAACAGACATGGTTCTTGCCTTCATCAAGCTTACAGTCTAGAAGAAGAGGCGGGGAAAATTAATCCAATAATCACACATATCTATAACTTCAAACTGTGCCAATAAATACATGCAAGAAGTTGTGATTATACCTGGCGGGTGTTTTTGACTTTGGGACAACTGGGAAGACCTCTCTGTGGAAGTGCTGTGGGCCAAGAGTCAAAGGATAAGCAGTAACAGCTATTACTTCCTGAGTGTTTACTTTGTCCCGAGCATGTTTCACGTAGTAACTCATGGAATTCTCAATATAGCCCTACCTACTACTTCCCAGTCTTCTCAGCACTACCCCAAGTGTTGCCTATCTGTGAAGCAGAGGGTAACCCTTCCAGAGCAGGAGGAGGGGCTGCAGAGTGCTTGGAAGTGGAGGCATGGAAAGCAGAGGGGATGAAACCAGAGAGGTGGAGAGGGCCCATGCTGAGGGTCTGGCCCCACTGCTAGGAGTTATGAGAAATCACTGTATTTTTTTTAAGCCAAGGAAGTGACACAATTAAATGTTGGTTTTCAAAGAGTACTTTGGCTGCTGTGGACACTGAAATGTGGGAGAGCAGGGTGGTGTGAGGAGACTGGCTGGGATACCACTGCGTGTCCTCTGGGGGACAGCCCGCCCTAGAGTGGTCCCCCAGAGACAGAGCCATGTGGTCAGAGTCAAGTACATATAGGTAGCCTAGTAATAGACTCCAATTAGACATAGAAGGTTCATGTAGATTTATATGACAAAATATAGTTTTTTAAATTTACATTCACTCTGACTGGCTTTGGCCTATGTTCTCACATCCCTGAGGAATATGCTTTTCACTCCTTTGTTATAAGACCTTGTGGTGGAAAAGTTTGGATGGTGGGATTTATTGCAATCATAGATTCCTGGGGGGTTTCAGGGCTCAGGACACATACAACCAAACTGCAGGCAGCAGAACTAAACCCCTGGTAAACAGGTGGATATTACTTGGTATTGGACTCAGGAGCTGAGAAAAATCGAATTCAACAAGCCTAGGACTTTCGTTGGGTCAGTGTTTCATCTGCAAATTAAAAGCAAATGCCATAAAACCTCCGAGCTCTGAGGGCAGGTTCAAAGGGTGATTTCAAAAGCATTTTACAACTAGGAGTTACAAGTCCTATTGTGATAACATGCCCATAAACATATGAGAACCACACAGACTTATTAAGCTACCTCTAAGATTTTTAAACTAAACAGAAAAGTGCTAAGGGCCAAATATTTTTGTTTGCAAGTATTACAGATTTTACCAGGGATTGGATTTTTTAAAAAAATCAGAAATAGGAGAAAGACCTCCCCACCCTCCCCAGTTTATATATGTAACTGTATTACTTGTGCTCACACACATCTACAAAATGAAGTGGACAGGTGAGGCATTCATCCACCCAATTATTACCCCCAATACTGTCAGATCAGACCCTTGAAGTAAACATATTTTGATTTTTTGCAAATATATTTTCTGTTTCATTTCTGGGAGGTGGTGTCTGAATTTGAGTCATTGAGCAAGGGTATCTTAAATCTACTCAGAGTGACTGGATTGTTTGGGGACTGAAAGAATATTATCCATAGAACATGGAAGCTGGGAATGGTGTTTCTGGTCTTGCCTGCTTGCAAATATAGGGCATGGAGAATTTCCAAAGGATTAAGAGTTTCTTACTGAGTTATACCCCTGAAGCCACATGTGATCACAGTCCTGAAGAGTCCGGCAGAGCCCCTGCCTCCCGTGGGGGCAGAGCACCCAGTAAGGTCTCCAGAAACGAGCAAAACCCTACATGAAGCCAAATGTTTATAAGCATAAGCCCTTTTGGGAACACGTCCCATGTCACACAGTCTTGTTAGGAGACTAGGGCCAATACTGCATTTTTTGGGCTGGAGCCCAAAAAGACTCACAGAGTTCTGTGAAGCAGCAAAAGTGACAGAGAGCAGTGAGGCTCATTTGCAATCCTCAGGCTTGGACCTCGGTTCTCAGGTGTATCTCAAGCGGGTGTATTTGCAAAGACACACCCTCCTCCCTCCCACTCTTCTCCCTTACTTCCTCTATCTGTAGCTCTGAAATGCTTCTGTGAACTACACTGTGGGAGTCCCAGCTGAGAGAACCATCACCCAAGCCGAAATCAAAACAAAACTGTTCCTAGAAAAAAAGAAGAGAACAATTTCTGAGCCAGACTTTAATAATGGAAAGCCCAAACTCCGATAACTGGGGTAATTGTGGTTTGTTTTGTCTTGTTTGACTTAATTAGCTGACTAATGTCCTTATTGTTAATTAGATCTGGGGTGGCAAAACCCCAAACCATAAGGTATCCCTGTCTTGGCTGATTTGGGGGAAGTTGCTTTACCTCCATGAGTCTCAGTTAGAAAAATTTCTTCAATTATACATATTTTATTCATATTATACTAGTTTTCTCAACTAAAAAATAAAATTATAGAAGTGCTGTGAAGCGGATTGCATGGAGCACTGGGTGTGGTGCAAAAATAATGAATACTGTTACGCTGAAAAAAATAAAAATTAAAAAAAAAAGGGGAAAAAAAAGGCAAAAAAAAAAGAAGTGCTGTGAAGGTGGGAGGACATAACTGCTCGGCCCATACTGAGCCCCCAGTAAGAACTTGTCACTGTTTTCCCTAGGGTGACACGTGAAACCGGACTTACAAGGGTAAGAGGAAAGGTGGGAAGGGCTTCCAAGGAATCAGCCTTTGTTAAATGTCTACTGTATGCCAGTGCGTTTGCCAAAAAGGTGTGTTTCCTCTCCACATATTGGCCATGCCACCAGTGTACTTTCCTTGGACCCCAGTGGGTGGGTAATTCCCTATAACCAAAGAATGGGATTCTGCTAGAGCCCTTGCTTGGAACATAACATTTTCTGGTTACCGAGAGACTTCAGATAAAGCCTTCAATCTCCTTGACCCACAATGGTGAGGAAGTGGTTCCTTTTTTCAATTCTTTCTTGGTACTGATTTCATCAAGCAGGATGTCCTCAGTTTGGAGTTACTGAATCGTTAACACACCTTTTACACTCTGTGATGTCCAGTTTTAACTGAAAGAATCAGGTCATAATCTCGAAACCTTTGTCAGACAACTGACTAGCTAGAGTTTAACATTTTCAAAGTCTCTTTAGGGTGATTTTTTATGATTAAAATGCCAACACAAAGTTTTCTTTTAAATAACTTAGTAAGAAGGGGACATGACTTAAAAGGATAATGAGTAAATATTAAGCAACTGTGAGGAAGACATATGAGGATCATAGGACTTGGGATGCTGATGTGGCAAAATCATGGCTGTTACATTACAGAGATGGACATTGGGGAGCTACTGGTCTGAAGGGGCACCATGACTGTTCTGTAGGGCTTTGTGACCTCTTAGCCTCATTTTAAAGCCATCCAAGGCTCTCTATCCAAAGGAGTGAAAAGGCAAGTGGCATGGCTGTCTGAATCTACCTATGGACTGTAATGATTCACTATGTGAAATGCCATGTTCTTGAATAGAATGATAAAAGCACACGTATAAGAGATCATATACAGTCAGCTAGAAGTAAGTCTCTAGGCTGCTGGCAAAGCAGCCAGGGAAAAGAAGTAGCCTAATTCCAAAAGATCAGACCCTAAGGCCCTTCTATCTGTGCTCCAGGAGACGATCCTATCTGCATGCCATGAATGTGAAGGGATGTAAAGATGGAATGGCCAAAGGAAACAATAACAGTGATCAGATAAGAGGAAGCCTTTTCTTGGTATTAATCAATGTACTACTATCTTTTTTTTTTTTTAAGATCTTATTTATTCATTTGACAGAGAGAGATCACAAGTAGGCAGAGAGGCAGGCAGAGAGAGAGGGGGGCTCCATCCCAGGACCCTGGGGTCATGACCTGAGCTGAAGGCAGAGGCTTAACCCACTGAGCCACCCAGGCACCGCGTACTACTATCTTCTTACTTCGTGCATTTGTGATCTACTTAATAAATTCCCATTTCTCCTGGAAAATAGCATAAGAAAATTACTTTGTGGTAACAGGTCATTAGTAAGCATACCTCAAGAGGAAAGAAAGCAAACAGAAAATCCCTATCAAATGAAAAGACCACAAAGTCTTTACCTACATGAACTTACTTAGTGTATATACCAATGTAATGTGCATGCTTAAGTATGATTATCTCATTTCATAGATGGGAAAATAGGATCAAAGTAGTAAGAAAAACCTTCCTGTTAGTCAATTAGCAGAGATAGAGCAGGAATCCAAACTTCAGCCTAACATCCACTTAGTTTTCCCTTTATGTTCCAACTGGATGGAACAGTATTTCGTTTTCTTGTTGTTTTTTGTTGGTTTTTCTTGTTTTTTTAATCAGGATCCATATAAATAAGATATAAAGGTTCTGTTTTCTTTTCTTGGACTCTGAGACACCTTTATCTGTGAACAATTTTTTAAGTGTTCAAAGCAAGTTTGGATCCATTTTATGATTTCATTTGTTTATGCAATAAACTACTAGAGATGGAATAAATCTGTGACCTAGCAGAGTGTGGACACTTTCAGGAGTTTTTCCTTATATACATACTGTTCAACTTACTTGTTTTCATCCATTGATTCACTCATTTGACTGTATTTACCAAATGTCTGCTCTGTGCTTACCACTGGCTTTCATCTTCCGCATTTACCTACAAAGGAACTTGGAACCATCCTTCGATCTACCGATGTCACCAAACTGTCCTGCATCACTTAAACTGCACAGGCCACCATCATGTCAAACCTCCTCCAGCCATCCTTGATCATTGTATTTATGTTCTCCCCAGGGAAGGTGAATGAAGATGACCTAAGAAACAAGTGCTTTGATCAGAGAAGCGGTTTCTAGAAATTATTTTTTTTTCTTCCTTTTCTTTCAGTTTAAAAGGAAACAAAATTCGAAAATGAAAAAAAACCCACAGGCAAAAGAGATCATTTCTTCAGTATATGAACTACCTCTACAAGAACTTCATGAACATCAAAGTGCACAAATAAACACTCTTTCTCAGCTCCTCCTGACAGCACAGCTTTTAGAACACTCTGAATGTACAATGGGGACTCAGGTAATGCCTTAGGATCTGAAAGAGAAGTTAGTAAAATGAGCTTCCTTCTGTTTACCTCCGGGGCTCCTCAGTGTAAATTTCCTGGTAGTCTCTATCCAGAAAGTCAATTCAACTTGCTGTCTTGTTTCATCTAAATGGACTTTTCAACATGCCTGTATTCTTTCCCTTCCATGCCTTCATCATTCCTGGCTTGAATGATAGAACTGAATAAACCTTCACCTCTACCGTTGTATTTATCTTTTTAAGAGTGGCTTGAAAGCCTCTCTTTTGATCCCTACTATTCTGTTCTTTCATATGCAAAGGCTGATTTTTTTTTTTTTTAGAAAAAATTTTTCTGATGCCTTTTTGCTGGCTCTGACCAGAGATGGTAACATGGTTTTTATTTAGCCAAAATTCAGGAGTAGAGCATGGAAGATATTACAGAGTGTATGTGCTCTTTTATTTACTTGTTGGATAAATTTAAGACATTATTCATTGACTATTAATGTAACACATTTATTAAATGCCTACTATGTGCAAGACAGTATGCTAAGACTTGGCAATGAAGTGATAAGGTATACATTAGAGAAGAGGGTAATTGTACAATCAAATACCAATTACCTTCAGTTATGTGGAATCAAATATCATTGTTCTCTGCTCTAAAAACATGATGTGGCTATTGATAATATGCACCTGTCGATGTAACAAAGCAATATTTAGTAAATCTGTGTTGAATGAATGAAGAAAGAAATACAGAGCTGGAAAAGAAAAGTCTCTGGAAAGGACAAGATAAAATAATCTAGAATTAGGGATTTTGGTAAATCCATAGATGAGAAAATAAGCACTTAATAAGGAAAGCAAGACTGGGAAGACCTATAATGATGTTTTTTAAAAATAATCAAAGGGGTCCAATGGTGAAATTTGTCAACCTCTATAACGAGGTACATTGAATTTTTAAGAAAATTTAGGAGAGACAGTAATTTTTAGGAGAAAAAAAATAAACAGGGAATCGTGCTGTGTATAATGCTGTCTTGATTTATAGCATTTACTATTCAAGAAGTGATATAAGTCGAAAAGATACAAACTGGTCTATAGATGAGCCATGTTGAGAATGGACCCAAACAATTTGGTCATTCACAGTTACCAGATTCTTCTTAGAAAGTATAGCCTTAAAAAATTTATAGGTAGTTCGTAGTTAAAGATTTCCTCCCCTACAACTTTGCTACCAGGTTCAAATGAAAGTAAGGATTAACCCAAAACCTTCTGTACCTACAGAATTGATAAGAAAGCAGGTACCAAGCAGTCTAGAACCCACTCGATAATCTTGAATGCCAATCCAGTCCTTTTATGGCACACTTTGTAAGAAGTCTCACTAGACATAAGCTGTTAAAATTCTAGAGTAAGATGCAGTTAACCCTACAGCTGACAACGGGCAAACACGGTCCTCCCACTCAGTGACCTAGGCGACCCAGCTTTGGCTCCCATCTCAAAAGGTGCACATAGAGATGTCCACTTAGAATGGAACAGTTTATGACAGTTTAGCAATCCCACCTGAGCACAACTAAAAAAACTAAATAAAATATTTTAAAAATCTGTTTTAAGCCATCAGAGGTCTGCAAAAGCAGTGAGGCCAAGACTACAGCAGCCCCTTCCCAGGGACAACTGTCAGTTCCAGGTGTGGACAAGAGGCTGAGAAGCTTAAGTGGGTTCTTGCCAAGGGCGCCTGCTGGGATGGAGAAAGTGGCAGAGACTCTGGAAGCTGCACCGCCTGGAGGCGACCCACTGGTGATGTAACTGGCCTGAACACACAGCTAGTTTCCTCTTCAAGATGGTGAAGCTGGGCAGAATATAAGGTTTAGAAGATAGTTTTTTTAAGTCTCTAAAAGCAGAACAGAATTTTCCTTAAGTTTGTAGTTCTGAGGAGACTTTGACCTACTCAGGGAGGAGCTCTGGTTCACAGAGCCCCAGGGGGCAGCCCTGAGCTGGCCTGCCCGCAGCAGCCTTCACCTTAGTAACACCTGCAGGTTCTGGGGATGGTCTGAGCTGAGACTCCAGCTAGGCCCAGCAGGGAGTCACTGCTGGGAGGCAGAAAACCAGAAGCATTGGCATTCATGAGGCTGGAATGACAAAATTTCAGACCTGGGGGGGCGGGGCTCAAACACACAGCTTATTTCCCCTCAAGAAATGTTCAGAATTTTAAAGCTTCATGGAACAGGAGACTAAAAATCAAAAATTTCTGAAAAGCAGGGTGGAATTTATTATAGTTTGTTAGCGCTGACAGGCCAAGGATCAACTCGGGCTGTGGGGGGTGGAGTCCTAGTCAACACATCAGGTCTCATCCGGGGAACAGGAACAAACTTAAGAGAGACCCAGACCAGGCAGCAGGCTTGGGTGAGGTGCCTGCCTCAGCCCCACCCTCTCCGTGTATCAGAGGTTTGACCCTCTGGTGAAAGGCAACATTATCCAGACCTCCATAAATTTCCATACACAACATCCAGCATTCAATCAAAATGCAAAGACCACTGACATCAGAAGACTGTAATACCCCATACTGAACATACTGCAAGGATGTTCAGAAGTTTTTTGGTAGACAGTATGTCTGGAGACTATTTTTAGCTAATCTACATCTGAACACCCTAAGTTCATTAATGAAAATGCCTTTCCATCATCCGTAATGCTAATAAGCAGAAGCTATTGCTGATCAGAATGAAGAGAGCTAAAGCCCTTACGGCAGTACTCGTGAGATGGGACTGGAGTGATAAAGCATTTAATTATTAATTTAAGTATTTATTTAAAATAAATTATAGACCATGTAATAGACAAAATTCCTCGAAATCAGAGACCTTATTAGATTCAACTCCATGTGCCTAGCTAATTCAAAGTTTAGCACATCATAGGGGACAAAAAGTAACTGTTATATGAATTAATACAGTCAACATTTTGGCAAAATTATAAATGATGCATTCACTCTAGGCAACATTTCAAATGTTTGAGAGGTCAAAACAAGGTGTCTTTAGTTTCTTCGTGCCTCTTCTCCCTAACTTACCATTTGAATCCTCAGTCATGTCCTGTAATTCTGTTTGTTCTCATTTCTTTTCTTAGGCCGTCATATCATCATTCTGATTTTTCTCAGGCTTCTCCAGGAAGGCAGGTTAGCACAGTGGTTGGGAAAGAGGCACTCAGTGTCAGTTTGTCCTTGCCAGAGGGCCTCAATTTGTACCTTCTCACCTGTTTGGCCATTAGCAAGTTGGTCAAAGCTGGGGAGCCCCCCCTCAAACTAGCTCATTGCTTCCTACCCACATCTTCTCCTTTTTAAGACACTGAAAATGGTGTCTCCAACAGAATTATTTCACTTACACACAAGATTCGGCTCAAAAGGACATTTGCTTTTCTAGAGATCAAATCCAAATTTAAAAGATAAAGACTCTGTGGACTCTTAGAACCTAGAACATACTATACTCCCTTCCTTGTGTTCTAAGTCTATTCCACAGAGGGAGTCCTTTTCAGGTTTGGAGAAAGGTCACACATTTGACTTAAGTGTTCTCCACGCACTTGAAGTTGTGGGAGATAAAGAGGCCATGTGAGTAGGCCGTGTATTTGTTATTGGATCTAAGTATTGTTACTGTCCAGATATTGAACAATTATAATGACTGGTACATGTTACTGGATCACTGTGTAAAGAATAGAAGCAATTCTAAACCTTTAATCCAATAGCTGTACGTGACAGCCTGGATTAACAACTGCTTTTCTGATCTTTGAGCAACAAGCTGATATCAAATCTTTATCAGTGTGCATGCTGAAATATACATATAATGCAAATTTCCCTTGATGGTCCCTTAGGAAGATACCAAAACTGGATACCAATAATAAGGCCAGGACAGCCCATTTTCCGTCATTGTCCAAGCCCACTCCTATTTCTTTGGATAACTATGGATAAAATAGCTTGTGTGTTAGGGCTGTATTTTAGGAAACAACTCTATCTTAAACCCTAGTAGCACATTCAGTGTAGAGAGAGGCACATGTGGGAACTGGCACCAAATAAAAGAGGATCACTCTTCCCATCTCTCATGCACTGCAAGCATACCCTAATTGCGGGAAGAGGTCAGGCAGAATCACCTGCACTATTTACATGACTTATAGTATTGTCTCTACTCTCCTTTTTGGCCTGGGTGCATTATGTGAACTGTATTAGCTGACTTTATTAAATCAAGTGCATGGAGATGTCTTCTCTGCCACAGTCTTTGAAACAACTAATAGCTAAAATCTAGTGTGTGCCAGAGACCATAATAAATAATCTGGCTTAAAGTTTTGTTTTTAAAAATCATGAAGTTGATTTTTTTTTTTGGTAGACAGTTCTAAGAATTTTAATATGGGTCTAAATTCATGAAACACTACCACAATTAACAAACAAAACAGTTTTATCACTCCACTCAACTCCCCACTGTCTCCTTAGAGTCTCCCACTTCCCCTAGCCTCAACTCCACACAGATCCATGGTAACCACACATCTGCTCTCTGTCACCACAGCTTTATCTTTTTGAGGATGTCACATAAGGGGAATCATACAAAACATGACTTTGAGACCTTTTTTCCCACCCAGCATAATGCCTTTGAGATTCATTCAAATTGTCGCATGTACCAGTAGTTCATTCCTTTCTACTGTGAAATAGTGTCCTATTGTGTGGATATGCCACAGCTTATTTTTTCATTTGCCCATTCTGTTGGGTTGTTTCTAGGTTTTTGGTGATTATAAATAAAACTTCTCTCAATATCTGCATCTTTTTATGTGAACCTAAGCATCCAACTGACATGAGTAAATAGTTCCAAAAGTAAGACTGTTGAGTCCTACAGTAACTGTACTGATAAGACACTACCAAGCAATTTTCCAGAGCACCTGTACCATTTACATCCCCACCAGCCATGTATGAGAGTTGTAGTTGCTCTACATCCCCATCAACACTTGGCATTGTCAGTATTTTTAACTTTAGTCCTTCAATGAATATGTTGTATGAAATCTAATAACACTATAAAGTAGATACTATCATCATCTTCAGTCTATGAAGAAACCAGGCTCAAAAAGAATAAGTAAATCCTGGCAGGCTTCACCTTTATTAAGGGTCCAAGACAAGATTTGGACTCAGGCTGTCTAAGCCCAGAGCCTTGGAAACTTTCCATGTTGTGGTGCAGAGGTAATACATTCAACAAGACGTGTCTTTTCATACGACCTAGTCACAAAACATAATGCTTTAATACACCTTGTTGATGTTTTGCAAAGGTGGGATATTTCATACAACCATGAGTTCTGTGAAGAAGCTGGGGGATACCTTTTATCAGAAATATTGTTTCTTTGGGAGAGGCAGTAAGAGAGGGCCATGTAGATAGATGAAAGGCAGTGACATGAATTTTCTCTTGCATGAAAAAAAAGGATTCAGAGTTTAAAAAAAAAAAAAAGGAAAAGAAAAGCAAACAAGCAAAAATGCTCCCTTTGACCTTTTACTTCCCTTCTGCTTTTTCCTCCCACAGCGTAATCATTACTTTTTGCTGGACAAGAAAATGCAGCTCTTTAAAAGCCACTTTTTATAGATCCAAAAAGAGAAAAAAAAATTATCCTCCTTTTCTTCCTCTAAGTTTTTCTCTTTCCTTATTATTGTTGAACAATGGTTTCAGGAGTCTCACAGTCTCCCTGCAGCTATGATGGGAATCATCAGTAGGGGTCAAGTCAAGGAAGAAAGAAAGGCTGACCACTGGGTCCATTTACAAAGAAGAAAATTAAAAAAAAAAAACCACATTGTGTTTCTTATAATATATGCAGATCATAAGCCTGAAAATATCAACCATCTGCCTATAATAAGGCTAGATTGTTTTCCACAGGTTTTTCTTTGTAGGCTAAGCACGTGGATTAACCATATGCAATTGATAATAAACTGGAAATAGGAGGATGCTCAAGACTCAGACACTGGACAGGAAGCAAATACCTTTCCTAAATGGGTGAATTTTCATTTTTAGAGCAAGAAGTACTTGTTCAACTTTTCCGACATTGTATCCATCTCTAGCACAATCAATGTGGACCCATCCACTTCTGTATACCCTATCTTCTCTCCCTCTGGTAGCTTCCTCTCTCCCTGGTTACCCAAATCCCCCTCCCATTTGGGAAAGTCCTTCTGTTGTGTACAGAGTATATTTTTAAAGCCATGTTCCGGAACTTCAGTACTGCTGGGGAATTCCTCCTGCAAACAGCTTTATTTGTAAGAGAAGCATGGTAAAGTAATGCTGGCATTTTCAGTACTTGCTTACAGACCACGGGTAGAGGGCTACCTCTGAGGGTCGGTCCAACAGAACCTTTGAATTTCACTTCTCTGTCCTTACTCTATCAGTCTCAGGTGTCCAGTCTCCCTCCTTTCTTCCATTTCTCCTGGCTTGCATCTCCTGCTTCTTTCAAGTGCATTGGTCCAAAGCTCTCACTAGCTCTGGAGAAAAATAAAACTGGATCCCTTTCTAACACCATATATAGACGTAGACTTCAGAGGTATTTAAATGTGAAAGATAAAATGATAAATGTAACAGATGAAAATGCAAGAGACTATCTCTGTTACCTAGGATGGGACAGAGATTATTAAGCAAAATACCAAAAGATTAAAAGCATAACCATAAAGTAAAAATATCGATGAATATGATTAGTTCAAATGAAAGAACTTAGCCTCAGTGAAGGGCAAAGCTAATAGGCTAATGACAGAACTGGAAAGGATGTTTGTCACACCTGAAACTGAAAAGGGATTTTTACCGATATTCTATAAGAAACTCTCACCATAAATCAAAAGACAAAAACCCCAGCTGGAAAATGGACAACAGACATGAACAGGCAATCTCCAGAAGAGTACACCAAAAAGGCCTCCAAACACCGAGATGTCCCAAATCATCTATAAATAAATAAATGCAAGAAGACATAATAACGATAGATCACTTGACCAGAAAAGATTAGGTAAAAGGATAATTTCAAGAGCTGACTGGTGTTCTGATGCTGCTGACTGGCAAGCCACGTGGGAGAGTAATCTGGTGCTACTTTGTCAAACTAAGTAATGGAATTCTTTGACCCAGCGATTCTGTTCCAGGTGTGTATATACCAAGAAAACTCTCCCACAGATCCAGGGGTGGGAAGTAGCTGGAGGAAGCCTGGCTGCCTTTCAGCTGGGAAAGCAGATGAATACAACATGATGGATGAGCACAAATGACAGTTAGAGGCAAAGGATTGAGTGTGCCTGGAACAACACGAGGGACCATGAAACACAGTGATGGTAAAAGAAGAAATGCAATGAGTTATAACCCAGTACTATTTATATACATCTAAAGTGCACACACAAAGAAAATCATTATATCCATTTTGCATATAAAGAAAAATACACACACTAAATGCATTTGGCTAGAACAATTTAGTGTTATCGAAGTGGGAAATGGAGATGAATGAGCATAATTAAGTACAATAACAAAAGAGCCTTTCATGGACTGATGATAAAAGTGTGTCACAAATTAAAGAGTATTATTGACTTGAGCCTGTTTATGAAAGCCACAGTAAACAAAACCAAACGTGCTTAGCTGATGCTGCCAAGCTTTCTCCACAGCAGGTCCTCAAACTTGGGACAGTCTCTCTCTCCCCTCAATGATCACCTCTTTAGTTGTTAAAAAACACCAGACTTGTGTTAGACTGCTATAAAGGAGTTGAGACATCTCGATCTTTCCTCTCAGTCCTGCTGGTGAATTGCCGATTATATTGTAGTTCTCAGTATATTTGCCTCTATTTGTGTCAATGTTTTACTGCCTGCTTATATTTTGGTTTTGTGATTCTAAGTTTCACCTATGTAGGTGTCCATGACGAAATGCCCCTCTTTCTTTCTCATAATTGTAAATCATTTAGAAATGACCAAAATGTTCATCAATAAAGGGACTGTTAATTATTATGGTACATGCTTACAAAAGACTTCACGTAGCCACTAAAAGAAACAAGGAAGTTCCAAATGTTCCAATACAAAATTATCTTCTAGATTTTTTTTTTTTATTTATTTGAGAGAGAGAGAGATCACAGTAGGCAGAGAGGTGGGCAGAGAGACGGGTGAAGCAGGGTCCCCACTGTGAGGAGAGCCCAAAGCAGGGCTCGATCCCGGGACCCTGAGATCATGACCTGACCTGAAGACAGAGGCTTAACCCACTGAGCCACCCAGGTGCCCTCTCTATATATTTTTAAGTGAAAACACAACATAGAATATAGTAGGAACAATATGCTACAATTTGTGTTAGGGCTAAAAACAATATATAAATATATGTGCTTAAAGGTATCAAACATCTCTTAAAGCATTTATCTGAAATTGATCATATTGAGACCCAGTGACTGGTAGACAAAGTAGAGGGAGATTTCCTGGGGTTTTTGTGTGTGTATCTTTTGACTTCCTGATTCATGTGGATACATTAATTATTTTAAATTAATACTTAAAATAACACATAAAATTACGATCTTGTAATAGCCAAGGATTACATTTTCAAAATACCACTTCATACATGTATAGATAGATACCAAGTAAATGTATGAAAATGCTGATTACATATATCCCTTATCATTTGCTACAAAGTTGCAGTGGGGATGAAAATGCCACATGTGGGTCTGAGTACAGAAAGCAACCATATATATCAGTACTTACACACCAAATGAAGACTCATTCCTTTCATGGTTACCCTTGGAAATAATACACTTGCTGAAATGTACCTGCTATGGCTGAGTCCATTTTAGATTGCTTTAATACAGGGTTTTTTAATTGGGGGGGGTGACTGTCCACAGAAGATTTTGGGGGTCCGGGGGAAAAATCCTGTAGGCACATACCCTTGTATGATGAAAAATTAAATCTTTACTTTTACTAAGGTGTTTATAAAATTTAATGTTTCCTTTACTTATGAAAGCACTAGTAAGTCCTATGATTTTACTGCCAATAAAATAGATATTAGACCTCATTTTAGATCTTGTTATTTAATGTGTTAATAAGGAAGCAAATATATTACTATATTACAATTTTTATATTTTGATAACTGTATTCAATATAATTGGTTTCTTTGTAATCCTATAAATTCTGTTTTATGCTCTTAAAAACATTCTGGGATGGAGGCCAGAGGTTTCACCTCAGTGCCACAGGCACTGAATCCCCCAGCACAGAAAGTCAGGCCTGCCTGCAAGCACGTCTAACTCTGGGGCAAGAAAATCACCATAATACTTTAAGACCATATGCTCTTTCTGGAAAAAAAAAAATTAAAACAGTTTTGGCTAAGTGTAAAGATCAAATATACTTTTGAAGATATGTCACCATTGAGAATAATTTTGAGAAAGTTTATTAACAAAGATTCAGTTTTATATATAGAATTATCAGGCCGTATATTATTTCTCATCTTCTAACATGCAAATAATCATTTGTTTAGCAAATATTTATTGAGGGCCCATTATGCACCCGGCACTATGATGAACACTGAACAGACTGCCAGGAGCAGGAGCAGGATACACACATGGTAACTTCCCTGACAGTGCCCATGTTGTGATAGAAGAAATCACCCACAAAAATGGTAAGAAATAAATACACTGGACAATATCAGATACTGTAAGTGTTATGCCGAGAAAGGAAGCAGGGCAATATTCTAACCTGAAGAGTGAGAAGGGGTAATATGGCAACTAGGCGTTTGGTTCTGGCATTGTACTCCTTCAGTTCAAATCCTGCCTCCAAGCCCCACTGGCTTCCTGACCTTGATCCAAACACCTGATCCCTCTAAGTTCCAGTTTTTGTCATCTGTAAACTGGGCATATTAAGATTACCAGTCTCACACACCATAAGAGACTCTTAATCTCACAAAACAAACAGGGTTGCCGTGGGGAGTGGGGTAGGGAGAGGGAGGTTGGGTTATGGACATTGGGGAGGGTATGTGCTATGGTGAGTGCTGTGAAGTGTATAAACCTGGTGATTCACAGACCTGTACCCCTGGGGCTAATAATACATTATATGTTAATTAAAAAGTTAAAAAAATTTTTTTTAAAGATTACCAGTCTTAAATGGTTGTTTTAAAGAAGTCAGCCACTCCTAACATCTCCCCAAGAACCAAAAGCATTCTTAAAGAAATTTCTTAAAAAAAAAAAAAAAAAGAAAGAAAGAAAGAAAGAAAGAAAGAAAGAAAGAAAGAAATTTCTTTCTTGGAATTATAAAAAAGAGCTACTGAGATTAGAGTCTTAAGAATAATTCTGTAGTTCTTATCCTAAGTCACCCAATAGTACAGACTGAAATTAACATGAGAAAAGAACTAGCTTCAAAATTACCAGTGTCGGCTACCATATCTTACAAGAACATAGGACCTGGGTGGCTGAGAAAAGGAATTAGGGAAATTGTCTCAGAGCTTTTACATAGAAGGATAGGTAGGATTTCTGGCAGGCAGAGATATTTCTAAGCAAAAAATAATTGCATAGTTAAGAGATAACCACCTCAGGAAAAGGAGAGGGGGTTCTACAGCAAAAGGAGGTTCCTTTATTAAGCATTTACTGAGAGACCACCACAGTGAGGATACAGAGTGAAGGAGACTGGCAAGTTCCCTCCCTCCCGGAGCCTGTACCCTTGTGGGGAGGATAAACAATACACAAGTACATAAACACTCAGCAATTAGTGAATAAATAAAGATCATTCCAGGCAGTAACAACTGCTCCAAAGAGAATAAGCAGGGTAGGGCGACAGACAAGGACTGTAAAGGGGTTTAGAGGAACTGTAGTTGAGGAGTGAGCAATCTCTTGCATATTTTTAAAAGGCCACTTTGGCTTCTGCATGGATAACGTCCTGGGCAGGGAAAAGAGAAGCAGCAGCTCCCCTAGCAGGCAGAGGCTACTGTAGTGGGCCTTGGGAGAGATGATAGTGGCTTGGACCAAGGCGGCAGGGATGTGGAGCAGAGAGGCAGGTGGGCAGATGAGTCAGCTGGAACAGGAAAAGCAGGCACAGAGGCAGATGTAACCAAAGGCAACAGAAGTGAAGCTTGGAACGGAAAGCACACTCTGAGGTCATTCGGGCCTGAACTCTTCATTTGTGCAGATGAGGAAAGCCCCATCCCAGGAAAGTGAGCTGGCTTGCCACTCTCAGCAACTGAGCCTCTGCCCCAGCCTCAGAGCCTCCTGGTCTCCCATCCAGGACAGCTTCTACCCACCACACTGGAAAACCAGAACCAGAGGAGGTCCATGCATGCAGGGAAGAAAAGGCACACAAAAGGGAAGAGTGAGGAAGAGGGAGAAAAAAGAGAGGGAAATGGGGTGGCTGAGGTTTAAAGCAAATGAAAGCCAATGATGGTGGAATGGGAAGAAAATGATCGCAGGTGAACAAAGGTAGGAGAGCAGGGCGAGAGAGTGCAGGAGAGGACCAGCACCTCATTGCTGGGATTATTTAGGGCGGATGGTTTCCAGTTGAGGGGTGGGTTGAGAGACCAGCGCCTGGCTCACCGCAGCTGGCGGGCACCAGCAGCAGCAGTTGGAGCAGCTGCCCGCACCACCTGTGCCACAGGAACAACGACAAGGGAAGTACAGATGGGCAGGAAGTCCCTCTGGGTCAGAGCCAGATTAGCCCAGATCACAACGTTCTTGCCCACCTCTTGGGATAGCGAGTCTTCCCGAGGCAGCCCAGACAACAGATCTATTCTTTATCATCCTCACCATTGTCATCTTCAGTCCTCACTGTCATCATGCTACCATTCCTCTGGGCCAGGCAATGTGCTGGGGGCTTTACATAGATTTCTCCCTTCCATCCTCATAAAAACTTTTGATGGAAGGAGGTATGACTTCCCCAGGTCTGCAGATAAAGAAACCAGGCTTAAGTAGCATGCATAACACCATCTCAGGGCCAGGAAGTGGCAGAAAAGTCCTGTTACCCTTTTGGTTTGTTTGTTTGCTTGTTTAAGGAAACATGGAATGCTCACAGACTTTGCAAGAGGTAGGGGCATGCTCTGAAGGGTTCTGGTGCTTTCTCTCTTCCCACAGATGGAGGGCGCTTGCCCTGGGAAGATGGGACTTCGTTCTTCCAACTTCCAACCTCCCATCCCATCCCCCCACACCGCTACCCCCTCCTCCGAATGAATGCTCAGCTCCACAGACAGCTTACAGAATACTAACGGAACTTGCTTTTAGAATTTTTAAGTGTTTAAAATGTACAACTATTGACTTTTTCCTTTCCCTGCAATACTCTTTGAAATGTCCCTCCTTCTATGAAGGCTTTATTTCTCTCCAGGCAAAGTAACATTCTCTCCTTGGTGCCCTCATAGTCTTACATTTTGGTCTGAAGCCCTCCATCATAGTATGGGTTTCTTGAGGAGAGGAACTGTGTTTTAGTCATTTAATCATACACTTGGCACCTAGCACAGTACCTGGCACAGTGGAAGCAGTTGATCAATATTAACTAAGGTGAAAAGCACAAAGTGGCAAGGTCATTTACGGGGGCCATTGTCATTCCACTGTTTCTGATCATGTTTCTTTAACTCAAACTCAGATAAATGAAGATGTTGTCATTTCCATGAGTACATCTATATATTTTTCTGTTGGAAGATTAAAGTAAGTAGCATATGGATTTCTTCCAGGAGACTAACAAACCATAAGTGACTCTTAATCTCACAAAACAAACTGAGGGTTGCCGGGGGGAGGGGGTTTGGGAGAAGGGGTTGGGATTATGGACATTGGGGAGGGCATGTGATTTGGTGAGTGCTGTGAAGTGTGTAAACCTGGTGAGTCACAGACCTGTACCCCTGGGGATAAAAATATATGTTTATAAAAAATTAAAAAAAAAAAAGTATCTTATAAGGACTTCAGTTATAAAACTGATCTTTTCTTATTTCCAACTTGTCATTCTGTGAGGAAAACAGTTAACTGTGTGCATATACATGTATAGGCATGAATATATACATACATGTATGTACTTTTTTTTACTTTGAACACTTTTATTTCGGATTTTTGTTCCACAGGCAATAGAAATGAGGTGACCAATTACACTATTGAAAAATGAGCACAGATATAACCAGTTTGGGGGGTAAATATCACATGGCACTTGATATTGACATATTTTTACACATTACTGTAAGTAACATTATGGCAAATTCATTTTTTTTTTCTGACTTGGTCATTGTAGTTCCCCTTCCATTATGAACTGAGACTTCATAGGTGACACCATTTTCAGGGACATGTACTGAAGATGAAAACACACTATATTTTCTTCACCTATCTTCGCTGATCATTAGAAATAGAGATGCAGAAAAATTCAACCAGAAATGGCAGTGAATGTACTGAAATCACAACTTAGACACATGACAATAATCCACAACCATTACATCGGTCCATGGCTCATCTAAGGTGGGAGTTCACCTGGGTTCAGACAGCAAAGGGAGGCCGTTCTGAGGGCCGTGTACAATTGTCAACACCATCCCTTAAATTCTACCGCCTCTTCTCACATTCAAGATACTAGAGCACAAATATGCAAGGATCATCACATTATAGGGGTAAATTTCCATCTTCCCTAATTATATTTAAAAGCACTTCATCTTTATTTATTTTTTAATTTTATTTTAGAGAGAGAGCACTCACGGAGGGATGGTGAGGGGGAAGGGGCAGAGGAAGAGGGAGAAAGAATCAGGGCTTGATCCCACAACCCTGAGATCCTGACCTGAGCTGCAATCAAGGGTCAGATGCTTAACCAACAGAACCAACCAGGCACTCCAAAAGCACTTCATCTTTAAAGCAGACAGTATTACTTCTCTCTAAACCTCCTTCTACAATCAGGGATTCCTCTCATGTTCCTCTTTTGGTTTTAAGAACACCTGATTACCTTAGCCCCTCCCACCCCCAGATAATCCAAGATAACTTCCCTATCTTATGGTCAGTTAATTAACAATCTTAACTCTATCTGCAACTGCAATTCTGCTTTGCCATGTAACCTGACACAGTCAGAGTTTGTGAGGATTATCACATGGACATCTTTGGGGGAAGAAGCATTATTCTGCCTACCAAATATACTCTTATCACTTGAAACCCAAAGCAGGATTTTTCATGTCCAAAAATCTCTCATGTCATTAATTAACAAATTTCTAGTAAAATTATGTTATAGGAAATAAAGTTAATATATAAAAATCAATTGTATTTCTATGTACTAGTAAGACACAATTGAAAAATGAATTTAAGGGGAGCCTGGGTGGCTCAGTGAGTTTGGCCTCTGCCTTCGGCTCAGGTCATGATCTCGGGGTCCTGGGATCTCTCTCTGTCAAATAAATAAATGAAATCTTAAAAAATAAAAAAAGAAAAATGATTTTAATACCATTTGCAATAGCATATAAAAACATCAAACACCTAGAAATAAATTAGCAAAGGGCATGCAAAACCCAACACTGAACTATAAAACACTACTGAAGAAAAATTAAAGACCTTTGAAAAAATGGAGAACTATACTATGTTCATGGATTGTAAGACCCAATATTGTTAAGATAGCAATATCCCTAAACTGATCTATGATTTAATGCAATTCCAATAAAAATACCAGAAAGACATTTATTAGAAATTGGCAGGTTGATTCTAAAACATCTAAAGCATTCCAAATCAGACATATTAGTAACTTATGATCAATGTTAATGTAATTCAGTTGAAAATAAAATATCGAGCTTGTTTTATGTTCTGACAAGTATAGTTTAAAAATGCATAATGAAATAAGCCAGTGCTGGGTTCAAATTCTAACTCTGTTACCTATGACTTTCCCCTCCTCAGCAGCTTATGAGAATCTTCTGGGGGTGAAGCATGTGTATACAAATCCCATATATGTCTCCAATTAGCCATGTAACTTAAGGGCGATCCTCTGAAATTCAGATCCCTTACGTGGAAACATGGAGGAAAAGAACATATATTTTTTAGAGGTACTTTGAGGATTAATAAGATACCTTTTTTTTTTTTTAAGATTTTATCTATTTATTTGACAGACAGAGATCACAAGTAGGCAGAGAGGCAGGCAGAGAGAGGAGGAAGCAGGCTCCCTGCTGAACAGAGAGCCCGATGCAGGGCTCAATCCCAAGACCCCGGGATCATGACCTAGCCAAAGGCAGAGGCTTTAAACCACTGAGCCACCCAGGTGCCCCTAAAAAGAAACTTTTAAAGTGTTTAGCAAATTGTTTGATGCATAGAGGATACTCAATAACTGTTCCTTTTTTCTTTTCCTCTCTCTCTCTGCCCTTTATACTGAGCTGATTTCTCCTTAAAAATATACTCCAACATGTATATTAATCAGAACTTTTGTTCTATATAGAACAGAATTCTATTCAGGTTAACAAAGTAAAGGGAGGTATCTGTGATAAGGATAGAGGAGTATCATGAAGACCACAAAGTCAGTAACTCAGTCAGGCTTCAGAAAACCACCTGAATTAGAGACCATAATCAGAAACACCTCTTTTTTTCTTATACATCTGAAACTTGTACATTTTTCTTGTACATCTGGAACACTGTGTGTCAACTATACTTCAAACAAACAAACACCATTCTTTCTCATCTCTCTTATCTACTTGTTTCTACATCTGCTCCTCCCTTCCCTCTTCTGCTTCTTTATGAATATGATAACAGAAGATGGAAATTCCGTAATTCCTGACAGATGTATTCCATTTACCAGCCTAGACCCAATCATATTATCCTAGTCTCAAACCCAAATTCCTGGGAAGGAGAATTTTGTTAGCTAGTTGTAGAGTGGGCCAGTAGAGTTGTATCATATAAAATGCCTGCCGGGGACCCACCACTCAAAGTGAAAAGAACAGTTATGGGATTATACATTTGGCAAAGACCCCTAAAAATCTACTAAAATGTACTAGTAAGCTGTCAATAGATACCTGAGAAAAATCCTTTTCCCTATTTGAAAAGACTTCCAGCTAAACATACAGCTTAGAAAGGCCTTGCCACAATGGTGATATCCTCTGTATCAGTGGTGGTACCTTGAAGATGTAGATTTTGTCTATTTCTAAATAGTCCTTGTTGATTTTTTTTTTTTTTTAATACCCAGAGCCATGGACACAGAACACATTTTCTCAGGTCTGTTTCTTTGACTTAGTCATGAGAAGAGTGGGATCAGATATTCTTGCCCTTAAAACCTGGCCTTATGGAAAAAGTTCTCAGGAGAATCATCTCATTTCAGTGTAGGACTGGCTCTAAAATGAGAGGTCCCTGGTGGCGCCTGGGTGGCTCAGTCAGTTAAGCATCTGCCATCAGCTCAGGTCACAATCCCAGGGTCCTGGAATCCTGCATCGGGCTCCCTGCTCAGTGGAGAGACTGCTTCTTCCTGTCCCTCCGCCTGCCACTCGGCTCTCTTCTGCTCTCTCTTTCAAATAAATAAATAAAATCTTTAAAAAATACAAAATAAGAGGTCCCTTTCATGGAGCTGCTATGAAAAGCTGCCATGGAAGGTACTACATTGAGAAAAATATTTGCTTAATGTTTTTCTGTTATTCAATAGTTATTCTCTAAGTCCAGTTATTAGAAACTCTATAGCGCAGCAGTCTGGTTTTCTGCTTACATACATGACTGCATGCTAATGAATGAGTTAACTGAGTTAATTATAGAAAATAAAATTGTTTGCAGAATATATCATGGGCCTTTACTAGCAAAACCAATCACCTCCTCAAGTTTTATATTTCATTAATTTTCTCCATAATTAAAAGCACTCATTTTAGTGGAAAATTAAATGAGCCACATGTTTTTCTAACAGGTGTAAGCTTATGCTATGCAAAAATCAAAGTCCTTCCTTGGCTTATCACCAGTAAAACAAAACAAAACAAAACAAAATGACTTAAGTTTTTTGTTGTTGTTTGTTTTGTTTTGTTTTACAAGTCTCCTTTATCCCAAACTGTGGCAGCTCTACATTGGAGTTTTACTAATTACAAGCAGAAAATACTGCTCAGAAGTTTTAAGTTCAGTTCTTAGTTAGGCCATTCTTATCCATAGGCTCTCTGCAGGTCTGAAAAAAATATGAATTGGTTGAAATTGAAAAGTATGTGTATCTAAGGCAAAGGTCTTTCCCCACATAGAAATACTGATGCTGTTGAGGTCAAGCTCAAAACCCAGAATTTTCAGGGGCAGGTGTGAGGATGAAGAGCTAGATGTGAAGAACAGTTCAACGAAGGCAGGATACACGCTCTTTGCCCTTGCTTTGCAGAGTGGAGTGAAAAGTCCACATGTGAGGCTGTGTGTGTCTCATTTTTCCAAACTGGATCAAGCCAGCATGCTCTCTGAATTAACTGTTTCCTTTATTTTCCATTAGCTCCTCCTGGGAGAGCATCTAGAGTCCTAACAAAGAGAGAAATGATACCAAGCAACTCCACACTAAGATGGGAGTTAATAATGGCTGCTGAGCACACAGCCTTTCTTCCCAACATACTACTGGGAGATGAGGTTTGTGCAGAATAATATGGTAATATGGTAGTCAGTACACATCAACTCTTTTTCCATAATGGGCAAAACTTTATCTTTAGGAATTTAACTTTAGAATGTTTGCTCAGAGTTTTTACTCGGACACTGTTTTCAAAAGGAAAAAACAAAACAAAACTTTAAGAACAAAGTAAGGGGTCCATTATTAGGACAATAGCTACAGAAATCATAGTACATCTGTATGACAGGATAAGAAGTGGTCAGCTGAAGGAATGCAGTACAGCCATATGTTAGAACATGGGGAAATGCCCACGATACTTTTCATAAATGAAAAAAGCAAAAACAGTACGTACACTATGATTTAATTTTTGCAAGAAAATATATTTCTATAGACTAATATCAGACACACACACATCCATAAAGGGCATTCAGAAAAACCATTAACAGCAAATGTGGGTCTGTGGGCACCTGGGTGGCTCAGTCGGTTAAGCATCTGCCTTCAGCTCATGGTTTGATCTCAGAGTTCTGGGATTGAGTCCCGAGTCAGGCTCCCTGCTCCATGGGGAGTCAGCTTCTCCTTCTACCCTTCTACCCTGCTCATGATCTTTCTCTCTCATTCTCATTCTCTCTCAAATAAATAAATAATTTTCTTTAAGGTGGGTCTGCAATGGATGGCAAAAAAACCCCTCACATTTTACTTCATATCCTCTGATACTGTTTGGATTTCTGACCATTAAAGGACATTGTTTGTAATTAAAAATAAACATGATTAGGTATAAAATTTGGGCCTGGAATGATTAAAAAGTTCTGGAGACTGACCGTCCTGATGGTTGCATGACAATGTAATGTGCTCGTGCCAGGGAACTGTACAGTTAAAAATGGCTGAAATGGCCAATTATAGGTTAAGTGTATCTTACCATGTTAAAAATAATACACTGTTCTTTTCAAAGGCATCTCCGCTACAGAAGAAGTAGGCAGTGTAGGCCTTAAAAATGAGGAGGGTAAGGGACTGTGAACATGTTTGTAAGCTTCCCTGGATGTAGCTCAATGAATGAGAAGGGATAGGTTGCCCAGAGCAATGGATGACGTCCTGCAGCAATTAGGATAAGACAAAGATCACTCACAGCTGTGAGCATCACAGGAGGGTTCCCTTCGGTAAAGTAGACATTTAGGGGAGGTTTTTCATTGTATTTCTTAAGTCATATCACCATGACCACACCTCCCACTTTGGTAATGACTTTTTCCCTTTAAGCTGACCCTGATGAGAATAATGTAGCATGTTAATGCCTGTGAATAAAGCTGCCTAAACATTTACCTAATTAGTCCTGTGCCAGAATTCCTTGAGTCCATAGTCCATTTTCCAACCATTTAAGTGTATGAAACTGTAACTTTCAAGCTTACACATGCCATATTTGACACAAGAAACAGTTACCAATATTGTAACATAGAAAGA
This sequence comes from Mustela lutreola, assembly GCF_030435805.1. Lineage (NCBI taxonomy): Eukaryota > Metazoa > Chordata > Mammalia > Carnivora > Mustelidae > Mustela > Mustela lutreola. Next base: position 81,249,403 of record NC_081294.1, read on the forward strand.
AATAAGGGTCCAAGGCAAATTTGCAATTATACCATCAAAGAGTGTCTTTAGGGACATCTGGGCAGCTCAGTTAGTTACGCGTCTCCTTTAGGCTCAGATCGTGGTTCTGGGGTCCTGGGATGGAGTCCCCTTGTCTGGTCCCCTGCTCAGTGGGGAGTCTGCTTCTCCCTCTCCCTCTAAACCCCCCGCCCTTTGCTTTTGCTCTTATTTGTGCTCTGTCTCTCTCAAACGAATAAATAAAAAAATTCTTTAAAATATTTTTAAAAGATTTTACTTATTTATTTATTTGACAGAGATTGAGAGAACATAAGCAGGGGGAGTAGCAAAAGGAGAAGCAGGCTTCCCCACTGAGCAGGGAGCTTGATGCGGGACTCCATCTCAGGGCCCTGGGATCATGACCTGAGCCAAAGTCATATGCTTAACCAACTGAGCCACCCAGGTGCCTCTGAGTAAATAAAAAATTTTAAAAAGAGAGAAATGTCTTTGATTTTAAAGGAACTGGTTAATAAACATTTATTGAGTGCTAACTATTTTGACTAGGAAGGACCTACAAAGAAGTATAATTCAAATGCCTGAATTTAAGGTGTTTCTACCTATAAAGGCAATAATTGATACACAAAGCATTGGATTGAACTGAAATGAACTGAACTGGATCAAGTTGGGTTAGATTGCTTTAGACTGAATTGGATGCTTTTCAGTTGATACAACAAACATTTAACATCCACTGAAATACCTCACTGAGCAAGGTAGTGTGGGTTTGAAAAGGAAAATAAAACACTAATAAAACATGTTCCCTCTCCTACAAGCTTCACAATTGAGGAGACGGCAAGACTGAGCTAGGTGAAATGCAAGTCACACTGTAATAGTGATATAATAAAATTACAAACATAAACTGTGGAGAAGACTGTGGTCATCAGACACAGAAGAGGTGAACATGGGAACAGAATAGAGTAGGGGGCGGGATATTCAGGTTGTGAAAACAGCTTGAGCCAAGACCTGGAGCGTGGAATGTGCCAGAGTGTTCAGGGAACGGAGTGATTCATTTCATCTACAGCATATTGTATAGTGGTGGGTGGGAGTGTGGGGGGCGGGGGCAAAGCTCTCTGCTTGAGATAAATTAAGGGAAGGAGGCTGGGGCCAGAACCTGGAGGCACTTGTGAGGAATCACTGAGTCCACTGGCTGCAGAGGTTGGAGGGAACTCAGCTGTCCACCAGCAAATCTTTCATCCACCATTTCAAGCCATCCCCTCTCACCCAGGTTAGGGCACCAGTTTTTACTTCTCTTTCCACTCCTGCTCTGACCTCTCTCTTAGCCCTCCATCACACAGCAGCAAGAGTGATTTTTTGGAGACCACAAATCAAATCATATCACATTTCTGCCCAGAATCTTTCGTTTCTTTCTCTCGTAAAGTTCAAAATGTTAACATGACCTCAAGGCCACGCATGATAGAGGCCCCACCTCTCTGGTCTCATCTTGCACAAAGACATCCTATCTCTTCTGTAATGCTTCAGTCCACCCGAATTGCTCTTCCCTGATCCTAGACTGTTCTGCAGTGTCTCTGTGGCAGTTGAAATGCTAGAAAAATAGCAAGTGGTCAGTATGTAGATGCAGAAGAAAGAAAGAAGAAAGTAGGGACTGCATCCCTAGGGACATGAACTGAGTCATCTCAAGTATGATGAGCCCTTGTGAAATGCCTGTAGGGGCAAGAGACTCCCTATTCTTCCTGGAGAGAAGATGGATGGGCACAGAGGGAGAAAGATCCTGAGGAAGATCAGGAGGATTTTAGGACAGGAACAAGGGCATCACTAATCTGACCTTCCATGGAGTTTATATTGGACAAGAGGGGTCAGCAGGGGGATATAGACTGAAAGCACAGTGAAGGCTGATCAGGATCCCAAGGAGGGTGAGAGACACATGCTTGTGAAATTGTGAGTGCAGAGGGATTTAGGAAGGTCAGAATCACAGAAGAGAAGACATGCTTGAGGCAGGGCCACCCCGTGGTTAGAGTGGAGAAGGAGGTCATAGGGATCAAGGTTGAGAAATTATCGGACAGACAACAGAGCTAGTGATTTCAACAGAGCTGAAATCATAGGGATAACAGCTCACCACTGTATGTATTATATAGGTATCATTGTGATCCCATATTTTGTTGTTGTTGTTTACTTGCTGCAGTTTATTTTTCATCACCACAAACTAGATCATCACCTCCTGGGGCAGGGACCAGGTATGTTTCAGTGTCATACTTAGTGTCTGTCATAATCGGAGATACTCCCTAAATATTTGGAGAAGAAATGAATGATTGAATGAAAGAACACATGTCTGCACCCCACTGTATCTCAGCTACCCTTTCCAATTTGAAAGGACCCTACTTCTAGCAGTTCTGTAGAATGGATGTAGAATGGATGTAGAATCCTGGACATTGGCAAGACATAGCTGTGCCGACAAGAGTTTTAGCAAGCTGTCAAATCCTGGATTATATACAATTGTTTGTATTTTTCTTTAGTTGTTTAATTTGTTCTCTCCACTCTGAAAGTGTCTATACTTCAAGGGCAAGCGCCAAGTCCTATGTAATACTTCATTCCTATTCCCACCTCTTCTAACATAATGCCGGGAGAATAGTAAGTAGATGGTTAGCAGCCTTGAAGGGAAGTTTGTAGTTAGACTTTTGTAGTCACACAGAAGTGCCTCTCCCAGGGATTTTGGTATCTTACTCAGTTTTTTCGTCTGCAAAATAAGGACAAAAACCAGCAAAGGGGCCCCTGGGTGTTTCCCTCAGTTAAGCCTCCCACTCTTGATTTCTGCTCAGGTCTTGACCTCAGGGTTGGTCATGAGATCAGCCCAGCCTTGGGCTCCCTGCTGGGAGTAGAGCTTACTTTAAAAAAAGAAAGAAAGAAAGATAAATAGATAGATAGATCAGTATATGGTTTGTTTGTAGGGTTGATGTCCAACTTAAAGGAGATAAATGTATAAAACCCTTATCAGAGCCATGCACACAGCACCTCATACATGGTAGCTAAAAAGAAACACTTTTTATCTGCTGTTGGGGCTGTGGAAGCTGCAGTTGCATTTAGAGTTTGCTGTCGTTTTCATCAGTGACGCTGTCTCCTTGGTACCATTGCTCAAGGAACATTTCCTTTTCTGGTTTGCTTCAGCAGCAGTGATTCCTGATCCCAGTGCTACTTTTTCTTAAAACCAAGAAAGTCTGCATGCTCCCACAGGGGTGCTGACCTGGGTGTGCACAGCCCCATGCTGCCCTCTGGCGGTGGGATTTTGGGCTACCCCTTCCCTACCTTGGACTTTCTCAGCGGGATGCTGACTTTAAGGTACAGATAAACTGTAGAGAGACACCAATCAGGAGATTCCCCGGGATTACAGATAGTGTGAGGGGTGTATTGCACCCATTGTTCAGTTCTCCCTCATTCCTCTCATTGCCATGTGCCCACCTCCCTGCAGGGAATGGTGATCAGGTGGTACAACATGCCCCACTGAAAAACTCAGAGGTTATAAGATCTTGGAGCTCAGCTGAAGTGGTTCAGAGACTCTCAGAAGAGCATTGTCCAGCCTAAGATCACACAGCTCAACTATAAATTTGACCTCTTAAGTCCTTTATGATGGCCACCTGCCAGCTCACTTTCCCTTGTAAGGAAGAAGTCAAGGTACTTTTTCCTTGTCACCAAGTCACCCTACTGTAACTTATGTAACTTCCTTGGGGAAGCTGTCAGCATTATCTCAGCTGAAATTAATCTAAATGGCCACAGTAGACTCAAGAGTCATCTTCATTTCTTCCCTTTCCCTCATCTTCACATCCAATACATAAGCAGACCCTTTGGTTTTCCACATCATGTACCTGTCTACTGTTCTCCACGTTGTCTGGTTCTACACACCACCATCCACTATCTGTAGCCTGGACCACACAACACCTGTCCTCTAATGGCTTTCTGCTTTTCTCTCCTCCCATCAGCTGGCAGGAGCAGGAGTCGGATCACAGATCAGTCCTGCTTGAAACCCTTCTTATTGCACATACAATGAACCAACCCTTCACCAAGATCTACGTTGTCTCCGTGGGACTCCCTCAGTTCTCCATATTCCCTACAACCTGATCCCTCTTAGGGGCCTCCAAGGTGACCTTCGCCTTTGTCCTTTCTGGACCCTGTGCCTGGAATACTCTTCCCTGTACTCCTCTCATGGCTGGCTCTTACCCTTCCTTCATCTCAGCCTAGATGTCACCTCCTAGGCCTGCAGCGACCACCCTATCTAACACCGCCTCTTTCCCCATTCTTCTTCTTCCCTCATTATTCTTGGTCATGTCTCTCTCCTAATTTCCTTCATAGCAGTGATCATTATTTGCAATTATCTTCTTTCTTTGTTTAATGAATGTTCTGCATTGGCAATAACTTCCAGGAGAGCAGAGCACTTGCCTTCCCACTGCTATATTCTGAATGTCTCATACATAATGGATTCTCCAAAAAGTGCTTATTGTGAGGAGGAACAGCACTTTTCATCTAGGGCACTGGCTCACTTTCCACAACTTGCAGCTGCTTCCCTGCCGGGTCCAACCACATGGAATCGTCTTAATCAGACTGGGTTCTTATGTCAGCTGACTGAGTGAATGAGCACGTGTAAGAGATCTCATTTTCCCCATAGCATGCCCTGTGTAGGTGTTTATACATGCACAGACCTAATTTTGTGTATTTATACAAAATCACATATCTTCCACATTAGTTAATGGATTTGTATTCCTCCTCTTATTCATCATTGTAAGTCACAGTAACAAGATTTGATAGTACTAAATGCCATCCCATTACATTAATACAAACTTGGTATGTTTATTTGGTGAGGGTGCCTCCCTGAAACTAGGCATTCAGGAATTATTTCCAAGAAAAATAATTGAATAGGGAAAGAGACTGCAGTTGCCATTAAAATTAAAACCAGAAATCATTTTGTGTGTGTTACTCTTCTCTGGTTCCACCTCCAGCAATGAAGGGAAACAGGTCCTTAAGGGTGAGTAATAGGAATGAATGTCACAAGAGTCAGAAATAATGAACCAACATCTTTCAGAAACACAGCCACCACAGAAAGGGGGCTGAGTAGGAAAATTGTGCACATGTGAAAAAATAAACATCCCGGTAAAGAACTAGTCAGGCCCATCATAATATGTACACACAGCATCATGTCTCCTTGTGACTCAGCAACAGTAATCTGGTTACACAAGAGTGAAATTTTAGTCCAGCCTGGCCCATGGTGTAGAAGGTGCTGAATCACCTGCCTGGGGGAAGCTGCTAACATTTAGCACTTTCAAAGGCAGAAGAAAACCAGCAGAATTAGTCTAGCCCACTAAGCACTTAACAGCTGATTGTGCCAAGCTCTTTTTAGAGCATATCTGCTTTCACAAATGCACACAATTTACTCTCCCTGCACCATTTCCCTTCTATCTTTTCCTACTTCTTGGTGGCATGTCCCATGGAAAGAAGGTAAGTTGAGAAGGGAAGGAATGGGGAGGAAGGACGTTCTCCTAGATCTGTCATCTCTACTACCTAGTTAACCAGGGATTAGTTAAGCTTGGATTCCATCTCTGGGGTCTTACTCCTCTTCAGAGTAAAAATGCATTTATGTTGGTTTAGATAACAAATACTTTTTTTGCCTTCATGTTTTTTTAACCTTTCATTTGAACGTCTGCTGCTCAATAGGATAGAAAGATCTACTTTCTTTTTTTTTTTTTAATTTATTTTTTACTTTCAGCATAACAGTATTCATTATTTTTGCACCACACCCAGTGCTCCATGCAATCCGTGCCCTTTATAATACCCACCACCTGGTACCCCAACCTTCCACCCCGCGCCCCTTCAAAACCCCCAAACCGTTTTTCAGAGTCCATAGTCTCTCATGGTTCATCTCCCCTTCCAATTTCCCCCAACTTCCTTCTCCTCTCTAACTCCCGATGTCCTCCGTGCTATTCGTTATGCTCCACAAATAAATGAAACCATATGATAATTGACCCTCTCTGCTTGACTTATTTCACTCAGCATAATCTCTTCCAGTCCCGTCCATGTTGCTACAAAAGTTGGGTATTCGTCCTTTCTGATGGAGGCATAATACTCCATAGTGTATATGGACCACATCTTCCTTATCCATTCGTCCATTGAAGGGCATCTTGGTTCTTTCCACAGTTTGGCAACTGTGGAAATATCTACTTTCTAATTCAGGATTTGAATGTTTAGGAAACCCCGTTTCAAAGACACATTTGGGATGGGGTGGCTAACAATGATGGAAAGTCAAGGTTAATTGCACGGCCTGACATGCTGCCTGTATCTAAGTGAGAATTTGAAAAGAGGTTTTTATCAAGACACATCAGGCATGACATTTATTCAGATGACCTAACTTTCCTCTTCAAGAATGATGAGTCACCGAAAGTTTATCTGCTGTGGTCTATGTTTGCTGAAGGGGAGGTTCTACGAAGTAAGATGGGATTCAGCTTCAGATGACAAAGCTCTAAAGTGACTTCAGTTGAAGGGTAAAGCTCACAAACTCTGGCCTCAGTAAAGTTCAGAGAACAAGCAGCAGGACTGATACACTCTGAAAAATACCTATTTATCAAAGAGATTTCTTTCCAAGCTACATTTCACACAACAGCTTTGCAAATGCTTTCATCATACAATTTAACAATGTGAACAGATAAGTTTTCAGCGAAGGTCAAGAATGATCTGTATAAGAGACTAAGTAGTGTGTATGTGTGTGTGTGTGTGTGTGTGTGTGTGTGAGAGGAGTCTGACTTCTTAACCTCTAAATTTGCCTCTCTGGCATATTACCTTGTAACTTTGGGGGGAATTCTTTCATCTTGCTAAGACTCCGTTTTCTTGGTGATAAAATGTGGATAAAAAAATTCCTGGCTGACCCACCTCTCTACCTGGGTGGTTCATGTAAAACAAAAGCTGTTGGAAAATGATAGAGGAGTTTAAAAAAATGTAAGCTATGCTGAGGGCTAGGGTGATGATGGTGTCAATGGTGATGGCCACTGTCTGGGGATCCAAAGATATGGGTACTCAGGTCTCTGCCCAAAGCCACTAAAAGGAATGGTTTGAGGGAGCCAGATATCTTATGACCCTAGAAAACAGGCAAGCAGCTTCAGCCACAGGTATAATTTTTAGTAGGTACCAAGTCCAAGGGAACAAGATTCATCCATGTTTCAACACAACACCACAGATTATCCAGAATATGACACCAGTCACATGACAGCCCTTCTGAGTGCACTGAGTAAAAGGTAATGGAGTGACAGAAGCTTGGGTCAGAATCTCAAGTCTACCCCCAATTAGTTGGGTAGCCTTAAGCAGGTAACTTAACATTTAATTTTTAATTTTTTTTATTTTTTAAATTAACAGATAATGAAATGGATTTTTGTATACAGTTCCATGAATTTGGACACATACATAGATTCATGAAGCTACCACTACCATTAGGACATAGAATAGTTCTATCATACCCCCCCCACCATAAAACCTCTACATGCTTTCCCTTTGTACTCACATCCTCCTGCCACTCATAATCCATGGTGACCAGGGAGCTGTGCTCCATTACCAGAATTTTGTCTTCAAAAATGTCATATGGTCAGAATCATATCATAGTAACCTTTTTTTTAAAAGATTTTTATTTATTTGACAGAGAGAGAGATCACAAGTAAGCAGAGAGGGAGGCAGAGAGAGAGGGGGAAGCAGGCTCCCTGCTGAGCAGAGAGCCTGATGTGGGGCTTGATCCCAGGACCCCGAGATCATGACCTGAGCTGAAGGCGGAGGCTTAACCCACTGAGCCACCCAGGCGCCCCCATAGTAACCTTTTGAAACTAGTTTATTTCACTCAGCACAATACCTTCAATAGTCTCTAAGTTTTTGCCTATGTTAATAGCTTGCTCCTTTTAAATACTGTTCCTTTTAAATACTTCCATTTTATGGACATACCACAATCTGTTTATCCATTTATCTGTTGAAGGGAATTCGGGTAGTTTCAAGTTGTTTGGAAATTATGAATAGAGCTGCTATCAAACCAGGAGTGTGTAGGTTTTTCAGTGGACCCACATTTTCATTTCTGTGCTAGGGCCAGATAGTAAATGTTTTAGCTTTATGGGCCACGTAATCTCTGTGACAACTAGTTGCCACTAGTGCAAAAGCAGGCACAGACAATATGTAAAGAAGTAGTGTGGCTGTGTTCCAATAAAACTTTATTTACAAAAATAAGCAGCGTGCAGGATTTGGTCTGCTGGCCACAGTTCACCAATCTCGTTGAATTATAACAATTCAATGTTATAAATACCCAGGACTCAGATTGCTGAGTCATATGATAGACATATTTTTAACTTTGTAGTAAGACATCAAAATGTTTTTCAGAGAGGCTATCTTATTTTGCATTACCATCAGCAAGGCGTTAAGGTTCCAGGTTGTTCTCACCAGCACTTAGTACTGTCAGTGTCTCTCATCTTAGCATTCTAATAGGTGTGCAGTGACATTTCATAGTGGCATTGATTTGCATTTTCCTAATGGCTAATAATGTTCAACATCTTTTCATATGAATATTGGCCATCTTTATATTCTCTTTCCTGAAGTGTGTGATCCAGTCTTGTGCTTGCTTTTTAATTGGGTAGGTAGTTTTCTTACTGTTCAATTTTGAGATGTCTTTATATATTCTGAACTAAGTTCGCTTTTAAATATATTATTTGCAACGATTTCCTCTCAGTTTGTGTCTTATCTTTTAATTTTTTTTCTTTTTAAAGATTTGTATTTATTTATTTATTTGACAGAGAGAGAGAGAGAGAGATCACATGCAGGCAGAGAGGCAGGAGGAAGCAGGCTCCTTGCCGAGCAGAGAGCCTGGTGTGGGGCTCGATCCCAGGACCCCAGGACCATGACCTGAGCCGAAGGCAGAGGCTTTAACCCACTGAGCCACCCAGGTGCCCCCCAAAATGTTTTTTTTAAGGATACTGCTTCTGGTGTTTTGTCTACGATCTCTTTGCCTAACCCAAGATGTCATGAGGATTTTCTCCAATGCTTTCTTCTGAAAGTCTCGTAGTTCTACATTTTTTTTTGTATCTATGTAGATGGATCTATGATCCATTTTAAGTGTTTCATATATAGTGTAAGGCTGAAGTTGAGCTTTCTTTTCTATATAAACTTCTAATGGCTTATTTGAACAACTGTTGTTGAACAGACTATGTTTTTCCATTTAATTGTCTTTGTATCATTGGTAAAAAAGAACTGACCAATTTTAATGTGGTATCCTGGGACACAAAAAGGATATGAGTGGAAAAACTGTGATAAAATCTAATGAAGTCTAGAAGTCAGTTAATAGCAGGGGCCATTGTTAATTTCTTATTTTTACAAAATGTACCGTGGAAATGTAAGGTGTTAACAAAAGGGGAACTGGAAGAGGTATATAGGAATTCTGTATTATCTTTGGAACTTTACTGTAAATCTTAAGTTATTCCCAAATAAACATCTTATTTTAAAAAATAAATTGGCCGGGGCACCTGGGTGGCTCAGTGTGTTAAAGCCTCCACCTTCGGCTCAGGTCATGATCCCAGTCAGGTCCTGGGATCTCAGGTCCTGGGATTGGGCCCCGCATCAGGCTCTCTCCTCAGCAGGGAGCCTGCTTCCTCCTCTCTCTCTGCCTGCCTCTCTGCCTACTTGTGATCTCTCTGTCAAATAAATAAATAAATAATCTTAAAAAAAATAAATTGGCCATATTTGTGTGGATCTATTTATAGACTCTCCATTCTGTTCCACTGATCTATATGCCTATCCCCGCACCAATCCCATACTGTCTTAATTACTATGGTGGCTTCACAGTTACTGAACAATTTATAAACTTTATTTTGTTGGGTGAATCTCCCCTACAAATTATGAATTCTGGAAGGACAGGCATACAGGCAGAAGTCTAGTCCTTTTTATTTATTAGTGAATCCAGCACCATGTCTGGGACAGGGCAAACACTGAATAAATTTCTCTTGTCAAGTGAGTTAAAGAAATGAACCTTAGTGGCTGACTGACAGAACCACACATCTCAACCAGTGATTCTGCTTCCATGGGTCTGCCAAGCCACTGGGAATTTCCAGTACAGAGCTGATTAAACATGGATGTCTCTCAGGAGAGGTAAGATTGCTATCTGTGAGTTATGGTGGGTTTACTTTGCTACTTCTTCCCATCCTCCAACTCTCTTACTTTAGTCCCTTTTCCCCCTGTGTCTTTTCTTTCTGTCCTACGGCATTTGTGACCTTACTATTAAGGAGTTCCAGGTCACAGGTGTCCAAGAGCTTAACATGCCCACCTGGGAGATGATGCAGGTAAAGCTTTAAAGACAGAGCATAAAACACAATATACATTCTGCAAATGTTAGCCTTAGCTACTATTTAGAATCATTAAAAAAATCAGATTTGAATATTTTACTTAACTACTAAATTATTTTATTCATTCATTCATTCATTCAATATTTATTCTTTGACAGAATGTTTAGCCTTTGAACTATAATCTAGGTGTTTTGCTAGGAGCTGAAGATTTGATCCTGCCCTACATTATTTGAATTAACAATCCAACCAATTTACTTCACATGTTCAAACTTAATTTCACTGTGAAGACCTTGACTCATATAGGTTATACATTTGACTTAGAAGCAAAACTTTTAAAGAAACCCTATCCAGAAACCAACAAAGTAGCTCTGTGTTACTTTTCATAGTTACTGTAATTGGTTTGTGATTTCCAAGTAATGTCAGAAATATGAAAGAGGAAAGAGCTAATTCTGGAAGGGTTATTGAGGGGACAAAGCAGAAATGGGTGCAGGTGACTTCAGAGCTCTTCTAGCTTCAGGATGTGATTACTGTTTCTTTACCCACTCACATATGCAAAATAATCCAGCAATACACACACACACACACACACACACACACACACACACACACACAATCCCTAATGTAATTAAAGACTTTGACTCTTAATATGTCTTCAACTCTCTAAGAAAAATGGGGGGGAAAAGTATTCAGTGAATATTTAGTCATTTACGGAAAATTATTTTCAACTCTCACCTCAGGTAGCTTACGGAGGTCCCCTTATTCAAAAACCCTTTTTCATTCTGCATCATACAAACTTCCCATACCTGCACCATTGTGTTCATGTTCACATTTGTTAGCCTCTGGTATAATGCTCATCTAATAAACCAAAGAGGTTCTTTGGTCTCCTCCTTCTGATCAAATCAGGCAGCAAGTAAACATTTCTGGTTTCTGCCTTTGTTATCTCCATTGGCTAGAAGAAATGGAGTTATGCACTAGAGAAGTTAATTAGACATTTTCCTCCTGTAACTATATCTTGCATCTTGAATACTTTGATCTCAGTTAAACTACATCCTTAGCCAATTAACAGTAAAACAGTGAAGAAACTATGTTAGTTGTTGAAAATAAAGTTTCCCAGCAAAGCCAACTCATTACACATAGGCAACCATGCTCTTTGAAACCAATTTCCTACAAAGACTAATAAGACAAACTGCTTTTTCTGAATGTTTGCTTCTCAGATATATCTAATTCTGTTTACAGTGATATCTTCCCAGTACAATGTTCCTCTGATCTTATAAGCTCACAAGAAACATAGCGAATTGAATATCTACGTCATTCCTGCGCACCAAGTAGAAACATTCATTCCATCTCATCAGATCCAGGATTAACATATCCAGAAGGTTCTGTCACTATCCTGGATCTTACACTTCTCATAATTTGCATAATTTGAACATAAATCACGTAGTGTTGGAAGTTTTTACAGACAAGCACAGCAACTTCCTTAAATATGTGCTAATATTTAATAAAGTTCTACAGAGTAATACCACCAGTTTTGTAGATATGTCTTCTTTATTTTGCCCCAGAAAATAACCTATCTTTAAATACTAAATAGTACTTACACAGAAATTATGTATTCAACATCCCTCACACTCAGCCATATTTTCAGCTAGCTAATCTTTAATTTTCAAAGCGTATTGGTCACAACTCCTATTTTCATTCATGGGTATAAGAAGGGCAACTGTCCATTGGCTATAGATGACAGAAAATATCTGCTTCAGTGAGAGGAAATTTCTATTAGTCAGGGCATGGTCACAATGCTGAAAAATAAGTGAACTGGTAGGCCCTGAAGAGTTACTATATAAGGATGAAGTCTTTGTTAAAAACAACCTCTGGAGGGGTGCCTGGGTGGCTCAGTGTGTTAAGCCTCTGCCTTCAGCTCAGGTCATGGTCTCAAGGTCCTGGGATCGAGTCCCACATCCAGCTATCTGCTCAGCAGGGAGCCTGCTTCCCCTCCTCTCTCTGCCTGCCTCTCTGCCTGCTTATGATCTCTCTCTCTCTCTGTGTCAAATAAATAAATAAAATCTCTAAAAGAAAAATACAACCTCTGCTGAATGATATGACTGGTCAGTCAGTGAGAAAACTTGCATTCATTAAATGATTCATTCAACACTTACTTATTGAGCACCATATGCCATGCACTGAGCCAGGTGCTGGTGTGTGATGGATAGCCTAAGCTGATCCTAAAAGAAAATGACCCTATACCTTGGGATAAAATCAGCTTATATGGTCACCTAGTTATTTGGCAGACAACAACTGACCACGTGTTGTGTGCTCAGCACTGTATTTGTGTCTAGGTAAAGGAAAAAGGGTAACTAATGACCATTATGTGCTTACCGTATCTCTTTCTATAGTCTTTACATGTATCAGTGCATTAATCCCCCAGGAAAATACCCACCTATAAGGTAGGTCTGTTCTTCATATCCATTTTTCAGATGAGGAAATATGGCATAGTATGGTGCCCAAGGTCATACTAATAGTGAGTTGTGGGTTGTGTGGCTCTTCTGTCCACCACACAATCTAACTATTACAGAGAAGACAGAAAGCCAAGTTCCTGTGCTCAAAGACCTTAATATTTATCTGGGAAGCCAATATTTACTAACACAAAATAAGTAAAAGGCATTTTCAAAGTCATGTCTGCATAACTGTGGTTTGTGGTTTTTAACACAGTAGTAAGGGGATGCAGTATAGGTGTGGACAAGTGGGGACGGGGCAGGTCCTGCAAAGCTCTGCAGCAATGAGGGGCACAGGCTTCAGAAACAGTCATGGGTTCCAATGTGACTCTGCCACCTCTTCATGTCTCATATCCTCATCTATAATACAGATGTGGGTACACCCATCAAGGGCTACTCTGAAGATCAAATGGCGTAATACAGGTAAAGTCTGGCACACAATAAGCACTCAGCAGATGTTATTAGCTCTTGTGAGGGAAAAGGTTTTCAGATGGGCCTTAGCAATTTTCATGTGTACAGACTGGCACAGAAAAGGCATGGGGCGGGGAGGGGTGGGAAATATGTGCAGGGATTCAGAATTAGAAATAAGCAGACATTCTCGAATTTGACCTAGTATGTACCCTTCCCCTTCCTCGTTCTTGGCACTTCACAATCATTCTGGATGTCCTGGGTTCCAAATAACAAAATTAAAGACTTGGTGATGAGAACACACGTGCATATACATGTGCACTCACACAAAGAAACAGTAACACACCCAAATCTGTACCTGAGGGTTTGACAATTTAGTACTGACTCAGCCAAATGGTGTTTTGCCTAAGCTCATCTCTAGCAGGTATGGGAGTCCTCATGAAAGCCCACATAAAGTGAATTTCAGTGTTAGTAATGTTTAGTCATTCACTGGCCTGTTATGCTAGCCCGTACATTCATTTCCAGAAATAATGAAAGCAGTTTCCAGTCCAATTAAGCAATCAATTGGTAGTTTTGTTGGATGTTTACTCCAGGCCTAATACTGTTCTTGCTTCTTTCCTTCTTCCTAGATTAATAGGGAGATGTAGTAAGACTCTGGTTAATTGCCCTTGAATGTGCAATGTGGAATGGTTAATACAACAAATACTGGCTGGGACCAGTGAAATAGAACACCTGCTCTTCAGGCACATTATACAAAATGGTACTGGAGGTACTAGACATACACATATCATGGCCAGGCCTTCGAAGCAAATGTTTCCCTCATGAGTCCTGATTATTTCAAACAGGTAGTATTTCCTTTTATTTTGCTTTTTTTTTTTTTTTTTTTTTTTTTTTAAAGATTTTATTTATTTATTTGACAGAGAGAAATTACAAGTAAGCAGAGAGGCAGGCAGAGAGAGGAGGAAGCAGGCTCCCTGCTGAGCAGAGAGCCCGATGCGGGACTCGATCCCAGGACCCTGAGATCATGACCTGAGCCGAAGGCAGCGGCTTAACCCACTGAGCCACCCAGGCGCCCTCCTTTTATTTTGCTTTTTAAATATTTCTTCATTGGTCTCCAATGTCCAGCTTACAGAAGAAATGGGAGCTTATAATTGCCAGACAAAAAGGATGCAAACAAATGTCACTAAGAGAGAATATTTAGGAAATATTAATGAGAAACATGTGGGATCTACTTAGGGCAGAGTGTAAGAATTTGCCGGAGTCAAGAGTATTGGGAAAGTTTTCAAATAATGTGTTTTCTAGGAATCAAAGACTCTGTTGTGCTAATAACAATGTCACACCAAGTCATTCCCATTAACCCCAATTATGTAAAATGACAGTATTTGCTATAAGCAAGTGACCCATTTAAATCCAATTTTTTAAAGCTAAGATCTCAAATTTTGAAGCTAAGATTTAAAGCTAAGGACATTCTGACATAGCACTGTCAGGGTGGGGAAAACCAAACAGAAGACATTTTAGGTGAAATGGGAAAAAAAGTAGAGGCTCTAGGAGTCGGAAGAAATTTTAGAGGGCATTCAGATGCAACGCTTCGCATTAGCCTTTATGCAATGTCTCTTTGTAGCACATTATTCAGTTCTTACTGTCAAAGTGTTAGGTGGGAAATTCTGGTTCTGGGACTTAAGTCCCAGAAATTGCCTTCACTGAGCTCTACTGAAGAGTATCTTTATAGTGTTTTGTCAAATCTCCTTGTAGTCAGCTCTGGTTGATGTTGGAGGCCTAGCTCTGAAGAATGAACATAATTATATTGATGTTGATAGGAACACAAAAGAGTGAGGATAATAAATAATGTTTGGTTACAAGTGCTATCTTGGATCCTGTACATAATGGAAACCAGGAACTGTTTCTGACTGGTAGCATCTAATTAAATGTTATGAGTTTTGTCTCAAAGAGGTTAAGATTAATGATATGCTATCAACCCTAGAGTTTTCCAAATGCTTTTTTGATTCTGTATTGCAAAAACTCAAGTAAATTTGTTTGCCTTCAGTCATTTACTTGGAGCCTTGAACAGTATTGATATTTTTGCCATGTCAAAAACTGAGGGGAAGCCCCTATGACCCAGCTTGGTACTTCTCAGACTTTCAGTAGGAATGAACAAACATATTTATCATTGTCAGATTTAAAGTCAAATTATAATGTGAATGACTCCTCTTCAGCCGCTCCTCAGGCAGAGAGAAACCCTGCAGACTGACCACCCTCCACATCCTCTGGAGAAAGCAAGCCCTAGCTTGACTGGGGATAGCAAAGGGCAAAATCTGCACAGAGCTCAGAGATACCCACTAGTGTCCAAGACAGTGAACATTTGGGATGAAAGGGCTTTATGTGAAACTCACCTGAGTTGAGGACACTGTCGCTGGTTGACCTGAGTCTCATTGTCCTTATCTTGGAGGCACATTCTTATGGAGCAGTGATACCTAAATACATTCAGGTATGTGAATGTTGAGACACAGATGTAACTGGTAGGAGTGATGAAGTCACACAGACTTGGTTTCTATTCTCAGGTCTGTCACTTCTAGGTTGTCACCCTGATCTAACTATTTAGCTTCTCTGTGCACCTCATTTCCTTGTTGGTAAAAGGGGTTGCACAATAGTAACTATTCCAAAGGCTGATGTGAGGAATGAATTCTATTAAGTGGAAAATTCATTAAAAGCATGTAAATCAAAACCACATTGAGATACCACCTTATACCAGTTAGAATGGCCAAAATCAACAAGACAGTAAACAACAGGTGTTGGAGAGGATGTGGAGAAAGGGGAACCCTCTTACACTGTTGGTAGGAATGCAAGTTGGTGCAGCCACATTGGAAAATAGCGTGGACATTCCTTAAGAAATTAAAAATAGAGATACCCTATGACTCTGCAATTGCACTACTGGGTATTTACCCAAAGATACAGATGCAGTGAAAAGAAGGGCCATAAATACCCAATGTTCATAGCAGCAATGGCCACAGTTGCCAAACTGTGGAAAGAGCCAAGATGCCCTTCAACAAATGAATGAATAAAGAAGATATGGTTCATATATACAATGGAGTATTATGCTTCCACCAGAAAGGATGAATACCCAACTTTTGTATCAACATGGATGGGACTGGAGGAGATTATGCTGACTGAAATAAGTCAAGCAGAGTCAATTATCATATGGTTTCACTTACTTGTGGAGCATACGAAACAACACAGAGGACATTGGGAGATGGAGAGGAGAAGTGAACTGGGGAAAATTGGAGGGGGAGACAAACTGTGAGAGACTGTGGACTCTGAAAAACAAACTGAGGGTTTTTTGGGGGGTTGGGTAAGCCTAGTGGTGGGTATTAAGGAGGGCACGTATTGCATGGAGCACTGGATGTGTTGCATAAACAACGAAACTTGAACACTGAAAAAATAAAATAAAGTTTAAAAAAAGACATGTAAATACTTTTTCATGTGTCCCCAGAGTACCTAGCCTAGTGCAAGCCACAGAAATACTTCTTCAGTGAGTGGCTCATAAATGGAATATACCAAGATTCTAGCATGAGTTTACTTTTGCAAATGTCCTACGGGAATGCCATTGGAAAGACATGCAAAGGATGGGAGCAGAGGTGAAGTTGGGGAGACCTTCACTTCTCTTGTTCTTCCTTTTTTCTTTGAAGGTTGACATAGAATGCTCGTGTCAGCCTGTTGCTTTAGTGTCAGTGACACCCATTCATGCTATATATATGTATATATATATAGCATATATATATAAATATATATAAATACATGCTATATATATATATAAAAATATATATAAATACATGCTATATATATGTGTGTATATATATATAGCATGTATTTATATATATTTATATATATATTTATATATAATATATATAAATATATATATAAATTTTTATAAATTTATATATTTATACATTTATATATTTATATATTTATACATACATGTGTATATAAACCAAGACCTACTGGCCCATGTTAATACCTAGGACTTCCCCAATTCCACTAAATAATTCCTTCACACATCATCCTCTATGAGAAAGCAACACATATTTTAGGGACTTATTTGTCTGTATATTTGGGCAATGCTAAAAAAAGAACTGGTGAAATTTAGTGCTTCCATTTTCCAAAGTGGTCACCCTGCCTTGTAATTTCACCAGGAAAGAGAAATTACTAGTTCTACAACATGTACCACGTAGACATTATAAGGCAGCTTGGGCTCAAGCCCCTGGCTCTGCAAATTAAAGTGAGTTGGTTTCCAGTCTCCACTCTGCCACTTTCTAGCATGTGACCTGGGGTTAGTAGTCACTCAAGCTCCTGTGCTTCAGTGTCCTCATCTGTCAAATGGGGATACCAGTACCCACCTCTTATGATTACTGTGCCGATTTCCCAAGAAGATGCGTATAAGGCACACAAGACAGCTTGACATCCAAGTCAACAAATGGCGGTCATCATTAGGACTGCAGTCATTAGATGCCTTTCTTTTTAGACTGCTGAAGTGAAAGGTTGTTATAGGTTATCACAATAGGATTCTTGCAACCTGGTATTTCCCAGTTCATCTTAAGAATGGTCGTCTGTCAGGCCCATCTGGAAATCATAGGAAATTCAGGAGAATACAGGGAGCCATCACTTCCTGTTTTGCCTAAGCAGAAGAGAAACACTAACCTCATCCCTACCTGAAAACTGCTTTGGGCAAATGCTTCTCAAAGGAGACTCAATGCAGGGCAAAGCAGTAAGAAGTGAGGGTGTGCATTCAGGCAGAAACTCTGGCATCCACCCCTTGTACATTACACATGATACTTTCTCTTAGGAGCCCCATCTGGTAATAATCAACCCATTTCCTGTCTCTTGAGTGCTCATGTACACTGAGCACTGTATTAGTTTATGCTTGCATACTGTTCTTTGCATGAGTCTGCCTTTTTAAAAGAGGGGCCTCTGTCTTTGGTATATCCCCATGGAGGTTGAGAGCAATGACTCTGGAGTCAATTAGATCTGAGTTCAAATACCCACTCTGCCCTTTACCATCTAGGTTACCAAACATCTTTAAACTTGGCTTTCTTCATTGATGAAATAGGGACCTAACGTGTAAAAGTCTTAGTAGAGGGTTGGCACATAATAAACACTCAATAAATATTAACTCTATCTCGATAGCCTGCTTCATAAATAATAGCAGTGGACAGACTAAAAGGTAGTTATGAGAATGCTTCTCTTTGGGCATCTGGAAAAACTACTGTCAGTTGTAATGACATCATTCTTTCTTGTAATATATAAACATAGCAAACCCCCCCTCTACTATTCTTATATATAACTGTACTGTATTAGCATCTATGTAGAATAATTCAATTCTAAAACTCCAAAGCCACTTGATCTCTTTGAAGCAATCTCATAATCCCTTAATTTTACAAAATTACTCTACGTTATTTTAACTTGTTCTGTTCTATTCTATTCTATTCTACTTTTTTAAGAAAGGCAGACTGCCACATGCCATGCCTCATTTCGATGTGTCTGGACTCTCAGAAGCTTGATTATGCTATGTTCTTCTACAAATAGACCCTGAGAGCTTATGTGGAGGTTCTAGCAGGGAAGCAGAGATATACATAAACCCTTGAGCAAATAATGGGCCTCCTCTGTTGCAGGAGGTCATCCTTGTCCACTGAGCATAAGCACACAGCTTGGGAAGAGATGTACAGGGAGCAGTAAGGGAGGAATGGAACACTTGCCTCACCGCCTCACCAGCCAGATCAGAGTCATTAACTCTGGTGGTGATCAATGGGGTGACAGATGTCGCAGTCAGATAACCCTCACAGCCACTCTCTTAGACAAAAGTGGGAACAACTCCAAAGCAGCCCTTCTTAGTCAAAGAATGACAGTATTGGAGGTAAACATTATCAGCAAAAGAAACTCCAAATATTATTTAAAAAAAAATTTATACCAAAAAGATAAGTTATTTTCTTAAGTGAAATAGATGCCGTGATTTTAGATTCTACCACTATTTTTCATGTGCCCCCCCCCACTTCTCCTTCCCATAACGGTTTCCTTTTAAGCAGTGGGAAAAGTAATAAAATACTGGTGACAGCCCTTCTTAGCTGCTAAGAAATGTAGTGCTTTAGAGGAAAGATAAATACATTCTCCATTGGACTGACATGGCTTTTCTGAAATGTTTAGAATCCATATGTGATCATAAAGAACACAATATTTGAATTTCAATCAATGTTCAAATATTTCCTCTTTATTCAGAGCTAGCCAGTTTCAGGAACAGGGTCTGTCTGGGATTCATAGTGGCTCTGAGTTAAAAGAGATCCCAGAGTCACCTGAACCTCTAATTGCTCCACTGGTTGTTAATGTTCAGGACATAATGGCTTTCTTTATGAGGCTGAGGGAAACTTTGAGCCACTTTGCAAAACTGTGCACACTCATGGAGCCTCAGACACAATTCTGAATAGACTTTCAGGAGGTCTCACTGATGTATTTCCAGACTTCTAAGTCATTGCTGTCTGCAGGGCTGTCTGCAGAGCTCCTGCACAGGGCCTAGCCCACAGGTGGAAGAAGATCTACTCTTTATTTATACCTTTTCTGGCTCATTTACGTGCTGTGAGGTGAGTATTATCCCATTTTACAAACAAGGGAATAGAAGCTCTGAAATGAAGGCAGTTTTTTCAAGGTCACACAGCTAATAAGTGGCTAAAACAAATTGTAAAGCTACATTTTTAGGACACTACAGCCTTGTTCTTATCTATTTTACATTCTACTACCCAGTATATTAAAATCTATTTATATAACAAAGAGATAGCTCCCAGGTCAGTCCTAAGAACAGGAGAAAAGCTAGACTGTCTCAAGTCAGTACCTACGCCTATTTTGTTACCCACACCAGACACCAAGGGAAAGGTCCTGACAACACTGCCTGCATTGTGCCAATCTCAAAAAGCTAATACCTATTGCTGCATAAAAACTTCCCCCTCAGTGGCATAATGCAACCATTTTATTTTGCTAATAACTTTGATATTAGGAATTTGTTATCAGGAATTTGGGAAGAGGTTGGTTGAGTGGTTTGTTTCTTCTTTAAAATTTAGAAAAAAATTGTATTTTCTTAATTTTTTTCCATTTGAATGAGGTATAATTGACAAATAACTGTATATATTTAAAGTGTATAACATGATTTGATATGTATACATATGTATAAAATGATTACCATCATCTATCACCTCACATAGTTGTGTGTGTGGTAAAAACCATTTTAGATCTATTTTCTTAGCCACTTACAAATATACAATAGACTATTACTAACCAGAGTCACTGTGCCATATATTAGATACCAGTAGGTATTTAATGTATTAAATTTATTCATCTTAAAATTAAAAATTTGCAGCCTTTAACCAACCTCTCCCTATTTCCCCTAATCCCTAGCAATCAATCTACTCTCTCCTTCTGACTTATTAATTTTTTACAGATTTATTTATTTTAGAGAGAG
The DNA here is from genome assembly GCF_030435805.1 of Mustela lutreola. Lineage (NCBI taxonomy): Eukaryota > Metazoa > Chordata > Mammalia > Carnivora > Mustelidae > Mustela > Mustela lutreola. Next base: position 81,270,120 of record NC_081294.1, read on the forward strand.
AGTGTGAACAGGGTGAAAGGAGGGGCAGAGAGAGAGAGAGGGGAAGAGGAAGTATCTCAAGGAGACGCCCTACTGAGCATGGAGCCTGATGTGAGGCTCGATTCCATGACCCTGAGATCATGACCTGAGCTGAAATCAAGAGTCAGATGCTTAATTGACTGAGCCATCCAAGTGCCCCTCTTTTGACTTTTTTAGAGACCACATATAAGTGGTATCATATACTATTTATGTATGGCTTATTTTACCGAGCATGAAGACTTTCAATTTCATTCATGTCACAAATTGCAGTATTTCCTCTTTTTGGCTGAATAATATTCCTATGGGGGAGTGGTTCTTTATCCTTCATCTATTGATGGACACTTAGGTTGTTTCTGTACCTTGGCTATTATGTATAATGCTACAATGAACATAAGAGTGCAGATTTCTCCTCAAAATACTCATTTTGTTGCCTCTGGATGTATACTCAGAAATGGTATTGTGGATCATATGAAAGTTCCATTTTTAAGGAAGCTCCATACTCTTTTCTGTCATGACTATACCAAGTTATGTTCCTACCAACAGTGTACAAGGTTTTCTCCACATGACCCCCAACATTTATCACTTGCCTTTTTGATAAAAGCCATTCCAAAAGGTGTGAAGTGATATTTCATTGTATTTTTGATTTGCACTTTCCTGAAGATTGGTGATTCTGAGTACCTTATCATATACTAGTTGGTCACTGGTCTACCTTCTTATGAAAAATATCTATTTAGATCCTTTGTCCCTTTAAAAAATTAGGTTGCTTCTGCAACTGAGTTGTATGAATACCTTATATACTTTGGATATTATCCCTTATCAGATATAGGGTTTGTAAATATTTCTCCTATTCCATAGGTGGTCTTTTCATTGTGTTGCTGTTTTTCTGTATAGAAAATGTTTACTTTGATGTAGTCTCACTTGTCTAGCTTTGCCTTTATTGTCTATACTTTTGATAACATATCTAAAATATCATTGCTAAGACCAGTGTCAATGAGCTTCTCCTTTATTTTTTTTTTCTTAGTGTCTTATCGTTTCCTGTCTTACAGTGTCTCAGTTAGGGAAGCTTGCTCTGGAGAAGCCACTTCCAAAATGGTGTCTTTGTCATTATGACTAGAGTCTCCCTGCTCCTTGTAGTATTGCCTCCCTTCATGAGTCTCATTGTGTTTTTTTGGTGTCCTGAGCTGCTTCGTGTCTAGGGACTCACACAAAACAGTGGTTTTCTTACCATTTTTTACATGGACTTCTTACATGGTATCAACTCTTCCTGGAGTAATGGTTTCAAAAACAGGTGTTCAAAGAGACCTGGGAAGAAGCTGTAAGACTTCCAAGAACCTATCCATGTTAGTTCCAGAATGTCACTTCTACTTCCTTTTGTAGGTCAAATGTTCCTAAAGCGAACTCAGCTCAAAGAATTGGGGGAGGAATGAATTTCACCTTTAGCTGGTGGAATGGCAGCTGAGTATAGGAATGAAGGGCTAACTGATGGCCCTCTTGGAGACAAATCATAATAGACTGTCTCCTAAAATTATTCCCATCTCATTGGAACATATCCAAATGAGTATTACAAATCTTTCACTTTTCTTTCAAGTACAGCTTAGAATAAAGGCTAGAGGAAAGCATAAACGAAAGTAATATTTAAAAACTGCTTACTAGCAAAGTCCACAATAGCCAAACTATGGAAAGAACCCAGATGTCCATCAAAAGATGAATGGAAAAGAAGATGTGGTATATATATACACAATGGAATACTATGCAGCTATCAAAAGAAATGAAATTTTGCCATTTGCCAAGACGTGGATGGAACTAGAGGGTATTATGCTGAGTGAAATAAGTCAATCAGAGAAAGACAATTTTCATATGATCTCTCTGATATGAGGAATTTGAGAGGTAGGGCAGGATGGCGGGTAGGGAGGGAAAAAATGAAACAAGATGGGATCGGGAGGGAGGCAAACCATAAAAGACTCTTAATCTTTGGCAAAACAAACTCATGGTTGCTGGGGAGTGAGGGGGTAGGGATAGGTTGGCTGGGTTTTGGACACTGGGGAGGGTATGTGCTACGGTGAGTGCTGCGAAATGTGTAAGCCTGATGATTCACAGACCTGTACCCTGGGGCAAATAATACATTATAAGTTAATTTTTAAAAAATTGCTTGCTAGGGTGCCTGAGTGGCTCAGTTGGTTAAGCCTCTACCTTTGTCTCAGAACATGATCACAGGGGCCTAAGATCGAGTCCCAAGTCAGGCTCCATGCTCAGTGGGGAGCCTGGTTCTTCCTCTCCTTGCCACACTCCCTGCTTGTGCTCTATCAAATAAATACAATCTTTTAAAAAATCACTTGCAAAATGCCAGACCCTGAGCTAAGTGTTCTACATGCAGTATTTCGTTTCATTCTTAGAACTCCTTAGGTAGGTCTAATTATTCACTGTATTTTAGTTAGAGAAAATGATGCTCAAAAATTAAGCAGTGTACTCAATGGCACATATGGAGTATGTGGAGTCTCTGAAATTTGAACTCAGATCATCTGCATCCCAAAGTTTATTGTCCCTAGTCAGTACACAAATCAGGTTACAGTTTATGGGGAAGGTGAGATCATGGCTGGAGCTAGAGAAATTCCAGGCAGATTTGTGTAAGTGGGTGGGAGGGAGACAAGAAGGCAACAACATGAGTAGATGCAGAGAAGTGGACTGGCCAGCTGGATCATCAAAAAATTGGACTTTTTGGACTTGGACTAGAATTGGACAGATTGGCAAGAGGCAAGTTTTGATGGCCATGAAAACCAGGCAGAAGAACCTGATCCACTGAGATAGGAGGGCCAGGCAGCCCATTCCTCTAGAGGAAGCCCTTATATCTGACACTCAGAACTTTAGTAGAAAGGTTTGCTTTTCTCTTACCGATCAATTTTCAGAGTATGTTTCTGACATCTCAGTTCCCAGCCATAACTCACATTAAGACTGGAAGGAAAGTTCACACCAATCAATGAGTAGCATCAAACAATGGCCTCACTTCCACCTCAGGGAAGGATTCCCTTATGTGTGTGAAAAACTCCATTCCTTTTTCTCAGAATTGACATTTGGGAGAGGAAAGGGAATTAACTGTCGAGGCAATGTCTAAATCAATTCTTCAACTTTGACCAAACAGTAAGAACTTTTAAGGCAGTATCCTAGGTAAACATATGATCAACAGAACGTCTGTGAAAGTTCAACATGAAGGCATCTTGATACATGACTTTGCAACATAAAGTTTCACACCTCTGGGAAAGTACAGTGTTAAGAGAACCGGCTTCAGAACCAGACTGGCCTGAGTTTAAGTCCAAACTCTACAGCTTACTAACTTGTAAATTTTGGACCTGTCACTTACCTCTAGCAGCCTATGTGACTCATTTAAAAATTCAAAGGACAATGCCTAGACAATGCAGTGAGGATTTAATGAGAACATGCATGGAAAGTGCCTGCACAGGGCCTGGCTTACAGAAAATGCTGTATATATATTAGCTATCTATAGTGGGTCTCAGGTTCCCAGATACCTGATGTGACTTCAGAGTTTAGCACTTGTTCCACTTTTCAGGGATAGGAATGGGAATTCTATAGTAGATGCTATGGTTAGAGTCATGAGACAGAGCCATCTGAAAAGTCAGTTTCCTCGATCACCAAAAATGGAGTGCAGGCAAAGGCTGAGTAAACCTTCTCTTATACTGTTTCAACATAAGGTGGAAGGTACTGTAATACCTCTCTCATGGGGTTATTTTGAATGTTAAATATATAAATCACCCAACAGCACTAGATATAGGAAATATTGTGATATAATAAATGTTTCTTTTAAGACTTTATTTATTTATTTATTTGAGAGAGAGAGAGAGAGTGCGCACACAAGTAAGGGAGCCCAATGTGGGACTTGATCCCAGGACCCTGAGATCAGGACCTGAGCCAAAAGCAGACACTTAACCAACTGAGCAACCCACACACCCCAGGAAATGGTCTTTATATATTATCTATTATCATGTATTTAACTACCGTTGAGTGGTTTCTGTGTGGTATATACTATTCTTGGGGCTTCTTATGAACAGACAGACGGGTCTGTTCATAGAAGACTGGCTCTTGTCAGACATACAAGACTTGCTACCCATTGTTCCAGTAGGTGACTGAAAGTATTGACTAGGCACAGATTGTCTCCTCCTGAAGGTTCCACATCAATATCTAAGCTTCTAGAGGCCCCTTCAAACCAGAAGAGGATGCTTATAGTCAGGATGTCCAAAACATAACATGGCCAGAGGGAGAGTCTGATTCAGGCTGAAGAATAAAGCAAAAAGATGAAGCCAGGTAAATATGTCAGATGTCATGCAAAAGATAGAAATGAAAGGTAAGGATATATAAGGAACAAAGCATATGCTAGGTCAGGTCAGAATGAAGGTCATGGTCAATGTGGGTATTTGTGGATGACTTTAATGTGATACTGGCAGTATTATGCGAGAGGGGATCTTCTGACTGCACATGATTGAGCTGGACCAGACTCATAATGATATTTATACTTTTCTTCTCTTTTTAAAAATGAGGTCAAAGCTCAGGTCTTGGAGAATGTGAAAACAGAAGTTTTTAAAAAATAATTGGTCACCAAGCTGTTTATATTTTCAACTGCCTTTGGAGAACAACCAAAGTCTAAACTTGTTGACCTTCAAAGCATACGAGGGATTAGACATGATTTATGCTGAGAAACAAGCCATATGGCATTGAAAGATTTCATTCAGATGCGAGTCTTAGGTGTGTGTTTTCACTGGAATGCCTCAAGCATTTTACTTGCTGACAGAGACTATAAATGGACTAGTGAGGTAAGATAGCCTTGCTGATACCAAGGCTGTTTAAGAGCAGTGTGGTTAATATGCCTTCCTCCACCTGTGGTTCTTCACATTAAATACAAAGTGGAAAAGGTGAAAATGACTGACTTTGAGATGATCTTGAATTAAATGCTCTTTGTAAGGAAAGAAGGGAGTCTTAATTCAGAGGCATTATTTAAATAACAGAAGTGAAGGCTTCACCTGTAGCAAATGAGGAAAACTGATGGCAAACAGTTAATTTAACAAGTGCCAGTAGGATTAAATAGGATAAATAAATGTTCAAGCCAATCACTACAGAGAAAAGAAAAACACCAGGTAGGTTCATGGCACTGGACAGGCCATGAAGACGAATAACAAGAAAAGAATAACAAGAAATTGTTATTTAAATTTTTGGCTTATCAACTGATCAAGGTCAGTCCCTTTATATTGCAGTAAATTTATAGGACAGAACAGAATACCCCCATTCCCAACCCCCCCCCAAAAAAGGGTACTCTTGGCTTCATTTGCCTTCTTATTTAATCTTGATTCCATCATCCATCATTATAACAACTCCCCGACAAATCCACTTAACTCCAATGTCCAATCATTCCCTTCTCCATCTTCTGCTAGAAAAATATCAGCCCAGATGAACATCATCTGCCATATCCAGGTTTTTAACTGAGCAGATAAATGTTACCAGATAGCCTCATGAATGGAGCTATTTTCACTTTAACTCCTATATATCCCCACAAGGCACTCAACGCACAACAGTAATCCTATAGTTTCTTGAGTACATTGGATTTCCCATTTTCTGAGAATACCACTTCACGCCTTCTCCCATCTTCGCACAGTTCCCACATATTTTTCTTCCATTGGTGATGAGCACCCCTCCTGTTGCTTTGAGAGGTTAGAAATCACTAGGAAAAACTTCCTTGTCTTTCAACAACCAAAGGACCAAACTCACTTACCCTTACAATCTGGAATCCACTCCTACTTCCCTCCAGTCACCATAGGGGTCAGTCCCTCTTCCTCTCAAAGCCAGCTCCCTGCCCTCATGCTGTATAATTCATCCCTTTTCCTACAGGAGTCTCTCTTTTTCCTCTGTCCTGGTTCATTTTCCTTAGCCAACAAATATACTCTGGCATCTCCCATCATAAAAATCAACAAATAAAACCAAAACCCTTCCTTGGATCCTCATATTCTCTTGAACACAAACCCATTTCTCTGTTCTCTTTTATATTAAACTTTTCAAACGTGTTATTTACACATGCTGACCCCACTTTCTAACCTTCACCTCAGTCTTCTTTATTAACAGTCCAGCTTCTCCTCATTTGCTCCACTGAAACTGCTCTTGTCAAGGTCTCTAGTGACTTCCATTTTGCTGAAGCAGTGCCCTCATCTTCATGACGCTGGCAACAGCCTTCAGCCTAACAGTCTCTTCTTTCACGTGTATCCTCCCCTTTCAGCTTTCATGGCAATATTGTCCCCTGCCTTGCCTTCTATATCACAAGCTACTCATTCTCAGTATGACTGCTAGTTCCTGCATACTGAATAGATCTCTATTCCCTATGGTCCCCAGGGCTTGGTCCTGGCCTCCTGCATTAGACAGAAGGTATTTTATCAATTTCCAAAGAGTTAGATCCCTTGTTTATGCTAGTAACTTCCAAAATTCTATCTCCATTCCAAACCTTTCTTCTAACCTCATTCACGTATTCCATTTGATGTTATTCTTCTTCTCTACCTGTAAGTCCCACAGACATCTCACAATTAATATAAATAAGATAGAACTCTTGATTTTTCCACCCCCCACTCTGTTTGCACCCTTGGTCTGTCATCCCCACATCAGTAGATGATAACACCATCTACACTGTTGTTTAAGCAAGAACCTCAATGGTCATCTTTCATCCTTACTTTTCCTTCACTTCCCATGTGAACTCAGCAGCAAGTCCTGTCAATTCAATCTCTAAATATCCTCTAATCTGTCTACTGTCACAATCTCCATTGGCTGGCACCTCCTTGGCCTAAGCCACTGTTTCTACTTGGATGACTTCATCTATTCATGCCCTTCTCCCAGCCATTTACCATGTAACACCTAAAGAGGACCCCCCCCCCTTTTTTAATTACGTTCAGTTAGCTAGCATATAGTACATTATAAGTTTTTGTTGTAGTGTTCAATGATTCACTAGTTGTGTATAACACCCAGTGCTCCCACTTAAAAAGGAAATCAGCCTTGAACATAAAATAAACTGCAAGTCCCTGAATAATGCAGTCCCTTCTTCTTCTTCTTTTTTTTTTCTAAAGACTTTTTTAATTTTTTTCACAGACAGAGATCACAAGTAGACAGAGAGGTAGGTTGGGGGTGGGGAGCAGGCTCCCCACTGAGCAAAAAGCCTGATGCGGGGCTCGATCCCAGGACCCTGGGATCATGACCTGAGTCAAAGGCAGAGGCCTTAACCCACTGAGCCATCCAGGCACCCCTCCCTGCTTGATTCTTTCACCCTCATCTTACTAAATGCTCCTGTTACCTAGTATGCCATAGCCACCCTGGTAGATATACTTCAAACATGCCAAGCTCATTCCAACCATATAGTTTTGTCTGTGCTATTCCCTGAACCTAGGCATCACTTAGCCATTTGTTTTGTTTTAGGTCTCAATTTATTTATTTTTTATAATTATTTTATTTTATTTTTTATTATTATGTTCAATTAGCCAGCATGTAGTACATCATTAGGTCTCAATTTAAATGCTTCTTTTCTAGGGGCACCTGGGTAGCTCAGTCATTTAGGCATTTGACTCTTGGTTTTGGTTGGGGTCATGATCTCAGCGTCCTGACCTTGAGCTCTGTGTAGGGTTCTGTGTTCAGCACAGAGTCTGCTAGTCCCTCTTCTCTGCTCCTCTTCTTCCTCTCTCTCTCAAATAAATAAATAAAATTTTGAAAAATGTTATTTTCCCAAAGAAGCCTTTCAAGGCCACTTTCTTCCTAAAATGAGTCTCACTCTTTCTCTGTTCAGCCCCACATTTGCTTCCTTGATGTGAATGATGAAGGGAAAGAAACCCCCAGATAATAGGGAGCATATTCATCCTGTCCATCATTATATGGTCAACATCTACCATAAAGCAATCACCTAATAATATATTTCTGAAATGAATGAGGAAGCTTTTCAGGAACCTAACTCATACAGTGTTATCAATAGGAACAGAAGTTTCTTTTCATATTTCTCACACCCAGCATACTGTCATCACTAGACAAGCAGGCCTAACTATTCCCCTAAACTCACATAAGTAAAAATGTCAAGTCTGCCAACCTATCTCTCAGTATTGGTTGGTAGAGATATTGAGAAATCTGTTCACCCATTTATAGGGAGTTACACATGTATATTGTAGTCCTGGAATTCAATCAAACTCAAATACTAACTATTCAAGAGGTAGCACAAACCCCACAGGTTATGGGTTCAATTCACAAGACTGCTTAGATATCAGCCACAGAGAGGGTGACTATGCTATCTGCCCTTCTGTCTTGCTGACCTCAAATATTGGAGTTCTTACAATTCCCCCCCAGGTTCGATAGTTCAATAAAATTATTCACAGAACTCATGAAAATGCTTTATTTACATTTCCCTCCTTATTATGGATGGTACAACTCAGAAACAGCCACATGGAAGAGATACACAGAACAAAGTATGAGGCAGGAGGGTATAGCTTAGCATCAGGCAATCTGAGGAGATGACAGTGGGAGAGAGACAGAGCTTCCAAGACCTCTCAGGGCATGCTTTCTCCTAGCATGCCTTTGGTGTTCACCAATCCAGAAGCTCCCTGAACCTCACCACCTAAGAATTTCTGCTGAAGTTTCATGACACACACATGATAGGTTGAGTTACTGGGCACTGGTGATTGAACCTCGGGCCCCCTCTTCTCTCTCCAGAGGTTGAGGGGCGGAACTGAAAGTTTCAATCCTCTCATTAAACGTTTGGGGTTTCTGGTAACCACCTCTGTCAGGAAGTTACCTAGGGGAACTGCCCTTGTTCACTTCAATAGCTTAAACTCAAGTGTAGCAATCACTATGAATAACAAAATACACTCCTATTACTAAAAAAATTTCCATGGTTTTAGAAAATCTGTGCCTGCAACTGGGGACAAAGACCAAGTATGTATATTTTCATCACACCACAGTAGTAAAACACTTCTGGATATGCACAGACTAGAGTGCTGAAGGTTATAAGAAACAACATCTGGAACAGATGATTTATGACAGGGCTTTTGTTCTATAGCTAAGATAAAAGTACAAATGTTTCTGGCATGTCTAGATGGATGTTATTTGCTAGATTAGGTTTCAATAGTAAATGAAGAACTGCCATTTTCTGGAGTGTTGCTAAATTAAGGATAGCTGAATAAGATGTATTTTTGACAGTAAATAACTTCCATAATTAAAAAAATGTTTATGAAGAAAATAAGCATATTAATTAAAGTACAATATACTTTAATATTTAAATATAGGGTGGCATCTCTGATTAGAATTTTTTTTTTTTTACAGTTTCTGGGATAACATTACATAGATAAGGGTGCCTGGGTGGCTCAGCGGGTTAAGCCTCTGCCTTCAGCTCAGGTCATGATCTCAGGGTCCTGGGATCAAGTCCCGCATTGGGCTCTCTGCTTGGCAGGGAGCCTGCTTCCTCCTCTCTCTCTCTGCCTGCCTCTTTGCCTACTTGTGATCTTGCTCTGTCAAATAAATAAATAAAATCTTTAAAAAAATTACATAGATAATGCCAAACTTGAAATTCATTCATCACATATTCTTAGTAAGCTAATATAGGCAAGACGTCAAATCCACAGAAGCACATATGGCTACATTGATGTGAATAACTTTAAAAATCAGGATTTTTTAAATGAGGACTTTTAAATTATAGTATACTATACATCATTTTGTAATGAGACACAGCAAGACCATGACAACCTTTTTTTAACCATCTCACTACAAAAGTGGAAGATAAAATAGACATTCTTCTCTTACAAAAATATAAAAGTGCAAAATTTGCTAATCCTTTCCATAATGACAAGGGGCTACAAGTTTTACTTTACCTGGCAAACAAACATTTCCAAAATATAAATTTATGATCTATCTCTTAATCATAACATTGAGATCTTAATAATGTGTGCAGAGAAGACTGTTTGATTAAAAAAAAATTCCATTTTGAATAGGGAATTTAGAAAACAGATACTTGGAAATGTCTCCACTGTTTCCTGACTCTGTAGCTCAACATAACCATGTGCCACCTATCAAAACTCTCATACCTGCATACTTTAAAAAAACTAGAAACAGAATGTATTCATTTTCTATTGCTATGTAACAGATTTCAGAAGGCAGTTTAAAACCAAGTCTGCACGTTTTTCTTCTCACATTTTCCCTGGATCTGGAGCTAGGGCAGTGTTTCAGGTCTACTGCCTTGGGTCTCCCAACGCTGCATTTAATGTCTCAGCTGGACTGCACTTTCATCTGGGAGCTCAACTGGGTAAGAATCTGCTTCCAAGTTCATTCAGGTTGTTGGCAGAATTAATTTCCTTGTATGACTGAGGATACAAGCTTTTTCTGGCTGCTGGCTAGAGAAGGCCTGCAGACCCAGAAGCTGCCCATGGGTTCTTGCTATGTGGGCTTCTTTAACATGGCCACTTGTTTCCTCCAGGCCTCAAGGAGAGTCCCTCATACTAGTATTCTAAGACAGAATCTTATATGACCAAAGAGAATCATGAGACTGACATCCTACCTCCTTTATAATATTCTATGAGCCAGAAGTAAGACATATATTATGCCCATACTCAAGGGAGGGGGATTATTACAAAGACATAAATTTAGGAGGGGTGAAACCATTAAATGTTACCTTGGGAACCTATGAGACACAAAATTTTCTAATCACTCCATAAAGAGTTATAGTGGGCTTTGAATCTACATGTTGAAAATATAGGCATGCAACTCAACCAGCCACTAAGTGATATCAGGGAAGTAGAAATTTACATGTTGAATTACTGCAAAGACTTGCATAATTGGCAGATGGGACTGAAAAAAGGAGTATGATCTCAAGTGCAACCAATAATGTGCTTCTTCAATTAAGATCTATTTATCTCAGGGAGATACCATGTTTTTCAGCTTCGACAGCCATTAAAACCAAGTGTCAAAATGCACTAGTAATAGACCTTTGAATTGCTATGTTACAAGTCATATAAATGTCAAATCAAGATTTTCAAATTTAATGAGACTTATTTTATCACATCATATTTAGTAATACTAGTTAGAATTTTGGAATTATCACTCAATAAAAATTTTAAAGATGTGCTTATTAGGTAAAAAGTGAACAGGTATCCCAACATAGGCATATTTATTTCTTTAGAAATTGTATGCATGGATTTTACTATAAATCCATAAAGCACATCCTTGTATTTTTATTTGTACCTCATTTGATTTGTGTTTTAAAATGTCTGTATCAAATTTATGACACAATGCATTTATTCATACTTTTCCTAAAAGGCATATACCATAAAACAAGTTTGGAACCCACTACTCTCACTCTGCACTGTCTAGTTCAGTATCCACTAACCACATGTGGCTACTGAGCACTTGAAATGAAGTTAGTCCGAAATAAGTTGTCCTGTAAATAAAATACACCCAAGATTTCTAAGGCTCAGGGAAAAAAAAGTAAAATACCTTATTTGAATTTTTATATTAATTATGTGTTGAAATAATAATATTTTAAGATACACTGGGTGAAATATATTGTCAAAATTGGTTTTATCTGTTTCTTTTAGGCTTTTTTTTTTTTAATGTGGCTATGAAAATAATTAAAATTACATACATGGCTCACATTCTGTCAATTGCATAGCACTGCCCCAGAAGGTCTGACAGTGCTAGAAAAAAGATAAGCCTTGTTAGTTGTATTTTCTGGACTAAGCAACAATGAGATTAATTTAAGTGAGTTGTGGGGAAGTTCTGGCCTCACCTGAACCAATTTGGCTATGCTTCATGTTCTTGTAGTTCATTTTTTTCCCCTCATTCACCAGTAGTGATTAGTGTCAGGTTTCAGTATCATTAATGGTTGTAGAAGGTTCTAAAGAGATGAACTGATTTTCTCTCTGGACTGTACTTTGCTCTATTTGCCATCACCAGATGAACTGATACTACTTCCTCTGACAGCACAGCAATTTAGATATGGATTTTAGAATTAATGGCTAAGTACCCTCAAGGAAATACCTCAATAGCAGGTGTATGTTTGCAGAAATGGACTTAGATCAATGTGGTATAGTGATTTCCCTTTATTAACTATTAGTAATACTGTACCATATATAGAGCAAATAGGTAAATTCTGCCAAGTACTTGAGGTATACTTTTCAAAAACTTGCCTTATAATTAGTTTATGATGTCACAATTTTAACTAAACCACTCTCAGCTCTGATGACTTCCTTTGCAAACTGATTTATTACCCACTACTCCATTAAGAAATATACAACCTCAGGTCCACCCCCCCACCATCTCCACACACACCTCTGAATTTCAGAAGGGATCCTCTCTCAAGAAATCTTGCAGTAACCATCCCAAGAAGGCAATTTTGACCCTCCATTTCCTTTCTGAAAGACCCTCACACTGAGCTTTTTCCTGTAGTTGGACTCTCTTTGAGCTGCTATTAAACTCTAGAAGCCCATGATAATGTTCTTCCAGGAGGAATTCTAATAAAGTCTAGCTGCTAAATTCTTCCTTGCTGAGCCAATGCCTATTTTTCTACAACTGCTGATTATTGGCCTTCAGTCCTCCATTTAGGGATATACAGAACACACCCCTTCTTTTGCAGATAATTCTATTATTTCTAAATCTCTTCTCTGGGTTACCCAGTTTCTTTAAGTATTTCTCCAAGTAGTTGTCTTATTCCTTAAACTAATATTTCTCAGATGCTGTATTAGTCTGCTCAGGCTACCATAACAAAACACCACAGACTGGGTAAAACAACAAAATTCATTTTCTTACAGTTCTGGAGGCTGGAAGTCCAAGATCAAGGTGCTCTCAGGGTTGGTTTCTCCTGAAGCTTTCCTTCTTGACTTGTACACAACCATCTTCCTGCTATATCCTCACATGGCCTCTCTTTATGTGTTCATCACTCCTGGTGTCTTTTCCTCTTCCTTAAAGGATATCAGCCCTACTGGATCAGGGATACACAATTATGACCTCACTTATCCTTAATTACTTCCTTAAGAACCCTATCTCCAAATACAGTTAGACTGGGGATTACAGTTTCATCATTAGTTTGGGGGCAATGCAATTTCTAATAGGTGCTTACACGAAAACAGAAAGCAGAAAATAGAACAAAACCCTGGTAGTACATACCTGTATCATGGTTTCAAATCTCTTCAAAATGTCTTTAAGGGATAAAGAAACTAGAATCAAACCCAATATTGAAATGGGACCTGAGCAATATGGGGTGGGACTATCTGTTCTCTCTTTATGGAATCCATAACCCCATTTCTTTAGCCCAAGATAGTATTCACCTTGTAGCAGATCTAGGCTCTTCCACCTCCACAGTAGGTAGATAGCTCTGGGAAGCTGAAGGTAATGTCTTTTAGTTTTTTTTCCGGCCTGTATGACGACAAACACTGTGCCCCACCTACAAAGAATGGTGCTGATCAACCAGAGCTGGCTTCCTGGCACTGTGCTCTGTGCCCTCCACTTAATGTTCCACTTATGACAGTCTTGAATCTTTTGAAAAAGTGCCCTCACATATTCATTTTTTCCTGAACCCCACAAATTATATGACTGGCTTTTTTAAAAGAAACATTTATGAAGGGTCAATTACACTACAAGTCCATATGACCTTGGTATCATCCCAGGTTCTGCCATGACCTAGCTAAATACAAAGGTCCTCATTTACCTCTCTACCTGAAAGATCCTCTCTTGTAATTCAAAAACTATGAACATTGTATCAGCAAAAGGTTTCAGTAGAAGACATCTACTATTTTTGCCTGCCACACATCCACTCCCCAATTTTCTTCAAGAACACTTCTTACTCACTCTCTGTCCAAGTGAATGCTAGGTTCAAGTGGCTGACCTTACTTCACCCCACAAAACCCTGCTCCAGGGTGACCTTCTGGCTCAGACCTGGCCAATCAGCATGGTTTACCACCTTGGAAAAGCTGGAACTGGTCCAGAAATAGGAATGTGGCCCAATCTAGGCCAATGGGATTAAACCATAGGATTTTTGTGTACTGTTGGGGGTCGTGGTGATCTCTTCTGGTACTGCTTAGAGGACAACGTAGGCCTGGGGATGCTAGGGAATCCCCTTGCTTCCAAGAAGAGTAGGTAACCCGCCTGAGTATGGAGTCATCCCAGAGGAAGATGCCTTAAAAGATAAAGAGAGTGAGACCAAGTCCTGAGGACATGGTGTGAGCCCCTGAGCCTCTGGATGAGCAACTGTCCCTTCAGCCTGAACATATAAGCTATGAGAGCCAATCAAGGCTCTGAGCCTACTGCTTTGGGTGTCTGTCCCTTGTAAAAATGGGGATTGCTCACCACAATTGTGTAGCAGAGTGCTACAACATAAAAGATAGTGACTTAGTAAAGGAAAGAGTGCTTGTCCATGAAAATCATTACAAGATGTATATGTAAGTGGATCAAGATGAGAAATTTCTGAAAATATGCAAATAATTTTCTTATAGATATATTTCAAGGCTCCAGCAGTCACTAAGAACTTGGAAATGTGGCTTACTGGAAAATCACTGTGCAAATATCACTTTTAATGACTGCCAAAGCCATCCTATTTGAGCTAATGAAAGGCAGGATCTAGGACAAACTTCTAGGAAATAGCTTCTGAAATTCAAAGTTACCTTTTAAATATGGAAATTTGACTTTAATATAAATATATGTTTTATTTATTAAATTAAATATCCCCTTATGTGACAAATAAAGAATGAGGTAGTAGTCTTTGCTAAATAACAACAATAAAAAAGAACTTAAGCTTGAAACAGTTCACCTATACCCCACATACTATATAATCATGTATGTTGAGAGATAATAAAATAGATTAATTGAACTGTATCTTTAAAATGCTATTATTACTTTTATATTGTGCTGTTTAAAATACTTTTTTGAAACAAAAACACTAATTCAGTAAGATATGCATCCCTGTTTATTGTAGCATTATTTATAATAGCCAAGATCTAAAAGCAGCCTAAGTGTCTACCAACAGCTGGATAAAAATGATGTGGTATATATACCATGGAATACTACTGAACCATAAAAAATGAGATCTTGGCATTTGTGACAACATGTATGGACACAGAGGACATTATGCTAAGTGAAACCAGAGAGAAAAAAAAATACCCTATAATTTCACTTATATGTGGAATCTAAGAAGCAGACAAAACAATTGAACAGACAAAAAAGTTGAAAAAGACCCATAAATACAGTCAACAAATTGAGATTGCCAGAAGGGAAGGAACTGGAAGGGTGAACAGAATGGTCGAAGGGGAGTGGAAATATAGGTTTCTAGTTATGGAATGGGTAAGTCACTGGGATGAAAAGTACAGCATAGGGGGGCACCTGGGTGGCTCAGTGGTTTAAAGCCTCTGCCTTCAGCTTGGGTCATGGTCCCAGGGTCCTGGGATCGAGCCCCACATCAGGCTCTCTGCTCGGCAGGAAGCCTACTTCTCCCTCTCTCTCTCTGACTGCCTCTCTGCCTATTTGTGATCTCTCTCTGTCAAATAAATAAATAAAATCTTTAAAAAAAAGTACAGCAAAGGGAATAGGGTCAATGGTATTTTAACTGCTTGTACGGTAATAAATGGAGGTGAGCAAAGCATAATCTAAAGTTGTCGAATCACTATTGTACACCTGAAACTAATGTAACATTGTGTGTCAACTATACTTCAATTAAAAAAATGCTTTTTTGGTCCCAGTGGAGAAGAAAGTCTGCAAGGCTGCCTTTGCGATGTGAGACCACAGTTTTTAATAAATAGTCACAGGATTGTACGAAGGAGGCAAAGAGAAGAGTGATTCAGTGTGAAGAAAGTATGGATAGTTGCCATCACCCTAGTGAGATGGACACCTCATAAAGTTAGGAGATCTTTGTCCTCAGAGGCATTCGAACTGAAGTTACGTGATCTCTGTAGAGAACAGGAGAAAGGTCTACGTAGCTGATTATTTGATAGTTCTCTAATTCTGCATATCTTGGGAGAAGGCACAGGGAAATACTGGTAACCTAAATTCACAGGTTAAACTGTACACATTACTCTGATGGTGAATGGAAGAGAGGAGAAATCAGACACTCGTGCAGCTCTGAGTCCCTCCAAAAGACTGCAATTACTGATTTGGGGATCTAGCATGCCCACGTTGGCTCCCTCCTCTCCAGCACCTAGCAGAGCTCTTGGCACAAAGTGAGCACACAATAACTACTTGCTAAATGATTTAACAAGTTGAATATATAATGAATTCATCTCTCAGAAGTCAGAAGCTCAGTTTCTCCTGCATTTATTTTGCTCCATATCTTCTTCATTTAAAAATTTATTATGTAATTCCTTGTGGCCTATCACATTACTCACCTTGCACCATATTATTTCACCTGTCATCTGTTTATGAAGACATAAGACATCTTCTAAGATGGATCGTGAGTTTTCCAAAGCAGCTCTTACATTCTTTTATAAGCCTCTCACATTCAAATGTGCAAAGCAAGTTAATGACAATGTTCATGGAGACCACAAATAGTTTGCACAAGCAGTTCTGCTTCCTCTTTATGAGGGTCCCTAAGCCCCACCAGGGTATTGTAAACTTCCTTCTCTAAGTCCCAGAATATCTCAAGTCCCCAAATTTAGTTGCCTTCTATTTTGTTTTTCAATTGTCAACATGGTAGACTTTAAAGGTGGACCCAAATGCAAAGGGGTTAGCATATCATTGGGAGTAAAAGGTAGTGTTGAGGAACTTAGGGATGGTCTAAGTCAACTTTCTCATTTGAGTATGAGTAACCAACACCAAGTCCCCAAGTGAAAATGTTTACTGAAGGTCACAGAGCAACAGCAGGAACTCAGAGATCCTGACCCAGAAACTTTCCTTATGGACATTACACACTCCTGGATCAAGGACATTGCATTGAAAGAAGGAAGGAAGGAAGGAAGGAAGGAAAAAAGGAAGAAAGGGAGGGAGAGTTGGGGGGGGGGAGAGAGATAGCAAGAAAGAATGAATATTACTTTCTATTAACTGCATTTAAAAATTTCAAACATTCCTAATGCTACCATCAGCAAACACAAAAGAAGAGGATTGCCTTGAGTATAAAATGCTCAGGTATTATGCTTCCCCCTTTTCCATAAATCAAAGACATAAAAGACTGGATGTTGGGACTTGTACCACACAAGCCCTTTTTAAAGCAATTGAAAGATTTTATCATACTCTCTGAAAGTTACCGATTGCATAAAAAAAAAAAAACAAAACTATTTCTCCCTTTGAATTTAAAAACTCCAGATAATTTTACCCTTTAATGCTAAACTGCTGCTTTTGGACTCAAACTGCAGTACAGACTGGAACACCACTCTCCCGGCACACATATTCCTGAGGGGGCGGGAGCCTGTAGATTATCTGTCTCAGCAGTTGCAACTCACCCTTCAATTACTGCCTTGAATCGTAATTAGTACTGTAGTTTATCAACTCCTAGAGGAAAGCAACTGGCCCTCATTCTGACTTCCTAAACACTTCAATCACTCTAAGTATCTCTTCCACTGAAAGCCCTCCAAAGACTTGAAAATGAACTCAGTATCAATGCAAGGTCCTCACCACAGCCTATAGAGCATTACAATATCTGGCCCTGCCACCCCTTTGGCCTCGGCTCATGCTGTTCTCCCCTCACTCACTTGGCTCCAGATGCCATGGCCCTCTGCCTTGTCCTTGAACTTGCCAAGCATGCTCAGTGCTGGACTGGGGCTCCCCTTCCCTGTATGCTGTGCGCCTGGAACCCTTTGCTCCCCGATTTTCAGATACGGAGCCCTACTCATCATGAGGGTCTTGGTTCAAATATCTCCTTGGAGTGGTCTTCAAAGCACAGTCTATTGCATCCACCCTTCTTTCTTTTTGCCCAAGGGCAACTTACTTTCATTTGCTAATGACCAAACATACATCAAATAACAGCAGAAGCTGAAGTGCCAAGTAAAGCCATTTCTTGCCAAGAGCAAACAATGAAGAGCAACCTGGACATCACCTTTGGGCTGAGGTGGTTCCAGCTCTGACTACAGGTACTTCACCTACAAGTTAAAAAGCCTGAAGGTGAAACCATTTACTGCTAACAGCTAAGAGTGATCCATGAGAAGGAACAAGCAGCTGGTGGTATTTTTTTCTGTAGAACCTTTCAACAACTGAAGTTATCATGTATATTTATTTATTTTTTTGTTTGGTTAATGGCTGTCGGGCTCCTTCAGAATGTAAGTTTTATGAGAACAGAGATCTCATCCTGTTCACTCCTTTATTTCCGACTCCTATAAGAGTACGCATGTACTCCTACATTGAGTATATATGCACCCCTTCTCCCATGCAGTGTCTTCTGACATGATGTCATACACGAGAGCCTAAGATAATTTGAGAAAGAGAGAAGATGGCCATCTAGTTTATAGTGAAGATTTTATAAATATGATGGCCTCCAATACATGGCTGATAGGTTATTTAGACAGTTATCTATGTCCCTAGGTACCACTGTTATTGTAAAAATTATGATAGAAAAATTTTATGCAGAGCCTAAAGTAGTTCCTGTTTTAAAAATTTCCCCCTTTACATTTGGATGTACCTATGGTATATGGCAGAAAGAGCACTAGCTTAGTTTGAAATAGGAAATAGGTTTAGCTCATGTGGACCAATGTGAATTGATAGATGATAACTGTCTGGGGGACTAAGGTAAAGGTACTCTAAGAATAAACCCAAATTCACAACGTCTGCTCTGCTGTTTGGGAAGTGGCTATGTGGGTGATGATGAGTTCCAAGGCTTTCCTGTTCTGATGGATTGCCTTCTGTTGCACAAAAGCAGAGTGCTGTACATAGGAGCTCTGGGAAAGTGGCTTAATTGAATTATGCAACCACCCAGACTAATTAAATCCAATAGGATTTTCACTTTCTCCTTGGGGCAATAATAAAGAAACTGACATGGCTCCACCATTTTTAACATGCGACTGGACACATCAGAACCTCTCCAAGCTCCAAGCTTCAGTTCTCTCAACTCTAAACTAACTCAAATAATTTCAATGTGCTTGAATCATTAAGGAAACAAGTATCTAATCAAAATCTACATAATTATGTTATACAAATGCATGGTTCTTTGAGAGCCTCTAGATGCTATTCTCTTCCTATGTGTCCTGAATTTTTTTTAGCTTCTTGCAACTTTGGGGTGCTGCCATGTGGTCCCTTGTCTCCCCTAGTGGTCACCTGTGTCATTTTAAAGTGGGCTCCAAGTTTCAATGTGTACCTAAGACAAAGGCTCTCAGATATTGCTTAATACCACCCAGGTGAGGGGTCCCAGGCCTTACTTTGCAAATTTCTTTCCAAATCTGGGAAATTGTTTTGGACCATGTCTTGAACGACAAATTATTAGCTGGGAAGCTGATAAATTTATTGCCTAAATTCATGCTGGGAAAGTAAACAATAGTTTCTCAGGGATTAAAATTTTAGGCTTGAAACTCTGTATTTTGGAAGGACTATGTGTATTTTTCTGTTCCTAAGTGTGTGTGCCTTTCATCTTCTGGACAGTGTTCAGACTTGTTACCAGTTTTTTATAAAACATTCAAAAGGAAAAAGAGAAGAAAGGCACTAGGGAAACAGAAACAGAGCAAAGTGTTAACAAATTCTTTAAGAAGTCCAGAGCCACAAGGGAGAGGAAACCAGGAGAAGGCTCTGTTGCCTGACAAAAGATGGAAAATCACCGAACCATAATAGACCTCACTTGCATTGACACACGCTAACTGAAGTGAACAGCTGCGGTGAGGTTGCCGAGCATCTTATTTCAGAGTTTGGCAGTGAACCGAACTCTATTTGCAAAGCAGACAGCTATGACAGCATTTTACAGGTCCAACACACAGCAAAAATGGACTCCCTCAGCCCCATGACTGAAGTACTGCAATAGGCCATTACTTTTGTTAGACACTTGGCTTTTAGGGAAGGACACCCACTGACTCTCCTTTCATATCATGAATTTGAGACAGTTAGTGTGAGCCTACTGCTTGATTCTCTTCAGCAGAGTCAGGATTCTAACTGAGCAGCACATTTTGGCAGGTGACAGGCTATATAGGACGCTTTGCCCACCCAACCCGAGAAATAATGCAGGAAAGAATTTACATAGCAGAGCTACTTCTAAAAGTTAACGTTCCCTGCATGCTTACTCAGTGTCAATCACTGTGCTGAGTCCTTTCCCAAAGCTCACATGATTTAATCCTCACAGTAACCCTCTGTGGTTAGTACTATTGTCTCCATTTTGCAGGTGGGGACTGAGGTTGGAGACATGAAGTCATCTGCCCCAAGGCAGAGTTCCTCAGTTACAGAGCCAGGGTTGCAATCCAAATGTGTCCAACACTCAAGCTGGGTTATTCCCGTGAGCTCCTATTGTCACCATTATCTTAGAGCTATGTGTGGGGGTTTCTGCATCCTTTTTCTGCTCTGCATGTTTCAGTGTTTGGCTTCAGAGTTTAGCATCGTATCACAGTGTTCCCATTTGTCTCCGAATGCTCTCCTATGATTGCTGATGCCGCTCAAAATTTTGTCAACTGGTTTGTTGGGTGATTAGTTTTTTCAAGAAGTTCTCTCCTCTGTGGGAAGTGTGCCCTGTGGGATAAGAAAACCTGTGGAAGTAGGAAGGGGGGTGCTGATTTCCACTCCAGGTCTTTGGGAGGACAAAGAGGCTTGTGCACCCAAAGGAAAGGGTGAGCTTTAAGGGGGATCATTCCATGTTCCCTGCTCTCTAAGGGGGTTCCACAATTTCCACTGGGAGCATTAACTTTTCTAATTATGAAATCTAGTGGATATGAATGGGAAAAAATTACACTCTGTTTTTACTAGCCTCTCTGAAATTTAGTATGCCATACAATTATAGATGTTGGAAATGAATCAGAGTGGTGTAAGTAGTCCCAATGATTTCGTCACCAACAGAGTTCAGATATTTTCATACCACCGGTCAGATGTTGTAGTATTATATCATTAATGCCAAAAACTTCTTTGAAAATTGTGGTAGTTACAAGACCCGCCCACTAGATTTTGTTATTTAATGTGTGTGTTACTATATCGTAGTTAAAATTTTTTTGACTATTGCATTTAAATATGATCGATTTCCTTTGAATCTTTTTTATTATTTTTAATTACAAAACATTATCTTCTGAGAAGAGACATCTATAAGCTTCACCAGATGGCCAAAAGGGATGCATGGCATGAAAAAAGGTAAGAGGTTCTTCTTCACTCATTTAGAAGTATTTTATATTACTTATTTAATCTGTACTTGACCACTTTAAGATGGGTATTAGTTATTATTAGTCTCCATCACTTAAAAGATGAGGAAACTGAGGCATGGGGTATTAAGGAAGTTTTCCAAGGTAAGTACAATATTTACTGAGTGTTTGTCATGCAGAATCTTTGTTGCCAGCTCAGCGACACTCTCTTCCCTGTCTGTACTCTCTGTTCTCCCAGAAGAAGCCAGGGAAAGATATTCTCCCATATCCCTCAAAAGGAAGATTTTCGGTGAGACCCTGCTAAAGAGTGGCACCGTGTAAGACATGGAAGGTGGATGAAAAGCTGAAACTATTGTTTCCTCCAACATTAGCAGACACATATGCAGGAAGTTGGCTGATTTGAGGTTTGGGGCATTCTAATGTGATTCATGTACTTAGATGCTTCTGGGAGCTTTGATGGCTATTTATTAGAGAAATGTCTAGTTTCATGATCTTAGGAAAGCCAACAAGGTTTTTGTCTGACCTTCCTTTCCAAGTTCTTTCTCCAAAGATTCTGTAAATCACTGTGGTCAGTTCCATTGTGTTCAATTCCTTCCAGTTTGAAATACCCAGAAGGGTTTCTGTCCTCACTGAAATATACGCCTACTATGAGCCAGGAACATACAGGTTAATAGCCTGAGATAAAATAGTATGTCATTCAGAATTCTAATAGGAAAAAGATGGGGGTAATTGAAGAGCACTTAGCCAAAGGACTGCTCCTAAATGTATGACAGAGTTTGAGGGAAACCTACAAGGGATAACAAGTAACCCAGTCTTGCAGGGGAAGGCTGTGCTTACTTGCTGTCAGCAAGGAAGGATAAAGAAGTTATAGCATCACAGAGAAAGACCGAGCTAGTTACAAGAGAAGTTCCTTTCCCCAGAAGTTGTGGCGCAGGAAGGAAAGGAAACAGGGGAGAAAACATCCCAACACTTCTCTCTCTCCCAACTCTCTTATCTCCAGCTAATACATACTATATAAGCCAAATCTGGCCTGAAAGCAAGGGCAGGGAAGTCTGGCTATGACTGTGAACTGGGATCCATTTCCTGGGGCACAAAGCAGTGTGGGGAAGGGGGAGGGGCAAGTGTGGAGGGGCAAGCAGGGAGTATCCAGAATATAGGTAAGCCTGTTCTCATGGTTTAAAGAAAGAGGAGAAATGAATTCTGATGATATCATAATGTCATAAAGTTTTCCTAGGGTGACCAGAGTGATTCAACTCCTAGTAATATCTCAGTTTATCAGTACAAGCAATGAAGCAGAAGAACTTGAAGATTTTTTTTTTTTTAATTTTTTATTTTTTATAAACATATATTTTTTATAAACATATATTTTTATCCCCAGGTCTGTGAATCACCAGGTTTACACACTTCACAGCACTCACCAAATCACATACCCTCCCCAATGTCCATAATCCCACCCCCTTCTCCCCAACCCCCTCCCCCCGGCAACCCTCAGTTTGTTTTGTGAGATTAAGAGTCACTTATGGTTTGTCTCCCTCCCAATCCCATCTTGTTTCATTTATTCTTCTACCCATTTAAGCCTCCATGTTGCATCACCACTTCCTCATATCAGGGAGATCATATGATAGTTGTCTTTCTCTGCTTGACTTATTTCGCTAAGCATGATACGCTCTAGTTCCATCCACGTTGTTGCAAATGGCAAGATTTCATTTCTT
This sequence comes from Mustela lutreola, assembly GCF_030435805.1. Classification (NCBI taxonomy): domain Eukaryota; kingdom Metazoa; phylum Chordata; class Mammalia; order Carnivora; family Mustelidae; genus Mustela; species Mustela lutreola. Next base: position 81,293,083 of record NC_081294.1, read on the forward strand.
TTGATGGCTGCATAGTATTCCATTGTGTATATATACCACATCTTCTTGATCCATTCATCTGTTGATGGACATCTAGGTTCTTTCCATAGTTTGGCTATTGTGGACATTGCTGCTATAAACATTCGGGTGCATGTGCCCCTCTGGATCACTACATTTGTATCTTTAGGGTAAATACCCAATAGTGCAATTGCTGGGTCATAGGGCAGTTCTATTTTCAACATTTTTTTTTTTTTTTTATTTTTTTTATTTTTTATTTTTTATAAACATATATTTTTTATATACATATATTTTTATCCCCAGGTCTGTGAATCACCAGGTTTACACACTTCACAGCACTCACCAAATCACATACCCTCCCCAATGTCCATAATCCCACCCCCTTCTCCCCAACCCCCTCCCCCCGGCAACCCTCAGTTTGTTTTGTGAGATTAAGAGTCACTTATGGTTTGTCTCCCTCCCAATCCCATCTTGTTTCATTTATTCTTCTACCCACTTAAGCCTCCATGTTGCATCACCACTTCCTCATATCAGGGAGATCATATGATAGTTGTCTTTCTCTGCTTGACTTATTTCGCTAAGCATGATACGCTCTAGTTCCATCCATGTTGTTGCAAATGGCAAGATTTCATTTCTTTTGATGGCTGCATAGTATTCCATTGTGTATATATACCACATCTTCTTGATCCATTCATCTGTTGATGGACATCTAGGTTCTTTCCATAGTTTGGCTATTGTGGACATTGCTGCTATAAACATTCGGGTGCATGTGTCCCTTTGGATCACTACATTTGTATCTTTAGGGTAAATACCCAATAGTGCAATTGCTGGGTCATAGGGCAGTTCTATTTTCAACATTTTGAGGAACCTCCATGCTGTTTTCCAGAGTGGCTGCACCAGCTTGCATTCCCACCAACAGTGTAGGAGGGTTCCCCTTTCTCCGCATCCTCGCCAGCATCTGTCATTTCCTGACTTGTTGATTTTAGCCATTCTGACTGGTGTGAGGTGATATCTCATTGTGGTTTTGATTTGTATTTCCCTGATGCCAAGTGATATGGAGCACTTTTTCATGTGTCTGTTGGCCATCTGGATGTCTTCTTTGCAGAAATGTCTGTTCATGTCTTCTGCCCATTTCTTGATTGGATTATTTGTTCTTTGGGTGTTGAGTTTGCTAAGTTCTTTATAGATTCTGGACACTAGTCCTTTATCTGATATGTCGTTTGCAAATATCTTCTCCCATTCTGTCAGTTGTCTTTTGATTTTGTTAACTGTTTCCTTTGCTGTGCAAAAGCTTTTGATCTTGATGAAATCCCAGTAGTTCATTTTTTCCCTTGCTTCCCTTGCCTTTTGCGTTGTTCCTAGGAAGATGTTGCTGCGGCAGAGGTCGAAGAGGTTGCTGCCCGTGTTCTCCTCAAGGATTTTGATGGATTCCTTTCGTACATTGAGGTCCTTCATCCATTTTGAGTCTATTTTTGTGTGTGGTGTAAGGAAATGGTCCAATTTCATTTTTCTGCATGTGGCTGTCCAATTTTCCCAGCACCATTTATTGAAAAGGCTGTCTTTTTTCCATTGGACATTCTTTCCTGCTTTGTCGAAGATTAGTTGACCATAGAGTTGAGGGTCTATTTCTGGGCTCTCTATTCTGTTCCATTGATCTATGTGTCTGTTTTTGTGCCAGTACCATGCTGTCTTGATGATGACAGCTTTGTAATAGAGCTTGAAGTCCGGAATTGTGATGCCACCAACGTTGGCTTTCTTTTTCAATATCCCTTTGGCTATTCGAGGTCTTTTCTGGTTCCATATAAATTTTAGAATTATTTGTTCCATTTCTTTGAAAAAGATGGATGGTACTTTGATAGGAATTGCATTAAATGTGTAGATTGCTTTAGGTAGCATAGACATTTTCACAATATTTATTCTTCCAATCCAGGAGCATGGAACATTTTTCCATTTCTTTGTGTCTTCCTCAATTTCTTTCATGAGTACTTTATAGTTTTCTGAGTATAGATTCTGTGTCTCTTTGGTTAGGTTTATTCCTAGGTATCTTATGGTTTTGGATGCAATTGTAAATGGGATTGACTCCTTAATATCTCTTTCTTCTGTCTTGCTGTTGGTGTAGAGAAATGCAACTGATTTCTGTGCATTGATTTTATATCCTGACACTTTACTGAATTCCTGTATAAGTTCTAGCAGTTTTGGAGTGGAGTCTTTTGGGTTTTCCACATATAGTATCATATCATCTGCGAAGAGTGATAATTTGACTTCTTCTTTGCCGATTTGGATGCCTTTAATTTCCTTTTGTTGTCTGATTGCTGAGGCTAGGACCTCTAGTACGATGTTGAATAGCAGTGGTGATAATGGACATCCCTGCCGTGTTCCTGACCTTAGCGGAAAAGCTTTCAGTTTTTCTCCATTGAGAATGATATTTGCGGTGGGTTTTTCATAGATGGCTTTGATGATATTGAGGTATGTGCCCTCTATCCCTACACTTTGAAGAGTTTTGATCAGGAAGGGATGTTGTACTTTGTCAAATGCTTTTTCAGCATCTATTGAGAGTATCATATGGTTCTTGTTCTTACTTTTATTGATGTGTTGTATCACATTGACTGATTTGCGGATGTTGAACCAACCTTGCAGCCCTGGAATAAATCCCACTTGGTCGTGGTGAATAATCTTTTTAATGTACTGTTGAATCCGATTGGCTAGTATTTTGTTGAGTATTTTCGCATCTGTGTTCATCAAGGATATCGGTCTATAGCTCTCTTTTTTGGTGGGATCCTTGTCTGGTTTTGGGATCAAGGTGATGCTGGCCTCATAAAATGAGTTTGGAAGTTTTCCTTCCATTTCTATTTTTTGGAACAGTTTCAGGAGAATAGGAATTAGTTCTTCTTTAAATGTTTGGTAGAATTCCCCCGGGAAGCCGTCTGGCCCTGGGCTTTTGTTTGTTTGGAGATTTTTAATGACTGTTTCAATCTCCTTACTGGTTATGGGTCTGTTCAGGCTTTCTATTTCTTCATGGTTCAGTTGTGGTAGTTTATATGTTTCTAGGAATGCATCCATTTCTTCCAGATTGTCAAATTTATTGCCGTAGAGTTGCTCATAGTATGTTCTTATAATAGTTTGTATTTCCTTGGTGTTAGTTGTGATCTCTCCTCTTTCATTCATTATTTTATTTATTTGGGTCCTTTCTCTTTTCTTTTTGATAAGTCGGGCCAGGGGTTTATCAATTTTATTAATTCTTTCAAAGAACCAGCTCCTAGTTTCGTTGATTTGTTCTATTGTTTTTTTGGTTTCTATTTCATTGATTTCTGCTCTGATCTTTATGATTTCTCTTCTCCTGCTGGGCTTAGGGTTTCTTTCTTGTTCCTTCTCCAGCTCCTTTAGGTGTAGGGTTAGGTTGTGTACCTGAGACCTTTCTTGTTTCTTGAGAAAGGCTTGTACCGCTATATATTTTCCTCTCAGGACTGCCTTTGTTGTGTCCCACAGATTTTGAACCGTTGTATTTTCATTATCATTTGTTTCCATGATTTTTTTCAATTCTTCTTTAATTTCCCGGTTGACCCATTCATTCTTTAGAAGGATACTGTTTAGTCTCCATGTATTTGGGTTCTTTCCAAACTTCCTTTTGTGGTTGAGTTCTAGCTTTAGAGCATTGTGGTCTGAAAATATGCAGGGAATGATCCCAATCTTTTGATACCGGTTGAGTCCTGATTTAGGACCGAGGATGTGATCTATTCTGGAGAATGTACCATGTGCACTAGAGAAGAATGTGTATTCTGTTGCTTTGGGATGAAATATTCTGAATATATCTGTGATGTCCATCTGGTCCAGTGTGTCATTTAAGGCCTTTATTTCCTTGCTGATCTTTTGCTTGGATGACCTGTCCATTTCAGTGAGGGGAATATTAAAGTCCCCTACTATTATTGTATTGTTGTTTATGTGTTTCTTTGATTTTGTTATTAATTGGTTTATATAGTTGGCTGCTCCCACGTTGGGGGCATAGATATTTAAAATTGTTAAATCTTCTTGTTGGACAGACCCTTTGAGTATGATATATTGTCCTTCCTCATCTCTTATTACAGTCTTTGGCTTAAAATCTAATTGATCTGAAATAAGGATTGCCACTCCTGCTTTCTTCTGATGTCCATTAGCATGGTAAATTCTTTTCCACCCCCTCACTTTAAATCTGGAGGTGCCTTCGGGCTTAAAATGTGTTTCTTGGAGGCAACATATAGATGGGTTTTGTTTTTTTATCCATTCTGATACCCTGTGTCTTTTGACAGGGGCATTTAGCCCATTCACATTCAGGGTAACTATTGAGAGATATGAATTTAGTGCCATTGTATTGCCTGTAAGGTGACTGTTACTGTATATGGTCTCTGTTCCTTTCTGATCTACCACTTGTAGGCTCTCTCTTTGCTTAGAGGACCCCTTTCAATATTTCCTGTAGAGCTGGTTTGGTATTTGCAAATTCTTTCAGTTGTTGTTTGTCCTGGAAGCTTTTAATCTCTCCTTCTATTTTCAATGATAGCCTAGCTGGATATAGTATTCTTGGCTGCATGTTTTTCTCGTTTAGTGCTCTGAAAATATCATGCCAGCTCTTTCTGGCCTGCCAGGTCTCTGTGGATAAGTCAGCTGCCAATCTAATATTTTTACCATTGTATGTTACAGACTTCTTTTCCCGGGCTGCTTTCAGGATTTTCTCTTTGTCATTGAGACTTGTAAATTTTACTATTAGGTGACGGGGTGTGGGCCTATTCTTATTGATTTTGAGGGGCATTCTCTGAACCTCCTGAATTTTGATGCTCGTTCCCTTTGCCATATTGGGGAAATTCTCCCCAATAATTCTCTCCAGTATACCTTCTGCTCCCCTCTCACTTTCTTCTTCTTCTGGAATCCCAATTATTCTAATGTTGTTTCGTCTTATGGTGTCACTTATTTCTCGAATTCTCCCCTCGTGGTCCAGTAGCTGTTTGTCCCTCTTTTGATCAGCTTCTTTATTCTCTGTCATTTGGTCTTCTATATCACTAATTCTTTCTTCTGCCTCATTTATCCTAGCAGTGAGAGCCTCCATTTTTGATTGCACCTCATTAATAGCTTTTTTGATTTCAACTTGGTTAGATTTTAGTTCTTTTATTTCTCCAGAAAGGGCTTTTATATCTCTCGAGAGGGTTTCTCTAATATCTTCCATGCCTTTTTCGAGCCCGGCTAGAACCTTGAGAATTGTCATTCTGAACTCTAGATCTGACATATTACCGATGTCTGTATTGATTAGGTCCCTAGCCTTCGGTACTGCCTCTTGTTCTTTTTTTTGTGGTGAATTTTTACGTCTTGTCATTTTGTCCAGATAAGAGTAAATGAAGGGGCAAGTAAAATACTAAAAGGGTGGCAACAACCCCAGGAAAATATGCTTTAGCCAAATTAGAAGAGATCCAAAATCGTGAGTGGGGAGAAAGGGGATAAAAAGAGGTTCAAAAAGGAAGAAAGAAAAAAGAAAAAAAAAAAAAAGAAAAGAATTTTTTTAAAAAAAGAAAACACCTAAGAAAAATGTAAATATATATATATATATATTAGATAAACTAGTAAAAAATCGTTAAAAAAGAAAAAGGTAACAGTTAAAAAAAAAAAAATTTTACCCGAAGGCGAGAAAAAAAAAAAAAAAAAAAAAGGAAAAAGGAAAAAGAAAAAATTAAATTAACTGCAAGACTAAAAAAAATCACAGGAAAAAAGCCATGAGTTCCGTGCTTGGCTTTCTCCTCCTCTGGAATTCTGCTGCTCTCCTTGGTATTGAAACCGCACTCCTTGGTAGGTGAACTTGGTCTCGGCTGGATTTCTTGTTGATCTTCTGGGGGAGGGGCCTGGTGTAGTGATTCTCAAGTGTCTTTGCCCCAGGCGGAATTACACCGCCCTTACCCGGGGCCGGGGTGAGTAATCCGCTCGGGTTTGCTTTCAGGAGCTTTTGTTCCCTGAGCGCTTTCCGTAGAGTTCCAGAGGACGGGAATACAAATGGCGGCCTCCTGGTCCCTGGCCCGGAGGAGCCGAGAGCCCAGGGCCCCACTCCTCAGTGCGCCCTCAGAGAACAGCGCCCAGTTACTCCCGTCTGCCTGACCTCCGGCCGCGCTCCGAGCTCACCGAGCCTGCGACCGGTTCAAGGTAACACGGAGCTGCGAGCTTACTGTCGGCTCTGTCTCTGTAGCCGGCTTTCCTGTTCCAATACCCGCAAGCTCTGCGACACTCAGACACCCCCGATCCTTCTGTGACCCTGCGGGACCTGAGGCCACACTGACCCCGCGTGGGCTTCGCCCCGGTTTAGCCTCTGGAGCGATGTCCCTCAGCGGAACAGACTTTTAAAAGTCCTGATTTTGTGTGCGGTTGCTCCGCCGCTTGCCAGGAGCCGGCCCCTCCCCCCGGGGTCTATCTTCCCGTCGCTTTGGATTCACTTCTCCGCTGGTCCTACCTTTCAGAAAGTGGTTGTTTTTCTGTTTCCAGAATTGCTGTTCTTCTTCTCTTCAATCTGCCGATGGATTTTCAGGTGTTTGCAATCTTTAGATAAGCTATCTAGCTGATCTCCGGCTAGCTGAAGCAGTCTCAGCTTGCTACTTCTCCGCCATCTTGACTCCTCACCCCTCAAAGGCTTTTTTTTTTTTCAAAAAAGTTATATAAATGACCAACAGGAGCATTAGAAAGTGCTCAACGTAAAAACTCAGGGCAAAGTCATTATGTTGTTGTTGTTGTTGTTTACCTCTGCTTGCAGAGCGTCGTCCAGAGAAGCCATGGGGCAGGACGGGGCAGCGGGCCTCGGGAGCGGGACAGTGCGGCCTCAGGGGCTGGGCTGGAGCGCGGGAGTGCGGGGGTCCTGCAGTGCCTACGGGGCCGCAGCACAGCACAGCGGCGCTGCGCGCCCCTCCACCGCCAGCCCCTCCACCTCCTCTCAGACTCTCCCCCGCGTCCTCCGCCAGAACTTGAAGATTTTAAAACTTCTTCTGAAACTGTCCTGATTGACTGCCATGTGCGACCTCCTCTGACGAGTTCTCAATTCTACCTAAGTAGACAGTGGTTATTCTGGGGAACTTGTAAAACAGGGCGTTGTCCAAAGATATTATAGAAGGACATTTCAAACTCAAACATCCCATCACGCTCTGTATTCTATGGCTGGTTGCTCACAGCTTTATGTGAAGTTCATCCCGGCAACGATTCATTCAAGGATTCACACTTTCCTGCGGGAAGTCACCAGCAACTGCAGCTAGTGACTAAAGTCCAAAACATGTGGATTTCTGAGTAAGACTGAAGAGAACTAGACCAGAGGTACACTGGAAATGGTGAGTCAGTTATTGTAGTGAATGAAATTTCTATATGTATGGGTTTTTTTTTCCTTCTGTACCCAGGTTCCTAAATTTTCTTTGTAGAGTATATTTCCACTGACTTTATCTAAAAAGCAAATGGAATTATAACAACTTCCCCATTCTTGTTAAGGAGTCATGAAATGCACTATAACTGAACCTAATCACTTTTCTCCAATGACACTTCTGTTTACTCTTCAGCCATCCTCGCTCATCATCGTCAGCTTCCAACATCCCTAGTCCTGATGTATACAGTGCTAAGAAAGAGAGATAAGTAGAACAAGAGAGAGAGACAGGGATGAGGGGTGAGCGGGAAGAAGAGATAAACAGCCAATCTTTATATTCTGTTTGAACAAATCAAAACCTTATTATCTTGCATACATGTGTACCCACGTGTGCATTCACCTGACATGCTGGTTTCATATACACATTTGGGGAGTGAAGCCTTACAGATACACTAAACTTCTTTAATCACATACATTTTCTTGAGAACTACAGAAATAGGAAGAGAAGTGCTGTGATAACTTTTAAACATTTGTTAACCACACTTTCTTTACTGTTATGATAATTCAACCTTCAATCCATTGATTCTTTGAAGATCTAATGAGTGACAGGAAGCTATGAATAGGTGTAGGGGCACCTGGGTGGCTCAGTGGGTAAAGCATCTGACTCCTGCTCTCAGCTCATGTCTTAATCTCAGGGTTTTGAGTTTGAGACCTGTGTTGAGCTCCTCAATGGGCATGGAGCCTACTTAAATAAATAAAAATAAAATAAAATTAAAAAGTGAGTAGGTGTAAATCCATACTTCCTCAAGCGTGGCCACCAAGACTTCAGAAGCCCTCCCAGGTCTGATGACATCATGAGGTCTCTGGGGAGAAATTGTATGTAGGAAAACAAAAAGCTCCGAAACTATCTGTGTACCTCCTTCAGCCCATGGTGCATGCTGTTCCCTATCGGCAGTGCTCTTCCCCAGATCCCTGACCTTTTCTTATCCTTTAGATCTCTGCTTAAATGTTGCTTCCTCAGACAGGCATCCCTGGCATAGCTGAAAGTAACCACCAGGCACTGCCTAGCCCTAGTCTTGTTCTGTTTTCTTTATGACACTGTTTTCTTGTGTCATGGGGATTTGAGTATTACTATTTGTCCCCCTGCAGGAGAAAATGTACTCTATAAGAAAAAATACCTCACCACCTGACTTATATCCCTGGAGCCTAGGATAGAGCCTGGCATAGTTGAATGGATGAATAAATGGTGGGAAAATCAAGTTAAAAAAAGTGAAAGTTACAGGCTAAAAATATTATATATGTTGATTTACTTCTTTTAGTTATTTTGATTTTTTTTAATGATTTTATTTATTTGAGAGAGAGTGTGTGCTTGAGTTAGGGGAGGAGGGGAGAGGGAGAAGCAGACTCTCCACTGAACAGGGGGCCTGAAGTGGGACTCGATCCCAAGACCCTGAGATCATGACCTGAGCCGAAGGCAGATGCTCAACTGACTGAGCCATTCAGGTGCCCCAATTCACTTCTTTTAGAATGACAAGTCTAAGGTATTCTGAGAAGATACCCTAAATCCAAAAGAAATCCTAAATCTAATGAATAGCTTAGCATATGCACAGAAGGCATTAAATCATGGAGCAAAGTGTGTTCACATAGCAGCTATGTTGTGTAAAATAAAAATAACACAAGATTTGAGGGCTGGGTCTCTCTCCCTGTTCTATATCTCTGGAAACCAAAGAAAGAAATCAAATTATTTTCTTTTCTCCAGTAGTTTTACAGCTTTCCCTTTTCATCCTTATTACTGACCTACTTAAACATGTAGATGATCTTCAAATAAACTTACTAAAATAAACTAACACACTCCCAAATTTATTTTAAAATCCCATATTATTAATTTTCTCCTAACTCATACACTAGGATTCTCAAGTATTGATTTTGTTTTATTTCTCTTTTTTCTTTCCTTACCTTATTAATTGTTCTGAGTCTTTGGTATGTGTCCTGGTATGAAACTGCAACCCTGAACTTACACAGGAAGGAAGGACAAGGAAGAGAGGGGATTTTGTGATGGGTGAGGGTGGGAGTGAATGCATACCCTCCAGTCATACCAAAGGAGCAGGGAATACTCCTGAGCACTGGATTGGCTTAGCAATTATTAAAAGCCCAAATCCAAGAGCTAGATTTGAGATCTAAATCTACCATGACAAGTTGTGCACATTACTCTGTCTTGGGCTCAGGGCCAGCATCAGGGACCCACCCTTGGTTTAATGCTCTGCTCTCACTGTCTTGAAATTCTTAACAATTTAATCTCAAATCTGTGTTTTGTGACTGAGGACAGAGCTAACCTAGAATGTTCTTGTGAGCAAAGGAGATGAGGGCAGTTTGAATGTTCAGCATTCATTTTGCACTGGACCCACACAAATTATGTTGCCAGTTGGGCCCTTTCTTCAAATAGAAAGTAGGCTTTAATCCATCACCAGCAGTTAATCATTATTCTACCCACCTATCCTACTGAGTAAAGTGGTTTTCTCCCTGTAAGGCAACAATGGACCTTCTTACTACTATTTGACTTACAGTGGTTAATAGAATATAATGGAAAGCCTCATAGCCCAAGTACCAGAGACTCATTAAAATAGCGCGTTTGGGTCAAAGACAATGACCTAATTTTTAGTATTTGATGAACTTCAATTTCATAAATGGTGATGGTTTTAGATTCCAAACCCCTTAGAAAAAGAAAAAAAAAAAAGAATTAGATTTGTGTGACCTTCAGGCCAGTAGATGCTCCTACAAAGTTGCTGGCTCTTGGGAACTCAAAGACAAGAATGGCTAGACCACAGGAGTCCTTAGCTAGTGATGATTTATATCCTACAGTGGCCGTGTGTGATTCCTTCTAGTGCTTGTACTCATTTACTCTTGATCTTCAAGGGGCATTTTAATGAGCTTGGTTGGACCAGTTGTTTAAGAGCATGGTTTTAAATTTCTAGTATCTGCAATTAAAAATGATAATCACTTAAAAGGAGATAAAGCTGAGCTCAAAAACTGAACATATGTAGATGTTTGGACTACAGGGAATCAATCTGCCCATTAGAATGTTAATAAATGCAGAATATCCCCATTCTTAATTAATCAGTTAACTAAACAGAAAGGCTAGGGTGAAACACAAGCATGATTATTTAACATGGAAAATCAAGATGGTTGGATGAATAACAATTACATAATTAACAAATAATAAAGAACATTTGAGTTTCAATTAATCCTTATTGGCAGCTCCTTAACATCCACCAAAATCCGTTTCATTTCATTGCAAAGTGGACCTTTCAAGTGTAAACAATTTTAACATTTGGTCGCTAATATAAATCTACTTATTAAAAATGTTCAAGATCAACATGATACATTTAACTGCAAGAGTAAAGCCAATTTAGAAACTAATTTGGTCAAGTAAAGACGTATTATTCTCCTTGCCCAAATATAAGGGTTCCCATTGGGTGAATTCAGTATGTTACTTTGTAAAAACAGTTATTCTATTTATGGTTTATAATGGAAAGGACAGATGCAGCTAAAAGTTAGAGAAGTCAACATTCTGGTAAAAATAGGTAAGAGGCTTGATTATGAGACTGTATCATCACTCAAGTTTCTTCAGAAAAGCAAGACCAAAGGAGGAGAAAGAGAGAGAGAGAGAGAGAGAGTATAGAGAGAAGGAGAGAGATTGAAAATGGGAGCGAGAGAGAGAGAAAGATGGATTTATTTTAAAGAACTGGCTCATACTATTATAGGTGCTGGCAAGGCTGAATTTTGCAGGGCAGGCTAGCAGGCTGTAGAGTCAGGGAAGAACTGATTTTGCAGCTCAACTCAGAAGACAGTCCAGCAGCAGTGTTTCTTCTTCCTTGGAGGACCTCAGTTTTTTCTCTCAAGGTCTTCAACTAATTAGGCCCACTTGCATTAGTAAGGGTAATCTAAGTCAAAGTCTACTGATTTAAATGTTCATTACTTCTAAAAAATATCTTTACAACATCCAGACTAGTGTTGGAACAAAACGTTACCTGGCCTAGACAAGTTCACACATAAAATTAACCATCAAGTGTAAAAGGACCTAGGTGTATAGGGACAGAATTGAATCCCAAACTCCTGGGTTCTCATGTAGTTGCTTTGGGGTCTGGCTGGGTGTCAAAACTTCTAAACCACTACTGTCAAATACCTTCCCCAATTACCCTCCCCAACCTTCCTCCTCTATCCCTATCCAAGATTCTAATATGTATCAAACTTTGAAAACTACAAACCAGAAGTCTAGAAATGATCCTAAAATAAGTTTTCCAAACTAGTAAAGGGAAAGGAAAAGCTGTTACAGATAAAATGGTGAATTTCAGGGCCCAAAAATCAAAACCCTAAAATGGAAAACAAATACGCAAACAAAAAAATGTCCTACCTAATTCAGATCTCCAAATATAGTGTCTTTTTTTTTAATAAAAAATTAAACAATTAATAATTTTTTAAAAATAAAAAATTAAATAATCCTTCTAGATCCCTCTAAATGTTAGAGATCATTCATGCCTGAGTACCCAAAACTGTCTCCATGCATCACACAGAGAGAACTAATTACTAGCTTTCTAATAAAATTAAACTTCCAAGATGCCTGGGTGGCTGAGCTGGTTAAACATCTTGACTCTTGATTTCAGCATGGGTCATGATCACAGGATCGTGAGACTGAGGCCCACACCAGACATGGAACCTGCTTGGGATTCTCTCTAACTCCCTCTGCCTGCTCCTTTCTCATGGGCACTCATGCTTGATCTCTCTAAAAATAAATTAATTAAATTTAATTTAAAAATAAAATTAAAATTTCAAAAATGTCATTTGGTTTGATTCATTATTATGCTGACTGAAAAAAAAAACCAAAACCCTCTTGTGCCTGGTGTGTGTGCTGGTGCTGGTTGTCTAGGAACTCCAGGGGCAGAGGGCAGAAGGTTGCAGAAGCAGTTCTGGAAGGTAACACTCTGACCAATGCTTTCCAGGGTGGGTTCCGTGGAACACAGTCCTTGAAGAGGTAAACTCTGAAGGGAGTTTCATGGCCAAGTATGTTTAGAAACATAGTAATATAAACATAGTAATATAATATGACCCCCCCATTTGTACTCTATATCTCAAATACATAAGTCAAAAAGAAAAGAAAAGATAAGACAAAAAAAAATGAAGGGAAGGAAGAGAGTCTGGTTCTGAAAAAGAAGGATAGGGAGAAAACTTGGAGGTGTACCAGGGTTGGACAATTTCATGGTTGGACTGGATATAAATCATTGGAGGTAACTTGAATATGTTGACACTGAATAGAGAAAAAGAGAAAAATAAGGATACAAAACAGTGGAGGAGTCAGGGATAGGGCAAAGTCCATGAAGAAGGCAGAAAAGGATAGATTGAAGAGTTAGCCTCGAGTAGAAAGATGACATCTCTTCCCACAGGGCCATCTTCCTCCCATGGGACAGAGGGGGAAGAACAAAGTCTGGGTACTATATAAATGAGAGGTAGCAGCCAGGAAAGCTTAGGTGGTGGTCAACCTTGACAGCGTTTATTGTTGCTGTGAAGTAAGCAGCTAGGAGGGATGGCCTCATTTTAGCCATTCACTGTGCTAACTCTACACTCTTCATTATCCTCATTATACTGGTTCTCATTTGTTGTATTGATTATTATTTGAATATGTCCAAAAAACTTCTTCCTTACTTGGAACACTATAAATTTCAGCCCAAAGTATGTGGGCTCGTTGGTGATGAGATTAATGTTTCCTATAGAAAGGAGAAAACTCTTCAAAGTGTAGGGATAGAGGGCACATACCTCAATATCATCAAAGCCATCTATGAAAAACCCACCGCAAATATCATTCTCAATGGAGAAAAACTGAAAGCTTTTCCGCTAAGGTCAGGAACACGGCAGGGATGTCCATTATCACCACTGCTATTCAACATCGTACTAGAGGTCCTAGCCTCAGCAATCAGACAACAAAAGGAAATTAAAGGCATCCAAATCGGCAAAGAAGAAGTCAAATTATCACTCTTCGCAGATGATATGATACTATATGTGGAAAACCCAAAAGACTCCACTCCAAAACTGCTAGAACTTATACAGGAATTCAGTAAAGTGTCAGGATATAAAATCAATGCACAGAAATCAGTTGCATTTCTCTACACCAACAGCAAGACAGAAGAAAGAGATATTAAGGAGTCAATCCCATTTACAATTGCATCCAAAACCATAAGATACCTAGGAATAAACCTAACCAAAGAGACACAGAATCTATACTCAGAAAACTATAAAGTACTCATGAAAGAAATTGAGGAAGACACAAAGAAATGGAAAAATGTTCCATGCTCCTGGATTGGAAGAATAAATATTGTGAAAATGTCTATGCTACCTAAAGCAATCTACACATTTAATGCAATTCCTATCAAAGTACCACCCATCTTTTTCAAAGAAATGGAACAAATAATGCTAAAATTTATATGGAACCAGAAAAGACCTCGAATAGCCAAAGGGATATTGAAAAAGAAAGCCAACGTTGGTGGCATCACAATTCCGGACTGCAGGCTCTATTACAAAGCTGTCATCATCAAGACAGCATGGTACTGGCACAAAAACAGACACATAGATCAATGGAACAGAATAGAGAGCCCAGAAATAGACCCTCAAATCTATGGTCAACTAATCTTCGACAAAGCAGGAAAGAATGTCCAATGGAAAAAAGACAGCCTTTTCAATAAATGGTGCTGGGAAAATTGGACAGCCACATGCAGAAAAATGAAATTGGACCATTCCCTTACACCACACACAAAAATAGACTCAAAATGGATGAAGGACCTCAATGTACGAAAGGAATCCATCAAAATCCTTGAGGAGAACACGGGCAGCAACCTCTTTGACCTCTGCCGCAGCAACATCTTCCTAGGAACAACGCAAAAGGCAAGGGAAGCAAGGGCAAAACTGAACTATTGGGATTTCATCAAGATCAAAAGCTTTTGCACAGCAAAGGAAACAGTTAACAAAATCAAAAGACAACTGACAGAATGGGAGAAGATATTTGCAAACGACATATCAGATAAAGGACTAGTGTCCAGAATCTATAAAGAACTTAGCAAACTCAACACCCAAAGAACAAATAATCCAATCAAGAAATGGGCAGAGGACATGAACAGACATTTCTGCAAAGAAGACATCCAGATGGCCAACAGACACATGAAAAAGTGCTCCATATCACTCGGCATCAGGGAAATACAAATCAAAACCACAATGAGATATCACCTCACACCAGTCAGAATGGCTAAAATCAACAAGTCAGGAAATGACAGATGCTGGCGAGGATGCGGAGAAAGGGGAACCCTCCTACACTGTTGGTGGGAATGCAAGCTGGTGCAGCCACTCTGGAAAACAGCATGGAGGTTCCTCAAAATGTTGAAAATAGAACTGCCCTATGACCCAGCAATTGCACTATTGGGTATTTACCCTAAAGATACAAATGTAGTGATCCAGAGGGGCACATGCACCCGAATGTTTATAGCAGCAATGTCCACAATAGCCAAACTATGGAAAGAACCTAGATGTCCATCAACAGATGAATGGATCAAGAAGATGTGGTATATATACACAATGGAATACTATGCAGCCATCAAAAGAAATGAAATCTTGCCATTTGCAACAACGTGGATGGAACTAGAGCGTATCATGCTTAGCGAAATAAGTCAAGCAGAGAAAGACAACTATCATATGATCTCCCTGATATGAGGAAGTGGTGATGCAACATGGGGGCTTAAGTGGGTAGAAGAAGAATCAATGAAACAAGATGGAATTGGGAGGGAGACAAACCATAAGTGACTCTTAATCTCACAAAACAAACTGAGGGTTGCCGGGGGGAGGGGGTTTGGGAGAAGGGGGTGGGATTATGGACATTGGGGAGGGTATGTGCTTTGATGAGTGCTGTGAAGTGTGTAAACCTGGTGATTCACAGACCTGTACCCCTGGGGATAAAAATTAAAAAAATATATATATATATATATTTTTTTTTATAAAAAATAAAAAATTAAAAATGAAAAAAAAAAAAAAAGAAAAGAAAGGAGATATCTCAGATGATGTGAGGCACTGTGGTGACCAGAGTGACATTTTACCTTATATTGCATGGAATAGAGTTTTAGAGAAATGATTTTCAAGAATTTCACTATAAGAACATGAGGAAATTCTCCTGAGGGGCTTCCTCCTGCCACTTCCCCTCCCAGCTTTTTTGTCTCATTTTTTCCAAAGCTCCAACAGCTGCCAAGTTTACAGTACTGTCTTTCACTCCTGATCTCAAAAGGCTTCTTTTTTCTTTTCCTTTTCTCCTCTCCAGACACACTTATACAGCAAAATGTTTTTTTCCAAGTTGTCCTAGGAGACTGAGAAAATGCCAAGTCTTTTTTGTCTATGCAAAAGACCCTGTTAAAATCATGGCTTATGGTAGTAGTTTCTTTCTGTTTATCTTGACATCTTTCCCCAGCTGGCTTTATGGGTTAAGCCCAGCATCTGGGCCTGAGTGAGGGATCCCATGTCATCCAAAGGGAAAGCTGCAAAGCCTTCCAAAGCTATACAGGGGAGTCAAAAAGACTGGCTGAGGAGAGGCTGTGGACTTCCCTCTGCACCATGCTCTTCTGAGGTGTAGCATGCTGAGATTATATTTGGGGGCTGTCACAATAATGCAAAACCAACCTAGCTTAGGGTTCCAAAAACCATACTTAAAGTTCCAAGTCTGTCTGGACAAATCTATTACTGGTACACATTCAACCTCCAGAATGATTTCTGTCACTTGAGAAATTTATCCTTTATCAGATCCTATTTTCTCAGCCTGCTCTTCTTTTTTCCTGTTGGAGAAAAGACTCCTGGAGAAAGCCTATGGTGGTGGAATGGTAAAATCTGACTCAAATATTTAAAAAATTTTAAATTATTTTTCACTTTGGCTCCTTTATCTGGCACAAAATCTCATGTAAAACATTTATGTGTATCAGACAACCTTTTGGAAGTACAGCTAATACCTGCTGTCTCCATGTTTCCACTTCTCATTCATTTCTTGTGTTCTGATTTTTTCAAATTACAAAAGTAATATTGGTTCAAATAATACATGGGTGTTTCTTTAAAAAAAATTAACACTCTACAACTCTCTCCTATTCCCCTAAGATAAACGATAATACTATTGTGGGGGTGTTTCCTTCCGTGTCTTTCTCTACCCTCACATCTAATCACTCTCCACCCTGCTTATTGGTCACTAAATTAAATATCCATTTCTTTTCATTCCTTATATTATTTGACCTCTAAAGAATACTGGACACTGTTAACTAACCTTCCCCATCTTTTTCCTTAGAGAGAGACAAAGAAATCACACATATGCTAGTGGGGATGAAGGATGAGCAGAGGGCAAAGGAGAGACAGAACCCCAAGCAAACTTCCTGCTAAGCACAGAGCCCGACACGGGGTTCAATCTCGTGACTCTGAGATCATGTCTAAAGCTGAAATGAAGAATCAGACACTCAACTGATTGAGCCACCCATGCGCCCCAGTCTTTCCTTCTAAAAATCCTCTCTTTTCTTGCTTTCATGGGTTCTTACGTTTTTCTGGGTGCTCTCCTACCTTTCTGGTCATTCCTACCCAATCGTTGTTCCAGTCCTTACTCCTCTGCCTGCCCGTCAGCCCTGGTGTTCCATCGTCGGCAAGGCAACCACATCTCAGGAAACTCCCTTCCAGAATTACAGGAACTTTTGAATTATAGGAACTGAATTCATCCAGTCTCATAATTTTTATTGATAAGGGACCCAAGGCAGCCAAAGGAAAGAAGTACTCTAAGATCATTTCAGAGCCTGAACCTGAAACAAAAACTTCCCGACTTCAATTCTAGATATTGATAAAGGCCAGCAGTCTATTTTCTAGTATATTTCTTTTATTTACTCTTGCTTTCTTTTGCTTTTCTTTTCCTTTTGGCTTGGTAATAGTAGAATTGCAAAGTAAACCTAATTCTGAAAGATGGCTTTTTATGACCCCAGTGTTGTATAGGAATTCACCTGGGGAAGTCAACGGAAAGAACTAAAGCGAACTGTTTAACTTGATTTAATTTTCCTGAGAACACAGGAAAAGGGGTAACAGGTTTCCCTACAGATTAGGATAAATGATCATTGCAAGCAGAGAGACCTGAAGTTACCCTTGATGAGGCTCCATCTAGAAGCATTTAGGAAGCCACGGGCACTGAGAGCAGCCATTAAGTCAAACTGACTGATTAGCTCAGTTATAGCTTCTAAGACAAAAAACCAGCACCAAAGGTGTGGGGTACCACCTAGGTGCCCAGCCTTATGTTAAGTTCTTTGCATACAGTGATGGTATTTCTCAACCCCCAAATTAGGGCATATCATATAATCACAGGAAAAAAACCATTTGACATCTGGGTTGTCATAACTGTTAAGCCAGGGGGTGTTATAGGAACATAAATCATGACATTTACCACCTAGATATTTCAATCTATTTAGTGTAACAAGTTATTGAGTGAAGCAGGATGGTAAAATGAAACTGTGGGTATCAGTTTTTAGCTGAGGGCCCCAAATCAGGAAATGAAAATTAGAAATTAACAAAGCTATAATTAAAGCCCTTCTCTGGGCAGGCTAAGAAATTCTAAAACTAGCTCTACCAGCTTTAGTGATTGCTCCCCTCTAACTCAGAAAGCAGTTGGGGATGGAAAGGCTGGAGAAGGAAAGAGAATGTCTTTGAGTTTGTCTCAGCTGCAGAGAATTACCTCAGTCAAGGGCATGCCCCTTCCTGGGCCAGCCCACATCCAGTGACTGGCTGATGCGGGTATATGCAGGATGAGCCACCTTGGCACAACTCTGAAGGCTCCTGGAAGTGATCAAGCTTCCTGCAGGCTTGGCTGAGGCTGTCACTAGACCCCATAGCTGTTGTAATTCTCCCGCTGTGCACCTGCTTCTAGCTCTTCCCTTCCATAGGTATTGATCCCACAGGCACTCCTTAAGAATCATACTACAAACTGGGGTGGGGGGGGGAACCTCTCTTCTTCCTAAAGAAATCCCTTCAGATATAGCTCATGGTGTTTAGCAATATACTTGTAGTACTGCTTGAAGAGTTGTTTTGTCTTAAGGACAAAAGACTTTGACATAGTTGGACTGCAGCAAATCAACAAAAGGGATCGGAGTTGGATATATCTGAAAGTATTTTGAAGTTATGTTCAAGGCTAACACCTGAGTTTGTGTAGGGTAATAAGACTTTGTAGTTATGAGCCTTCCAGCTGATTTGATTTTTTTTCTCTCACATGCCAAGGGATGTTCAGGCTTTGAAGGTTTTTGTATCTGTTTTCTCCTTTGTAAATGGCATTAACATTGTTACTTGAAGCCTTGTTTCATCACGTTGGTCTCCTGCAACTTAAACTGACTTGAAATAACCGTGCATCAGATTTCTTGCTAATTTTGAATGTAGATACTCTAGCTTCAGCTGTTTATGATTGTGATGCTACACTTTTATTTATTGAAATTTAACCGTGTATGATGTTTAAACCACTATTAGGGGAAATAATAAGCCTTTACCATGTACAAAAGAAATTTAAAAAAATACAAAATATTTTCTGATTAGCATCTAACTTAAATTTTTTAAAAGCTAAGCAAAAAATGCCTTCATCAGGATGCACTGAGAACTATATAGTTATATCCCACTTTTTCTATGCACTAAGATGCTCACACGCCTCCCCTTAGAACAGGCAGTGTGCTATACACGAGATAGCTGTATGCTATCTTTGTAGTTGTACTGAATTTTATTTTTATTTTGTAGATTTGTATTTAAATATTATATTTGTTAGTAATAACACCTAAATCATGTTATTGAAATTTATATTTGCATTGTTATGTCTAGTACAGTATAGTACATATACTGTGGGGTTTGTGTTAAAGTGAATAAGCAAGTTTTTAATGCTGATCCACTCAATGCTATTCAGAAATCAACAGGCTGAGCACTTTCTCATATCCTTAGGGTGCATTTAGACTGTCAGAGTTAACTTGTGTTAAAACAAAAAGCAAAATATAAGTATGTATTTAAAAAAAAAAAAAAAAGGGTTCCCTCACAGGAAAACAGCAGCTACATGCTTCTTCCTATACTGCTAGAGAAAACCAAGGCATTGAGGACAGGGCGTGCAAACTGTGCTTCATTTTGCAGCATTTATCAGAGTACTTAATAAAGAGTAAGACTGGTATTTATTTGAAGTTATGCAGAATAACTTAATTCACATCTGTAGAATACCGAATATATTCCATGGAGTATTAAGAAACAAAGAATCATCCTCTACACTAAGTTCTGTCTCCAAGTCAGCTTCCACGAAATCCAGCCCATGACAGGAGTCAGTGGTTGCTTCTCTTTTACCTTAAGCCAAGCCAGTGGTAATCTAGAGGACCCCTGGAGAGCTTGCTATGTGTCTGCTGGGATTGGGAAACACAATGGACTCTAGTCCCCCATGCCAGAGAAAGTGAAGAACCAGAGGCATTGAAGGTGAGAGAGAATAAACAAAAGAAAGAAAGGGATCCTGCTCTACTGGGAACAAGATGCCCTATACTGAGGACAGGCAAGTGTATGAGTACAGCAGCAATCAAAATGGAGTAAAGAACAATGAGGCTTGGGGTGCCTCAGTTGTTCAGCTAAGTGTCTGCCTTTGGCTCAGGTTATGATCTCGGGGTCCTAGGACTCAGCCCTGTGGTCAGTCAGGCTCCCTACACATTGGAGAGCCTGCATCTCCCTTTCCCTCTGCCCCATCACCCCCCCCCCCCCACCGAAGCTTGTGCTCTCTATCAAATAAATAAATAAAATCTTAAAAAAGAAGAAAAATGAGACCCTGTGAGCAACAGGCCAGGTATAGAGAACACAACTCAATTCAATTCCAGCTCCAATAGTTGGCAGTAAATATTAGGGTTGAAAAAACAGCTTTACACTGTATCTGGATTTAGTAACAAAGATGTTAAAACTGATCAGCAACATCTCTCAGTGTTGCAGGAAGAGGGGGGATTGTAGCACATATTTTCCATCTCTGGAACAGACTCATAAAGAAGAGAAGCTATATAAATTATTAATTATTTGACACAAAAAATAAATAGAACACGATTTTCCATCCTCCATGAGATAGCCAGACGTCAGTTTTCAGAAAGGCACACCTGTTCAAATTACCCCCTCTGATGGAAAACCTTCAAAGGCTCCACACTTTAGAATGATCCAGAGGCCCTGCATGATTTGACTCCTATCAGGCTTGTCATGTGCTCCCTCTTCTAGGTCTTCCCAAGTTACCACATTACCTAGTGGGCCCTACTCAGAGTTAAATTTTCACATTTCTTTCACGTACTGATGCCTTTGCATATGGAGGCCTCTCTGTCTGAAGTCCATACCCCTCACCACTCCTAATCCCCAGGCTGTTATCTTCTCTTTTAGGTAGCCTTCCTGAAACACACTTCCTGTCCAAAGTTCATCCCACTCCTTTTTGGGGGTATTACTCTGTCTTATATCACAAAGCCTGTTTTCAAATACCTGTTCTTCACTTCACTGCAAGTTCGTTGAAGGCAGATATTCATCTTTGCTTCCCGAGCTTTTAGCACTGTGGCTGGCACACAAGAAGAACCCAATGTTTTTGAATAAATGAGAAATGCCTAGAATCATTAGGGGACACTTCAATGAGTAGATCAGATTAAAGATGATGCTGAAATTCTTTGACCAAGTAGCTTAAAGCGGACTGTCCATTACTTCCCAGGAAAACCCAGAATCCAAATTCCCAGAGGATCCTAAATGGTTATTACTACAACTTATCTTTGAATAGCTGAGAATTTTTATAGCATAGACACTAATCCTCCCCACTTGGAATTCTTGCTATTTGAAAAAGGAAATCTCACCTGACAGATGGATTAATGTTCAAGAAGACTGTATTTGCACAGCTGCAAGAGTCTTTCCTAAACAAGATGTTTGAGCTCTCCTCTATGCAGGAAATTTGATGACCAGATGAAAACATTAAACCATTTAGACAGAGCCTGGAGAACCACGGGAAGCACCATGTCGACTAAAGAACATCATTTATAGAAATCCCTTAAAAGTCTTCCCTTTTTTTATTTGTTATGAATAAAGCCCTTCAGAATCCACCACGAATTGGAGACAAATGACAGCCTGGATGACCAGGTGTCTAGACAACCATTAGAAGTCTGACCACATGATGAACTCCATGCACAGCTCTGAACCTGTCTAAACACTGTCTTGTGGAGAATGTCCTGAAGTTGTTCATCAGTTCAGCTACTCTTTGCTCTGCAACCACCTCACTGAGTGGAGAACTACAGTGATGCAATTCAGGAGAAATACATTTTGGCCACAACTGCCTGGAGTGCCTCATAGCGGAGCTGAATTCACATGCATAAGTCAGTCAGGATCACTATAGGACAGACCTCAGCAATCTTCCCTACAAGCTGACAAGACGCTGTAAAATTTACACATGGCATCATACATCCAAGGGGAATATCTAGGGGAACTCTATGGCTAAGCATATGACTGACATTTCTGAGGTCACTCCCTCTGTGGATTCATGTGCAAAGAAAGTATGCTTAGCCCCTTCAATTTTTACATATGAACTAACATAGGTGAAGAAAGGAAAAAAATGAAACAAGATGAAACCAGAGAGGGAGACAAACCATAAGAGACTCTTAATCTCAGGAAACAAACTGAGGGCTGCTGGAGGGGAGGAAGTAGGAGGATAGGGTAACTGGGTGATGGACATTGGGGAAGGTATGTGTTGTAATGAGCACTGGGTATTATATAAGACTTATGAATCACAGATCTGTATAAATAACACATTATATGTTAATTAACTGAGTTTAAATTTAAAAAATAGAAGTAAAATAAAACAAAATAAATGCTAGGACAAGATTCATAGATTCACACAAAACTGCCAAAAATATTTTGCTTAAAAAAAAAAAAAGTATGAACTATTTGAGGTTAAGGATCATGAGGCAGAGGGTCTTGAACAGGCACAAAAATGGAGCTTTGGGACTTGATGACATGTTACATTCATCTACCATCAAACATGCAAGGAACATGAAGGCAGCCATGGTGACAGCTAATAGGCCCTAGTCTTGGGGATAAGGCTTTTTTAAATAACAATGATAACAGAAGGGTAAGTAAGAATAAAGAGTTATGCTCTGCTCTACAGTTCTACTTTTTGAAGCTTTCTCTGATGTCCAGTGTCCTTCTTTGGAACAGGTATGCTATTTGGAGAATCAAAGCCAACTTTTAAAATATAAAATAAAAATAAGTTTGGGCGCATAGAGAAAAATTGAAAACATGTCCAAGTATTCTCTTTCAGAAGGACAATAAGTCCACGTATCCCAGATCTTTACTTCTGTTGTAAACACATCTTTGTTCAGTGGAAGAGAAAAAGAGAGAGACAGAGAAAGACATATCAAACTCCAGGTTAGAGTCCCCAGCACTCAACATCTGAATGATCTATGGCAATCACCCTTCAGTGGAAACACCGTAAGAAGTCCAAACAAATGCAGCACTGAGAACCAAAAGTAATCTGCCTATGGACCCTAAGCACACATGATCTGTGCTAATATAGGTACAGAGGAAATGTCTTTATGAAATATTTTTTTGGCCAAATGTATTTTCCATTGTATGACTATGAAGCTATCTATGAAAATCAAGAACAAGAGATGTAACCATGTATTAAAAGGTTTGGAATAAAGAAAAATGGGGAAAGATAATGTTAAAGTTCAAAAGAGTTCGATCCATGACGCAAGTGACTGACGATCTGAGATTGAGTTAATGGGTCTGGAAATACTGGTTTTGCACCTATGGAGGCTTTTCCCGTCCATGTCCTTACTTTCTTCTCCCTGCCTTCTTCCATTCAAGGGCACTGCAGTGCAAACGTTTCTCTGGGCTCATCATTCCTTCGGGCAACCACCTTTCTCCAGGTCTCAGTTCCCTCAGTTGGAGCATCCTTGAGCTTACCAAGTAGCTTCCAAACTATGCACCCCTGGGCATGTCCGATGAGAAGACTCCACCCTCGTGGTGTCAGTGATTGGTTCAGGAATGATCATGTGCCCAAAACAATGGAATATACTGATAACTTCTATAGGACTATTGGCAAAAAGGGCCTCCCTTTAGGGGTTGCTCATCTGAAGAGGCTGCCTGTGAAAAAAAGCCAACAGGGAGAAAAGATAAACTGAAAGAGGAGGAGGGAGAATGAGCACATGGTTGTTTAGTTTGAGGCCCTAGAGGTGCCTTAAGCTAGAAACCTCCATGGATTTGCAGTTAAGTAAGCCAATAAATTCTCTTTTTTACGTAAGGGAGTTTGAGTAGGTTTCTGCCGGTTGCCAAAAAAAGTCTTGCCTAATACAGAAATGCAGAGCAGAGCTGAAAGTTTTTAGCTTGGAACCCAGACAACCTTAGCTAAGTTAAATCTGAGAAAACAAGGATTACCTAGGACCCTGCAGTTAAGACTTGACTACAGGGAAGAACATAATATCTTTGATTTTATATAGCCCATGCTAGCCCTCAAATTTTTTACAGTGTCATCGTTCACATTTCCTGGCATCTGGCTTCTTTTAATATAGCATGGTGCCTTAGTAGATCAATAAATAGCATTTTTACCTGCTTTTTTCTTTTGCCTCCTTCAAGACTCGTGCCATTCCCCCACATACATGCCACTGCTCCTTTCATTCTTACTTGGCTCCTCCTTGTTGTTTGCCTTTCTCTAGTGTAACACCTTGTACAGTGTCCTAGTTAGATGCTTCCTAACCTATATACCCCTCCAGATTCATGGCTCTCCCAGACAGCAGAGACTGCCCGTGTCTATGGGTATATTCCTGGAGCCTACTCTGAGACCTGTCACACTAAGTGTTTCAGTGAATTGAATTTGTGGCTCAACTCATTCTTAGTCTGACCACCACTCAGCACCCAGCCTCTGCCTCCTTGCAACTTTCATGCCTATAAGCATGCTTATTTATTTATTAAACATTTACCAATAAGCACTTTATATGCTTTAATCCACTCAGTCCATACAGCAGCAATGCCATCCTGCAGATGAGGAGATGCGACCTGAGAAGTTAAGTGGCTTGCCCAAGGTCACCCTGCTAGTAAGTGAGCGGCTGGGCATTCAGTGAGTTCCTAATCATGACCTCCATTTTCGACTTAAGTATTATCAGTTATGTGCTAAACATGCTTCATTTATATTGATGAATTACCATCACAACAGCCCTGTTATGTACAATTCTTTGTCCCAATTTTCAGATAATGAAATTGAGAGTCAGTGGAATTAGTTAAGTCATTTGACCAAGGTCACCTGGATATAGAGGAACTAAGAATAAATCCCAGGATGTCTGAGCCCGGAGCCCTGACTCATCAGCCATCATGTCAAACAGTTGTCTATTAACTGACGGGTGATTTTTGTCAGAAGGATCATCTGCCCTTTAGTTACCATTATTGTTCTTCTTATTGTTTAATAGATATAACAGTAACTACTGCACTGGGTTGTCATTAAGAGCTTCAATTTAAGAAGTTCCAAGAGTATCTGGCATATAGTAAATGCTCAACAAATGGTACTGATCATTATTTTTCACAGAATCCTTCTGATGCCAGGCATCATTGTAAGCACTTGACATGGATTCTCTCATTGAATCATCACATCAGCCTTGTGAGGGGGATACCAACAGCAGGCTCACTTTATAGATGGGAAGCTGAGGCTCAGAAACATTAAATTAACTTGCCCTTAAATCAGAGAGCTAGTTAGTGCCCAAGGCTCCACAATTAGTTAGTTGTCTGTTGGACTTCCATGTTACTAGCTTTCATTGTCTTTCTTTCTTTGAAAGCTCTGGTGAACTATCACCAGGTAGACCAGCCTCTTCTTGGGTTCTGCTAGCTCTGGGCCTTTTGGTAGTTCCTTAGCCTTATGGTTCTCGAGCTTGCACCTCTGCAGCCACAACTCCAGGGACTCAAATGTGGGGAGGAACAGCTGAAAGAAGAAAGCAAGCACACGCATGTTGAGTCCCCACAGCATCTGGACACATTAAGCTATTCTACCTGAAGGCACTATGCCCCTGGCCAGCTGAAGTCCTCAATGGCTAACAGTACAAACCTCTTCTTTATCCCCCCCTTCCTGATGCTCCTCATGGGGATAAACTGGCACAAAATGAGGAAGGAACTGGAAATTCTCTTGTTAAATTCAACCTTGTGGATTTTACAGATTGAAAAAAAAAAAAAAAAAAACACTTTATGTTGCATCTAAAAGTGTCTGGCCCAGCTGTCTATGTAGATTAAATAATCCAGATGGCTGCATGAGTTACTACAGCAGAAAAGAAGTGGTTTCACCACAGAGTGAGCCAATCCAGAAAGTTCAGGGATAATAGATTTCTTTACCTTGCACGACCCTGTTTCTTCTCTTCTTAGCTTGGCTCACTAAAATGTGCTATGCAGTGGCCAAATCTTCACTTCACTTGGGCTATTTAAATAGCCACAATGTTGCCTTTTTATATAAAAGATTAAAAAATCAACAACTGAAATTTGATGGCACTTGGAATAAAGGATTAATCAGTTCTGTCGCTCTCACTTGGGCAGCAAATCAAGCCTCTTGTTTTGGGAAATACTGCGAGATGGGATAATTTCCACATTGCCAGGCTGTTTTTCTTTTTAATATCACAGTGGATTTGTCGTGGTAGAGGCAACTACAAACTGCTGGCACCACAACTGGTTACAAAATGTGTCTGCCAGACCACTCAGGGGAGAAACCCCTCCTGTATTCTTTGATGGTGGGCTTCTCTGCCAGGGAACACACCTGTGGAGAAAGAGCCTATTCCGTCTTCACCCCTGCACTGGAGCAGAGGGAAAGAATCATATTGCCCTTGTGGAAAACAGTGCTAGGAATCTCCATGCTTTTCTGCATCCACTCCTGCTGCTGGAACTTTCACCCATCCATTTCCTCTCAGCCTTAGTTCCTTGGTGCACATGGCAGCAGAAACCCAAGGAAATGCAGATGGCTCACCTACGCCACCTATATGCTTAAGAAACACACCTGACAATGGGTACCAGACACTTTTGAATCCATCACTGTCAAACACTCCTGCCAAATTCCCTTCTAAGAAGGAAAAATGTAAAATCAGAAGGACCTAGACGGAGTTATAAAATGTAATTCTATCTTTCCCCTACAAAATCTCTTATCAGTGTACTGTACTCTGCAGGAGATGATTATACTTTTACTTATTTTTTTCTTTCCATTCACAGATGTTAATACTTGGTGAGTGGTTTCCAGAAATGTCCTTTAGCAGCAACTCAAAGCTAGGGAAGACAGCACAAACCACACTGGCATGCTGACAGCTTAGCATTAGGAACAGCTAGCTCTATGCCAATCGACGTCCGGGTGCCAAGGCAAGAAGGCAAGGGCATATTATTTGAGGACACATTGGAAAACAAGAATTAAATTGTCACAGAACTTACTTTCTCTCTCTTTATATATCCTAATTCAAAGAATCAACCTCTCACCAGGACAAATAGACAACGATTCAGAGTTAAAGGTGAATGAAAATGGAAATTCTAGTTCACTTTGGAGTGGTTTAGAGGAATGACATTTTCTTTAGCAAAACAAATGAAGAATTTCCTTCTCCAAACCGACTACTGACATTAGTGACTCACTAGATGGGAAGGAAGGAACTAAGAGAATGGGATGGGCACTATGGCCATCAAGTATTTTTACTTTAAGTTTTATAAAATCACTTGATTTAGTTTATATTTATTCATGCATATATATATTTAATACCAAAATTTATTGTGATCTTGGGAGCAAAAATTCTATGTAATTTATTAAGCTCTTACTATGTACCAGCCGCTGTACGTAGTGCCTTGCTTATATTCAGTCCTCCCTGAACACTGTGGGGTAGGTACCATTCTTACCCCTATGTGACACAGAGAAAATGGAAACACTGAGAGGTCAAGTCATTTGCTCAAGGTAACAGAGCTGGTGAGTGTCGAGCAAGGGTGTGAACTGAGGCAGTCTGACTTTAGAGTTGACATTTGAAATAAGTCTCTTCCCCCAGGACCATGCTGATGGGGGAGTATTAAAACGGCCTTTGGATCAGGCAGGCAGCTACCCAATGAGGCATTTCTGCTTCTGGAGGGTTTATTTTTATACCCTTACTGCCTTCTTTATAAGGGTGTTTTGGGAATGAACAAGGGCAGTATCATGCTGACAAGAAGAAACAGATGACTCATGATGAAGAAGGAGGAGCAGGGTGGGGGGAACCCTTTCAAGCCCAAGGATACCATTTTTCACACTGGAGGAGGTCGCTGAATGCATCACAGGGGAGAAATGGATCTGAGAGGTTACATGGATAATAGTCCCACCTTTGGGGAGGACACCCTGCTGCCAGAAAAATGATTCAAAAGAATTCTTGCTGCAGCAAGGGGATCAGGTTACTTGTGTTGAACGGCGCCCAGGAGCATATGCTTTATTAAGTTGACCAGATGTCCTGTTTAGTTGGGCCTCGCCAGGTATTTTAATGGTCTTGAAGAGTGCCCTGGAAATAAATCCCCTGGAGCAAGCAGCCTTCGTGGTAAGTCCCCTACTGACATATTGTTAAGGGCTTTATGTTACTTTATGTGTGTTACCATTTGTAATTGTTAAGGTCACCAAATAAGTCAGAGGGCTTGATAGCCTGGCAGTAACTCAAGGCTCTACATTCCTTTTCTACCTTATAGATTTACTTATTCCAGTATTTTCTTTCCTGAGTTTTTTCTCTGTGCCAGTCACTAAGGCTACAAGGTGAGCAAGGAACCATTCTTTTCCTCAGGAAGTGAGGTGAAGCCCTGTGAACTCAGAGAGATCCTCCTCTGCTATTGCCAGGATGGCTGTGCAACATGGGAGCAGATAGGCTTTCCCTTCTCTGCCTTCTCTGGTGCCCGCCCACCCAGCCTCAACTTTCCCTCCTACTTCACTCGTTCATGACTCTGCACTGGTACAACATTAGATGATTTTCAGATACAAATAAGTATTATTTCCTGAGTATTAGTTCATACTTCTAAACCCTCTGCCTGTGGCATCCATGTCATCCACATGACAACTCTGAGGTAGATTTGTTACTCTCTTCTTTTGCTACATAAGGAAATTGAGGCACAAGAAGCTAACAAGTGAGCACACAGTAAAATGCTCATCCATGGTCAAACTAGGCCGTTTGGCTTCAAAGCATATGGTCACATTCACTGCTGTTTGCTGTCCCTGTGATCATGCTGCCACTCAAAGAATGTTTCAAGAGGAAATAAGACAGAAAAAGCTGATGTACAGAAGGGAAAAAACTCTAAGCAATAAATCATAGCAATAGTGGGCGTTTAGTGAGTTTACAGAGGTTGTGTCCAATCCTCAGAGCCTCATGGCTAGATAGATATTATTTTACATATAAGGAAACTGAGACCAAAAGCAGTTAACTGTCAAATAACCGGGATGTTGAAGAACACAAATTTGAATCCAGATCTGCTTAACTTCTTTCTGCTCCTCTTACTACACCATCCTGCTTCCTGGTGACAAGTAGAGTGGCACAGAACCTGAGGACAAATTCTGCCTTAAAATGGAAAATACGAACACTGAGATGATTAAGCTGAAGCTACAATTTCATAGAGAGCACCAGAATTAGACAATCTTAGAAATCATGCAATAAAATCTTTTGCCTCTTGATTTAAACTCTGGCAATACTCCCATTAAATATTAGGTGGGAGACAAATTTAGGGATTGGAATAACTGATGCCTGCCCACCATGACCCCCAAAGAAAACACTAGAGAAAATTTGGTTTGAAAATCTAGATGCTGATCCAAGCACTGGAAAGACTCTAGTGTATAAAGATGTCATGGGCTTATTCATTAAATGAGGCCTCTGCTAGGAAATCACCTTGCTGGCTCAACACCAGCAGGTTGCACTGTTTGCCCATGTCGGTCAGGTCAGCGTGCATTCTATCCAGGGAACTTCTCTGAGTTGTGGGACTAGAAACAGCTCCTGGACCCCGGAGTCAGGAGTAGTGGGGTCTTACTGACCCCTTGGTGGATACAAGTTGTCAAAATTGTCATTGGCAGTCACAGAGCTAGCTGTGGTTAACAGAAAATTGTTTCCCTGGTTGTAGAGATAAACACAGACACACAGGCACACACGCATGCTATGTGGAGAAACCACAGCATCTGCTCTCACTCTGACAACGTTTTACCTGTTCTAAACCTCACACAGACCTGTCACCAGCCTTACATATCATTATCTGACTTGCTCAATGCATCTCTTCACTTGTCCGTGAGGCTGCCTCAGCTATAGACTTTTTTCATTTCTTTTGTGAAGAGTTTTGCCTTACGAGGAGTTGAACTCCTCTAGCCCATTCTGTAATGGCAAGGAGACAAAAGAATAAGAACAGATAATAATAATAATTGAGCACACAATATCTGGCACACATGGAGCTAAGTACTTCACATGAATTAGCTCATTTTATCCACATAAAACCCCTAATGAGGTAGGTACTATTATTAACCCCATCTTATAGGTTATGTGACTTGCCCAAAGCGTACACTGACTCAGCAGGGCCCCAGTTGTGGGCTGACGGACCTGAGCTGCCATCAGGGACCCTATAGCTCCCTGTCTTCCTGCAATTCTTGGAAGTATGCCAAGCTCAATTAATTTGAGGCTCCATGTTGTTAATTCCCTTTGAGTTTAAGTTATTTTAGGATGGATAAAGAAAGGAATACTTTAGTGTAACCCTTATTTCCCTATAATTCTTACATAAGGATTCTAAGATATGATTTAATTTTCTCAATTACTTAAAAATCAAGTTCATAACCTGCCCCTCACATTTCTTTGCCTACTTAATGGGAGCATTTTCTTTAGGGGAAAAAAAATACGTGTAAAAAGAAGTGTAGTCTCTGTGAGAAAGAAGTAATTGTTTTTGTCAACTATTATACCCTGAGAACCAAGAACATGTGCCTGATACAAGCTAAGTGGTCAGTAAGTGTCCATTAAGTGGACAAACAAGAGATTTAGAGAGTCACCTTGTTAGGTGACTCTGACAAGATCACACCTAACTCCAAATTACTACTAAATGCTGACCCCTAGATTCCCAGAGGCAGATTATTCTGAAGTCTGGGAATGGCATTATTGAAAGGGCCCCTTACCTCTGTCTCAGGAAAAAAAAGTCATATGGTCTGTGCTTCTGGGTTAATTATCCATGACTCTTTTTTTTTTTTTTTTTTAAGATTTTATTTATTTGACAGACAGAGAAAGATCACAAGTAGGCAGAGAGGCAGGCAGAGAGAGGGAGGGAAGCAGGCTCCCTGCCAAGCAGAAAGCCTGATGCGGGGCTCCATCCCAGGACCCTGAGATCATGACCTAAGCCAAAGGCAGAGGCTTAACCCACTGAGCCACGCAGGTGCCCCTCCATGACTCTTTGGAAATAATTAGAAAGTTTGACAGAGAGGAAAGGAGGCAATGCCATTTACACTTGTAACCCTGTTAAAGCCATGAGCCATGTTGTTAAAGCCATGAGCCATGTGGTTCAGTCCATTCGAAATCTGAAATTCAAAGTGCTATTGTCCAAAAAGGAATTCTTAAGTGTTGTGGCATCTCTTAAGCAACTTAAATGGGAATATTATTAAAATCATTCATTCTCTTCTATGGACTCAGACATCTCTGGAATGTCTCATCCTGCAGTCTAGAATCATCTCTCTCATTATCTACTCCATTCAACCTCTGCTATCCCTCTGATGACCACCTATTCATCTCTGTACTCTGCCTTCTCACACAAAGGGCTCTCAGTCGATTATTACCCTACCACTTAGGATTTTCTAGAGAGGGAAAGTTCCTCTGTGCTTTTTGTGTGGTTGTTTCTTGTTTTTTTTTTTTTTTTCCCCTTCATCTAGTCTCCCAAATTAGCATGACAATTGGGAGGACCCTCTGTGGAAGACGGGAAAGAGAAAGAGTAGGCAAACTACTCTTTTGTAGGTAGAGGAGAGAAGGTCTACAGGTACTCAGACTATTACCTTTTTTCCCATTAGTCATAAAATGACTATTCTGATAACTAAGGTATTTTTCCCAATTCCGCATACGTCTTAAGAATCCACTGAAATCCTGTTTCTCAAAGAGCATATATATCAGTCACCAAAAAACCTCTTAGTTTCCAAAGAGAAATGGCATTTATAAATCTATAGGTCAGACTTAGAGCAAGGTTCTGTCCTACCCTTAGCTTTCTAGCTTATTTTGTAGCTTATTTGCTAACTCAAGCCAACACTTAAGTTACTTCGTGCAAAATAGTATAGGATCAAAATCCTTGCCTGCAGATAGATTTAGGATCTCTCTTCCTTCCTTTTTTCAGCACAGCCTACTTGGTTGATACTATATTAAAAGGAGAATGCTCATTTGCTGTAGCTGTCCTCCTTGTGCACATCAAAACTTCTCACTGTCACATTTCTGCCCAGATATTAATAAACATGAGTGGGAAGGGGAATAAATGCATGAAGTTCTGCTCAGCCTTTTTAAGCCCGTGGAGCTTCCCTCTCCTGCGTTGGTTGAAGATGGGGTGAAGATTAGGCACACTGGGAGCCCAGCTGTCGGAGGAAAAATCCCCAAGGGGAGAATCTGTCAATAAAAACAAGGTTTTGAAAACCAATATGGAAACCTATTTGGAGCCAATTTCCATGCACCAGCACTGCTGTCATGACTGGGTGCATCAGGATAACAGGAGGCAGATGGCCTTCAGGAAAGCGAAAAACTTAAGGTTATTATGTGTATGGTCATATTTTCCAAACTTTGAAGAAATTCTGCCCCTCAAAGTATATCTGCTTAATCTCTCCCAAGCAAAAAGGCAAGTAACCTTCAAAGAGCACCATATATTTCTTTTAATAAAACATTGGCCCTTATCCCTTCATGGATGCAAGCATTTATGAACCTTGGGGCCAGAGTAGTAGAAGTTTGCTCTGGGTAAGAGAGAGTTCTGGGAATGGCGTTTCATTTATTGAAGGAAAGGGAAGCTGTAGGTCTAAAAATGGTAGAGCTGGAAATAGCGACTTGCAAAGATGACATAAGGGACTCTGGAATTCCTGTAGCCTGAAGGCTTAGAGCCCAAGCTCTCATCCAGGAGGCCCAGAACCCAGCCTTTACCCACAGATGTGCTTGTGGGCACTCAAAATATTTAGAGACACAACTGAAACAAATAGATGCTGGCATTTTAAAATTAAGAGAACTCACATCAAAAATATTCAGATTACTAACTTGCAAAAAGTCAGAAGACTACATTCCAGCACAGCCTCATAATGCTGGATCTGAGCAACCATTGCTGCAAACATGCATATGATCTGGCATTTGCCATGGCCCCTTCCTGGCTAGTTATACTAATTTGTGTTCTATCCTTGCCTATAAAGCCACGAAACCCTTTGTCCTGGGTTCCAGTTCTGTCTTGGCCATTTACACTTTTGAGTCCTTGGTCATGTCAGTTAAGGCTTTTGAATCTAATATCTACTTATCTTTATAATGGAGATCACACCTTGCCATAGTACTGGGTGAGTTAAAGAAGATATCCCATATAATGTGCTTACAATGCCTACCACGTGAGTATTTAACATATGTTAACCATTATTATGGTTAATGTCATTCTTACCATGAACAAGCTTGTCCAAATCATATTTTTTCCCAATATAAATGAGGAAATACAAAAATAGCAGCCACAGATCAAAGCTTTCTATTATTGCCTGGATCTTCTGGATCACTAGATGTACTTTGTACTAATTAGATTATGTAATTTGCCCAAAGCCATGTATAAACTGGACAACTGTCTATTTCAATCAACCATCAAAGGAGACACAGATGAAACTTACGGAGAAATGCTATTGTGTGGGGTAGGCCAGGTGTGGTACAGAGGTCCACAGTCACATCTGGCTAATTAGGGAAGGGCACATAGTAATCACCATCTACAGACAGTGCAGTATAGTAGAAGGACAACATGGCTATGAGACACTTGAGTTCAAATCACATCTCCATCACCTCTAGCTCACTCTGGTTAAACAACTCCTTTGAATTTTGAGTTTCACTTCATAATTTGTAAAACTGAGATATTGACAAGCTATTTTACAGGATTGTTATGAATGCTAATTAAAATAATGAGCATTTAAATGCACAGCACATGGTAAGTGTTAATACATGGTAATTATAAATAAGAACCAGAGTAAATTATAATAGGCCACCTACTAAAAATACTTACAATCTTAATAATCCCTGAGAGTTTAAGAAAATCAGTCAGTGAACTGCTGTAAAACCTGATACACACAACTTCAAATTAGTGTCATGCACTTTTTGAGCCCATTATAATTATCACTATTCAATGACCACCATTTCCATTAGCTTCATTACTTCCAATGCCATTTCTGATAATGCTCCAGGGGTTTTTGTTTCTCTGATTTATTTTTTAAATTTGCAATGCATGGTCTCTTCCTAATGTGAATAGTATTATGACTCCTTTTAATTGTTTTAAAAAATTTATTTATTTATTTATTTATTTATTTATGAGCACGTGAGTGCACAAGTTGGGGGAGGTGCACAGAACCCCAAGTAGACTCCTCACTGAGTGTGAAGCTGATGTAAGGCTTGAGCTCATGACCCTGAGATCATGACCTGAATCAAAATCAAGAGTCTGATGCTTAACCCAATGAGCCACCCAGGCACCCCACCCTTATCATTTTAATTCAGATACAAAAATTGTTTTGACCCTCTTCTCTATGTCAGCCTAGTCTTAGCTGATTAGAAGTGAGAGTTACAAATTATATTGGTATATTCAAAACAGTCTGTTCTGAAATTACTTGGAATGAATGTTTTTTGGTGCCTCAAATGGCCAGTACATTTCTTAGTCCAGTCTCTTCTTTCTTGAGCAGCCCATTTCTAGAGCCTACAAAAGCAGCCTCTCTCTCTCTCTGTCATGGACCCTTTGTAATAACCAAGGCTTGGGATAGCATTTTACCCACCTGGAAAGGGATCTGTGGTAATGTCATTTTCCTTCATTCACTATTCCACAAGCATTTACTGAGTGCCTACTGTGTACCAGTCACAGTCCTAATGGTACACTGTAATGAGCACTTATATGTTCCCTGGCAGTAAGTTTAAGTGATTTCATAATCTCATTGATTCCACCCAACTTGTGACCTTGGAACTATTAATGTTCCTATTTTATAGAAGGGAAAACTGAGAGATATAAAGGTTAAATAATTAGCTCACTGAACTTAGCTAGTTATAGCCTAAGCCAAAACTTAAGTCTGTCTGAATGCCAAGCCCTACTTCTTAATGACTGCACCAGCGTTTCTCAAAGTGGGGTGCTGACTTTGCCATCAGCTGCATTAGAATCACTTAGGCTGTTTGCTAAAATTACAGATTGGCGGTATGCCCTAGACATGCTGAGTCTACATTTGCAGTTTTGACAAATTCTCTGGGGAATTTCTACGGTCTCTTAAGTTTGAGGGCCCCAAAAAGGGTTTTTGGATAACAAATCTAAGAAACCGGGACTGAGATGGGAAAGCAGTTCTTCAAAGTGAAGGTGAACTTTCCAAAAAGAAGCTAACAGCCCATACTATTGAGAATCAGCTGTGAAAGATGCTCTTGGTTACTCTAAAGAAGTATTGTATAATTAAAATGTACTTAAACTCTACTTCTGTGCAAAGCTCTAGTCACAAGGAATATGATTTCAAAAACACAGCTGCAGGAAGGGGAATACTATGTCATTTTCTAGAATTCCAAAAAAACATGGTTCCAACTCTAGAATATCCAAATAAAGAGGTTTTGGGGGCAGCGATGTGGTAGGAAGGGGGTTGTCTCAGACACTTGATTATTTAGCTTGGCTTTGGGGGACTTGATGAAGATTAAAAGGGCACCACAAAGATGCCTCCTGTGCCTTGACTGTTTTTAACTCATCATCAGACAGTGACATCCTAGCATCATATGACAGCAGGGAAAAGGCTGACATTTATAAATTTGAATAATAAAGGTGACAGGGTCCAAATCCCAAGTGTGAGTCTCCATACAACCAATTACGTGTGTGATGAAAACATCCTCCTCCAGGTGATCTATGTCATAAAACAGTTTCGTTAGTCCAAAAGAGGCTAGGTTGGCATCTCTCTGCTCCTCACAAACCAGCTCTGAGCCTCCAGACTGTGAGCAGGGTGAGTCACTAGTGTCAGCTTTGTGTACAAAGGCTCAGCTTT
Source organism: Mustela lutreola (assembly GCF_030435805.1). Classification (NCBI taxonomy): domain Eukaryota; kingdom Metazoa; phylum Chordata; class Mammalia; order Carnivora; family Mustelidae; genus Mustela; species Mustela lutreola. The sequence continues at coordinate 81,328,671 of NC_081294.1, forward strand.
CCCTTCCTGTTACCATGTCCCAGTATGACTAAGATCAGTGTTTAAATGCAAAAGCTGAATTAAGACAAAGACAAAAGTGCCTCAAAGCTGGGGAAAAAAATTAGTTCTTTAAAAAAAGAGAAAAGCAAAACTCAACAAGGAAAAAAACAAAACAAAACAAATTTTGTACACAAAATCATCAGTACTCTGCTATTTCATAAACTGATTTTTTTTTTAGCCAAAATATGTTAGTCAAAGCTTAACAAGGGGAAAACATATAACAGGCTCTTCTCCTGCTTTTGTGAGCTCTTGTACTTTTTATTAGGTTCCTAAAAAATCGAAGAGAATATATTTTAACTGTTTATTAAAGCCAAAGTCCCTCTGACTATTCTCATATCTGCAAAGTTTTATGAGATTCTTTATTTTGAAGCCCTGTAAAGTATGAATATTTGACTTAAAACAGAACTGAGCTTTTTATTGCTCTCTGCAGAACAAGAACTCCCAAAGACACTGACCTACAGACCTTAGGCTTCATTCTCTACTTTTCTGCAAGTTGCCAGTTGGTCAAGCTTATTATGGGATCCCTTTATACCACCTCCTCCCCGCATTCTCCACTTACTATTCTTTCTTCCCCTTTGCTTTGCTCTTGGTAAATTCCCAAACACTTTCTTTTTTCAAGGGCAATAATATTGTCTCCTGGAGTGGATATGTGTTGAGTGTTTTTGTCTTTCGTCTCTATTCTGTGATGTGGCATTAGAGCCTCTCTTTTCCATTTGGTAATCCATCCATGTGATTTTGGTAAACAGCAGGTCTGGGAATGGACATTAATGAATGTAGGACCAACAGGGCCCTATGGAGAAAGTTTCACTCTATTTGGAGTCACTAGCTACAAAAATTCATGTGGTTGCTGGGGAAACGGCTCAGCTCTTTCACTGGAAACTCTAGCTGTAAAAATGACAGACTCAGAGTTGCTGTGACCATATTTACTGGCATGTGGACACAGCCAAAGCTGAGAGGGGGAAACCTCCCATCATTTTAATTCTTGAAGTCCATCATGCCTAAAGCCAGCCACTCATCTTAGACTTCCATGTTCTTGGAACCAACAAATTATCTCTTTACCTGAAGTTGGTTTGAGTTGAGTTTTTGTTTCTTACAACTCAAAGAACCCAGATTCTTTTACTGCTTTCAAGAATTTTGTCATCTAATAAGGAAATATATAATTGCAGTGGAAGGCACACTGTGATATGTGTATGGGAAGTACCTACAGACATCACGATGGGGGCATAAAACAAAGATGATTAATTCCAAATGAAGACACTGAGGAAAACAGCAATGAAGGAGGAGGTAGTACTAGAGTTGAGCATTGAAGAGTAAGTAGATCTTCCAGTGGTGGATGGGAGGGGAGCATGGAAGTAACTGGTACCGAGAAAGGGAAGTATGCTCAGAAAGGACAATTGTAAGGAAAGTCATGACCTGTTCCAGGCTTGATGAGCAGTTCCATGTTCAATATGGCAGGATCTAAAGGGTATGGAGGTATACCTGGAAAAAGTAATCAGTTGACTAGGGTCAGATTTTGGCAACCACTGGAAACATCTACAGGCAGTAGGGAGCTGCTATTGTTTCTTTAAAACAGGATTAGCATTATCAAATTTGCATTTTAAGGAGAAAACCCTGGCTCCTTCTCTATGCCCACTCATTACTTCCTGGAGGATGGCCTCCCTGACCTCTCTGCTTAAATTCATTGCCTCTATTCTCTATTCCTGACACTTCATCCCCCTCAGATGGAAAAAGTACATAGTCTGAGCAATGAGTTTCTGAAACACTTCTGAGATTTAATCAGAGGATAAGGTTAGAGAATGCAGCATACTCTGGCCACTCAGCTTAAGGGCATTGGCACTAACCAAATGATGCAGGCAGAGCACTTGATACAGTAGACCCTGGGGATGCCTCACCCAGATCCCCATTACAAGCAGGTGCAGACATACCCCAGGTAAGATTATGATGATGTGGATACAGATGATAAGTGTCGGCTGCTAAAAGCTCACCGCTGCCCTTCTTCCAGAAACTTGCCTGAACCCCCAGTTACACACAACTGACTGATGAAGGGCACAAATGCCCAGCCTCCATGCCTCAAATCAGTTCACCTGTGGTTTTATTCATGCTCCAGCATCCTCACAATATCCCCTGCTTCTCTCACTTCCTCAATAAATCACTTGCACAAGAAAAGCCACTTTGGGGTCTACTTGTAGGAAACCTGACCTAACACACTCGACCTTATTTGTAAAATAGGGTTGGTGCAAGGATTAAATGTTAGTATAAGTAATGTAATTAAGTAAGTAAATAATTTAATGTTTCAATATAAGTAAAGCGCATACTAACTAAATAATTAAATGTTAGTATTAGTAAAACAGAACAGTACCTAGCACATAGCAAGTGCTGCATAAGCATCTGTTTTTATTAATGTTATAGTACTAGTTCTTCAAGTATCTTACAAATCTCTGCCCCATTCTGATCCTCTTACCATTACTCTAAATTTTCCTCACTCATTTTGTTTACAATAAATGGTCCCCTTATCTGATTTCTCCACCCTCTCTTCCTCCTTCTCTTCCTCCCTTCTACAAATATTAGAAGGGCGTATATATACCAGGCACTGTTCTAGTGATGAATTAGGGCAACTTATCTAATGGAGCCTCAGTGCACTCATTTGGAAGGCAGGGATACTACAAATCTACTACATGGGACTGTTTTGGAATTAAATGAGAAAGGGTTCATAAAGGACTTAGTTCAGGGGCGCCTGGGTGGCTCCTGGGTGGGTTAAGCCTCTGCCTTCGGCTCAGGTCATGATCTCAGGTCCTCTGCTCGGTGGGGAGCCTGCTTCCCTCTCTCTCTGCCTGCCTCTCTCCTTGTGATCCCTGTCAAATAAATAAATAAAATCTTTAAAAAAAAAAAAAAGAAAAGCCTGGGCACCTGGGTGGCTCAGTGGGTTAGGCCTCTGCCTTCAGCTCAGGTCATGATCTCAGGGTCCTGGGATCGAGCCCCGCATCGGGCTCTCTGCTCAGCGGTGAGCCTGCTTCCTCCTCTCTCTGCCTACTTGTGATCTCTCTCTTTCTCTGTGTCAAATAAATAAATAAAATCTTAAAAAAAAAAAAGGCACATAGTTCATGCCTACTAAATACTCTATAACCTTTCCCTCCCCCACCCCTTATTTCATAATCATAATCAGTTCTTGGCCTGAAGTACATAGCAGAGACACCCAGAGGGGTGGGCTTTAGTTACTGGTCCTGGGCTCCCTGGGCTCCTTTTGAAAGATGTGTTATTCCTCCATTTAAAGGGCCAGTAACAGAGCTTCCCTGATAATTATAACCTTGCTTTTCCCCAAAAAAGCTTTGTGATCCCTGCATCTATTGGTGAAATGTGCATGCTGCAATGGAATTCTTTGCAAGCCCTGAACTGATATTAAGTGTTATGCCATGACTTGCCATCAAGGAGTCACCTTGGGCAATTTAGTGGTCTCCCTGCTGTCAAAAGTCCACACTCCACCCTCTGCTGGCATCCACTCACAATGAGAATGTGGCCCGTGCTGAAAGCCTGCATGCTGAATGTAAGCCGAGACAGCAGAGGGGAACTTGAGAATAAAGCAGAGTTTGAGCCTGATTATGTAAACAGTTCTTTCACTTTCCTTGATCTTTGTGGAAAAAAGATTTTTTTCATCCTCCCTCTTTCAGCTCAAGTTCAGGGTCTTACCATTTCCTGGGATCCTTTTGAGGTCGGCCACAGTTCAAATGAGGGAAACAGAAAAGAAGTGGAGTTTTCTTCTGGATTCCGGCAGAAAGCAGCAGAATACATTTAGCATACCACTTGGTGAATTTCTGTGGCAGGGGTTGGGATCAGATCCTACTCATGGTGAGAACAGGTGTGTGTGTGTGTGTGTGTACTCACACTGAATCACGTTTACAATTTCATTTTATTTTTGTATTTTTTTCTCCTCCAAGATTTATTCATTTTCTATTCTTCAGTTTGGAAAATAACTATACAGCACTTTTGCCCACTTGAGAACTTACTTTTCTTTTTTTTAATGTCAAATACAAGATGGTAAATGAAGCCTAAAATGCGCTGGGTTTTTTTCTTTTTTAGTCATGATTTTTCACAATGATTTGTTAAGACAGCACATTTTTCTTTTGATTTATACAATGCCATGTAAATGCAGTCTCTCATCACAGTTATTAGGGTGTTTCAATAGGTGGGCAACAAATGTGTTTTAACCTGAATTCCTTTCTTAATATATGAGCTTCTAGTGTTATGATTCTTTCAGGTAATTAGTTGGCTTTGTTGAGAAAGGAATGCCTCCAACTGAATTAAAAAATAAATATTAATACAAGATGGAATGGTTTGAAGTGAATAAGAAGTTGTCTTGAAACTGTAATAAGTTTTGAAATTTATATTCAATATGCTTACAGGATTTGTGCTAAGAAGCTACATTCAAGGAGATTTGAAAGAAAGATATAATATTCATAATCATTGTACTTTTATATATTGTTCCTTTCTTCCCAATGCCTAGAAGGGCTTCACAAACATTGCAGCTGAATCAATAGAAGGAAAGGAGTGGGTCTCATTTAATGTCTAACTTGAAAGGAAAAAGGTTAACAGGTTAGCAATGGAGTAACTAGAACATGAAAAGTATAGGACCAGGTGGGAGAACTGCTATTCTGTTCAAACAACCTTACAGAGAAAACAACTGTGTCACTTATAGTTATGAAGCATGTTTTTTGTGCCTACGATGTGCATATCTCTGCACTAGGTGCCAGGGAGAAAAAAAAAATCTGAATTTTGCTTGGTGTGTGGTCTCAAGGGAGTTGAGGTTCTCCCAGTGAGACAGAAGGGCTCTCACACATATCAGATCACAGCTGAAGGGATCCATGAGCAAAGTTTGGTAGGAGGTCTGAATACAAAGTTACTCAGCTTCCAGGCTTCATGTGCAACTGCACTGCCATGACGCAAACCTACCCCAGGAATCAAGCCTATGTCTAAGTCCTACCTGCAAAGTTTGTGTCTGGGAGAACAGATGGAGACTCCTCTCAAGGTGCACTATTCATCCTTCCATCCCTTCATTAATTCCTTCATCCACTTAGCCTATTTTGCGGAGCATGATGAGAAGTGATGTGCTGGGTGCCGAACCAAACAGGAGCTGAGAATAGAGAGGCGAACCAGAGACAGTCATGGTGCTTACATGGTGAGGAAATGGATATTTAGCAATTATCATATACCTCATTAAATCACACGTGGAATAAGAGCTTCAAAGAAATACAGATGGCTAGGGGGGAACCGTATTTGGTCTGGGAGAATCAGGAAAGCATTTAATGGGAGTAAAGGTGGCTATACTGAGGCCTGTAGGGGTTAGCTGGTGAGAAAGTTGGGATGCAGAAAAAGAAAGCATTCTGTGTAGAAAGAATGGGCTGTGAATGCCCAGGGGTACTGAAGAACCTAACACTGGACAGCATGCCTGCAATAAGTGGGTGAGGTGGACAAGAGCCTCTCTAGGTAGTAGGCTTCAAGTGAGGAAGGATCTAGAGTGTCACCTGTGGGACTGTGAACTTGATCATTAGAGTAAAGGGAGGGAGCCAAGGGGTGTTCAGTAAGGAAATGATTTCATAATATTTACATTTTAAATGTTCTCTTGGGGGACACCTGGGTGGCTCAGTTGGTTAGGCATCTGTCTTTGGCTCAGGTCATGGTCCCAGGGTCCTGGCTCTCTGCTTAGCAGGGAGTCTGCTTCTCCCTCTTCCTCTACCCCTTCCCCCACTCATGCTCACTTTCTCTCTTTCTCTGAAATAAAATGTTTAATCAATCAGTCCTTTCTTGGAGCTTGCTATTCTTGGGATGGATGTCTCCTTGCTGCCTCAATCTCAGTTCAAATGTCACCTCCTCAAAGCAGTCACTGTAAACTGTTTAGCCATTTCTTACCACTACTCCTAGTAACTACCTATCTCATTAATATTTTGTATGTAGCACTCATCACAATGTGGAATTATTTTTTGACTAATTAGTTTATTTGCTTCATTTTTAGTTATACTCCTGAATGGAAGCTTCATGAGAGAACCTTATACATATCCCTAGGCAGTGAATCCCCAGCCTCTAGAAAACCCTCTAGCACATAGTAGAGATGCTCAGTAAACATGTGTCTGGTGAATAAATGAATAAATAAAGGGCTTTTAGTTGGCATTAAAAAAAAAAAAATAGTTTCTTGGGCTGCAGTGAGGAGAGTAGATTGAAGAGGCTGAATCAGGGAGGGGATGATGGCAGCACTGAGCACCACCTTCCCCTCTATCTTCTCACTTTTGGACACATTTCCAGTGCTGCTCTCAGGAATCACCGGCCCTAGGAAGGGAAGCAGTTGTGCTTTGCCTACTCTGCAAAGAAAGAACCAGTTTCCTGGACCAGTTTCAGGGAGGCAAAGGCTAGGGTTACCATTAACCATACTTCCATGTACTATGTGACCCAGCTTGTAAGCTTGACTTCCTTACAGACACACTGAGCAGAGAGATGGGAATAATTTCATGCATTACACAGCCTGATTACCATCCACAATGTCCTTAGGGGTGGGTACATCTGAGGTAGTTTAATATATTGCACAGAATTTTTTATAATCCCACAGAATTTGAGAGTGGAATATAAAGTCATTGTGTTTTACATACCCAGACTGGCCAATCAAAAAGAGAAGCAGAGAAGATGAGTTTCTACTTCCAAGTATCAGACAAAAGAAAAAATGGTGTGGTCTTTGTCAGTCAAACCAACTGCAGGGCTGCTCAAACCAAGTTTACTATTCAAGTTCAGTGCAGTTCCTAATTTGGTTTCAAAGTGAACTTACCATTTGGCTGATTAAGCTCATCAATTTAAGTAGCTGTTTAAGTGCTCTATTGATACCAGTTTTCTTTTCTTTTTTATTGTGTTATGTTAGTCACCATACAGTACATCATTTAGTTTTTGATGTAGTGTTCCAAGATTCATTATTTACATATAACACCCAGTGCTCCATGCAATACATGCCCTCCTTAATACCCACCACCAGGCTCACCCATCCCCCAACTCCTTCCCCTCTAAAACTCTGTTTGTTTCTCAGAATTCACAGTCTCTTGTGGTTTGTCTCCTACTCCGATTTCTCTCCCTTCACTTTTCCTTTCCTTCTCCTAATGTTCTCCATGTTGTTCCTTATGTTTCATAAGTAAAACCATATGATAATTGACTTTCTCTGCTTGACTTATTTCACTTGGCATAATCTCCTCCAGTCCCATCCATGCTGATGAAAAAGTTGGGTATTCATCCTTTCTGATAGCTGAGTAATATTCCATTGTGTATATGGACCATATCTTCTTTATCCATTCGTCTGCTTAAGGGCAACTCGGCTCTTTCCACAGTTTGGCTATTGTGGACATTGCTGCTATGGACATTGTGATACCAGTTTTCTAATACTTCTAACGGGTCATAGGTTTTTCTTTGTTTAAACTGCCAAAGACACAATTAGAGCAGAAAGGAAATACTCTGGTAAACAATTAATTGACTGATTTGGTAACCTGCGAATGTGCCTTTTGATCATGGAATTGCATTCCATACTTTAAGGAGATTTTATAAAATCTGGAGTATATGGGTTGATAAAAATAATAGCTACTGTTTATTAAGTATAGACAACATGCTATCTACTTTATCAGGACCAACTCATTTAACCTTCACATAAGAATCAAAATGTAAACACTTTTTTTTTTTTTAAGATTTTTTTATTTGACAGACAGAGATCACAAGTAGGCAGAGAGGCAGACAGAGAGAGAGAGAGGAGGAAGCAGGCTCCCTGCCAAGCAGAGAGCCTGATGTGGGACTTGATTCCAGGACCCGAGATCACGACCTGAGCCGAAGGCAGAGGCTTCACTTGCTGAGCCACCCAGGCGCCCCTGTAAATACTTTTATTACACTAGTTTTACCAAGACAAAATGAGGCTTAGAAAGAGCAATTAATTTGTTCATGATCACAGCTAATATTTGTCAGGGTCACCATTTGGTCTGAGATCTAAGTCCAGAGTCTGCATCTAAACCATGATCTCTGCCCTGTGATTCTGGGAGATATCAAACAAAATCTCACAAATTCCTCCTTCCTGCTACCACCAGAAATTTTCCTCATCAGTAAAACTGCACCAGTTGTAGGAATCAACCAATTTTATTTATTTATTTCTTTATATTATACCAGTGAATTTAATTTCTTAGGTACTGATTTGGTTTTTTTTTTTTTTTTTTTTTTTTTTTAGTTTGCACATCTGTCTTAGATTAACTAGATTATCTAAATGTGCTTGGCTTAGATTAGGACTAAAGTGTTCTTATAACCATTATTATTTCTACATTATAAGAGAAACAGAAGAAAATTTAGGGATAGCCTTAACCAAACACAGAGGCTTTAACAAATATTAACATGTGTCCTGTAGAAATGGGGAGAATTTAGAATTCTGGAGAAATATGTCAGTTTAGATGATGATCTGAAAAGCTCAAATTGCCACTAGCCTTTAACAAACAATTGGTATGAGGCCTGTGCTGAATGCTCTGTGCACATTATTTCCTTCAACAATAGTTTGACAAGATGGGCATTACTATCTTCATTTGACTGAAAAATTGATTTTGAGGTTAGGACTTAAGTCATTTGTCCAAGGTCAAGATGATAGGCAATGGGTCTGAGCTCTGAGTCCAGATCAGCCTGCTCTTAGAGCTATGCCATTCTGTCTTCAATGACATGTGTAATGGGGCAGGTCATAGTTGCCAGAGTATAGGTAATGCTGGTAGCTTTACTGAAATTCTTTAGTTATCTCGTCAACCCTCAACTTCACAAAGTGGCCTGGCAATGTTCCAGTAGAACTGCCAGGGTGAAGAAACTTTTCTGGTTCTTCTGTGCCATAGGAAGTCTACTTCATCTTTCAGTCTCTAATCCCAAAGGCTTTCCTTTCATAACTGTTAATAGTAGCCCGTCCTTAGGTTTAGACTATCTGAATTTATAAAGGAGCACACAATGCAGAAAAATCTGATCAACATTTAGTGTTCACAAAGCAGGGAACGAGTGTCAATCACTTACATATTGGGTGATACTAGGAATTCTTGGTGAAACCCAAAGGAAAGACCTGAAGAAATTTGTATGCAACATTCTTATCCTCTACTTAAGCCTCCTCCCATTGCCTACAGAGGTATTAGAAAAACACTGTTTTCAATAGGATTGGTGTGCTAAAGGCCAAGGTATGAGTGATGCAGGAAGTATTTGATATCTTAGTTTTATATTATAAAGATCATCTAATCTGCCAGCCCAATTCATGGGCCTTTATGGGCAACAGCGCTATAAGAAAGAAAAATTTCACACTGTGTCTTGGGTAGGGGTAATTGTCCTTACCAGGAGCTAGGTAGTAGAAAATGTGTTGGGAAAGTAGAGACTTGGTTCTTGGTCCCAATCTGTCTCTATCCAGCTGTGGGACCCAAGACAAATCACTTCTACTCCTTGGGCCTCCGTTTTGCCAATGGCAAAATGAAGTGATGACCCAGATGACTTCTAAAGTTATTGCAGAACTAACAACAAATTTGAATGTGCTCTCTTCTTCTGTAAAGAGGCTTGTCCTGCCACTCATATGAGGTTGGAGCCTTGCAGTGAGTTAATACGGAAAATGTGCACAGAGCCTCAATCTCCTACTAGTTTTTCCTCTCCTGCCCAAGGGTACCATCCGTTACTTTCAGCATCAATATTGATGTGAGTGTGTCTCTGCCTGAAGCTCTCGGTTGCATGGACATCCTTTTTTAAAAGCAAAGTATATTTACCTAAATTCAAGTTTATCAGAAATTAGGCTTATCCTCATTTTTAAATGATAAGAGTTATGACTTTAGTGTGACAAACAGCAACTGCAAATAGTGAATTAAAAAGAGAACTGACATAGGCAGTAACCTCTTCGATATCAGCCACAGCAACTTTTTCAAGATATGTCTCCAAAGGCAAAGGAAACAAAAGCGAAAATGAACTTTTGGGACTTCATCAAGATCAAAAGCTTCCGCACAGCAAAGCAAACAGTCAACAAAACAAAGAGGCAACCCACGGAATGGGAGAAAATATTTACAAATGACAATACAGACAAAAGGTTGATATCCAGGATCTATAAAGAACTCCTCAAACTCAACACACACAAAACAGACAATCATGTAAAAAAATGGGCAGAAGATATGAACAGACACTTCTCCAATGAAGACATACAAATGGCTCTCAGACACATGAAAAAATGTTCATCATCACTAGCCATCAGGGAGATTCAAATTAAAACCACATTGAGATAGCATCTTACACCAGTTAGAATGGCCAAAATTAGCAAGACAGGAAACAACATGTGTTGGAGAGGATGTGGAGAAAGGGGAACCCTCTTACACTGTTGGTGGGAATGCAAGTTGGTGCAGGGACTTTGGAGAACAGTGTGGAGAATCCTCAAGAAATTAAAAATAGAGTTTCCCTATGACCCTGCCATTGCACTGCTGGGTATTTACCCCAAAGGTACAGATGTAGTGAAAAGAAGGGCCATCTCTACCCCAATGTCTATAGCAGCAATGGCCATGCTCACCAAACTGTGGAAAGAACCAAGATGACCTTCAACGGACGAATGGATAAGGAAGATGTGGTCCGTATACACTATGGAGTATTATGCCTCCATCAGAAAGGATGAATACCCAACTTTTGTAGCAACATGGACGGGGCTGGAAGAGATTATGCTGAGTGAAATAAATCAAGCAGAGAGAGTCAATTATCATATGGTTTCACTTATTTGTGGAGCTTAACAAATAGCATGGAGGACAAGGGGAGATGAAGAGAAGGGAGTTGAGGGAAATTGGAAGGGGAGGTGAACCATGAGAGACTATGGACTCTGAAAAACATTCTGAAGGTTTTGAAGGGGCGGGGGGTGGGAGGTTAGGGGAACCAGGTGGTGGGTATTAGGGAGGGCACAGATTACATGGAGCACTGGGTGTGGTGCAAAAACAATGCATACTGTTACACTGAAAAGAAATAAAAAAATCTAAAAAAAAAGAGAACTGAACTAGGAATGAGAAAGGTAAAATAAGATATGCTATTTTCTATTATCTCTCAAATAAAACTGATGTATTAGAGGTGATATAACACAAGCTAATTTAAAATATTCCTCTGAAAGAATGGGGAGCAAGTGTGTGGAAGATCAAAAGCAGAGTAAGTTCTTTGACATACCTTGGTTCATAATAATCCAGTTTTGAGTGAAGGGAAAAAAAGCTATTCAACAATTTTAAAAGAAATGTTAAAAATGGTTTCTTTTCACTGAGATATCTTTTTCAGAACTCAAAAGAACTATAAACTTTGTCTTTTTGACAAATTATTTCCTAAAACGATAATGTTGATTATTAATATCTAACAGGTGGAGTTGCACTGCTGGTCAGGCTACTTGTCATGCTGTAATACCTAGAATTCCTTCTATGCAGTATTTCCCACACTAATTATGTCTCTAAGACTAATCTGCAGAGGGAACAGACTTCCAGCGCGAAAGTTCATTTTATTACCTAGCTTGCCTAGCACTTGTTTCTGGGTTTTGAAAATGTATCATTTCAACACAGACCATGTCTATAGGCCCTACACGAGTGGACTTTGATTTAATCAGTCCATTTAACTGAGAGTATCTTAATAGTCACTGGGGATCAGGGGCTTTGATAAACTCAGTAATGGATGGATTGGTTATTTGATGTTAAAGTTAGTTCAAATTTCCCTGGATGAGAACAGACCATCAATTCAACTGACTGAGACACATTTAGCAGATCCTGCTGGGTGAGCTGTATCTGGTTCTGTCAATATTATAAATGATTGGTAGAGAAGAATCAACATGTTGTTTAAAAAGTCTATAGACAGGGAATCTGGGTGGCTCAGTCAGTTAAGCTTCTGACTCTTGATTTCAGCTCTAGTCATAATCTCAGGGTCATGAGATTGAGCCCTGCTTTGGGCTCCATGTTAGGCATGGAGCCTGCTTAAGTTTCTCTCTCTCCCTCTTCCCCCCTATCTCTCTCTCTGTCTCTCTAAAAAACAAAACAAAACAAAACAAATAAGGTGGTGGGGTTATGGACATTGGGGAGGGTATGTGATATGTTGAGAGCTGTGAAGTGTGTAAACCTGGCGATTCACAGATCTGTACCCCCAGGGCTAATAATACATTATATGTTTATAAAAAAAATTTTAAAAATTAAAAACAAATAAATAAATACTTATATAGACATTATCTTGCAAGGTGTCATGAATACTATTGAAGTCAGAATGAATTATTTGGAGCTCTAAAGATGTTAAAAATACTATTGAAACTAAATAATATTCACCATAGGGAAAAAATAAAAGTTCATAAAAGCTAGTGAATAGGAATCCCAAGCATAAAGATTATTGTTTGGAAAAGCTAAGATTTGCTAGTACAAGTGCTTTTTCTTGGGAAATCTAAGAAGGACTGAATTAAAAATTGGTGGTCAATGCACCAGGTTGGGAAATAGAGAGGTAGAGAAGAGTCTTTTGCTGAGATCAATAAAAGAGACTCACATTACCATAGCAAAGATCCTTTTCATAGTTGTCTGCCTTTAATTGCTGGTCACACTCAAATGAGGCATTTGCAACTGCTTTTATATTGGGAGTCTCTGACCTCTTTGAACACTACTCTCCAAGGCATAATTAGGCATGGGAAATAATGCATGGAAATATCTTTATATCCAATACCGTTTGTGTGTGTGTGTGTGTGTGTGTGTTCTAAGAGAGTGGGTGCTAAAGGTTGAGAGAGTTAACATGCAGTTCCTAAAACATAGATCCAAAGTGAGTAGGTGAACACTTTTTTTGAAATTTTTTGACCTGACTTTAGTTCAGCACAACCATGTGCACTCAACAGGTAGTAGACAAATCTATCCTGAATCACATACCAATGCAGAGATATTGTCATCATTTTAGTTGAAAGCATTATTCATCATTTAGATTAAAAACCTCACTTTACTCTGTAGAAGACTCACTTGAATGTAAATATTTTCACAGGAATTTCCTAAGGTGGATTTAATTTCTTCTTTAAGAAACTTCTTAAGACACTTCTAAGTCACATGTGGTTCACTATTTATTCCCCAAGCATCTGTTTTAATCATGCATAATCTATGGTTGTATCCATCATGAGAAGTTAATAGAAGACCTAAGACCAATGTGACCACATGAGAAAGAGTGGCCTTTCATAAATATGTATTGAGCACTCAGATGTGTATGAGGCCTGCTTTCAATGCTATTTGTGATGCGAAGAGAAAATGGCTAATAATGCCCCTGTGCTCTGCACTAGTTCAACCACATCTGGAAAATGTATACAGTTTTATGTTCCTTGCCTTACATGTTTGACCTCGGGGTAAGAAATATGTTATATGGGGGATTAATTTATGAATTTATGAATTCATAATTAATGAATTTATGATTTATGAAAAGGGATTAGTGATGGTAAGCCTGAAAAATAAGAGGCTTGATGAAAATAAGGTGGTGTCCCCCAAACCCTGTGAGGTCAGGGGCCACTTCTGTTTTAGTCTCCCAGCTTGTGCATCCTGGGATAAAATACATATTCAGTAATTATCTATGGAATGGATTTTTGAGGGGAAATCAAGTTAGAGAGGGATTATAAATGTTTTGTGCAGCTCAAGGAAGCAGAGGTAGAAGTAAGGGTAGAAGTTGTTTAGCCATAAATTCCATCTTGATATAAGAACTTTCCTACACTGGCCCAAAAGAATGAAAGCTGCTTATAAAATGTTCAGTTTACTAAAAGTAGAATTAGGGGTGCCTGGGTGGCTCAGTCAGTTAAGTGTCTGACTCCTGGTTTCTGCTCAGGTCATGAACTCATGGGTCATGACATCAAGTGCCACATCTGTCTCCACACTCAGCGAGGAGTCTGCTGGAGATTCTCTCTCCCTCTCCCTTTGCTCCTCCCCCTGCTCATGCACTCTCTGTTTCTTTCTTTCTCTCTCTCAAATAAATAAAGCTTAAAAAAAATAGAAATAAATGTTCAATGACATGCAGGATAATCGCTATAGATGTAATTTCTGCTTGGGATGGAAGATTTAACTAAATAATTGCCGATATTCTAATAGTACAATCAAGTTACTTGGTAAGTTTTACATCAATTATCTTTATGGTTTATAAGAAACCACACCTGTACATTTATTTCAACTTTATTTAATATACCTATGAGAATAAAGCCTGATCGCATACACAAGGAACCATTGGACACTTTGTGTTTCAGCTGGTTTTCATTCTTAACAGTGACAATGGTTCTTTAATCAATTCACAGCAGAAATCCAGCCTCTACACCTCACTATAAATACATGGAATTAGAGAGTCTATGCCATGCCAGTAGGAGCATCCTTTAAAATTTAGCTATTGCAGGGAGCCAGCTCTTCCAAAAATGTGATTCACTTTCCATTTTACCCCCATTCTGATTTTCCACTCCCCCTCCCAATGCTTTCTGTGCACTTCAGAAAGCAAGCCAGGCCATGGTGCCTGACTTCAATGCCCAGCCAACAGAAGAGTCTCCCATGTTGCCCTCTTAGCCCCTTCTAGGGCAGGAAGAAAGATGCAGAGATCCCACAAATCAACAACAGTGTAACTGCAAGCTGGACTCCAGAGTGGTGGGTGCAAAATGAGAAAGGAATTTGACAAACTGGCCAAATTCTACTGTCCAAATCTGGTTGGTTAAGATCAGACAGAAACAACCTTATTTTCACAACAGAAAAAAAGACCAGACCAGCTCACCACATTTTCAACCCACAACAATTAAAAGTCTGCGAGCAAGTTATAAGGACTAAAAAAAATTCTTAAAAAAAAAAATCTCAAAATTGTTTCATAGTTTTGTAACATTTAAAAATATAAACTAGTGACTTCACTATTTTATTCTATTATTTTTACCTTAATTATATTAAACATGAGGAGTTCTCAGTTATATGCTTGGCTATTCTTCTATTTGATTTAAATGTATAGGAACATATACTGGGTTAATTAATATATAGGTTAAAACTCTCTTAGTCTAAATATTTTAAGTGGTCTAACCTCTTGACACCACAGGGTGAAAATAAGAAGAATAATCACAACAACCAGAAAAATATGAGCAGTCATCATGAGTTAATGTGCTTTTAGTTTCCTCAACAAGATCGGGACTGGTCTTATTTCTATTATTGAAATAGGAACATTGGGACATTGAGAAGTCAGGCATCTGACAAGAGCTCATACTGCCACTATGTGGAAGAGGTGGCATTTGAACCTACGGCACCTGACTCCAGGGTTGTTGCTTTTATTCACCACCATCTCTCACCTGCCTATAGTCAGAGAACGAAAGCACCAAGAGGATGATTCAGCATAGCCCTAGAAATTTTGAAATGGGGACCAGATGGAGGCCTAGAGAAAGGGTCAGATTACAAAACACTCAATGACAGTGCACTTTCAGCCTTCTCTTGGCATTAGTGAGCAAGTCTACTAAGGCAGTGGGCGAAACGATGCCAAGGCTCTAGCCGTGTGGGAGCAATGATGGGTGGATCCTTCCTGCTGTCTCTGACTTCCTACTCACTGAGAGTGGAAATCTTCCACACAGCTTACTACCTGCAATTATTAACAAGACTTCACTATTCCACCATCTTCATCAACGTAATTTTACTACTCCAGAAGACTCTTGCCCAGGAGGAAAATCGTTGCAACCAGCCTTGTTGTTCATTCCAGGAACAGAAAGACTAATCAATTTATTGAACAGAAAGCATCAACTAACAGTTTAAAGCCCAAGACTCTGAAAACCTGGCCTCAACATCCTCCCTTTCCTGTTTATACAAATCCCAAATTATTTTATCATGATATTGACCCAATCCTAGCTAGACCCCTGCATGAAACGGCCCACCTTAAACCAGATCTCAAATCTCAAATCAGTATCTCAACTCTGGCCCTCTCTCTCTGAGACACTGTTATAGTTCTGTGGAGGGGTGTTCTATTCACTGCATCAAGCAATGAACTTGGCTTTGTCAACACATGGTATTTTGTATATTTTGTGTGTCCAGCATTAAATACCTCTCAAGGAAATGTTGATCACTTCTTCCAGGAAGTCTCTCTGACAACATCTTCCCCACTCCAAAAGAAAATGAAAGCAGTTAGGACTTGTGCACATGCTGAATATTCAAAGCTTTTTGACATTGTTAGAATATTTATCATTTCTCTTATCACTGTCAAAGCTAAAACAAAATACTATCTGTATATATGTATTAAAAGATTCATGGGTATCAATTCAGTTTAATATTAAATGTTTGCTCTTTGTTTAAAATTTCCATGAAATTTCATTCAGAATCATGCTGTGTTTGTCTAAATGAATTATTGTGATGGAAACAGCATTATTTAGTAGGGGGGAAAAAAAGAAAAATGAAAATCTATAGCTACATATTATCGAGAAAGTCTGACAAATTTAATTCACACATTATGGAAACATTAACTTTTGCTAAAAAATAATTTACTTCTTTGTTGTTTTGGCTTTCATGTGTATGATGTTATAGTATCTGAAATGTGTATGTGTAGTTTAAGAAATGGTAATAAAAGGAGCAACCATGTACTCACTATCTGGTTAGACTAGAATGTTAGCAGGACACCAAACGGCCTCATTTTATACTTCCACAATGTATTATAGTGGTTTCTAGATACACTTTCACCAGGACATTCCTCAAACTTACGGCAAAGTGTTTGTGCCAACCTTCTCTTCAAGTGGCATCCCTACAGTCTGATTTATGGTGAACATTTTATTTGCTTAGAAAGGGGATTGACAATAAATCTTCAGATGAAAAATCCTAGTAAAAACCAGGAAAGGACTTGGCAATTTAACTCAGTATAGTGGTTTCTTTTTCTTCTTTATTCTTCTTCTTTTTCTTCTTTATTCCTTTAGTCCATAATGAAATTGTTCTTGAATGCTTCCTTGCTGCCATGACGATCTGGACCAGTGCCTCCAACCCCTACCTCATTTGAGCCCTATCTCTATGCTATCAGTTATAGACTTGAAGGTGACTGTGCATTTGCTCACAGTCCTATCCGCAGCACCCCCATAGCTCCCTATACCTAATATGTGCTCGGCTCAGCAGCCTGTAAATCTTGACAAAATCTGCAGTCATTCTTCAACAGTCTCATCCAGAGTTTTCCCTTCTCCCCTTTGCTCTTCCTCCTGCTTCACTGCATGTCTGAGGTATCTGCCCCTGGCATGGACTGCAGGAATCCTATACTGGTAGAGTACAGAATAAATAGCTTGAGAGCCCAGGTTTTTGTGGCTTCTCTCTTTTTTTTAACTCTTCCTCTTGATCATTTATTTTCTGTTAGAATTTTCATTAGATTTTTTATTTCCAAAAAATATTATGTTATTTGTAAGGAATGAAATAGCCCAAAGACGTGTAAAGAAATAGGCTTTTTCCAATCCTACCTTTCTGCCAGTGTTAACAGCTTAGGATTTTCCAGTTCTTTATCAGTATTCTCAAAGATGCACACCAATCTTCCTCTCCCTCTCTCTATCTCCCCCACAGGAAAAGAATTTCCCCCAACTTGCCTTACTGCTCTCAGAAGAAATATATTATACACATTATTCTGAAGCCTTATTTTCTCACTCAAATAAAATCATGATTTGTGGATATGAGTCTAACTTGACTTTTTAAGGGTTACTGATATTCCATAGTATAGATGTTCTGTAATATATTCAACTATTTTTTAATGAACATTCTGGTTTTCAAATCTTTGCCCTTTCAAGCTATACTGCAGT
This sequence comes from Mustela lutreola, assembly GCF_030435805.1. Taxonomy (NCBI): domain Eukaryota; kingdom Metazoa; phylum Chordata; class Mammalia; order Carnivora; family Mustelidae; genus Mustela; species Mustela lutreola. The sequence goes on from NC_081294.1 coordinate 81,346,474, forward strand.
AAATACGTGTGTGTGTGTGTGTGTGTGTGTGTGTGTCCAAGTATCTGTAAAGTTTTTATTGTTCACCCCATAAAATACCAGGGATGAAAGAAAATGAGAAATTTATGAAATTTCTTTTTACCAAAATTCTTTCATCTAATAGGACACAATAAGATCCCCAAGGAGGAGATGAGGTATTTCAACTCATCTCTGAGAGGATGTGAAATTTTGCTACAATGTAAGCTGAAATGAGACTTTTTAAAAAAGTGTCTAATTTCACCTGGTGGTACTGGGCACACCATCAAAGAAAAGTAGTCCAAAAAAAAAAAAAAAAAACCACAAAATCTTTCTGATCAAAGAAATATACATAGAAATTTAGAATGAGTTGGATGGCAACTGTTCCTTGTTAGAAAACAAAATTGTTTACTACAGAATAAATGAGACATTGAAGGTTTCAGTTCCATTTGGGAGTGATGTATGTTTTAAGTCACAATTTCTCTTGCTAACCACAAACTCAGAATGCCTTGGATCTTCATGCTATAGAAGAAATGTATTCAAACGTCCAGCTGACAATAACAGAAAGTCTGTAATTAGACTGGAAAGTGCAGATAGTGCACAGTTCATACTCCATTAAAGGAAAGCCCACAAGGCATGCAGAAATTGTATCATATTCAAAATGTTTGTATGACAAAATGGATTCTTAAAACTAGTTTGGGAACTAAAATTTGAAGAATAATGTATGTGTATGCAAAATACTTAAAATGGGAATAATTTTTAGAATGTTATAGATTTATACCAAACATTCCTACTGTCCATCCCACTCATCATACAAAGATGAATCACAATGTTTTAACAATTAATTCCTTCAGTTTTCAAAGATGAAGCAAACAGAATCCCTCCTTAACTTACACCTACCCCTAGCTTACAGTGGGAAAAAGCAATCACCACACAGCATGATGAGTGCTATAATGGGGAGGACGTCGAGGGGCCCTGAGAAGTATCTGGCCTGCACTTGGGGTCAGGGAAGACCCTATCCACCAGTAACATCAAACCTGAGGGACAAGTTACAGCTGGATAAAGATTATTTCAGGCAGATGACACCTCCTCAAAAATCACGGGATGAAATAGAACACAAGTACATTAAAGTATTACAAGACATTCGAAATGGATAAAGCAGAGTAAATGAGGGATGAGAAGGATATGATAGCACAGACTGTAGTCACAGGAAGAAACAATGTTTGGGGTTTTGACTCTGTAAGACCATACAAGCAGCAGTGTGGAGAAAAGTGTCAGAGTGTGGCATGAATGGAGACCTGGAGACCAGCTAGGAGGCTGTTTGCCAGCTTTTCAGTTGAGACGATGATGACCTGAATAAGGATAATATTGGATAGGGCAGAGATGGACTTAATTTTCTAAGCTTGTGCTGGAGTCTCATGTGGGAGGGGGGCATCAGATACTCCTGCTCTTGGTTTGATGATAATTCCTTTTCTCAAAAAGGAGAGGAAGCTAGATGGGGTGTTGTTTCACTGGATTTAATTCTAACCAACATGGGAGAAATGATTGATGCTATAGTGACTATTCCTATGGAAAGATCTAGTGGTTTACATGACAAACTAGTCAGCCAAAAAACCTAGCTATGACTTAATAAACAAGGTTAGAAACCTATCTGGAAATAAAGCATTTCCTCTATTACTGCACAACATTAGCTCTAAAAGTTTGTACAGGTCTATTTCTTTTTCTCATGTTCAAAATAACACAATACATTGCCATTTCTTGTTGGAGCTCATAAATGATACACCTTATCACCTTTGTTTTTAAAGAAAGGGATTAATAAAGGCCATTTTTGTACCATTACTTAAGAGAAAGTAGCCGAATGATGAATGCTCAGAATAATACAACCATGAAGACAAAGAAATGCTAAAGCATGTCATCCATTAAAACATGTCTGAGGAGAGGAGTCAAGATGACAGAGAAGTAGCAGGCTGAGACTATATCAGGTAGCAGGAGATCAGCTAGACAGCTTATCTAACCATTTCAAACACCTACGAATCCAACAGGAGATTGAAAACAAGAAGAGCAGCAATTCTAGAGACAGAAAATCGACCATTTTCTGAAAGGTAGGAGTGGCGGAGAAGTGACTCCAAAGTGACGGGAAGATAGACCGCACAGGTGGGGCCAGCTCCCGGCAAGCGGCGGAGGAATGGAGCACAAAATCAGGACTTTTAAAAGTCTGCTCCACTGAGGGACATCGCTCCAAAGGCTAAACTGGGGTGAAGCCCACGAGGGGTAAGCGTGGCCTCAGGTCCCACAGGGTCACAGAAGGATCAGGGGTGCCTGAGTGTCGCAGGGTTCGCAGGTATTAGAGCGGGGAAGCCGGCTACAGAGACAGAGCCAAGGAGTGAGCTCTCAGCTTGGGGTTACCTTGAACTGGTCGCAGGCTTGGTGAGCTCAGAGCATGGCCAGAGTCCAGGGAGACAGGAGTAATTGGGGCTGTTCTCTGAGGGCGCACTAAAAAGTGGGGCCCTGAGCTCTCGGCTCCTCCAGGCCAGAGACTGGGAGGCCTCCATTTTCATTCTCATCTTCCGGAACACTACGGAAAGCGTTCAGGAAACAAAAGCCCAAAAGCAAACCCGAGCAGATTAGTCTGGCCCCTGGTAAGGGCAGTGTCATTCCGCCTCACGCAAAGACACTTGAGAATTACTAGAATAGACCCCTCCCCCAGAAGATCAACAAGGAATCCAGCCAAGACCAAGTTCACTTACCAAGGAGAACAGTGGAATTCCAGAGGAGGAGAAAACAAAGCACGGAACTCATGGCTTTCTCCCCATGATCCTTTAGTCTTGCAGTTAATTTAATTTTTTTTTATTTTATTTTTTCTTCTTCTAAATTTTTTTAAACGTTTACCCTTTCTTTTTAATGTTTTTTAACTAGTTTATCTTAATAATACCTTTCACAAAAAAATAATAATAAACTTTTTTGAACCTTCATTAGTATAGTCATATTTTATCCTTCATTGTATCTAACTTTATTTTTTATATACACATAGGGTTTTTTCTTCTAAAAAATTTGGGATACAACTTCTTCTAATAGATCAAAATATACCCTAAATCTAGCTCCGGGCTTGTTCTAGTCTCCAGCCCAAGCAAATTCTCTCCACTTTCTTTTTCTTTATTCTCCCAACCAACTTGCTTTATCAACTCCTTTTTTAGAAATTAAAAAAAATTTTTTTTTCAACTTTATAGGCATATTCCATCCCTTCATTGTGTTTACCCTTATATACGTGTTTCATTCCTTGAAATTTTGGAAGGTAGTTTCTTCTAAAAGACCAAAATACTTCCAAAATTAAGTGGGTGACCCTGTTCTAGTCACCAGTCTAATATATATATATATATATATATATATATATATATATATACACATACATATATATATATTAATATTCTTTTTTATATTTTTTCTTTGTTTTTTTTTCTTTTTTAAATTTTTTTTCTAAACTTCTTTTTATCCCCTTTATCCCACAATTTGGGATCTCTTCTGATTTGGTTAAAGTGCATTTTCCTGGGGTCTTTGCCACCCTTTTAGTATTATATTTGCTCCTTCATATATTCTTATCTGGGCAAAATGACAAGGCGGAAAAACTCACCACAAAAAAAAGAACAAGAAGCAGTACTGAAGGTTAGGGACCTAATCAATACAGACATTGGTAATATGTCAGATCTAGAGTTCAGAATGATGATTCTCAAGGTGCTAGCTGGGCTTGTAAAAGGCATGGAAGATATTAGAGAAACCCTCTCTGGAAATATAAAAGCCTTTTCTGGAGAAATAAAAGAATTAAAATCTAACCAAGTTGAAATAAAAAAAGTTATTAATGAGGTGCAATAAAAAATTGAGGCTCTTACTGCTAGGATAAATGAGGCAGAAGAAAGCATTAGTGATATAGAAGACCAAATGACAGAGAATAAAGAAGCTGAGCAAAAGAGAGACAAACAGCTACTCAACCACGAGGGGAGAATTCGAGAGATAAGTGACACCATAAGACGAAACAACATTAGAATAATTGGGATTCCAGAAGAAGAAGAAAGAGAGAGGGGAGCAGAAGGTATACTGGAGAGAATTATTGTAGAGAATTTCCCTAATATGGCAGAGAACAAGCATCAAAATCCAGGAGGTGCAGAAAACCCCCTCAAAATCAACAAGAATAGGTCCACACCGCGTCACCTAATAGTAAAATTTACAAGTCTTAGGGATAAAGAGAAAATCCTGAAAGCAGCCCGGGAAAAAAAGTCTGTAACATACAATGGTAAAAATATTAGATTGGCAGCAGACTTATCCACAGAGACCTGGCAGGCCAGAAAGAACTGGCATGATATATTCAGAGCACTAAATGAGAAAAACATGCAGCCAAGAATACTATATCCCGGCTAGGCTATCATTGAAAATGGAGAGATAAAAAGCTTCCAGGACAAACAAAAACTGAAAGAATTTGCAAACACCAAAGCAGCTCTACAGGAAATATTGAAAGGGGTCCTCTAAGCAAAGAGAGACCCTAAAAATAGTAGATCAGAAAGGAACAGAGACAATATACAGTAATAGTCACTTTACAGGCAATACAATGGCACTAAATTCATATCTCTCAATAGTTACCCTGAATGTTAATGGGCTAAATGACCCAATCAAAAGACACAAGGTATCAGAATGGATAAAAAACAAAACCCATCAATATGCTGCCTACAAGAATCTCATTTTAGACTCGAAGACACCTCCAGATTTAAAGTGAGGGGATGGAAAACAATTTACCATGCTAATGGACATCAGAAGACAGCTGGGGTGGCAATCCTTACATCAGATCAATTAGATTTTAAGCCAAAGACTATAATAAGAGATGAGGAAGAACACTATATCACACTCAAAGGATCTGTCCAACAAGAATATCTATGCCCCTAACATGGGAGCAGCCAACTATATAAACCAATTAATAATAAAAATCAAAGAAACACATCAACAATAATACAATAATAGTAGGGGACTTTAAAAGCCCCCTCACTGAAAAGGACAGATCATCCCAGCAAAATATCAACAAGGAAATAAAGGCCTTAAACGACACACTGGACCAGATGGACATCACAGATATATTCAGAACATTTCATCCCAAGGCAACAGAATACTTTCTTCTCTAGTGCACATGGAACAGTCTCCAGAATAGATCACATCTGGGCCATAAATCAGGTCTCAACTGATATCAAAAGATTAGGGTCATTCCCTGCATATTTTCAGACCACAATGCTCTGAAGCTAGAACTCAATCACAAGAGGAAATTTAGAAAGAACCCAAACACATGGAGACTAAACAGCATCCTTCTAAAGAATGAATGGGTCAACCAGGAAATTAAAGAAGAATTGAAAAAATTCATGGAAACAAATGATAATGAAAAGACAATGGTTCCAAATCTGTGGGACACAGCAAAGTCAGTCCTGAGAGGAAAACATATAGTGGTACAAGCCTTTCTCAAGAAACAAGAAAGGTCTCAAATATATAACCTAACCCTACACCTAAAGGAGCTGGAGAAAGAACAACAAAGAAAGCCTAAATCCAGCAGGAGAAGAAAAATCATAAAGATCAGAGCAGAAATCAATGAAATAGAAACCAAAAAAAAACAACAGAACAAATCAATGAAACTAGGAGCTGGTTCTTTGAAAGAATTAATAAGGTTGATAAAACCCTGGCCAGACTTATCAAAAAGAAAAGAGAAATGACCCAAATAAATAAAATCATGAATGAAAGAGGAGAGATCACAACCAACACCAAAGAAATACAAACAATTATAAGAACATACTATGAGCAACTCTATGCCAACAAATTTAACAATCTGGAAGAAATGGATGCATTCCTAGAGACATATAAACTACCACAACTGAACCAGGAAGAAATAGAAAGCCTGAACAGACCCATAACCAGTAAAGAGATTCAAACAGTCATCAAAAATCTCCAAACAAACAAAGCCCAGGGCCAGATGGCTTCCCAGGGTAATTCTACCCTGGGAAGAATTAATTCCTATTCTCCTGAAACTGTTCCAAAAAATAGAAATTTAAGGAAAACTTCCAAACTGATGAGGCCAGCATCACCTTGATCCCCAAACCAGACAGGCATCGATCAAAAAAGAGAACTATACACCAATATCCTTGATGAACACAGATGCGAAAATTCTCACCAGAATACTAGCCAATAGGATCCAACAGTACATTAAAAGGATTATTCACCACGACCAAGTGGGATTTATTCCAGGGCTGCAAAGTTGGTTCAACATCCGCAAATCAATCAATGTGATACAATACATTATAAAAGAAAGAACAAGAACCATATGATACTCTCCATAGATGCTGAAAAAGCTTTTGACAAAGTAGAGCATCCCTTTCTGATCAAAACTCTTCAAAGTGTAGGGATAGAGGGTACATACCTCAATATTATCAAAGCCATCTATGAAAAACCCACCGCAAATATCATTCTCTGAAAGCTTTTCTGCTAAGGTCAGGAACACGTCAGGGATGTCCATTATCACCACTGCTATTCAACATAGTACTAGAAGTCCTAGCCTCAGCAATTAGACAACAAAAAGAAATTAAAGGCATCCAAATCGGCAAAGAAGTCAAACTATCACTCTTTGCAGATGATATGATACTATATGTGGAAAACCCAAAAGACTCCACTCCAAAACTGCTAGAACTTATACAGGAATTTAGTAAAGTATCAGGATATAAAATCAATGCACAGAAACCAGTTGCATTTCTCTACACCAACAACAAGACAGAAGAAAGAGAAATTAAGGAGTCAATCCCATTTACAATTGCACCCCAAACCATAAGATATCTAGGAATAAACCTAACCAAAGAGGCAAAGAATCTATACTCGGAAAACTATAAAGTACTCATGAAATAAATTGAGGAAGACACAAAGAAATGGAAAAATGTTCCATGCTCCTGGATTGGAAGAACAAATATTGTGAAAATGTCTACGCTACCTAAAGCAATCTACACATTTAATGCAATCCCTATCAAAACCCCACCCTTTTTTTTCAAAGAAATGCAACAAATAACCCTAAAATTTATATGGAACCAGAAAAGACCTCGAATATCCAGAGGAATGTTGAAAAAAGAAAACCAAAGTTGGCGGCATCACAATTCCAGACTTTAAGCTATACTACAAAGCTGTCATCATCAAGACAGTATGGTACTGGCTCAAAAACAGACACACAGATCAATGGAACAGAATAGAGAGCCCAGAAATAGACCCTCAACTCTATGGTCAACTAATCTTCGACAAAGCAGGAAAGAATATGCCAATGGAAAAAAGACAGCCTCTGCAATAAATGGTGTTGGGAAAATTGGACAGCCACATGCAGAAAAATGAAATTGGACCATTTCCTTACACCACACATGAAAATAGACTCAAAATGGATGAAGGACCTCAATGTGAGAAAGGAATCCATCAAAATCCTTGAGGAGAACACAGGCAGCAACCTCTTCGACCTCAGTCGCAGCAACTTCTTCCTAGGAACATCGTCAAAGGCAAGGGAAGCAAGGGCAAAAATGAACTATTGGGATTTCATCAAGATCAAAAGCTTTTGCACAGCAAAGGAAACAGTCAACAAAACCAAAAGACAACTGACAAAATGGGAGAAGATATTTGCAAACGACATATCAGATAAAGGGCTAGTGTCCAAAAATCTATAAAGAACTTAGCAAACTCAACACCCAAAGGACAAATAATCCAATCAAGAAATGGGCAGAAGACATGAACAGACATTTCTGCAAAGAAGACATCCAGATGGCCAACAGACACATGAAAAAGTGCTCCACAGCACTCAGCATCAGGGAAATACAAATCAAAACCACAATGAGATACCACCTCACACCAGTCAGAATGGCTAAAATTAACAAGTCAGGAAATGACAGGTGCTGGCGAGGATGCGGAGAAAGGGGAACCCTCCTACACTGTTGGTGGGAATGCAAACTGGTGCAAGCACTCTGGAAAACAGCATGGAGGTTCCTCAAAAAGTTGAAAATAGAGCTACCCTACGACCCAGCAATTGCACTACTGGGTATTTATCCTAAAGATAGAAACGTAGTGATCTGATAGAAACGTAGTGCACCTGAATGTTTATAGCAGCAATGTCCACAATAGCCAAACTATGGAAAGAACCTAGATGTCCATCAACAGATGAATGGATAAAGAAGAGGTGGTATATATATACAATGGAATACTATGGAGCCATCAAAAGAAATAGAATCTTGCCATTTGTGATGACATGGATGCAACTAGAGGGTATTATGCTTAGCAAAATAAGTCAATCGGAGAAAGACAACTTTCATAGATCTCCCTGATAAGAGGAAGTGGAGATGCAATGGCGGGGGTGGGTTGGGGGGTAGGAAAAGAATAAACGAAACAAGATGGGATCCAGAGGGAGACAAACCATAAGAGACTCTTAATCTCACAAAACAAACTAAGGGTTGCCAGGGGGAGGGGAGTAGAAAGAGGATGGTGGGGTAATGGACATTGGGGAGGGTATGTGCTATGGTGAATGCTGTGAAGTATGTAAACCTGGCGATTCATAGACTTATACCCCGGGGATAAAAATACAATATATGTTTATTAAAAAATAGAAAAATTTAAAAAAAATTTTTAAAAATATATAAAATCTCAATAAATAAATAAAATCTAAAAAAAAGAAACAAACCATGTCTGAGCACAAAGTGTGGGCAAGGCACTCTGGTAGGTGATGAAGACATTGTGGTGAACAAGACAGACTCAGCAGACCCAGTTCTGTCCTCAAGAAATCATACGGGGTCACTAAAGAAAATGGGGCTTGGACAAGAGGAGAGCACAGTATTTAGCTTACATGAGATAAATGCTGTAGAACAAGGTGGAATTAGGATCCAATTTAATCTGGGAGACACAGGAAAATAAAAGTAAGGCCAATAACTGAAATCTGGGAGAGGAAGATTCCAGCCCTCTACAAGTAACACATGTCTAAAAATTTTGGTTTTCTATGGTTGTGTGATAACTGTGCAAGGTTGTGTCATTCATGGTTCTCTCTTTAATTAACAGCATGCAGTATTCAACATGCAATATTTCATTTTAACCTTAAACTACTCTGTGAGATCATTGTAATTATTAACCCCATTTAACCTAGGAGGGGGCAGAGGTTTGGAGGTCACGAAGTTAGAACATTGCAGAGCCACCTTACTACTTACTACACACTGTAACCTCTACCATCTCTCCATTAACAGGCTGCACTGATGGTTGTTAAAAGGCTTCTCTAAGTAAAGAGAGGGTGAAAGAGAGTGGAAGGCATAGCCCTGCTCTAAGTGCATTCCTAAACTTCACATTCAAGTAGCTAGATAATTCTAGAATAAGAGAAGCATACTAAAAATATGTCTCAAATGACAAAATAATGGAGACAGAGAACAGATTAGTGGTTGTCATGGGTTGGGGGATGCATGGTAGATGGGTGTGGTTATAAAAGGGTTCCTTGTGGGGGCACCTGGTTGGCTCAGTGGGTTAAAGCCTCTGCCTTCAGCTCAGGTCATGATCCCAGGTCCTGGGATCGAGCTCTGCATCGGGCTCTCTACTCAGCAGGGAGCCTGCTTCCTCCCTCTCTCTCTGCCTGCCTCTCTGCCTACTTGTGATCTCTGTCTGTCAGATAAATAAATAAATCTGGGAAAAAAAAAAAAAGGTTCCTTGTGATACAGCTGTTCTGTGCCTTGACTGTGGTGGTAGTTATAAGTCTACAAGAATCTACACGTGATACATCTGCAGAACTAAACACACACACACAAGTCCATGTAATACTGGAGAAATCAAAATAATATTGAAGGATGTAAATTTCCCAGTGGTGATATTGTGTAATTATCCAAGATGTTACTACTAGGGAAGACTACAGAAGGTATATGTGATCACTCTGTATTATTTCTTGCAAATGCACAGGAATAATAATTATTCAAAATAACCCTCCTATACTGTTGGTGGGAGTGTAAGCTGGTGCATCCGCTCTGGAAAACAGCATGGAGCTTCCTCAAAAAGTTGAAAATAGAGTTACCCTACAACCCAGCAATCGCACTACTGGGTACTTACCTTAAAGATACAAACGTAGTGATCCAAAAGGGCAAGTGCACCTGAATGTTTATAGTGGTGATGTCCCACAATAGCCAAACTATGGAAAGAACCTAGATGTCCATCAACAGATGAATGGATAAAGAAGATGTGGTGTATACATACACACACACATAAACACACACACTGGAATACTATGTAGCCATCAAAAAATGAAATCTTGCCATTTACAAAGACGTGGATGGAACTAGAGGGTATTATGCTAAGCAAAATGAGTTAATCAGAGAAAGACAATTATCATGTGATCTCTCTGATATGAGAAATTTGAGAGGCAGGGTGGGGGGTCGTGGCGGGTAGGGAAGGAAAAAATGAAAAAAGATGGGACTGGGAAGGGAGACAAACCATAAGAGACTCTTAACCTCACAAAACAAATTGAGGGTTGCTGGGGTATGGCGGAGGAGGGACGGGGTGGCTAGGTGAAGGACATTAGGGAGGGTATATGCTATGGTAAGTGCTGTGAATCGTGTATGACTGATGATTCACAGACCTGTACCCCTGAAGCAATAATACATTTTACGTTAATTTTTTAAAAAGTTAAAAACATTCGTGATTCAAACACATGAAAATGACCATGGAACCATGGGCTCTTGCCTTACCCCTGCATTGCTCCCCTACGCTATGCTCCCCTACTTGGTGGGAAACCTGGTAATTGTTGAGTGCTCTTCCTCTGTATTCCCAGGACCGAGTCTTAGTTAAGACATTTACCCCCAAGCTTCTGTTTATCTGAGACACTAGTAATTCTACTTAGTGTTTTTATTTACATTTCTCCACAACATTCAGGAAAGAGCCCTCTGGAAAATGCCTGCTGGGGAGATAACAAAAGTTCCAGTATTTGTTGACTATAGTTCAATGGAAACAGTGAGGCTGGAACTGAGGAGGAAAAATCTGTGTGGTCAAACTATAAAATTAGATCCTTTCAGAATTTTATAAATACAATATTTGAGAGGCAGCTCTTGAATATTATATCCAATTAGGATTGACTCGGAGTCCAACTTTCCAAAGAGCGTTTGGAGGAATGCTACCTTTTTATTTTGACCCTTTCTAAAATTAACACATCCATATTATTTTTAAAAAATCAACAACAAAGCATAAAAATCACCTATGATGCTGCCACTCAACTACAGATACCAATTTTTTTTTCACTTTTCTTGTTCTTCTTAATCAGGACACTAGATTATAAGTGGCAGTCATTGAAACCTGTCATGCTTCAGGTACAACCAAAAATTCAGGCTCAAATGATATGCTTAGGGATGATTTTCAGGCTTTCTAACCCTTGGCTCTGTTTGATTTTGTGTTGGCTCCATCCTCAGGCAGGTTTTTCCCTCTTGGTAGTAAACATGGCTGCCAGGGTCTAGGGCTCTGTATCACCTTTAGTCAATCTTGGAAAAAGAACTTCCTCACAGTTACCAGAATGGATCTAATTAGCCTGACTGAGTAAAGAGGCTATTTTTGAACCAATCACTAACCAAATATCTAGACTGTACTCATTAGCCAGGTCTGGGTTATGGACATGAAATCAGGGCAGGTGATGAGGCTATGGGATTAGAGGTCTTTTACCAACACAATTCTATCATGTTTTAATGATCATTAAGTCATCTGTAAAAATTAAATCACAGTAACCACTAAGCCATCTGTAAATGAATTCTTCTGTCTTCTTGTCTTGTGCCCTAACTCCATCATGATAAGGTTATTACTTAAACACAAACAAAAAATGCACATAAATGTAAGACCACTATTGCCAAGCTAATATCCATTCAGTACAACCAATCATTACAGTTGGGGAGATAATAAAGCTTCTCATATGCTGAGACTAAGGATCAGAACTGACTATTAGTTCTGAGAGTACATAAGACACTAAGAAAAAAAGAGATTGAAGCAGACCATAAAATAAGAGAATATCACTTAACATCTCAATGATTTGCAAACTTTGAGTCATGATTTATTCTGGGCTGTGAAATCAATTTAGAGAATCATGACAAATTTAAGAAAAGGAAATAGAGTAGAAAATAGGAAATTGTGGCACATATGGAGAAATTAAGAATTGTTTCATAAAACTGTGGTTACAGTTTATGTGTAGGCATGCACATGCATGGGCATGCTCTGAGTCACAAGGTAAAATATATTTGACCACAGTTGGAGTTAATTGAAATCACTCTTGTCATTGCTATAATTATAGCTAGTATCTAAAATGTTAAAGAGGAAAGTCCATTTAACATAATCTGCCCCAAGTATGAGTCACCACTGCACGAGTACCTCCTCAACATTCAAGTCTCATAAAGCCCGAGAGGGTCAATGACTTGCATTGTGCTGGAGTCACTTGGTTTAGATTTACAACAATTCTTACCAGGTTTGGAATAAATCTCACATATCTCCATGTGTTTTAATTACCAGTTTGCTAGATGTCCTTGGTAGATACTGGGAGTTGCCAAGGAACACTGGTCAAGGTATGTCACCTTACCATCAAAATAAACACAATTTTTATTTTTCAACTAGAGGTAGGGTCCACAGAACTAAAAAATTCACGCAAATCTTGAACTGGATGAAATGCCTTTATTAAATGTTTTACACATAATCTAATGTCCAATTATGCTCTCTCTGATCATTTTTTTCAGTGACTTGTTAATTTTATATGAATCAAGAAATGGAGTATAGCTCTTGTGGACCCCGAGTGGTTTGAGTTGTCTAAACAGACCCCCTTTCTATCTCATCAATGTATCAGCTCCTTAGGAGGCCCCTCCTCATCATCATTTCCCTCTCTTTTTCTAAATATGAGCAACTATTTTTTCAATCTGTTGCAAGCTTCCACATACAAAAGCTCATTATCCCCTCTCACCACCAGATCCCCCACTTTAAAATTGCCTCCCCTTCCCCATACAAAACTTCCCATAGCTGCCTCTTTCTTATTTCTTCATAATCGCTGTAACTCAGTGGAAACCAGATCTGCCTTTCTGAAGTTTCTGGCACCCTTCAAAATACCTTTTAGATAATAAATAAAGTTGAAATGGGTCAACACTCCTTTCCACCATCTGCTCAAGGACAATGATTTACAAATCTTTATCCCCAGGCTTTCAACGGCCATGTCTGTAGCACTAAATACTCACAAGATGTACTCCATTTTGACATCCCTCAGACTCAGCAAATCTTAACTTGAACTCTTTCTGTCCCCCAGAACAGCTGTTTTCTCCTTTGGACTGTCTTGTGTCTATCAGGATCCACTGTTCTCCCAAGATACTGAGACTCAAAACTTCAAGATCATCTGGGATTCCTTCTTTGGGGCTCACTTTCCAAATCCAACCTGAAAGAAGAGCTGTGTATCTTTTAGTCATATCTAGATCACTTTCTGGGCCCTATAACTTCTGCACAATTTGATGCTGTCCAAGAAGATATCATGATAGTGTCTCCCGAATGATCAACTGCTGAGGCCAGAAATAAATGCAGCATGACATCATGCTATGGATAGTTTCCTATTTCTAGTTTAAAATAAATCTAAAACATCAGACCACTAGGAAGAGAAAATGGCTTTATAATTTTTCTGTTATCTTTTAAAACAAAGATAATCTTCTCACTCTCCTAGTCATTATAATGTCCATTCCAACATTACTTGTGTATCACTGTATTATTTCATTTCATATTTAAGCTCCTTCTATAGTCCTGAATGTTTGGGGCTAATAGAGGAAACTAAAGAAGAACCCATAGTTTCCTATTTATTTTCTAATTCTTCTTTAAATGATCCACTTCTCCATTCTCTTTCCACAACTGGGAAAAGACAACAAAACATTTTTAAGCCAATGAGGACAAATCAGTCTCCATTTCTTTATCAGCTAAGAGGGCTAGTTGCATGTGGGTTTGACAAGGAAAGGTGATGACTTGTAGGTCATCCTGAGTTGAAGGCAGAATCAAGGCCAATCTCAAAGCAGGAGTTGGGCATCTGCATGACATTGGTATTGTGGGTAATTAAGGCTTTTTGCATAAAAGTAGCCATTTTGCCAACCTCTCCCAATACTGAAATTCCTGGATGAGCAATTCATAAAGATTATCTGAGGACTTCCACTACTGAAAAAATTTTTTTGGAAAAGTCACTATTGAAATACTACAACTACTGCCCTTATTCTGGAAAAGATCATGAACTTAAGCTATTATTAAAAACTATCTGAGATACAAGCCTATCAGATTGCTCTTTCAACCTTAAGTATAAATGAAAGAAATGATCTTTTGTGTTGAAATATGAGCAGCATTTACTAGAAAGAAAAGGTGAGAGCCAGGAGGATAAAACTATGAGTGGACACAGAGAAATGAAGGAGAGATAGAACAAGGGGACGTTTTTGCCTTGGAAACACAAAACACCCTCCTACCCACCAAAACAACCAAAACAAACAAAAACTTAAAAGAGTAACAAGGAAGTGGAAGAAAAAAGGCAAACAAACAAAGGAAAAAATACAAAGGAAATAACCCAACTCTGGTAAGACTCGTTCATAATATACTCCACAAGGGCTCCAGCTGCTCCTTGCCGTTTATCTTGATAGGGCAGCAGGAGCATCCAAGGAGCACAAACTTCTCCCAGTCCATTCAAGGTAGAAGTGGTTTTGCATCTGCTAAATGGAAACAGGGATTCAGCGCCTCTAAGTTGTGGTGGAGACAGCAAGGACAGCAACACATGTAACACAGCCTCTACTCATGAGCTGCTCTGCACACACAGGATCATGAAGTCTTCACCCAGTCTGGGAGGTATTGCTCTCCAAATCCTTGCTGTGCAGCTGGAATTCAGTGGTCTGCTGAGTCCCACAGTGAGTCAATGAAAGATAGAGTCAGATTTTGAACCCAAATCCGGGTTCAGCGAAAGCTCATTTCCTCCTCCCTCCCATCCCCCCTGCCTCTTCCAGCTGCTTACAGAGTCTTAGGTAACTGTCCACATCTGCCCTGGGGCTCAGCCAGGACAATGTTCACAGGCAGGAAACAAGGGAGAGGGGGTTAAAACTCCACGGCATGAAAAGTGATTTTCCCATTGTTTATATTTAAATGAGACCCTCTGGACTAAAAGTCTCATTTCCGCACTTTATGTGGATATATGAATTGTTCCAAAATGGGATTCACGTGACATTTACATAGCAACATTAACCCTGAATCTCTCAATGGAAAAAATCCTGAAAACTGATGCTAATATTCATATTGGCACAGGATAATATGGACAAACCAAAGAAAATGCTTTCTGGTTTGTGTACCTTGTATAAACAGATGTTTAAAACTTTACTTTGCCTACGTTTACCAAGCATATAAATGGACCTAGTTAAACCAAAATTCCATGGAAACCTTTCCAAAGCCCCTAGTTTACTCATCCAGTATAAACACTGTAAATGAATAAAATACAGTGTATTAAACAATTTAAATATAGAATCATGGTTCCTTAAATTCAAGAAATACAGTATTCCCGCTGCACTGAGAGACCAAAAGTGACTAAAGTCTTTTTTCTTTTTGTTGGAAAAGCAATTAATACAGGAAAGTACATAGTATAAAAATGTCCATGTGTCCTCACACCAGAATTAACTAATATTAACATTCAGCCATATGTGTTCCTAAAATTGTTTTTCATAAAGGGAAAAATAAGGCATACAGAAAATGCTGACATACCTTGTATCCCTCTCCAGTCTCACATCCCTCTCTCCTTCTCCCCCTTCCCAGAAACAGCTTCTCTTTGGAACTTGATGGGTATCCTTCTAATCCGTGTTTTTATAGTTTACTATTTAGCCAGAAACCAAATATTATTGTTTGTGATTTTTAAATTGACCAAAGTGGTCCATTATACGTGGTGCATTCTGTTATTTGCCTTTTATTTTTTTCCTAAACATGGTATCCAGCTTAATACATAAAAATCTTTCATGTTAACTGCCATATCATATCCCATTTTTTAACTATATCAGACTCTATGTACTACCTTTTCAATGATGTTTAGTCCTCCCTGCCCCCATCTTTTTCTATTATAAACATGGCTTCTTGAGTACATGTACCTGTTTTTGTAGGGTATATACCCAGGAGTGAAACTGCTGGCTTGTAGGCGTTTGCATTTTCAACTCTGCTAGATAATTGCCAAATTGCTCTCCCAAGTGATTGTACCACTTCACACTCCCACCAGCAGTGCACCAGAGTTCCTGTCTCTAATAGACTTGCTAACGCTTCAAGTTGTCTGATTTTTGAATTTAGGAGTTCAGATTTCCTATTTTGCCAGCCTTTATGTTGTGCATAGGGTTTATCATAGTAGCTTCTGGCAGGCATTTTTATTATTATAAACAAAAAACAGAACATAACCAGCTCTGATACCTCAAAGCCATTTGTAGCAGATATATATTAAATGCATTTGGTTATAATAGAACAAAACAAGTCTTTCTTTTCATAGAGCTTTACTAAACCAAACAATTGTTTGAATCAATATGCACAGACTTCGAAAAGTATAATTGTTGTTTTATATTAGTTTCCTTTGCTTGCAATATCAACCACTTATTTTTATCAGTACTTGTCACCACTTCTTCTCTTTTATTTACATTCAGATAATCTTTGCTTAGTACAAAGATTAATCTAACCACCCCTGAGAGATTGCATTAATGTTATAGTAATTATTACATTCATAGTCTTGCAAAACTTTCTGATATGAAGATAAAATGTCAAGCCCAAAGAAAGAAAAAAAGAACAGATGAGATAGCAGGAGGGATGTTACAAAATTCTCTCCCTCTTTCCATGTAGTGTTTCAAGTCAATACTTTCCATTATATCTGGTTGTGATGATGAAATATATAACATCTCAACTGGTAATATCTGAGTGGCTGATCCATAAAAACGTACTTCTGTGGTTTGATATTGATCTACTTTTCTTTCTCCTTTAGACATATGAATAGGATTACAAGTTCATGAAGAAGGAAAGAAACCCAACTACACAGTGTTTAAAGGTGTCATTCAAAAGACAAATGTAACACTTAGAAGCTTAAGTAAGGAAAAAGAAATATCATGACCCTTCCTATCCTACTTTTTTGTCCTTTGTTGGAGTAGGAATAATGATAGTAGGAAAACACACACACACACACACACAAGAGTTTCAGGAGCCATTGGAAAACATTCAATCTAATGCTTTCATTTTACAATTGGAAAATTTGAGGCATTAAAATAACTTGCTAAGACACACTATGCACTTCATTACTCTGCCTCTTCTTGTTTTCTGCATGGAAGGGAGGAAGTCACTTCTCCTTTCATAATGAAATGTCTAAACTTGGTTGGCTTCAACTACCCGATCACTGGAGCCTCACACTCAAATCCACCACATCATTGCATCCTTAAATTTTCCTCTGAAATAGCATTAATGACAGAGGAAAGCAAGCATTCATGGGAGAAATTTCCAATTCTGTTTTGAAAATTCACATGTATTTTGTACTTCATGTCATGATACAACTGTTCTTGTTTTAATTTAAAAACACCCCAAATCTTTGAGTAAAATTGATGCATTACAAAGGATTTCCAGAATATTCTTTACTTTTACTTAACAAATATTTATTGAGAACCATTAATGTGCTGAGAAAACAAGAAAAGTCACCGTTCCTCTTCACATTTACTGGATAATCACATAGCACATAATTACGAACAATCATACAAAGAATTGGATTGTGTTCTGTGGTGTCTAGAAAAGGAGGACCGAATCAGCCCTGGTGGTCAGGAAAAGTGATGTTTAAGGTAAACATTGAGTAGGACGTAGCTTTGAATACTGAGTGGTCATATTCATGAAATTAAGAGAACCACCAAATAATTTCTAACATGGTCTTTGCTAAAAGATAAGTTACAGGGTTTTTGTAATACACTGGGCTTTTGGTTTTTCTGCATATAATTTTGATTCAAGTAAAAATTAGATTGTTCAAATTACTTATTGTTCTGGAGTTTTGGTATGTTTTCCTCCCCATCAGCATATTGGTAGCTTAAATGTCAGCTCAAAAATCCTGGTGAAAGCAAATCCTGAGGGTGACCCTGGATTGGAAGACTGGGAGGGAAATAACCCAGAAGAAAGGATTACAGGGATGCCCTTGGCAAACTGAACTGAACTGTTTAAGCAACAAAGTCACATCTCTGATATATGAACCACTGTTTCTAATTCTGTAGTGCTCTTTAAAATCCACACTCTGCCCTGCTTTCTCAGTCTCAGTAAAATGGGAATGGCACAATGAAGTTTACTAGTAATTAATTTTCTGAGGTACATATTTTGCTGGACTCTTTTGTCATGTTCTATTATAGAGTTAAAGAGGTCAAACTTTCAACGAATGGTGAAGACTATTTGTTTGTTAAAGATCTGAGATTTTCATTATTTGTAAGAAAATGAGTTAAGAGTGATGAATAAACATGGATGACAATTAGTTGATTCTGTGTTGGGTCCTTGCATGGAACCAGATGGTCTAGTGATACATATAAAGTAAAGTTCAAAAGTAAAGTTCAAAAAGTAAAAGTAAAGTTCAAAAACTTCTTCAGGATTAGCAGCTTAAAATCAAGCTGCTCGGGACTGCATGTTTGTGTCCTTCCTCAAATTCATATGTTGAAGCTCTAATGCCCAATGTGATTGTATTTTGAGGTGGAGCTTTGGAGAGGTAACAAGGTTTAGATAAATTCATGAGCATGGGGCTCTCATCATGAGATTAGCTTTCTTGTAAGAGGAAGAGACCAGAGCGTTCTCTCCCTTTCTCCTTCTCTCCCAATTTCTCCTGGTTAATTAAAGACATAGTGAGAAGACAGTCATTTGCAAGGCAAGAAGAGGGCCCTTACCAGGAACAAATCTGTTGGCAACTAGATCTAGAATTTCCTGGCATCCAGAAATGTGAGGAAATAAATTTCTATTGTTTTAAGCCACCCAGTCCATGGCATTTTGTTATGGTAACACAAGCTAAGACACTGACTTATTTATTTTTTCTTTTCTTTTAAAAATTAAATTTAAAATAATAATTCTAAGTGGTAAATATTGATTTGATTTGGGTTTCTGAAAATATTTGCACAAATGACTGGGAAAAACAGCATGCCATTTTATCTCAGAGCATTACTTCTTAATTTATGAAAAGTTATGAATTGATTTTACCATTGAAAATGATAGATTTCTGCCCCATTCAACATTAAACAGTGTCTCCTGATTTTCATACTAACATACTTCATTTTTTGCATGCTTGGTAAACACCTATAATATTGGTAGGAGATTTTACCCAGATAACAAAGAGCAAAGATTAGCAAATCATGCTCTTCAACAACGGATGACATGATGCTATGCCAATGCATTCATTGTAACACTGTATTTGGTATAATGAACAAAGAAGTGTTAGAGTTCCTTATAAATGATTATATGAAAAATATCTCCCTGAACTGTGGGAATATCATAGATAAAAAGAAGTATTTACATATAAATTATTTAATGTGATAAAGATGGAAATTAAAATATCTCCATGAACTCAAATTACTTATTAGCACCTTAGCTTTAAACCACTTATTCGGAAAACTTTATTAGTAACAATAATGTATTAAAGAAATACGAAAGAAGGGGAGGAGCCATTATAGGCTTGCTACTTGGTTTGGAGGCAAAACTATGGCATGGATAATATCCCATTCAGATCCAACCTCCCCTAAAGGATATGAAAAGTTACAAGTCACACATATGAGTAAGAATAAAATACGCTTTGCCTATAAAATCAGCAAAAATTTGAAATATGCCACTTATTAAGGTTTTTATGATTCTATCAGAGTTCTTAACTGCAGACAACAGAAGCCACTGTAGCTAATTCCAACAGAAATAAAAATGATTAAGATTATTAGATGCTCTGAAAATTAGGAGAAATGGGCTCTAAATTAAGTGTTCCAGAGTAGTTCTCAGAGCCAGGCTTCAGAACCATCCTAAAGCGAGAGCCACTACCATCCTGGACCTTGAATCACACTGTCTCTGCCACCCCCCCGCACGAGCAAAGCAGGATGCCCTGTGCCTAGCTAAGTCTCTCCTGTAATTCTCTTCTGATACAAGTGTCATATGATTGCCTCTAAATGGCAATTTCCTAGTTACAGAAGAAACTGGGAAGTGTAGTTTTTGAATTCTGCTTTATAACGGAGGGATTCCAATATGTAGAATTATCAAAATATAGAAAATATAGAAAAGGTGTCCAAACCTTGTGAGTAGTTCTAAATGACTCAGTATCCTTTTTGATAAAGATCCTGGGAATTGGGTATCCTCATATAATCTTGATAGGACTAGCAATGGGGAAGGATTTTTGAAAAGCAAAGATAATTTTAAATACACATCCACTATGATTAGCTCTTTCACTTCCAGGAAACTACTCTGCAAAACTAATTACATATGTATAGAAATATGTATAAAGATGCTTGCTGAGGCATTGTTCGTAACATTAATAACAGTCAACCTTATTTAAAGGCTTACTGTATCCAGGCACCACTCTTTTTTTTTTTTTTTTTTAAAGATTTATTTATTTGACAGACAGAGATCACAAGTAGGCAGAGAGGCAGGCAGAGAGAGAGAGGAGGAAGCAGGCTCCCTGCCGAGCAGAGAGCCCGATGTGGGGCTCAATCCCAGGACCCTGGGATCATGACCCGAGCCGAAAGCAGAGGCCTTAACCCACTGAGCCACCCAGGCGCCACCAGGCACCACTCTTAAGTGATTTATAGGTTCTACCTACTTAAAACATACTCAAACCTATGAGTTATGTAAAATTATTAAACCCATTTTACAGTGAAGAGACTAAACCCAGAGAGGTTAAGTACCATGCCTAAGGGGACACAGTTAAACAGAAAGATACTAAATGTTCACCAATATGGTTCATGGGAACTAGGGAACTATGATACCATAGTTTAAAAGAATAAAATAAAACTACTTGTGCTGGTATGAACAGATCTCTAAGACATCATTATAAGGGAAAAAACAATATGATCTCAGCTATATGAAAGATAAATGTGTACATACACATAAATATTCAGGTAAATGTGTGTAAAGGAATAAGAAAAGGTGTCCTCCAAACCTCTGACAGTAATTAGTTACCTTTAGGGATGGAGGAGGTTAAGAAAAACTTCCATGCTTTGTTCTCTGTGTTTCTGAATTGAAACTTTTATATGAAAATGCATTCTTGGGATACCTGGATGGCTCAGTCAGTTATACATCTGCCTTCAGCTGAGGTCATGATCTCAGAGTCCTGGGATTGAGCCTTACATCAGGCTCCCTGCCCAGCCGGGAGTCTGTTTCTCCCTCTTCCTTCCCCTCTGTCTCTTCCCCATACTTATGATTTCTCTCTTTCTCTTGCTAATAAATAAATAAAATCTTTTACAAAGAAAATGCATTCTTACACCTCATGTATCATAAAAATTTAGAAAACATTTTAATGTTTGAATTCTTATAAGGAAAAGTTCTCAATTAAAAGCCTTAGAACTTACAAAAGTTCCTGAAGTCAATTTGAGAGAAAAATCCAGAAATTTGGATTTCTGCCTCAAGGTTCTTCATCACTCACACCTATGCTGGGTAAGAATAGTTTTATAATGTTTTATTTTTATCTTTGTTTAGTTTTTGAATAATGTTACACGACTTGGAAATTTCTCTAATGTTTATGAGGAGAAAGCCCCAGGTGCTAATTTCTTTGCTCCAAGTGTCTACAAGTGTCAACAGGCAAGTGTCTACAATGCAATGTCACTTCTTTCCAAACCAGCCAGGAGTGGCTCCTTGGCAAGTTAATCTTGACAAAGCAGCTCTCTACAATTTGTGCCTTTCGGCTCACTGGGAAAGGAATCAACAAGTGTGCTGCCATATTCCATCCTGGTTCTGTATCTACAAAGGTTCTGAACTGTAGCCTGGCCTTAGCTGAGAAGTGCCCATACCGGCATGCAACATGGATGACCAGACATGGTGGCCTTGAGAGATGGCTGATGACACAGAAGGTCACCCTAATCCACCATGATGATAGTCTTTGTGAGGACTCCTTTGTGAGGATTCTTTATGATGACAGGTTGTCACTTATTCCCTTCCATCACCATCTTTTTTTCACCATCAAGCCACTCACCATAGCACATACCCTCCCCAATGTCCATCACCCAGCCACTCCATCCCTCCTCCTCTCCCCTCTAGCAACCCTCAGTTTGTTTCCTGAGAGTGAGTCTCTTATGGTTTGTCTCCCACTCTGGTTTCATCTTGTTTCATTTTTCCCCTCCTTTCCCCTATGATCCTCTGTCTTGTTTCTCAAATTCCTTGTAACAGTGAGATCATATGATAATTGCCTTTCTCTGACTGACTTATTTCACTTAGCATAATAACCTCTAGTTTAATCCACGTTGTTGCAAATGGCAAGATTTCGATTTTTTTGATGGCTGCATTAATATTTCATTGTGTGTATGTGTGTGTGTACATATATACATGCACATACCACATCTTCTTTATCCATTCATCTATTGATGGACATCTAGGCTCTTTCCATAGTTTGGCTATTGTGGACATTGCTGGTCTAAACATTCGGATGCATGTGCCCCGTTGGATCACCACATTTGTATCTTAAATACTCAGTAGTGCAATTGCTGGGTCGTAGGGTAGCTCTATTTTCAACTTTTTGAGAAAGACTTCTGACATATAGAAATAACTTTAAGATAATAAATGTGTATTTTTTCAAGCTGTTCAATTTGTGGTAATTTGTCATTGCAGCAATAGAAAAATAATACACATAAAATTATGTTAAAAGTCCTTTGTCCTCTTCCTTCTCTATATCCCTTTTCTTTGTAATGTCTTCCAATCTCAAGACTACAAGTACCATCTTTATGCCAAAGACCTCTAAATTTATTATTCTACTTTTTAAAGATTTTATTTGTTTGACAGAGAGAGCACAAGCAGGCAGAGCAGCAAGCAGAGGGAAAGGAATAGGGAAAATCAGGCTTCCCACTGAGCAAGGAGCCCAACTAGGGACTCAATCATAGGACCCTGGGATCATGACCTGAGCCCAAGGCAGATGCTTAACTGAATGAGCCACCCAGGTGCTCCCAAAGATCCCTAAATTTAAGCTCTTTGTTGAACCTCTCTCCTGAAGTCCAGACTCACATATCTAACGCCCTACTCTACATCTCCAACTGTAAATCTAAAGGACATCTCAAGGCTGACCTGTCCAAAACTGAACTACTAATGTACCTCATCAAACTTTTCAAACTCTACTCTACTCACAGACTTCCCCATCTTAACTGAAGATGACTCAGTTCCCTCATTTCAGGACAAAACCATGACACTCATTCTTGATGCCTCATATCCCATATTTAAATCCATCACCAATTGGCATTGATAAAATTTCAAAACTATTCTGAGTCCAACCATTTTTAATCACCAATCTATTACCCTGGCTGAATCATCAATTGGATTACTGCATCACTACAACAGCATCTTCACTGGTCTCCTGATTCCATCTTGCCCTTCATATACTTTTATTTATTTACTTATTTATTTTTAGATTTCATTTATTTATTTGGAGAAAGAGAACGTACATACATGCAAGTGAACGAAAGATAGAGTGCACAAATGAGTTGGGGGGAGGGGCAGAGGGAGCCAGAGAAGCAAGCTCCCCACTGAGCAGGGAGCCCCATGCGGGGCTCGATCCCAGGATCCCATAATCATGACCTGAGCTGAAGGCAGAGGCTTACCGGACTGAGCTACCCAGGCGCCCCTTCCATATTCTATTCTCTACTCAGAAACTAGAGTTATATGCAGTACACATTAGATCTCTCAGTTCCTTGATCAGAATGCACTATTAGCTCCTCATCCTGCCTACAAGTCTAAAAGTCCTAAATGATCTGCCCCATCCTGACATTACCTCCCTGACATGATCTCCTTCTACTTCCGCCTTGTTCTGTCTCAGGCGTTACTATTCCTGCCTTACGACTATCCTCCCTCCCCAGAGTGCTCTTTCTGCAGACATCTGTACCTCTGTCATTTCCTGTGCTCAAACACAACCTTCTCAATAAGTCCATCCCAGTATTTAAAATGGCAGCCTTCACCCCAAACCTCTGACATTCTTAATTCCCTTTTCCTGCTCCATTTCTAATAAACACTATTGTTTACTTACTTACTTATGTTCCCTTAATTTTTAACTTCTCTGCACTAGAATGTAGGCTCCACGAGGGCAGGAGTTTGGTCTTTTTGATTGATTCATGTATCTCATGGTCCTACTATAGTACCTGTAAAGAACTAAGTAAATAATTGTTAAATTTGAGTTAGGACCACAGACCACCTTTTGAGAACAGTTAAGCATCTCCTGCAAGATATATTTATCACATCATGATGGAGGCATTTGAATAAAATTCACATAACCTCTTTGGTTAGGTTTATTCCAAGGTATCTTATGGTTCTTGGTGCTATAGTAAATGGAATCATTCTCTAATCTCTCTTTCTATAGTTTCACTGTTAGTATATAAGAAAACAACTGATTTTTGTGCATTGATTTTGTATCCTGCCACATTACTGAATTGCTCTTTGAGTTCTAGTGATTTGGGGGTGGTCTTTTAGGTTTTCCATATAAAGTATCATGTCATCTGCAAAGAGGGAGTTTGACTTCTTCTTTGCCAATTTGAGTACCGTTTATACAATGGAATATTACACAGCCATCAGGAAGGATGGATACCCAACTTTTGTATCAACATGAACAGGACTGGAGGAGATTATGCTGAATGAAGTAAGTCAAGCAGAGAAAGTCAATTATCATATGGTTTCAGTTACTTGTGGAACATAAGGAATAACATGAGGACATTAGAAGATGGAAATGAAAAGTGAATTGGGGTAAATCAGAGAGGAAGATGAACCATGAGAGACTGTGGACTCTGAGAAACAAACTGAGGGTTTTGGAGGGGAGGGGATAGGGCATGTGTGAACCTGGAGGTGGGTATTAATGGGGGCACATACAGGGGCGCCTGGGTGGCTCAGTGGGTTAAAGCCTCTGCCTTCGGCTCAGGTCATGATCCCAGGATCCTGGGATTGAGGCCCGTATTGGGCTCTCTGCTCAGCAGGGAGCCTGCTTCCTCCTCTCTCTCTGCCTGCTTCTCTGCCTACTTGTGATCTCCATCTGTCAAATAAATAAATAAAATCTTTAAAAGTAAAAAAAAGGAGTACACATATTGCATGGAGCACTGGGTATGGTACATAAACAATGAATCTTGGAACATTGAAAAAATAAAACAAAATTAAAAAAATAAATTTGAAGTAAAAAAAAATTCACATTAACTTGTATTAGTGACTATTAGAATTGTGTTCTTTGACTAATTTGAGACTTTGGGATAGCAACGTCTCTGCCTCCTGTACAAGAGATTCTTTCCTGCTAAAAGGTCACTCATATTTGATGATTTAATGAAGCATTAATGTGTGGCCCACACGGAGCTCTCTCAGCCATTGTCTTGAGAACATTTTGTCCCCTGGATCTTGAAACTAAGTTGTGGATATTGGGAAGTAAGTTGGGCTTTATTTTTTACATTTTTTGGAAAAAGTATAACAGTCTGGAGTTTTACATTCTTTGTACTTCTGCCTACTGGAAGGAAACAAATAGCAAATAATTTCTGATCATGCAATATTTCTAGGTGTATGCTTAAAGTTGAAGAAAAATATCCAATTAAGGAATACTTCCTGGAAAATAGTCCCATGCATTTTGGAGGTCAATCATATTGTGTTCCAAATATATAACTAAATTTGTATCTCGATCAATAAAATAGCCAAATCATTAAAGTTTTCCACTTGGCTTTTCTAAATAGTCTAGCTTGGTTTGCTCTGAATGCGTAAACTAGTGAGATAAAAAACAAAACCTACTCTTATCTTTGCACTATAGATCTGATTCCTCCTGGAATGCTTTAAAAAGTGGCAATTATTAGATACTAGGAATATTCTTCAGAAGGGCGATTGCTGGTTTCCTTTTTGGGTGGCTCAGTCATTAAGCATTTGCCTTCAGCTCAGGTCAAGATCCCAGAGTCCTGGTATCCAGCCCCAAGGTCAGTCTTCCCTGCTCAGTGGGGAGTCTACTTTTCCCTCTGTGTCCCCTATCCCCCCCACTCACGCTCTTTCTTGCTCGCTCTCTCTTGCTTTCTCCCCCAAACAAGTAAATAAAATCTTTAAAAAAAAAAAAAAAAGGTGCTCGTGCCTTTGCTACCTTGCATTTGAGATTTGCAAAACTACTACTGTGCCACGTGTTTATCTTTTGAGTCTGAGCTCAAGATCCAGTGTCGTCTGTCTTCATCCACTCAATCTCATAGCTCATTCCCCTCCTTATGACCCTCTCCCATCACAACCTCTACCACTCTATGCTGCAATCCTATGCTGCAGTTATCTGTTTCCTTGACTGTTCCCTACTAACCCATATCATTCCCCATTTTTACCATTTCCCCATTTCTCCCCCATTTCTACGGCATATGCCACATAGTTCTAAGTGGGCACTTGGCAGTGAATTCTTTGACTGATCATGGATGATGGAAGGGAAGGTGATGCACCTTTGGAGGTTGGGCCATAAGGAGGCAGAGAAATTTTACAGAGCCTGATACCTAGGCGTTACGTAAGAGAGAGGTAGGTACTCTGATCCCTGTATGACTTTATAATAAACATAACCTCTTCTCTGTCCTGGTCCATCTTGAAGTGAGAAATAAGAGAAAAATTAGTCTCAATGAGATACTTATTAAAAGAGTAATTCCTGGGAGCCTGTATGGCTCAGATGGTTAAGCATCTGCCTTTGACTCAGGGGGTCCTGGGATCGAGTTCCATGTCAGGCTCTCTGCTCAGCAGGGAGCCTGTTTCTCTCTCTGCCTCTGCCTCTCATGAATGAATAAAAAATAAACAAATAAAAGAATAATCCCTTTTATACATGGGAGTAATCAGCTCAAAGAAATTACAAGTTGTTCTAGTCACACACATCTATCAAATCATTGACAAAAGGAGAATGAGACAAGTTTTGGCCCAGCACTTCATTCAGATCATTCTTCCTTAGGTAGCTTTACCCTGGGAAAATGTACCTGTAAAGGGAAATCAGAGAGCCCCCATGAATACCTGGACAGTCTGGTCACCTCTGTACTCTAGGGCAAGTACTATATCTACCTCATTTCACTTCGCTCTATCCATCCCCTGTAGTACACTAAAGATCACAGAGGCAAAGCAACGTGTCCTGGCTCACACAGATACCCAGCGGCAGGCTTATAATTTGACGCTGGGTTTTTATGACTCCAACCCAGGAGGCTTCCATAATAACGTGCTGCTTCCAATAAAAAGAAGAATCACCCTGGCTGCAAAATAGCATGATTTGAATCATCAGACATTGGTAGAACAGAAGAAATTTTCCACTAACCATGAAAAACAAGAGCAGTAGAATTAAGATTATAGTGGAATGCTCAGGATATGGTGACTGCAAAGACTTTGGTTAATTTAGCTAATAACAACTCCAGTTTATCCATGCAAAGTCTTCTTGAATTGAGGAGAAATGTCTCTTTCAGCTTAGAAGAGAATTATTTCCCTTCACAAGCCCTTTACCACTATTTGGCAATTGTATGAAAGAGAAAACCATCCAGAAGAGCAGCAATGATATAACCTTCACTAACTGACCGCTTACTGTATGTCTGGACCCAAGTGCTTCATAATAACCTGTGTCTCACTCAATCCACCTAACAATGCTATGAAGTAAATCTCTCCATTTTGAATGTCAAAACTGCGAGTAAGTTCATTTGCCTAAGTTTGCACAAAGTAAATACCAACTTCTGGGTTTGACTCAGCCTCACCTCTCCTGAAGTGCATGTTTTTAAATCCCTACACTTCATTGTCTCTACCTTCAATTAGGCAACTAAGTACAACCACAAATGAGGACTCATTGAGATAGCCAGTATATTTAAACCAGTGTCTATTAATCTTTTTATATGGCCTCTTCCTCTGGATTTTCAGAGAAAAGCTTTAGAAAAGAGATAAAGGTTGTATGGAGAGTACAGAGGACCTTGTTTTGCAAACTTTGGCAAAAGAAAAAAAGCTTTAGCTTCTGTATTTATGTCTCCTGCAAGTGAGAACTGCTCCTCTGGGAGAGGCCATCTTTCAAGGAGAGAAACACCTGAAAAGAAATCAATTCCCAAAGGGCAATCGATTCAGGGGTTAGATAAAGAGCAATGGCCATCCCTGCTTGGTGTCCTAGAATTATTACCTATCTCTCTGGGAACTCATGATGTCTCAGAGATGGCCTGGCTTGATTGAATAAACTGATAAGTTCATTTCCTAATCCCAATGAAAAGCATCAATCATTCTCTCTCTCCAATTCCTCAAATCAGCATTTGCTGAGCACATACTATGTGTCAGGTGCTTAAGAGAAAGGGAAAGAAAACAAACCAAATCTCTTGAATCATGCTCTCATGAAACTTAATCTAAGTGAGGGAGTCCATTATTTATCCAAGAACTGCACTGATAGATCAACATTAACGAACTATGATGCAGAGTTTGAAGGGAAGGGTTGACGTGACAGGACACTGTGTAGGAATGCAAATGGGCCTAGACTGGGATTAGGGACTGCTTCAGTGAGGAAGTAAAGATTGAGCTAAGATCTGAATGTGGTGAAAGTGAGATACTTCATGTGCAGAGGACATATGGCAGGAGGCAGCAAGGCACAGACATACAGTCTGAGACAAGGGGGAGTCAGGCCACCAGTGTGGGTCCTGCAGCCCTCACTAAGGACCTCTGCCACTGCTTCCAAAGCCCTACATGAGCCCTGATTGAATACAGGTGTTGGGGAGGGATAACATGAGCACATCTCCATTCCGACCTCCGCCAGGACTGCGTATCTAAAATGATGGTTAGCTCTGAATTTCAGGTTAGCCAAGAAGGGGATCCTAGACAAGCTCTCTTCCCATCAGACTTAGCTCTCCCTTTCTTTGTAATATTTTGGGGGCCTAAAGGCAGGCATTTTTTTTAAACCACATTCATCAAAGCACTTGGGATCCCATAAATAAGATCAGACAACAATTAAAAAAAAAAGGGCAGTTTATGCTTCCTTGGGCTTTATTAGATTGTGACTAGGTAGGTAGGTACTATGCTGAGCATTTTACATGAATCTTATTGAATTTGCTCAGCAAACTTGTAATAGAGGTTGAGAATTCAAAAAGCAGAAACTGTGGCTAGTGGAAACGAACACAAGTAAATTTACATTGTGGAGATCTGAGAAGAGGCTTTAAAATGTTTGACCAGTTTCTGCAGGAATACCAAGCCGTGGTTGGCTGTCATAGTTAATTATGCATGTGGAAAGGGCTTTCTGAAGCCATTAGGAACATCCACCCACAGACCTTTCTCTTTTTGATGTCAGGGGCAGATTCTATCCTACTCAAGGTGAGTGTACAGTCTGCACATCAGGGATAATCATAATGCTCTGCATTTGTACAGAACAGGCTGTTTCCAAATGGCTTTGCATTCAATGGTAAGGTCACCCTCAGGGCCTTCCTCTCCTGGGCAGCAGGATTTGCTGCCTCCCTACCATTAGTCAGGCCTCTTGATTCAAAGATAGAAAACCAGCTCAAACTGGCAGTGGGAGAAAGGAAAATGATTGGCTTACATAACTGAAAAACTTGGGGGAGTCAGGCTCCAGGCTCAGCCTGTTCTCAGCTCACTCACCAGTCTCATCCATATCTCTCTTCTCTCCATGCTCCCTCTGAGTGCACCTCTCCCTGGTCCTTCAACAAGACTTATGTGCATGTGCCTTCTAATCATCAAAGATGCTGCTCAGGCCTCTCCCTCCACATGGACTGATCCCTACTCATTTCTCCCCCTGCCTCCATGACTACAAATAAAATTATTGAGCACATATTATTAAGCACATAGGGAATCTCTGAAGCTGATGCCCCTCTAATGACCACACTTCTGACAGTCATACCGTGTTTGGTCCTCTCCCTGAGTCTGGGCCAGCACTGAACTCACTTCTACCAGTAGGATGCAGCAACAGTGGCTCTATTCTGGAGTCCCACCCTGGCCTTACAAAAGCATGGAAGCTTCTATTTCTGCACTTTTGAGATCTCTTAAGTACCATTTAAGAAGTCCAGCTGGAGAAACCACACAGATAGGCTGTTTGGAGTAGAAGAGCCACTGGAACTGCATGGACAGACAGGTTCACTTGTCCCAGCCGTCCCTGCTGAGTCCAAGTCTTCCCACTACCCCTGCCAAGGGACCAGAGATCTGAGTGAGCCCTCTTAGGTCTTCCTGCCCTTTGGAGCCTCTAGACGACTAAAGCTGAAACTAAATGACACGTGAAGCAGGATAATTGTCAGTGGAGTTGCCCCAAACCCTAGAATGATGAAAAATAATAAACAGTTGTAATTTTAGGCTACTGACATTTGGAGTAGATTGTTACATGGCAATGATAACTGAAGCTAAGCATTTTCCAGGTCCCGGGCTAGTTCTGCATTTATAATTATAAATACAATATGCACGGTCCATAGCCTCCCACAACTACTCCATCCTCCCAGGCTCACTCTTCTCGAGGACATTTCCTGACTTTGCTTATCAAATGAGCTGACCCTCTAATAAGCTCTAACAATACTCTTTAGTTCTCCATCGTCGCCCTTTGCACGCTCAGAAGTAACTTATTTATTTCATGTCTGTTTTCATGTCTGGTAGGGTGTAAGCATGTCTAACTCACCAGTGAATCATCTGCATCCTGTGTATCACCTGAGGCATGACAGATGCCCTGTTGGGTTTGTTGGTCAAAGGACTGGCAGTAGCCTCCCTCTAGTCTGCTTTTTTTATGTTGGAGAAGATGCTGGGATAATGAGTCCTTCAATTCCCACAGGACAACTGTGAGAAGACAAGTCCCTTTTTAAGGGGTTTGGAATGCTCAAGTCCTACAAGAGTCATCTGAACCTAAAAGATCCTTTTACAACAAGGATCTTTTGCTTATTTTCATTTGGAAATTATATGCACCATAGTTTCCTGGTTTTTGTGACTTTCTCCATGTACTTCCTTCAAAAGACCTTAACCTACAAGCACCTTTTTCATCCCTCCTCAAAACCTTCAAAAGCTTATAGTTGTTACGAAGGAGGATAAAAGAGCAGAAAAGAGTAGTTTTGGGTAGGTTTTAGAGGCATAAGTAGGTGGAATGCTCAATTTCCAAAGGGGCACAGATTACAGATTTAGAGTCAGCTAAACTGGCACAAAACAAGGACTAGAGCCCTTTCTTTTCACTGTGGGACCTGGGACCTTCTCTGTCTTAAATCAGAAAACTCATCTGGGGTTGAAAGCACTTCCTGTTAGTTGGCTCCAAATCAGCTATTCCTCTGGCCCAGATTCTATTCTCTCATGTGACTGGAAACTTAATGCAACTTTGCTGAAGCAGTTCTAAGAGTATGCTGGAGAAACAGCCTTATCAGCCAAGAACATTTACATGGGGTTTGGATTTAATATATGTGTTAGATTTAAAATATCTTCTCTCTACTGGTTGATGGGTCATTAAGCCTTCTACTGTTTTCTAAAGGCTAAGGCTTTTCTCTGTGACTATTTCTTAACTGCCATAGTAGCTGAAGAAGTCACAAACTATGTGACATAATCCAGTGCCACAGAAAGGATAATAAAATTAACAACCTTTCATATAATAGCAATAGGAAAAGTATTATGTGATTTAGTGAAAAAAGTAATGAAAGGTAGCAATACAAATATGGCACCGTGATTCCAGTCAGTGTTGTCTTATACTAGCTGCATGATTTGGGGAAAATTACTTTTCTTTGAACCTCAATTTCCTTATTGACAAAATGGAAACAATCATTTCTATCTCATTGGTATCTTGTAAGAAGAAAAAAGAAATATGTTCATTCACTCATTATCTATCCATCAACAAATTTGCCCTCTAAGTATCAGGTACTGTTTTAGTCACAAAAATCCCTACTCTTTTTTTTTTTTTTAAAGATTTTATTTATTCATTTGACAGACAGAGATCACAAGTAGGCAGAGAGGCAGGCAGAGAGAGAGAGAGGAGGAGGAAGCAGGCTCCCCGCTGAGCAGAAAGCCTGATGCAGGGCTCAATCCCAGGACCCTGAGATCATGACCTGAGCTGAAGGCAGAAGCTTTAACCCACTGAGCCAGCCAGGCACCCCAAATCCCTACTCTTAAGTAACCATACCTTTACGTGTATCTGTGCGTACACACATGAACAGAAGACACAACCAATAAACAAGTATATTAACTGAGGTCTCCACAGGAAATAGATGGCTCAGTCAAGCAGGGAAATTGATTGGTGAGAGTTTGATGAGGAGGCTGATTAGAAAAAATGTTATAGGATAAAGGGAAACCAATAAGGTCTGGTGAAGTACCCGGAGCTCTAAGCAACAGAGAGCTGCTACCTCTCTGGCCTCAGGGATTAGAGGAAGGGAGCAGTCACAAGAACCCAGTGAGAGATGCCTGTAGCTATGAATGGGAAGAGCATTGTCCAGTAGGAGGTGTGGCCCTGGGAAAAGAAAGAGAGACAGGACCAAAAAGAGGCATAGCAGAAAGGCAGACAGGGAGTTAACACTTCCATCGTGCCCTCCTCCCATGATCCTGTCTCCCACCAGGACCCACTACTGGCTGAACCGAACCAGAATATAGAAGGCCAGGGGCCAGAATGTCCATCTGCTACAGTCTACAGTGAGCCTCCCAAGGCACAGAGTGAGTGCAGAAGAGTAGACAGTGAATCAGGAAGGGCAAAAGAAAATCTAGCACAAGTTAATATGTAATCTCTCAAAGACGGTGGGAGGTGCCATGGAGAAAAATACAACAGGGTATGAGGAATAGGAGACATGCAGCAGATAGGACATTCCCATGCTATTTTATATGGGATTGTCAGGAAAGACCTACATAAGGAGGTGGCATTGGATTGGAAGTGAGAGACTGAGATATGTGTTTTATAAGAGGAAGAAATTTTCAGGCCTAGAAAACAGTAGGTGTTCCTGAGATGGGAACATACTCAGTGTATTTAAGGAATGATAAACAGGCTAAAGTGGTTGGAGTAGGGTAAGGAGACAGTGAAAGAAAATGCAGTCAGAGAGCCAGAATGTGTATGGCATCTTGGGCTTTTATGTAATCTTGATAGGAAGCCACTGGAAGGCTGTGAGCAGAGAAATAAATGATCAGGCTCATATTTAAATATAAAATGTATCTATTAATGATGAGAATTAACTAAAGGAGAACAAGACTGGGCCAGGAGGACCATTTAGAAGTCCATGACAATAATCCCAGACCCAAGGACAATAGCTTGGATCAGGTGGATGTTGCAAAAGTATGAGAAATGAGTGTATTCTTATTTTTTTTTTTGTATTTAATGAAGTGTATTTAATGAAATTAAATACAATGAAGAGATAGAATATGACTATAACAATGAAAATTTTTTTTTTTTTTTTTTTTTTTTGCATACAATTTTCTCATCTTTATTTCCAAGGAGAAGTAACAATTGCAATCACTCACCCCATAGAAACTGGAATTGCTTCCCCTGGGTGACAGACACACCCTTATCTCTACGGGTCCAGCTGCGTTTCTCTGTCCTTTAGTTCATTTTATTCAGATGCTTGATGTGCATCAGGACCCGTCCCCAAATGAGCATTGGTTTATTTCTCCTTCCTCTCTTTGTTCTTTCTTTTTCCTACTTTTTTTTTTTTATACTTTTTTTATTTTTTATAAACATATATTTTTATCCCCAGGGGTACAGGTCTGTGAATCACCAGGTTTACACACTTCACAGCACTCACCAAATCACATGCCCTCCCCAATGTCCATAATCCCAACACCTTCTCCCAAACCCCCTCCCCTCGGCAACCCTCAGTTTGTTTTGTGAGATTAAGAGTCACTTATGGTTTGTCTCCCTCCCAATCCCATCTTGTTTCATTTATTCTTCTTCTACCCACTTAAGCCTCCAAGTTGCATCACCACTTCCTCATATCAGGGAGATCATATGATAGTTGTCTTTCTCTGCTTGACTTATTTCGCTAAGCATGATACCCTCTAGTTCCATCCATGTTGTTGCAAATGGCAAGATTTCATTTCTTTTGATGGCTGCATAGTATTCCATTGTGTATATATACCACATCTTCTTGATCCATTCATCTGTTGATGGACATCTAGGTTCTTTCCATAGTTTGGCTATTGTGGACATTGCTGCTATAAACATTCGGGTGCATGTGTCCCTTTGGATCACTACATTTGTATCTTTAGGGTAAATACCCAATAGTGCAATTGCTGGGTCATAGGGCAGTTCTATTTTCAACATTTTGAGGAACCTCCATGCTGTTTTCCAGAGTGGCTGCACCAGCTTGCATTCCCACCAACAGTGTAGGAGGGTTCCCCTTTCTCCGCATCCTCGCCAGCATCTGTCATTTCCTGACTTGTTGATTTTAGCCATTCTGACTGGTGTGAGGTGATATCTCATTGTGGTTTTGATTTGTATTTCCCTGATGCCGAGTGATATGGAGCACTTTTTCATGTGTCTGTTCGCCATCTGGATGTCTTCTTTGCAGAAATGTCTGTTCATGTCCTCTGCCCATTTCTTGATTGGATTATTTGTTCTTTGGGTGTTGAGTTTGCTAAGTTCTTTATAGATTCTGGACACTAGTCCTTTATCTGATATGTCGTTTGCAAATATCTTCTCCCATTCTGTCAGTTGTCTTTTGATTTTGTTAACTGTTTCCTTTGCTGTGCAAAAGCTTTTGATCTTGATGAAATCCCAGTAGTTCATTTTTTCCCTTGCTTCCCTTGCCTTTTGCGTTGTTCCTAGGAAGATGTTGCTGCGGCAGAGGTCGAAGAGGTTGCTGCCCGTGTTCTCCTCAAGGATTTTGATGGATTCCTTTCGTACATTGAGGTCCTTCATCCATTTTGAGTCTATTTTTGTGTGTGGTGTAAGGAAATGGTCCAATTTCATTTTTCTGCATGTGGCTGTCCAATTTTCCCAGCACCATTTATTGAAAAGGCTGTCTTTTTTCCATTGGACATTCTTTCCTGCTTTGTCGAA
The DNA here is from genome assembly GCF_030435805.1 of Mustela lutreola. Classification (NCBI taxonomy): domain Eukaryota; kingdom Metazoa; phylum Chordata; class Mammalia; order Carnivora; family Mustelidae; genus Mustela; species Mustela lutreola. The sequence continues at coordinate 81,381,593 of NC_081294.1, forward strand.
GATTAGTTGACCATAGATTTGAGGGTCTATTTCTGGGCTCTCTATTCTGTTCCATTGATCTATGTGTCTGTTTTTGTGCCAGTACCATGCTGTCTTGATGATGACAGCTTTGTAATAGAGCCTGAAGTCCGGAATTGTGATGCCACCAACATTGGCTTTCAGGACTCAACCGGTATCAAAAGATTGGGATCATTCCCTGCATATTTTCAGACCACAATGCTCTAAAGCTAGAACTCAACCACAAAAGGAAGTTTGGAAAGAACCCAAATACATGGAGACTAAACAGTATCCTTCTAAAGAATGAATGGGTCAACCGGGAAATTAAAGAAGAATTGAAAAAAATCATGGAAACAAATGATAATGAAAATACAACGGTTCAAAATCTGTGGGACACAACAAAGGCAGTCCTGAGAGGAAAATATATAGCGGTACAAGCCTTTCTCAAGAAACAAGAAAGGTCTCAGGTACACAACCTAACCCTACACCTAAAGGAGCTGGAGAAAGAACAAGAAAGAAACCCTAAGCCCAGCAGGAGAAGAGAAATCATAAAGATCAGAGCAGAAATCAATGAAATAGAAACCAAAAAAACAATAGAACAAATCAACGAAACTAGGAGCTGGTTCTTTGAAAGAATTAATAAAATTGATAAACCCCTGGCCCGACTTATCAAAAAGAAAAGAGAAAGGACCCAAATAAATAAAATCATGAATGAAAGAGGAGAGATCACAACTAACACCAAAGAAATACAAACTATTATAAGAACATACTATGAGCAACTCTACGGCAATAAATTTGACAATCTGGAAGAAATGGATGCATTCCTAGAAACATATAAACTACCACCACTGAACCAGGAAGAAATAGAAAGCCTGAACAGACCCATAACCAGTAAGGAGATTGAAACAGTCATTAAAAATCTCCAAACAAACAAAAGCCCAGGGCCAGATGGCTTCCCGGGGGAATTCTACCAAACATTTAAAGAAGAACTAATTCCTATTCTCCTGAAACTGTTCCAAAAAATAGAAATGGAAGGAAAACTTCCAAACTCATTTTATGAGGCCAGCATCACCTTGATCCCAAAACCAGACAAGGATCCCACCAAAAAAGAGAGCTATAGACCGATATCCTTGATGAACACAGATGCGAAAATACTCAACAAAATACTAGCCAATAGGATTCAACAGTACATTAAAAGGATTATTCACCACGACCAAGTGGGATTTATTCCAGGGCTGCAAGGTTGGTTCAACATCCGCAAATCAGTCAATGTGATACAACACATCAATAAAAGAAAGAACAAGAACCATATGATACTCTCAATAGATGCTGAAAAAGCATTTGACAAAGTACAACATCCCTTCCTGATCAAAACTCTTCAAAGTGTAGGGATAGAGGGCGCATACCTCAATATCATCAAAGCCATCTATGAAAAACCCACCGCAAATATCATTCTCAATGGAGAAAAACTGAAAGCTTTTCCGCTAAGGTCAGGAACACGGCAGGGATGTCCATTATCACCACTGCTATTCAACATCGTACTAGAGGTCCTAGCCTCAGCAATCAGACAACAAAAGGAAATTAAAGGCATCCAAATCGGCAAAGAAGAAGTCAAATTATCACTCTTCACAGATGATATGATACTATATGTGGAAAACCCAAAAGACTCCACTCCAAAACTGCTAGAACTTATACAGGAATTCAGTAAAGTGTCAGGATATAAAATCAATGCACAGAAATCAGTTGCATTTCTCTACACCAACAGCAAGACAGAAGAAAGAGATATTAAGGAGTCAATCCCATTTACAATTGCATCCAAAACCATAAGATACCTAGGAATAAACCTAACCAAAGAGACACAGAATCTATACTCAGAAAACTATAAAGTACTCATGAAAGAAATTGAGGAAGACACAAAGAAATGGAAAAATGTGCCATGCTCCTGGATTGGAAGAATAAATATTGTGAAAATGTCTATGCTACCTAAAGCAATTTACACATTTAATGCAATTCCTATCAAAGTACCATCCATCTTTTTCAAAGAAATGGAACAAATAATGCTAAAATTTATATGGAACCAGAAAAGACCTCGAATAGCCAAAGGGATATTGAAAAAGAAATGAGTGTATTCTTAGTAAATTTTGAAGGTAAAGAAGACAAGATTTTCTAAAGAATTTAATAAGGATTATGAGCTAAAGGGAAGAGTTAAGAATAACTTCAAGGCTTTGGACATAAGCAGCCAGAATGATGAAGTTGCCGTTTGCTGAAATCAAGAAGCCTGGGGAAACAGCAGGTATGAGGTGCGTGAAACGCTGTGAATGATCAGTGCACCACCTTTACCACTGCCTTGATACCAATTCAACTGACAATATTCCTACCATAAGTAAAGCATGACTCAAATACCTTCCATCTTCCCCACTGGGAACTCTTCCTGGGCTTTAAGAATCTTTCTAGCTCATCCACATCAGTCATATCTCAATCTGCTTCCCTGTCTTTCACATTTATCATGTTGTCCTTGTCGCTTCTACCTTATCCCGTCACATTCGGTTTGCATTTTTTTCTTTACCTGGGCCTGTAATGACTCAACCCAGCTTTGAAAGTTCAGCCCAGTTCTCACATAATCCATGAAAATTCCTTTGATATTCACCCACCAGGGATAAAAGGAAGGTTCATAAATTATGGAAGTTTGTAATATTCCTTCTCCAAGAGTGAAGATTCCTGTTCACTAGGTGAGGACCAGAGGTTTCTTTTGGAGGTCAGAGGTCAAAAAATTGGCAGAACAAAAACCAGAACTGTGGAATAGAAAGGGGTTAAACTGCTTCATATACTAAAGAGTAAAGATCAAGGAAATATAAACAGTTAAGAGTACATGAAAGTGGGAAAAATATACACTATATATAATACATATGACTGTTTTCCAGAGAGGAAGACAGAATGAGGTGGAGAGGGAAACTGGAATGATGTTTGTGAGAGTGACTGAGACTGAAAAAGGACAGAAAAAAAAGATTCTCTAAAAAGTACTGATGTTTAAGAATGCACTCCATCTTTTTGCTGCTGCTACTGTTTTGATTTGTTTTGTTTTACTTGATCATATTGAGTAATATCATTTTTCCCCAGCAGGTTAGCTGTGTATTTAAATAAAATTCTGTGATTAAACTAACCATGTGGAATCCTTGTTTTAAGATTACCGAGTGATCGGGGCGCCTGGGTGGCTCAGTGGGTTAAAGCCTCTGCCTTCGGCTCAGGTCATGATCCCAGGGTCCTGGGTTTGAGGGACTATCTGCTCAGTGGGGAGCCTGCTTCCTCCTCTCTCTCTCTGCCTGCCTCTCTGCCTACTTGTAATCTCTGCCTGTCAAATAAATAAATAAAATCTTTAAAAAAAAATATTACCAATTGATCAGGGTCAGTCTCAGTGAGAAGGTAACACTGTAGCAATAATGTAAACAGGAAGCAAGTGAGTAGCCATCTGGCCGACATCTAAGCAAAGAGAACTCCAGGTAGAGGGAAAGGCCTGAACAAGGATTGTATGTGCTTGAAAAAATAGCAAGAAGGGTGGGGACCATTAGAGAGCCTCAGCATGAGTGAAGAGTAGAGAAGTTCTAGATGAATTAGAGGAGCATTGGACCAGATTACATAGGTACCAAAGGACCTTAAAAGGACTCCGGCTTTTCTTCTGAATGGGAAACCATCATAATTTGGAACAGACATGGTCTGCCTTATGGACTCAGAGCCATCACTCTCATGAACTGAGAATAGACCATGGAGGTGGAAACAAGGCTACCAATAAGAAGACCAGTTAAGGGCACCTGGGTGGCTCAGTTGGTTAGGCAACTGCCTTCGGCTCAGGTCATGATCCTGGAGTCCCGGGATCGAGTTCCCCATCGGGCTCCCAGCTCCATAGGGAGTCTGCTTCTCCCGCTGACCTCTCTCTTCGTATGCTCTCTCTCTCTTTCATTCTCTCTTAAAAAAAAAAAAAAAAGGAGGAAGACCAGTTAAGAGGCCAGGGCAGCAACCCAGGAATCCAGACCTTAGGAGTAACAGTGGACATAATGAAAAATGGTCAACTTCTGGACACATTTTTAAGGTAAATCCAATAGGATTTATAACAAAGTATTTTGAGATTCTTGGAGGAAGGATGACAACTCCAAGGTTTTTGGTCCTAGTAACCAGAAGAATGCAGTTACTGCTAACTAAGAGGGAGAGGTACCAGTGGGATAGGTTTTTGTCATGAGGGATGAGGCTGTCTGGGGGAGGGGTGGTGAGAAGAGGAATTTAATTATGACTAAACTTCTTGTCAGATTTGAGAAATCTTTTAAATCTCATGATGAAGATCTGTAGTAGGCAGCTGGGCATATAACTATAGGGTCCAGCAGAGAGGTCTAGATGGAGAAGCAAGTTTGGGAATCATTGGCATATAGTTGGTATTTAAAGTCATGACATGGAATTGGCTCACCCAAGTTGTGAGTATAGGTATAGAAGAAAGAAAACCATACTTAAAGCTGAGCTTTGAGCTCAATGGTAAAAGGTCAGACTGATGATGAGGAAGCAGCATACCATCTACTTTCTTTCTTATTCCTTCAAAGAATTCAGGAAAACACTGAACATATGGGAGGTGGCTAATACTACATGTTGCTTGGTGAGACCTTGTTTTTTGTTTTGTTTTGTGTCGTTTCTTCCAATATTTTATTTAAATTGTACTTAGTTAACATCTAGTATAGTATTTGTTTCAGAGGTAGAGTTGAGTAATTTATCAGTTGCATATAACATCCAGTGTTACAAGTGTCCTCCTTAATGCCCATCATCCAGTTACCCCATTCCCCCACCCTTCTTCCCTCCAGTGACCCTCAATTTGTTCCCTATTGTTCAGAATCTCTTATGGTTTGCCTCCTTTTCTGTTTTTATCTTATTTTATTTTTCCTTCCCTTCCCCTACGTTCATCTGTTTTATTTCTTAAATTCCGCTCGTTCTCCAACAGCCAGACAGAAGAGCTACAGATTTCAAATGACTGGTGAAGGGCTGTAATACCGTTTCAATATGTATATGTCTGTATGGGGGGGAGGGTTAGGGGAAAGTGTCCCCACATCACCAAGTAATTCCCAGACATTAGCTGGGTATCATACAATTCAACTCAATTTTGACTAACTACCTGGAAAACAGAAGCAGAACCCACATGTTAAGAGCTAAATCCCACAAAGCTATCCCCCTCCTCCTTCAGACACCAGTCACAAGTCCAAGTTATTACCTCTACTTCTAACTGACTGCTATAAATCAGAGGTTCCCATAACTCCCTCCCTGGGTTTGATTAATTATCCAGAACAGCTTGCAGAACTCAGAGAAACATTTTACATCACTAGATTACTGGTTTATTACAAAAGGGTATAACTCAGAAACAGCCAGATGGAAGAGATGTATAAGGCATAATATGGGGAAAGGGCAAGGAGCTACCACACTGTCTCCAACATGCCACTCTCCCCAAAACTCCCCATGCTTACCCACCCAGAAGCTCTTTGAATCCAGTCCTTTTCCTTTGGAGGAAAGTCCAAGGGAGACTTTATTGCATAGGCATGATGGCTTAAATCACTGGCCATTGGTGACTGGTTCAACCTCCAGCTCCTTTCCCCTTCCCAGAGGTCATGAGAGTGGGAATGAAAGTTCTGACCTGCTAATCATATGGCAGGTTCTCTTGGCAACCAGCCCCCATCCTTAGGTGTGGTCCAAAAGTCACCTCGTTAATATAACAAAAGATACTTTTGTGGCACTCATCACAGGAAATTTCAAATTTTAGGAGCCCTGTGCCAGAAGTGGGAATGAAGACATATACACATTTCTTATGATAGATCACAATATCACAACTGCCTCTCCCTTTACTGTGTTTCTTCACCCCTTTCTGGCTCCACCTCAACAAAAAGAATGTTCATTTCAGAGGTTAATGAAGCTGATACCGATTCTATACTCCTCTCGATTAATATATCTTTTCTAATATGGAAAATATTATTTCTACCTCCTATTGTCCCCATTGGTCATGGTAAGACATAGGGGAAATAAAAAGAGGTACCACTTGATAAAAGATTCAGATAATGCTATTCTAAATTATTCTGCTTGATTTCCCCACTGAAGGAAAAAATAATGTGCAAAAGCTAAAATAATAATTCCAGCTAAGATTCTTTTTGTTATTACTTTGTTTTATTTTATTTATTTTTATTTTATTTATTTATTTATTTATTTATAGAAAGTGTGGGAGTGGGGTGGGGCAGGCAGAGGAAGAAGGAGACAGAGAACCTGAATCAAACTCTGGGCTGAGCACAGAGCTGAGCATAGAGCTCAACACAGGGCTCAACCCCTGAGATCATGATCTGAGCTGAAACCAAGAGTCAGATGCTTAACTGACTGAGCCACCTAGGTCCATTTAGCCACACTTAGTCTGTGCCTGACACATTTGTGTTTTTATATTTATTATCTCACCTAGTCCTTTCATCTACCAAATTAAATAGGCAATATTAGAAGAGGAAGAGAACTCAAGAATATCCAAGGGAAAATGACCCACCTAATATCACAATAAACACTTTAGAATGTCTTGATGTTGTTTAGCGCTCATGATGTATACTAGTGGGCAGGCAGATATACAACCAGGGTAGAAGAATCAAGTGAGAAGATACATAAATTCTTATGAAAATGATAAGAGGAAGCTCATTCTTTCCAAAATCTTCTCACTTGGGGGGTAGAATCTTTGGCAATCTTTATGACCTATGGAGATTTGAAGACCTGAGAAATCAACATATCCAACTGGAAGCCTACTGTCTCCTGTCAGTAAATAATGTTCTTTCTTTTTCCATAAATAGAGTTTATATCCTTTAAATGTTTTAGTTGGCCTGTGTTCATCAATTGCATCACCATTTTATAACAACCATATAGTTTCAATGCCCAGTACTCTGATAAAACTGAGGTTGATAATGTATAAAAATATAAAAAAATTTTTAAAAAAACTTGTCCAAGGGGTGCCTGTGTGGCTCTGTCAGTTGAGAGTCCGACTCTGGATTTCAGCTCAGGTCACGATCTCGGGGTTATGGGATTGAGTCCTGTGTCACTCTCTCTCTCTCTCTCTCTCCTTCTGCACCTCCCCCAGCTAGTGAGCACACACACGCTCTCTCAAATAAATAAATCTTAAAACAAAACAAACAAACAAAAAACCTTGTCTAAGATCTTATAAGCAGTATTGGTACACCCAGGTTTAACCCAGGTCTACATGAGCCTCTGCATCTAAAAATGGTCAGTGAGGTCAGTGAGCTTGGTATATGCATGCATATCTCTTGGAATTCTACAGTTTCTGTCAGTTACCAAATGAACAGAAGAGTGACATGGAACCATTTTTACCTTCAAGACACAGTGAGTCTTCAGTGTTCTTCTCTGCTCAAAGTCCATATATGTTACATAAAGATGGACATGAGTAAGAAACTCATGAATAAGGAGCTTCTATAAGCTAATATTAGGGAAATAAGACATAGGAAATGCTATATCTAAGAGCTGAGATTCTGCAAGTCTTTAAACTTAGATTTGAGGCAGAGCAAGATGAGAATTTCCTCCTTGCAGAAGGAAGAACATACACTGAGCCTGGAAGACTACACATGTAACTAAAGAAGAAACGGGATCTCCTATTTATAAGTTATCCTCAAAGAAGCAGACATTTGGGTTGGTTAATTAATCCCTTCTTCAAGTGATAGCACTGATGCAAATGATAAAAGAAAAATAACACAGGATATAGAGCAGAGAGTTAGACTGGGGCTCCACATCAGAGGACCATAAATGTAAGGCTGAAGAGCATCAATTTTGTCTGGCAGGTGACAGGCATCACTAAGGGACAAAGCATCTGAGTGATATGATCAATACTGGCCTATAATAATGACGTACAGCATGGATCCAGGATGACTGACAAAAGGTGACCAGGAAGACAAACAGAGGCTGTTGCCATAGATATGGGGCTATATGCTGTTGGGATAAAAATTGCACAGCAGGTAGCTAGAAAATGTCTGCTGAAGGATGAAAGTACCTTTATGCCTATAAATAGAAATGCCACATTGAATATATTTGGGAAGATTACCTGACACTTGACAAAGCAGATTATAATGCGATGTAGTTTGAAAAATTATAAAATTATAACTTTTTTCTATGTCAGACATATAGCAGAGTCCAGTCTCTTTTTCTTCTACTTCAGAAACACATCCCTTGTGCTGAAGGCTGTCACTGAGAAATCTTAACCTACAGAGCTCAAAGGTTTAACACCCTAGCTGTAAATTATTGTCACATATCTCTATGCTGTTTACTCTAAGTGGAATTTGTCTCCAACATGAATTAATATTCAGAATGTCCCTTGTACTACTTGCACCATGCAATGAAATTAACATGTTGCTGGAGATAATCTTTATTTTTATTTATTTTTATGTGACATGTGGTAGAAAATTCAGAGGAGAAGATGGCTTATGAACTGAAATTTAATCTATCATCTAGGTTCTCTAGTGTCAAATTATTTAGGAACATTGAGTTTGTTTCCTCTGGGGAAAAAAAAAAGGAAAGGAAAAAAGTATAAAGGGAGAAAAATTATATTTATTTGAAAAGGGAGAGAAGAAAACTGTGAACGGGGACTGATGCTTTTAGAATGCTCAGATTTAATATTTCCCATTATTGGCTTTGTATAGGCTAATTTCAAACCACTGTCTTCCTGCCTATAGTATGAGGATAGTGCATTTGTAACATAGCAACGTATTTCTAGAAATAGACAGGCCTCCCACTGTAGGGAGAGACCTAATACACCTTATTGCAGCTCATTTTTTCAGTGGCTCTGATGAGAATGCAAAGACTGACTGCTTTGGAAATAGAACTCTGGATCCATGGTCATGGTAAATAAACTCTCAAGCTTAAGACTTTTTAGTGAGTCTATAAGGAAGAAATTACATGTGGAACATTTATTGAGGGACCTTCTATAGAAGAAAATTCAAATTTGTTCTGCCTTAGAAAGAATTTCTTTCCAAGCAGAATACTTTATTTTGTATTAATGCTGGCATTCATAGTTATGTTTACCTTATTGACAAATGAGATCAAACCATTGGATATGCACATATTGTTTCCAAATGTGCTCAATTTGGGGCAACAATTTAGTGAATATTCAGCTTTCATTCAAAACAGACCTGACTCCAGGCCTTTCACATTTCAAGGCCTTTCTTTACCCCTTAAGACTAGATGAATGCACTCTGATACAGTCCCTTTTCTGAATGTAAGCCTACTGAACAATGTCTACAGAGCTTATTATTAGACTTGAGAGGTCTAAACCACAGACTAGGAGTGGTCTCTCACTCCTCATCCCTAATAGGCACTTGGTCAGTAAGGTCTATCTGACTTCTGGAGTAGATGACATTTCCCTGTCCAACAACTGTTTCTGGCCTTCTTTCTTGCTAAAAAAATTCTATCTTACTTCAAGTGGTAAGTGACCATGTGCTTCAGAGGAGACCCTGTGAATTTTGGTTATTTTAAGCCAATAACAGACTTTTCATTCCCCTTGCAAGTGACTGGTTTGGCAGTGGGTGTGTGACACAATCATGGCCAACTGAGAAGATATCTGTTAATAAGGAATATGTGGAATTCAGTAGTCCCTTCTTCCTACTTCCACCAGAGGGATTACTCTGACATGTAGCAATGGATGTCTTTTCCCTTCTGTGCCAGGGTCCCAGCCCGCTATCTTAATAGTCCTCTGAATTCACTGTGTTATGTTTATGGAATATATCCCTAACACCATATGCCTGGGTTTTTTCCCCTCTGTTAAAATGGTCTTCCCCCATCAGCCATTCACCCTGATAAATAATCATTCATCCTGACCTATGACCATCCTCTCCCTATAAGAGTTACTTGTTGCTTCTTTCATGCTACATCATACACTGTACACATACTACTGCAATGATCACAATGCATTATAACAACCAACTGATGTACCTCTCTACTCCTCCACATCCTCCTTGGGAACAGATATTAAATTTTTGCCACATCTATAAATCCTGCCCTTTCCACACGTGAGCAGTGCAATAGAAAACAGCAGATATGGTCAAGTTCTCTTGTGTTTTGTGGCACATCATCTGGCTCTTTTCTGGACAGGCATTCCCCACAATCTACCCAAGGTTTATGATTTTATAATATTCTTACACTATTGTCACTGTTTATGAATTGCCTCTGAACTCCAGTTATTCAACGCCTCTCTGTTCTTCAAAATTTCTATCTTCACTCTTCAAATGTCTATGAGTTCAGAACACATATTTTATGTCTCTTCACTGGAAATGTGAAAACACTGGTACTGAGAGAGTACTGACAAGCAGGGGAGTCAAGAATGTTCTTATGTGGCTCTTGAGTAATAGCGTCTTTCAAAAAAAAAAAAAAAAAAAAGAAAAAGAAAGAAAACAAACCAAAAAACATTCAACTCCACTCCTCTCTACTAGCCACTTTCCACTAGGTATTTTCTTGTTGCTGAAAGCATCAACCTTTCTCCCCTTGAAGTGGGTATTTGTTCTTTTCAGGGAATTCAGCAGCTCTTCCCTCTTCCTCACAATGCTTTAGCTTCTACCAGAGTTTTTAATTTTCCCCACTGGGCATTGTTGTGGTGAAATAGTAAATGTACAGCTTGTCACCAACAGAAGCAGCTCCCAAGAGGCCCTGTAAGCCCTCTCTTGTGGATTTTTCCTCTCATTACTCTGGCTCAGCCAAGAGACTGAGAGGTGATCAGAGCCCAGATAACCAGATACTCCCTTCCAAAACTGCAGGTGCTGGCCCCCTGGCCAAACAGCTAGTCCCTGTTAGGAAGGCACTACTGTACTTCCTGCTTCTTTCCCATTTCCAAGTATAAGTCTTCAATTCCTATCAATAGCTTCTTTTTTAAAATCTGTTTCTCAAGCATCTGTAAGGTTTTTACACATGTTCTTCCTTCTGTCTGAAATTCTTGTTGCCCAAATTTTGGGAATACATAGATTTATAAATTTTTCACTTTCCTAGGTGATTATCAAAGATTATTCAAGGGGGTTTAAGTTACTAGAAGCACCAGAAGAATTTCAAAAGTGACAATATAGTGCAATTAAAAATATTAAATTATAACATTGTACTTTCTTAAAACATGGAATATCATATACCCAGTTCTCTAGATGTGATTTTCCGGATCCAAACTCAATAATTATCTACTGTCCTCATAAAATGTAATGTGTTCAGGACTTAAATTATTTTTCTTGTCATATTTCATGCTTGTGTTAATTTAGTCAAGTTTCCATTTAACTGAACAACACACACAATACATTTGGGCTTCCTTTTCTCTATGACAAATATCATTATCTGCTATCTGCTTCATCCCAAATATCTTTATCTCCCTCTTTTCTCCACTCTTTCCCACATATATATTTCTAGATTATAAACCACTTTTTCCACAAACCATCTATGACCAGCCACTAGAGCCATTTTCTTTCTGAATTTCCGATGAACTTTACGTGTACCATACCTACAGGACTTACTACAAGGCGTTTTATATCCCCTAGCAGACTATGAGCATACCACTAAGCAGGTAGAGAAGGGGATTTTTTTTTTTTTAATGTAACTGAAATGCTCGTGATTCAAATATTTATTGAGTACCTCTTCTATGCAAGACATTACATGTTTCGATTACAAAAGTTAATCAACTAACGCTAGCTATTGTCAAAAAGCACATGTGAAATGAAGAAGGTCTGAGTGGATAATATCTGATATCTATGTTTTTCTTAAAAAATCTAGAAGTCGCAGTCCAACAGTATAAAAATACACATATAACAAACTAAAACAAGAGAAATATTGGAAGAAAATTAAATATTAAGGATGAAGGAATCTTATATGAGATAATTAATTCTCTAGAGGAGAAGGAGGTTGGAGTAGGCTTCAAGACGAAGCCCAGAGTTTGAAAATAATAAGTCAAAATATATATATATTTGTGGAGAAAAAGGATACACATGGACACATTTACCAAACTGTGTTATGTTGAGTTTCGTGTTGGAGAAGATAACAGTGCATTGGATGATACGTAGTCAAAAACATCTCTCCCCAAGTTTACATTTTGATTTTGAAGTGCACTACACGATTTACTCAGTTGATTATTTCTGGCATTGACTTCTCTCAAATCAAGTTTAATATCTAAGAAATGAACTGAAGAAGGGAAGCCATTCTGGAGCTCAAATCTACCACACAAGATGCATTTAGTGGCTTATGAGGAATTGGCTGCCCTTAGATATAAAGCAAAAGAAAGAATATAGAAATAAGGGTATAACATAACTCTCTGAACACTGGAACAAAAAGTGGAACCATCAGGACCATTCTCCATGAAGACCTCCTTGCTCTGACTCACAGATAATCAGTGTTGACGAAACATGTATTCTTTTGAGAACTCAGCTGTTAATCAGGAAGCCAGTAGATCAGAAGCAGTCGCTCTTTAACTTTCAGTGCCAAACTCACTTTTATCCTAATCATAGGAGGGTCTACACCTACCACGGAGAGGCTACCATATTTGTTTCCAATTGATCAATACTGACACCTGCTGGCTCAGGAAGGGAGACATCTGCTTGTCTAATAACTGAACTAACTGTGGGAAGCAGGGGATATAGTCATCCATCCTAAATACCAAAATGAAATGATTTCTAGATCAAGCTATTATGTGGAAATTGTTAAGATGGTGACAAAAATGAATCAGTACTGGGATGCAGAATTGGTGGCCATGCAGAAACATGGTCCCAGATGTGCATAACCCTCAACAAAAAGGCAAATACATCCTCTACCTGGCCTCCTTACTTCACTCCTAAATTAGGATATCAGTTTTCAATACCTATTTCTGCTTTTAAGCTCATTTTGCTGTAATCTAAGCTATCAAAGCAAATGAACTAATCTGCTACATCGTATTGATGCTCCAAGCCTGAATATAATTTACACAGTCTCATTGTAACACCCACTAACATCCATGGACAAGCCTCCAAGCTCACAATATACTCCCAACAGGCAGATGTACATGCCAAGGGTCTGGGTTGACAAACTCATATTATAGTGCCTATGAAGTAGCCGGATAGGTGTGGAGAGTAGGACTCTCTCAGACCCTCCACCCCATTTCTGCTCCCTTCTTAACTTTCATTGCTGCTTCCCAGCGCTTCCCATATGTCTGATTTCCTGACTGTGAAGATTCCCTTCACTCCTACAGCTCTGCTTCCTTATCTGTTATTTCTGGGGAGAAGTTCATGCTCTGAAATTATTCTTCCTGACTACTCCAGTTTCCATTCCACTTGTTACCTGCTCTTAGTTACTCATCCTGGAAAAGCTATCAAAGTTAAGCTAAATTAAGTAAATTTGCATTGTTAATGAGAACACATAGGAAGAGCATATACTTAACCCAAAGTAATGTATCTTTAATGCCTTTACAACCATTGTGCCAAGGGGCAGGAGATATTTGGGGTGGCAACGGGAGATAAACCTTCCAGATGCAATGGAAATAAATACATAATAAGAATAATAACAAGTCATTCTAAAATTTATTGGGTACTCACACAAATGAGAGATAATGCTATATATTCAACTTCTCTTACCTCTCACAACAATCGTAGTAGGTAGGAATCATTATGCCTAATTTATAGATGAGTATACAAACATTCAGAAAATGTAAGTAACCTATTCAAACTCACACAGTAAACATGTGGTGAATCTGGGATTCTAATCAGGGTCTTTATGATTCAGAATCCATCATTTAACCAGTTCTGCTTTGTTGCACATTTCCTCTAAGGCTGAGAGAGGAATAATAGTTTTTTTTCCAGATCACCCAAGACACCCCACTGCTTAGACTATGGGAACAAAAGTATGGGCTTCACATGTAACTGTCCAAAAGAACATTTTTACAAAAGGCCTTTAAACTGTGAAGCACTGTATACTGCTAACTCTTATTATAGGAGAAAGAATGTAACATAACATTTTAGCTTTTCTGTAATTCTACAGAACTGAAGTGATAGGAAGGTTCAGCATGAGAGGAAGCTGAGAAAAGATCATCTCAACAAACACAATTTCTTCTTTTGTCGAAGCATGCTCATGTGAACATACAGCAGCCAGGCGGGGTCTGACATACTAACACAACTGCCCTACTGTTCCACATGCAATCAACCTCACTTAGTGAATACTTGGCCTCACCAGCATTGTGTTACATTGTGCATATGTATAGCATAATGGTCATTCATAAAACAGCAGCCATAACACTGAGTAGGTGACATACATCTCTTCTCCAGACATCAAAATGATATTAAAAAGTATACAGAGGGGTGCCTGGTTGGTTCAGTAGGTTGAGCATCTGTCTTTGACTCAGATCATGATCCCAGGGTCCTGGGACAAAGCCCTGCATCTAACTACCTGCTCAATAGGGAACCTGCTTCTCCTTCTCCTGCTCCCCCTGCTTCTGCTCTCTGTCTCTCTCTGTCAGATAAATAAAACCTTAAAAAAAACTATACACGGAGAACCCCATTCTTATACCATCCATATTCTCTCTGCTCTCTCCCATACAAATAACCATGTCATTAATAGTTTCTTGTTACTATTCCAGTGCTACTTTATCCAAGTGCTACTTTATCCAAGTATAAGCAAATAGAAATATTTATCTACATTTTCCCACTTGTATAGCACAAAAGGTACCAAATACATTGCTCTTCAAAACAATCTTTTCATTTAAACTTATCCTAGAGATCTCTATCTCCCTGTCTCTCTATATATCTCCTTATCTCCCTATCTTTCCATCTATCTTTCATCTACTGCACAGAATTCCAAATTCTGTTTAACATATCTAGATAACATACCAAAGATAACAAAAGACTAACACTTATTTCTGAGTGCTAGGAGTGGTAATAGAAATATGAAGGGATTTCATAGAAGGGAGGGATCACAGGTGGGATGGGCCGTAATGAAAACATGCTGGGGAGCTGACACAGGGAGGGGACACTGTTCCTTAAAAAAAGATGTATCTAAACTATCACACAGCTTTCTTAATCCACAAGCAGGTGGATTTCTTTTTAATGTCAATGAAACTCTTTTTACATGTTCTCAGTCAGCTTCCTCCAGTCTCCATTTAGATTCATTCAAGTTAATTGGTGCATTTTCCTGCAGAAACTAATTATAGCCCCATGCTGTCAAAACAAGGCAAATTGTTAATGATACTTTACCTGACAAAATAGAAATAAAACTATTTTGCCATGAAGGAGGATGCTGGGATTGTGTCCCAAAAGCCATTTTCATCACAATTATAAAAATGAAGAAAACTGCTAGAGAGGGCGCATCCTGGGGCCACCACGCTCAACTAGCTCTCTGGAGTCGGGAGAGATGGGAGAGGAGGGCTAGGGGACATCTTCTCATGGTTTGGGCTCCAACATTACAGATGAGAGTACTGAAAACAGTAGCTCTTATACATACAGGCTGCTCCAGAACCTGAATGTTTTCACAGATGCACATACAGCCACACTATAAGCTATTTGAAAGCATTTATTCAGGTGTTTAAAAATGCTCACCGCCTATCTACAATGTGCCAGGCACACTGTTCTAGATGCTGGGAACATAGGAGGGGATAAAAAAGAACAAAATCAAAGCAAAGCAGAGCAAACAAAACAGAAGAAACCATGTCTCCATGCAGCTTACATTCTACCGCACAAAACAGACAATAAATAAGATAAATAAGGAGTGGTGTGTGTGTGTATGTGTGTGTGTGTGTGTGTGTGTGTGTGTGGATTGTTAATAAGTTCCATGGAGGAACAGAAAGTGGAGGAGTATACGAGTACAATTTAAAATGAGGTGCTTGGAGTGGGACCCACTGAAAAGGTAGCATTAGAACAAATATCTGAAGAGTTTAAACTCTTTGGGCTTCCAGAAAAGGAGAAAATATGGTAGAGCCAAAGCTGATGTTCAATCAAGAGGATTTGTAAGGCCAAACATGATGCTAAAATAATGAAATGTCTGTATTGTTTGGTATAACCATCACCCCAGGCAGTAGACAATTAAGGGATGGGCTTCTCATACAGCAGAGAGGCTCCAGCATTCTTCCTAACTGCTCCATGCCTGAGGCATGAGGTTAAATATTAGATTACCACCTCCAGACCAAAGGAAAAGCAAGTGCAAATGACCTGAGGCAAAGCAGCTGGGTGTTTGAAAATGGAGGCAGGAAGCCAGGTGGTTGGAACAGAGTGAAAGAGGGGGACCAGAAGGAAATAGCAGATGCTTTGAATCTCTAAGACCACTGCAAGAACTGTGGGTTTTGCTCTAAGAAACCATTGGAGGGTTTTGAACAGATACATAATCTTACTTAGGCTTTAGAAAGGATCATCTAGCTGCTGTGTTGAGAATATATGTAAGAATACAGGTGGACACAGAGTCTAGTGAGGTATGCTACTGCATTCATGGAAGCATGAGAGGGGCTGTATTAACTTCCTGGGGTTGCCATTACAATTTACTACAAGCTTTGTGGCTTAAAACAGCAAAAATTTATCCTCTCACAGTTCTGTAGACTCTAAGTCTGAAATGAAGGTATTGTCAGAGACATGCTCCCTCTCAAGGCTGCAAGGAAGAATCCTTCCTTGCCTCTTCCAGCTTCTGGTGGCTCCACACATCACTCCATTTCACTGTCCCCACCATTACACAGCTTTCTCCTCCCTGTGTCTTTGTTACTGTCTCCATATCTCCCCCTCCTTTCTCTTACAAAGACACCAGTTATGAGATTTAGGGCCCAATCTATCCAGCGAGCCTTCATCCTAACTTAGTGATGTCTGCAAAGACCTTATCCCAATAAGGTCACATTTATAGGTACAAGGGTTAGGATTTAAGTGTATCCTTCTGGGAGACACAACTCAACCCACTACAGGGGCTTAGACCAGGGTAGCAGCAGTGGATGTAGAAAGATGCATTCTAACTCTCAACATATTTTGAAGACATCTAAGAAGACTCTCTGAAAAGCCGGAGATGTGGGATATGAGAGATGAAGTCAAATTTCATTCTAAAAGTTTTATTCTGGACACTTGGAAGGATAGGGTTGCCATCAAGTGAGGAGGGGAAAAGTGAAGTTGGGAGGTGGGGGCAGGTTTAGGGCAGGGATAGGAGGTTCAGTTTTAGATATGTTTAGTTGAGGTCTCCAATAGATGTCAAACAGGTAGTTAGAGTGTGCCTCCTAATTTTGATAGATTCCTACATAAACACTGTGAGGGATGGTAGATGGCTTAATAAATTGTATATGTATATATGAATGAATGAATAAATACTACAAGTAGAAAAAACACAGTTAAAACAAGAATGATTTTTTTTTAAATTAGGAAAAATGTTACTTACTAAGAACAGAAACTAACATTTGTATATCCTTTCCCATTTGCAAATTGCTCTTCATCTGCCTTTGTTTAACTATTTCATAAGGCAGTGATCTGTAAATTCTATATCTATGCTACAGTGAAAAAACAAAACTAGTGAGGTTTAATCATATAACCAAGCTCACCAGACAAAAAAGGAAAATGGATTCCAACCTCAGTCTTCTGTCCCCAAATCCGAAGCCCTTCACTACAGAGAGTTCTTAGGCACGTGTATGTTCATCTGAAGATAAATGGATGTAATCCCACTGGTATTCAGAAATTTCTTATATCAGACTCAGTATCAAAAAATTAGCAGGTCACACTTTGTAAACTACCAATATCTTTCCATTTCAAACAGCTGACAAAGTTTGAAAGTAACTTTCCAAGATAGAGACATCCCACAATCCTTCTGTAAAAATGCTAGATACCCCATACTCCTGTCAGTGAAACAGTGCTGACTGGAGCACCCACCTACCACAGAGAATGATCATGTTTATTCTCCACCAACAGCACAGTCTGGAGGGCAGCACATTTGCAGTTTTATTTCCACCTCTCTCACCAATACTTTGTGAGATCTCCAATGTGCTGTGCCACAACTTTTCTAGGACACGGATTTGGCGGAAGTAAAATGAAGGGTAGAGAGTTGATAGTCTCAAGATGGCACCACACGATGGTTAGACTGCACAGGGGCTCTGAAGTCAGACAAAACTGGATTCAAATCCCAATCCCACCACAAACTGGGTATGTTAGCTTGGGCAATTATCTTTAAGGTTTCATTTGGTCACCACTCCAATGGAAATAATGCCTACATTACAGCACTACTGCATGAATTAAAGGATATAATGTATGGAAAGTACAGTGGTTGGCTAGCCTAAGAAGTGAATCAAGTTGGTGTCTATTATAACTATTAGAATACTGTGTATCCTTTCAAGGAATGTGTGGTACCTGTAACAGACAACACAGTTGTCTGTGTCCTAGAAATGTCTTATTTCTCTAACTTACTGACTCACTCACAACCTGTACCTTTTCCTGCTCTATATCTTTGTTTAATGATCTTTAAAATGGGCAACACACCACTTCCTGCTTCCTTTATAAACATGCAGGATGTTTAAAAACTACTATATTATTCATATGCCTCGTTCCCTAATATTGTTACCTCAACTCCTTCTTATTATATCATTAACTAGATTTAGGCCTCTTGAAAAATCCTTTATCTTTTAATTATATATTAATTAACCTTCTAATTAGATATTAATTAACCTTTTAAAAGAAATAAATACAGTCAGCCAGCTAAGTGTTAAATACAGCAAATTACGGCATTGGTATAATAGGTAAAGCTGTTTCCAGCAATGAAGGTCAGTTAAAACTAAGAACTGCTTATTAAAGCACATACAAATTTAGTATTTGTAACATACAAATTTAGTAACATACAAATAGAGATGCTCTGAGTGGCACCTGAGTTGCTCCTGTAGTGAACAACACTGTCTCCCAGAAAAGAAAAGGCATTTTCTTAACTGAGTACAAAGCAGATAAGAACAGCCTAGACAATAGATACACTAAAGCCAACACCTCACTACAGAACTGTAGTTGTGTGCCTAATTGTGGGTTAAGGAACCAGGACAAAGGTTTCCCAACAATGGGTAGCTACAAAAAGAATGTGGGTGCTCCTCTCCATTATTTAGGCAAACCAAGTACAGTCTTTTGGCTCTTGCTGACATGGTCTGCTTTTCAGAATTAGGAGAATTTCTTGTGCTTACTACATTGCCTTGGAACTGGTCCTGAATGTGTGTTTGTTGAGTGAGCAAGGGGAATAATCCAGTTCATTTGAGTTCTATGCTTTATTTGAATCTCCATAAAAGCATGACCATGGTCTGCCCTCCATTAGAGCTACTCATGCATGATTGGAGAGGGTAGCAGGCAAGGTGCAGTCATTCTGGAACCCCAAATACCTTGAATGTAATAGGAGCATAATACATATTTTTGCTATTATGTCAGACTGAATGGCTTTTAAATGCCTTTAGCATGACCCTAGGGGAGTTGACACCCAATCTTTTCTTTAGCTGCATCCATGAAGAGCCTCCCTGGATTCCCCTGTCATTGCTCACCATAGATTTTCAGAGCACCATTCTCTGCAATGCAGGTGGACAGAAATACTGATGACCCAGGCAAAGTTGTTGCCCTGAAGGAACTCACACCCTGAGGGCAAAGAGATGACACACAAAGAGACAAATAGGAGACAGAGCTAAATGTGACCACGTAGTAGCAAAGAGGTAAAACCAAGAGTGAGGGGATACTGCTGCACAAGATGCTTGTTATTTAGGAAAAATATTGAACTGAACATTTTATTTATTTACTAATTTATTTTATTTCATTCCAATATGGATTTTATTTTTTTAATATTTAATTTTTTTATAGATATATAATGTATTATTAGCTCCAGGGGTACAGGTCTGTGAATCACCATGTTTATACACTTCATAGCACTCACCATGCACATATCCCCCGCAGTGTCCATAACCCCACCCCCCTCTCCCTACACTGAACATATTTTTTAAAGATTTTATTTATTTATTTATTTATTTATTTATTTATTTATTTATTTTACAGGC
Organism: Mustela lutreola; assembly: GCF_030435805.1. Classification (NCBI taxonomy): domain Eukaryota; kingdom Metazoa; phylum Chordata; class Mammalia; order Carnivora; family Mustelidae; genus Mustela; species Mustela lutreola. The sequence goes on from NC_081294.1 coordinate 81,401,583, forward strand.
AGAGATCACAAGTAGGTAGAGAGGCAGGCAGAGAGAGAGAGGGTGAAGCAGGCTCCCTGCTGAGCAGAGAGCCTGATGCTGGGCTCGATCCCAGGACCCTGGGATCATGACCTGAGCCAAAGGCAGAGGCTTTAACCCACTGAGCCACCCAGGTGTCCCTACACTGAACATTTTAAAGATAAAAAGGCAAGAACTCCACTTATAAAAAGTATATATAGCCAGCAACTCTTGATGCAACTTATTCTGATTCCCTACTATGATACCTAAGAAGACAGGGGGAAAAAAAAGAAAAGAAAAGAAAACTAGCCACATTAAAGACTAATACTGAAAGGAAGGCCATGGCTAGACTCGAGGATGATTTTCCACAATACCTAAGAACAAGGGAGGTGGCTTAGGAAACTCAGTTAGGAAAAACTGTATCCATACCTTACCTCTTAAAGCAGACTTCTCAATTCTACCACTGTCAAAAGACCTAGTTTAAAGACCTGGAATCTCTACTAGATGGAAAGCTGGTCCCCCTTTGATGCACGGCTACATTTGAAGATCCTCCTTTCTCCCATGTTTCTATATCCATTTGCAAACAACTTCCATAAAATAACTGGCAAGAATGGAATGGTTGGAACTGGTTTTGTTACATTGCATCCTGAGATATCATTCCTATAAAGATAGAAAAACCCTAAGAATAATGTATGCTAACAATTGTGGTTTTAAGTAGTGCATTGGGTTAGACTATCAAGGACCAGACAACATATGCGGGAGAAAATGTTATCCCCAGATAACAGAGTCACACTAAATGTTTGGCTATTTGATACTTCAAACTGAGCTGCAAGTTAGAAGAATTTAAAATAGAGTTTCATCAGTAACCGAGGGAATAATGGTAAAGACAAGGGAAATCCATGCAATCTTCCTACAAACAAATGCCATGTTCCAAAAGATCTCCTCTTGATTGAGAATGAATAAAGAGGACCTGAAACAGACCCAGGGTTCTATGCAAAAATACTGCAGAGGTGCCTGGGTGGCTCAGTGGGGAGCCTGCTTTAGATTCTCTCTCCTCCCCCCTCCCTCAATCCCACCCCTGCTTCATCTCTCTCTCAAAAAAATAAATAAATATCTTTTAAAAAATACTTCAAAACAATGGAAAGTAAAAGCCACCCTGATGTTTGAGAAGAACGGATGTCTAAAAACTATTTATAAGGAACTCCAAAGAAAATTTTTGAATATCATGCAACTTCATTAATAGGATATTAGAAGACATGATCTAAACGAGTAGCAGCAGAAAGTTACCAGGAGAATGAGTGGAGATGAAAAGACAGCTGTATAATACAATTAAGAACTGCCAGGACACCAAAAGTGTAGTAAGATCATCAAAATCTTCACTAGAGGTAGTGAAATCAGGCTTGTCAGGATGGAAAGTTGAATCAGTAATGTGAAGGATGCACTTAGGAATGCTCTCTGAGGATGCAGGGAAATATACAAAAAGATTAAAGGATGAAAAAAGAAGGTGGTGCACGGGGTAAAGAAAGAAAGAACAGAGATGCCTGAGAATTGCAGGGATTATCAGGGAGCCAGCTAGAATAACTCCAGCATATGAATCAGAGGAAAAAATAATTGGGGGTAAAGGAAAACTTCCAGAGATGAGAGAAAAAATGGAATGGCATCATAGAAAATAGTGAATAATGGTAATCAGAAAGGTTTCTTGAGCATCTACTGTCAGGTATTTGTCTAAACATTTTATTCATATTGAAGTTCATATACACACGACTATGCAGAATTATGGTCTCCACTTTACAGAGAAGTCAACTGATTCACAGGTTAACTAACTTTTCCCATGGTCAAAGAAGCAAAGAGCAAAGCCAGAGCCAGATGCCAGGAGGTCTGGTTCCAGAGCCAATGCTTCTAACTACAACCCTTTAATAATGATATGGAGTCTATGTCTAGCTAAATCTCAGCAAATATTGGTAATTACCTAGGTAAAGAAAAAACTTAAAGGGGCACCTGGGTGGCTCAGTGGGTTAAAGCCTCTGCCTTCAGCTCAGGTCATGATCCTAGGGTCCTGGATCATGGAGCCCCACATCAGGGTCTCTGCTCTGAGCCTGCTTCCTCCTCTCTCTCTGCCTGCCTCTCTGCCTACTTGTGATCTCTGTCAGACAAATAAATAAAATCTTAAAAAAAAAAAAAAGAAAACACTTAAACAAAAATAAACAAAAACAAGCAAACAAAAGCAAGTCCTCTGCAAGGACTAAAAATCAAGGTGACCTAGTATGGCTGAAGTTTCAGAGAAACAATTGCACTCACACACATCAAATCAGTTTGTACAGTGTGACCTGCCCTAGGAATTGCATTTCTAACATTCCAACTTAAGGCAGTAATCAATGATTTTATATATACAGGTATATATGTAAATATAAACACATGTTATATAAAATATATCATATCAATTTATGTATATGATGTATAATTTACATAAAAATGATATTTATCACAATTATTTTTAATAGAAAAACTTCAAAGACAAATGCCCAACAACTAACATACACTTCAGTAACCTATGTTTGATGTGTGATGAAATTATTATATGGTCATTTAAATTGTTTTTGGAAGACTTTCAATGACATGGAAAAAAAAGTCCCTGGTATAATTTTAAGAGTAAGAACAAGAACTGAAACACTGCATATAGTTAGATCCCAATTTTTATGATTAAAAATGTGTACTAACAGTGGTTATATCGGAGTGGTGAGAATTCAGGTGAATTTTTGTTTCACTTCTAAATTTTTCTGCAATTTAAAAATTTCATATAATAATAATATATAGTTTTAGAGAGTGTTTAAATAATTAATAGTCAATTATAAGTAATCATTTTATAATCAATAGCAAATAGCACCCTAAGTAAATAATCTTTGTAAATACTCTTTGTAAATAATATCTGTGCAAATAATCTTTGTAAATAATCAATAGCTAATATCAATCTAAGTAAAGAGAGTATCAGTGACAATAAATCAAGGACCTTTGACCCAGAAGTTCTTTGTGAGAGAACTGATGATGATAAATCAAGGACTTTTGACCGAGAAGCTTATTTTAAGTGACTCTGCCTTCATTAGCTGGAGGGTTTTACCTCTAGTTCTTAACCTTTGTAAACTTTCCACACTTAAAAAAATGGGTTTGTCCTGGGACACCTGGTTGGCTCAGTGGCTTCTGAAAGCTTCTGCATTCAGCCCAGCTCATGATCTAATAGTCCTGGGATGGAGCCCAAAGGCTCTCTGCTCAGCAGGGACCCTGCTTTCCCCTCCCATTCCCCCCCCCCCCGTCTGTGCCTGCCTCTCTGACTACTTGTGATCTCTGTCTGTCAAATAAGTAAATAAAAACCTTTAAAAAAATATGTGTAAAAAAATGGGTTTCTCCTTCTGGAACAATGGAGGCTACTGTCTGTCTTTCTCACTATTACCCTTTTCCAAAGAACCAAATGAAAGTAATACAAAAGTTAGTTGTAATCTGTCAGCTTTACCAATGCAAAGTACTATATAGAGGTGGAATCTGTTTTATTTGGGGGATTCCAGCACCCTTTGAATGTTCTCCCTATGTTTGAATAATTGCCCACCTGAGTCTGTACCTCTCCAAGACAAGGGACTGGATATTCACTTTCAAAATCTCTCCTGCAGTTGGACCACAGGCAAGTGACAAGTCGTCACCAGATGCTCCCATAGATGACTTGGATTGGATGCTAGGGACACAAAGACATAGGCACAGAGAAATTCCTTCTGGTGTAACAGTGGAGGCCAGCTTCCAGGGACAGCAGAGGAAGCGGCTCTAGGTAGGGCCCATGCACTGAACAGTGGGGAGTCAACTGCAGCCGTTAGAGATTAAGTCAAGACTTTCCCCCATCTGTGTCATGTCCATGCCTGTATGTTAGCTAGAAGTGCTAAATAAATTACTTTTTTAAACTCACTAGAGTGAATTCTGCCTTGACCCCAAGGAAACAACGTGAATTTGCAGTCGATTCCAGCTCGTTATCAACAAAAGTCACGTATTCTTTCTAAGCCTCAGTCTCTATATACAATATCTCATTTGATGACAATAACCCTATGGGATTGGATCTGTCTTCTGCAAAGACCCCATTCATACTCCATTAAGGCAACACAAATGCCTTCTTCATTCTCTCCTTAAATTTACACTCATTAAGTTGTCTCTCCCCTTCCCTTTGATTTGCAAGAACGTGCAAATTTGGGCCATGGGATTGCAGTGAATCAGAATCCTAGAATTTGGGGGCTGGGTAGGATTTTAAAGAATTTCTAGCTCAACCACTCCTCTGATAGATGAGAAGGCAACATTGGGAACTTGTATGTTGACACTGTATTTCCAATCCATCCAAGTAGATGAACTTTTCCTGTCCCTGTGTATTGCCACAGATGTGGAGTAAAATGTGAAAATAACCAGTTGTTTTGTCTACATGTCACCTAACCTGAGAATTCATAATACTAAAGACAGAGGTGATTAGCAATTCATATACTGGAGAAGTTCATCCCAAACACCCATTCTAGAATACAGCAGACATAACAGTCTTGTGGGTCATTTTTCCTTACGAAAACTGGCCTGGTACTTCACTTTACCCAATCACTGGCACCTTCACTGACAAGATGATATCTAACAGTTCAAAAAGAATTGCTAAAAGAGCCATGCTTGTTAATAACACCAAACTCTATTACCCAAATTGTTATACATTGAACCTTAGGCAGTTTCTCCAAAGTGAACTGTGGACAACTTGCCTAGAGTCTCTAGGCTTCTACTTAAGTTTTTCATTGTATACTTATAATTACACACTTCTCTCCGAATTGTTGTCCTTTGCTCTGGGTAGCATTCCACACTAAATGTAACATGGAGGCCCTGTCCCTTAGCTTACCTAAGATCTTTTACCGTGGGCTCTAATTTTCTGGTTGAGGTCTCCCAGTCAGTGACCACATTTGCTTTCAGAGCATCACGTTTCTTCTCATTTTATGAATGTGGCCTAACACAGATGCCAATTGGCACTGTGGGAAGACGCTGAGGGCCAAGAAAGGCTTTGGAGATGAAGACCACAAACTGGGCTCAGACTCAGAAACCTTCCAATGCTCTGCTTTCAGCAGCAAAACATGGCGTTCCCATCTATTCTTAGAACCACCATCTCAGAGGTTTACATTATCTTTTTGAGGCAGACATTCTGGGAATGGGATTTTAGAGTGGACCCACATTCCCCCAGGAACTATTTAGATCTATCAGTTGTGATCTGCCACCTGTGGAGAGTGCCTTTGTGTGCCCATGTATGCACATACACATGCACACATATGCATGATTAAACAGCACTAGTCTGCTAGTCCACATGGGGACAAATTTATCCTCAGTTCTTCCTCCCCTTGCCTCTGCATTCTGGCTTTGGTCCTCAGTCCTAAGGGGCATTCTCACTCTGCCGAGGGCAGTAGGGCTCTCACATTCAGACTTGATCCTGCTAGTCCTTTTACATTCTAAACTTCAGCACTACTTCCATATCATGACTGGAGGCTTTAGCCTCCACATGAGGGCCCATCTACCATTTTGGTGTCTTAGTTCCCTAGCTCAAATGATTATTTCTCTACCTCACCTCAGATGTCCTTTCACATGGTCACTATCTAGATTTCTTATGACCAGAAACTGTTTGAGTTTTCTATCCAATTACAATCTCTATCTCTATCACATCACATCTTTATGTCCTCTTTTCTTTATCCAGCCCAAACCAATGATGCACCACAAAAATAATCTCCTTAAAAATCCATAACACTTTTTTACCTCACTCTTTCCATTATATTTGCCCGGAAAACATCAACCATAATTACACTCAATTATACTTTAAAGGTACATGGTTTCATATACAGATACATTTTACTAGAGGATATTAGATAACCATACTAACTTGACTACTTCAAATTGATAATCACGAATTTCAGATGGACATTCAATACTGTAAGACGATTCTATAAATCTCTCTAGTAAAATTAGTTTTTCCACTCAAGATAGCTTTTCATACTTTCTTTTTCCTAATCCCATACCCTTTCTCCTATCTCTGTTTATGACTTTACCTCAGACTTGGTAGGGAGCAATGGTCGAAGAGTCTCATTTTCCCACTCTCAATTGGGCCAACCTGCCTACAACATACATTCCATATATGCCTATGAAAATGGAAGTTGCGCTCCTGCTTCCATCAAAGAGAACACCTCCCTCATGTACTGGATCCCATCTCATTTCACCTTCTCATGTACTTTGATACAATGTCTTTTCTTCTGTTTTAAGTGAAGGATAGTTGAAGGTGAATGTCTTATCTGACATAATTGAGAGCTAAACTTGATCTATAAATTTAAAGTGCTAATTAAATCTGGGTATCATTAACATAATTCTAACTAACATATATGTATCTATTCATTTGCCAATCTTCTGCAGGACAAAGACTGCATTTCTGGCTCACCTTTGGCATACACTGTATCTTCTGTGAATTCTAGTTTTGGTTTTTTAAAGTACAGTGAGAACTGAAAGATATTTAAAGATGATGTGAGGTCACTGTCCTACTTTTACAAATTCTCCCAACTTTTATAGTTACCTTGCCCATAACAATGGAACAGCAACTTTTTTAGCAACTTGCTAAAACGTCTTTCTAAAGCATTCAGCTAATTTTGCATAAAAACATCTTTTTGCATTATTTCTTTATTTTATGTAATATTTCATTAAATTACATAATCACAGTAATGAGTACAATAGGCTGTATTCGTCTCCTAGGGCCACCACCACAAAATACCACAGACTGGGGAGCTTAAAAAACAGAAATTTCTCACGGTTCTGGAGGCTGGAAGTCCAAGGTCAAAGTGTTGGCAGGTTTAGTTTCCCTTGAGCTTCTCTCTGGCATGTAGATGGCCACCTTCTGGCTGTGTTTGCACATAGACTTTTTTCCTCTGTGTGCATGCTCTGGGTGTTTCTTCCTCTTCTTAGAAGGACAGCAGTTCTATTGGATTAGGCCCCCACCTTATGACCCCATTTAACCCTGTGTTTCCTCTTTTTCCCTAACATCCTATATCCAATTCATCAGGAAGCCCTGTCAGGTCTTCTCCAGAATCCTGAATCCTACCACAGCTTGCATCTCCAAGGTACCCCCACTCTGTTTCAGCTGCTGATCTTTCCCCTGGGTCACTCCAAGGCCTCTGTCATCTTCCTGCCTCTATTCTAGCTAGTATACTCCCTACAGCCTGTCTTCTAAATGGAAGGATGTAAATCAGATCACGTCACTCTCCTACTATAAAATTCTCTGATGGTTTCCTTTATTTTTTTTTTTTAAGATCCATTTATTTTGAGAGAGAAAAAGAGAGCAAGGACATGAAAAGAGCAGAGGGAAAGAGAGAATCTGAAGCAGACTCCCTGTTGAGCACAGAGCCCAACACAGGGCTCAATTCCATCATCCTAAGATCATGACCCAAGCAGAAATCAAGAGTCAGACACTCAACTGACTGAGCTACCCAGGCACCCTACCTAATTTTTTAATGAAATATAAATTCCCCCTCTGGCCTAAAAGATGATCTGACCTCTACTGACTTTCTGGTCTCATGTTTCTTCTTTCTCTCTACCATCTAGCTTTCAGCCATACAGACCTTCTCTCTGCCCCCTCAATACACCAAGCTGATTCTCTTCTCAGAGCCTTCTTCTTCCTGGAGTGTTATTTTTCCAGATCTTTGCAGACTTACCTTCTGTTCACTTGGCTACCAATTCACATGCCATCTCCTCAGAGAAGCCATACCAGGTTACCCTAAAGCCACCTGCCTGAATCCTACTTACCATTTTATCTTTTATGTGACATTTATCGGTATCACACATTATCATTTTTATGTATTTATTTACATGTTTTACTTTCTGTCTCTCCATTTGAATGTGACCTCCCTGAGTGTAGTTTCTGTATGCCTTGCTCACTAGTATATCCGGACTCCCTAAAAGAATGACTTGCCATAGGAGATAAACAATAGAGTTCACTCCTGATTGAATAAATGCACACGACTCCTGTGATTAATTATATTGCATTTTTTTTTTCTGAGAGCAGAAAAATCTTGAGCCAAAGGAATTTCATTTTTTTACATGGAATTGAAAGTGTTGGTATGTTGGGTGGAAGAGGAAGAGAGAAGCAGCAGGTGATTGGCTGGACCAATCAGTCCATGTGCACTATCCTGGTTTGCTTCCATCTTGCCTTCATTTTTCTGATTGAGGGAGTTCAGTCCTGATGACTTGGCAACTTGGACTTACATGTCAGTCCTGTTCCCCATGATTTTCTAGAACACCTTTGTACTTGCTATCTCCCCATTGCTCCTCAGATATCTCACTGGGAATTACTTTCCAACTGGCCCTCAAAACAAGCTACCTAATTTGTGGGGTCCAGTACAAAAAGAAAATGTGAGAATTTTTGTTCAAAATTACAAGTTTCAAGATGGTAATAGCAGAGCATTAAAATAAGAGTGGGTCCCTTCTAAGGACCAGGCTCCAGGTGACTGCACAGATCATACGCGTACGAAGTCAGTCCATTGGGTCCTTCTTCTCCAGCCTATAGGCTCATTTTCTCCCCCACACAGCCTCTAACACACCTTAATTCTTCCCTCCATCCTGTATTCTCTCTCCTTATTCTAATCCCAATTGCAACATAATCCCATGTGTGAAAGGCAAAATGAAGACGAGAAAATAATGAGCCAAGGGATCTGGGAACTTGAAAGGAGTAAGAGTGAAACACAAAGTGTGGCAGGCATAAAAATAAAAACGCTTGCTCACACTGGAGCAGGTAACATTCACCCATAGCTTAACAATCTCTGGATTTGTACATTTTGATATCTTCATAATTCTCCCAATTAGTTTTGTTCATTAAAAGGATTAGACACATAGTGGGAAAATGGTGCTTGACATCTATTGTGGCCATGGAATTTTTTTTTTTTTTTTAAACAGCCTAGCCAGGGAAAATCCATCTTGTTATTCCAAATTCACTCAGTCCATCCTCCTTCATCTGTACGTGAACTGAGCTGTACAATTTTCCACTGTTTCTTTCCGCTGGGAGGGATTCATTCCGAAACTGAGTTCATACATGAGGAATGAAGTACAGCTCGCTGCCAGCAGGCCTCGAGTTTGGCTCTTTTTAGTGCATCCAGGACTTGAGCAAAGCTGAGAGAAAACCAAATAAATGAAGTAAAATCTTGGGGCAACGAGAGAAAACTGTATGGACTCATACATACTTTGTGTCAGTGGCTTACTTTCAATGGCTACCTACATCTGATAGGTCAAATGTAATTTTCTCCTCCTCCCCCCTGGCATTTCTTCAAACGACATGTGTCACCACTGTGAGGTAGTCAGGTCACTGGAAGTAATGTTCTCAATTCTTTAAGGTTTTCAGTGAGCCACCTTTCATATGAAAAACAAATAGGCAACTTCTTTCTTTCTTTTTGGGACATCACAGCTGCTTCTCTCCTTTTCCCCTGACTTCCCAGCAATTTTTTTTTTTAAAACACAGTCTGGTTCTGACCTATTTTGGTGACTTGGATCACCATGGAGATGACTGATTTCCTAATTTAAAATATCTTCTGCCCAATTCAAGCTATCCATTTACTTCAACCGTGAAAGCTGGCACTGAGAGAATATTTTTGAGAGCCAAAAAGCTAGCATGTAAATTATCTGAAGTGACATTGAGACGTAGCCACCGCAGCTTGGCACCATCTGGTCTACAGTAAACCTTAGCTCTCAAGTGCAGGGAGCTGTTTCAGCTTGTTTTCAGCAATGACCCGTGCCTCTTGTTCCTTCTGATACTGGATGGATCCTCATCCAAAGTTTGAACTAATGTCAGGACCTGAGCTCTTTCTCTAGCCCCCACTGTTGGGGGGTTGGTTAACGTCTGCAGGTACTTTGAGGACTGTGAGAGGCACTTTGCTGTGTAAGTATGACATGCTTTTGGTCACTTCAGACTCCATTCATCATGAAGAAAAAGTCTGAGTCACCAATCGGCCAATAAGAGCAAGCTTTTCAAACTAGAGAAAACAGAAGCAGAACATTTCTTGAACTGTTATAAGAGAGTCTCACGGAATCCATAAGTAGGGACTGGACCTTAGGAGGCAGTCACCAGGCAGAGGCTCTCACCTCAGCTTTTCCTGTACTCCTCAGTCTAGTCAACTCTCTCACTCTCTCTCTCATTCAACTTCAGCATATCCATTAAATAAAAGTGTGGACTTTGGATATATAGTTTGAATCCTAACTGTTCTGTGCCTCTTTCTCTTCTGTGAAATGGTATGTGGTAATAGTATCTACCTCATGGAGATTGTTTTAAGGATTAAATGAATTAATACATGTAAAATGCTTTGTACAATATTTTGCATCTATTAATCTCCTCTCAAATTAAGCTTTCTCTGCTTGTTTATCAATATTCATGATTCAAGCATGGAGATCCCCATTCAGATTTTTATAGATCAGGTCTGGATGAGGTCATACGCTATACCACATGACAATTTCATATTCCCAGGGAGTGGCCATTCCTGGTCCAGTTTTCTGTGGTAAAGGGGTTTTATGTTGGGAACATGTTAGCAGGAGCTAACGTTCATTGCATGGTAAGTACTGTTCTAAGCACTAATACTCATTAAATTATAACAGCCCCAAACTGGTCACTGTGACTAACCTGGCTGTCACATGAGGGCCTATAGAGACAAAGACATGAAAGGAAAAGAGCTAACAATAACAGCGGTAGAACCAGAATTTGAGCACAGGACCCAGGGCCTTAAGTAGGCCATCACAGTTTTGCTCCCAGTTATAAAGAGTACTCTTGGAAAGGAGACAAAGACAGGTTCAATATGAAGAGATTGTACACAGGGAATAATGACTAGTCTTGCTTGTACAGAAGAACCTAAAGGGCGTACATCTTTGAAGAAGGCACAGTTTCTGTGTAAACTGATGTGAAATTCTGATGTGACCTGAAACCCAAGAAGCAGAATTATCTGACCCTAAGTCTCCATGGCCTTTGAGTGAGTCACTAGAATTACAGAGAAATTCAATACCACTGAGTCACACTAATGGAATTTGTGTTTTGTTAAGCTCTTAAATACAATTATCTAGAGGCACCTGGTGGCTCAGTTGGTTAAGAGTCTACTTTTGGCCAGGGTCATGATCCTGGGGTCCTAGAATGGAGACTCACATCTGGCTACCTGCTCAGCAGGGACCCGGCTTCTCCCTCTCTAATTCCCCCTGCTTGTGCTCTCTCTGTCAAATAAATAAATAAATAAAATCTTTAAGGAAAAATACAATTATCTATAGGCATTTGTTAGAAATTCTTCTAAACATATGCATGTATTTATATGCATGCATTTGTATGAATGGATGTATATAATCCTGTTCATTTATCAATATAAATGTCTTATTCTGTGAGTTATGTAGGTGTGTATAATACCATGGAAATTCTTAAATCTAAATATCACATAAGGTTAAATTTAAAAGTTTTAAGTTTTTGGCTCATTTAAATTCCAGTGAAGATAAAAAATAAAATAACCCTGTAGTCACAGGGTTATAAACTCTGATTTTCAGCTTCAGAATCATCTATTCACCCTGATAAGAATAGAAAGAGAGATCTTTGACTTTTTATAGAGTGACATATTTCTCTTTTCCTCTGTGGATCTCTTGCCATCTTTATTTTTCCTCTCTCCAAAAAAAGAAAGCTTATTATAATTCCTTTACCTAACACTTCTCACCCCCACTGGCATCAAACAAATCTACCACTTCTGAAATGCTTCTTTGTTGCACACACAAACCTTCTCTGTACATTAAGAATCAAATACTGAAAAATCATCTGCAGCATTTCTAGTTCCCATTAGATAACTTGACCCTTGAAAATGTGATCCAGACTATTTAAAACATCCTAAGAATTTAATAACTTAAAAGAATCCACATTCAGTAGTGTTTTAAACTCCTTCAAATTCTTTAAGTAAAATTACTATGACATAAGAGAGTTCAGATTAATTTGTTCTAAAGAGAGTTGACTGCCACCCATGTCCAAAATGGATTTGGTGTGGAAGGAGAATGTAAGATAAGCAAAACTTATGCCTGCTTTCAAGGGCCTTAAAATTAAGAACAGAACTTAAGGTATTTACACAAGTTCATTATTCTGTATCCTTTCATTGTCATGGTACAGGTATGAAAATCAGAATTTTTAATGGCTTAATGAGAAGATTCAAAGAAACGCTAAAATGAGTCAGTCATAATTACAATAAGAGAGTACAGGGAAAAAATGGTCTAGCAGGGTACAGAAATACATTTACAGGACTAACATTACCATTCCTTGTCAGCCCTTCGGTTCTTGCCCATTGCCCAGAACTCTTTACTGCCTTGACCCTGTCTTTTTTTTTTTTTTTTAAGATTTTATTCATTTATCAGAGAGAGAGAGGGAGCGAGCACAGGCAGACAGAATGGCAGGCAGAGGCAGAGGGAGAAGCAGGCTCCCCGCCGAGCAAGGATCCTGATGTGGGACTCGATCCCAGGACGCTGGGATCACGACCAGAGCCCAAGGCAGCTGCCTAACCAACTGAGCCACCCAGGCGTCCCGACCCTGTCATTTTAGATACTCAGAGGCAAAATCCTTGGAGGTTCCAGTAGAGAGGCAGTCTTTCTTGCATGACTTGACTTTGTTTTGCCTTCTTATTCTTACACCAGATTGTACCAAACTCTGCCCCATGTCACACATGGCACTTAATTCAATATCCTATCAATGAGTAGCACTGCAATAACATATAACTTCCACTATAAAGAAATATATGCATGTGTATCAGCTTGGGCTCTTTTGTTGACAACAAACAGAGTAGCCAAGCAACCCAGTTTGCCTAGGATTGAGAGGTCTCCTGGGATACAGAACTTTGAGTGCCCTAACAAGCGACAGGAAACTCAACTCAAATTCTCGATTTAAAAGGAAAATCATTAACATATGTAATGGCGAAAACAAATGGCTTCATGCATGACTAGATTCAGAAGACAGAAGATTACTGTGACACAGTCTCTTTCTATCTCTTGGCTATGTTCTCCAACTCCCACCCTAAGCAGACTTTAATCTCTAACTCCACATGGTACATCTCAGCTCTAGGCCTAAATACTCCCAGATTCAAACATAGCAAAAAAGGTAATGCTTCTCTCTTCTATTCCCAACAATTTAAAAAAGATATAGTTTTTATTGTCTAAAGTTGGGCCACACAGCCATCTTTGAACCAAATCCTGAGTCAAAGGGAAAGATGCTGTTTAGTTTAGAACCAGATGCCATGCCCACTTAGGCAGCCAGGACTACTTCTGCATCAAGCCCACAAAAACTGTGGGAACTAAGAAGGAATACATGAGAGGTTTTCCAAAGGAAACCCAAAAGGAGAAAAAAAATGGATTCTGGGAAGCCAAAAAAATATTAATAATCCATACAACAATAATTGGGGGTATCCCTGAATCACCAATACGGGAAAGAGATCAGTTGAGAGCTACCAGTTTTAGAAAGTCTTGTATTTGGGAGAGATGTTGATAAGAAGGGACAGTTAACTCAAGGAAGACAGTAACACAGCTGGGCAGTAAGGATGGAGGTATAGCAATGATTCATTAATGCTGATGTACTTATTTTAGGGTAGCTTTTGGAGATCTTCTGTTGTTTTTACTGTGCTTTATGGTGAAAGTTTCTGAATTCTGTTACTCCTTGTCCATGTTCCTATGCAAAGGTATGGCTAAGCCATAGATGTAGAGAAGGCAGAAGCTATATAGATGTGAGGGAGGTCTGAGCCAATATCTACACTGGAGTTTGTTCAAATTGCCTCATCTGCTTTTGACTGAAGTTACAAGAATAGATGCTTGGCTTTGTCATGAAGTCATAAAACTCATTTTATTCTGGTGTCAAAAGAAGCCAACCAAGGCCAGAAAGTTAGGAACTTTTAATAAGAATACAGTTTTGACTAAAAATAAGAAAAAGGATTTCAAATCACACTCGCTAGCTGAGTTCATATATTCTCTGGAGGGTTAATCACTCGATATTGTGAAAAATAAAAGTAAAAACAGGTGTCATTCAGACCGTATCTTATCTAAACCGTGGGCAGGGAAGAATAATGAAATAATCTCTTAGAATGCCTTTGTCCTTCTGGGACTGAAACAACAGCCAACTCTCAGAGTTCCACAGGTGGCCTATTCATCTTAAGGTTTTTGGGAATAAATAGCATTTCATATTTCTAGTGTACTTTTTGCTTTCACATACAAAGTTCTCATTCAGTTCTCACAGCAACTTGTGAGCTCAGTAGATAATTGGTTCTACTCTGCAAACAGAAGAAGCTGTGTGAAGAATGGTTAAACAACTTGGCCAGTGTTACCCAACTAGTTCATAGACTTAGGACCACCCACAGGGGTTGTGATGTTGTTGTTGTTGTTGATGATGTTGTTATAACTGCCAGATACCACCCTCAGTAAGTTGTGTACGTTGGTAGTTCTGCTTTTGCAGAACTGGGCCTTGGTATGTCCACCTGTGGAGTAATTTGTTAATTCACTGGTGTACTGACTGCCTATTCTAAGGACTCAGCTGGGTGATGGAGATACAGAGATGAACAAAGCAAACCTCCTGCTCATAATGAGCTCTCAGCCTAATGTGATTTCCTTTTCTTGCATGTCACCAGAAAATGTTAAATATAAATAGTTTTTGGAGAATGCACCTTTTTTTTTTTTTGCTTTTCATACTTTCATTGTAACTATTATAAATTTAGACAGCACACATATTAATAATTTTAACGATTTACTATGTTCTAGTAACTATTTACTATGTCGCAGGCACAAATTTAATGCAGTTTTCAAACCAGATGTGCAGAGCAAATATAGCTTCTTCAACTTATCTGTAACTTAACTGGTGTTCCTTCCAAGGCCCTATGCCTTGGTCAGGAAGAACAAATAACTGTGGTCCAATTCTATGCAGAGCTCAGGAATAATAATTTAAACAGTCCCTTAGGTAGTATTTCAGCCAATATCCAGGAAACAATTCAAGCCTTGCTAAAAAAATCCCATTTTGAATGTCAGAGGTTGAATATCAGAAGTTGAATATCTCTTTATATTTTTTTCTAAAAGAAATTCCAATACTTTCCTCCCCACACACATACCTTCTCACTAGTACTCCCTAAGATAAACATCCTTGCACCTAAGAAGGTCTTGTACTCCAAAAGGTAAGAGTTATTAATCATTTAACAAATAAAACTCCTGTGAAATAGACATTACCTCCCAAAATTTTCACAGAAACTCTACAAATGGGGTAGTATTATGAGACGAGTTAGCTGAGATACAAAGAAGCCTAAAACGATGTTGAAGACCACAGAGCTTATTTATTTTGCCCTGTACTTGATGACTGTGTCATACTACTTCCACTTGCATGTGAGTATCCAGCCAGGGTAGGGAAAGAACTGCCGCCATGTCCTACTATGTGTGTCTCATAAATGCTGGTAATACTAGAAATAAGCACTGGGCTCATATTATACCATTCAATGATTATAATAAGTCCCCAGGATAGGTATTGTTAGTATTATTATTCACATTTTAGAGCTGAGAAACAGGTTTGATATACTTAAGTTTTGCAATGTTATAGACAACTCAGAGATGTCTGATCTGGGGACTCCTTTGAAAACTGTACTTCTGCCATGTACTAGAACAACTCTTGTTCTGTAACACCAGAGTGCCTTACTCATTACAGTCAACATAAGCACATCCTTTGGTTCTCAGCAAGGGTCAAACTTAGGCATCTGGCTTTTATATCTCTAAAAGCCCGCAAGCCATTTTGGGGAACGAGCAGAAAACACCACTGTTGAATTTTGAGCCAGGAGAGGCCAGCTTGATGGCCCTGACAGGGTTGCCAATGTCACAGGAATGTGGAAGGACAGGGAGTGTGAAGACCTGTGGAGGCCGGGATTCTTCCTCTGAGCTCTGTTCTTTTCTTAGTTTCCTGCATCTCTGGGCTTCAAGTCCCTCACTCGTAAACTGCGCTCACTGACAGGGATATTGGGAAGATTAAATGAGACGGTCCTCAGAAAGTGTGACCGGCACAGAGTAAACACTCAAAATATGTCACCTAAATGAAAAACAAGGAGTTGGAGGAGCAGAGAAAGAACAGGACAAGGCACAAGTTGTGCCAACTTAAGACTGAAGGATAGAGGAGGTTGGGAAGACCTTCATATCTTCTCATTTTCCACACTTTTACATGCACCTTTCCTCTGTCCTGTTAACTCAGAATCTCTGTTAACAACGACCTTTCCATAATAATAGCCAAAATGTACTGAGTACTTATATGTGCTAAATATGAGTTATGTTATTTGATCCCTCTTCTGCAGGTGTGCAAACAGATGCACAGTGACATGAAGCATTTTGTTCATTCTAATAGAGGTAGAACAGAATCTGAACTTGGCTGGATATCTCGAGACTTTGCTCTTCACTACTCAATGCCTCTAGATGCTCCTGCTCCCGATCATTACTATTATTAACCTTTTGATTGTCATCATCATCACCATCACACTTTAAATTTATTGAGCTGAACACTCAATCTTTCAGGATTAAAAGCTTTACATGTACTGTTGAATTTTTACAGTCTTATGAAGTAAATATACTTAGCATCCTCATTTTACAGTTGAAGAAATGGAGTGTCTTACTCAAGGTCAGGCTGCTGGTGAGTGGTACAGCCACAGCGCAGATCCAGGCATTCTGGTTCCCGAGCCCATCAACTCAATACTTCACCAGTGTGATACCTCATAATGACTTCATGTGCTATCATTTATCAATTTTCACATTTTCTGTTATAAACCTCACAAGCATCCTTTCAAGTAGAAAATGTTCTTCTCATCTCATTCAATGGAGGGCAAATTTGAGGCTCAGAGATGTGATGTGCCCAACATCATCCAGCAGGTTAGTAGCAAAACCAAGACTTCCGGATCTACTTGATAAGCCCACTGTTCTTTCTATCATACCACAGCTGCCGTAACTGTCCTGGCAGCATCCAGTCTTCTTCCCTTCCCCACTCCATCATAGATACCCCATATATGCCCTTTGTGACATATTTCTTTTTGTATTACTTTTTTCCTATTCAAAATATCTCAAATACGATCTGAATCTAAACTTAACACTCATCTTTAGTTACACATCAACCCGAAAATACAATCTATGTGAAGATGTTAAATGTTAACCTGCCCAGAAAAAGATAATTTAACCTAGGAGGCAAGCTGAAGAAATAACACTTTAAAGGTAGGACATTAAGCAAGTGCCAGACCAGCAGAATAGGTGTGACCAAGTTCATCAGTGGCACTTTACCAACCACACCATAGGCCCTACTGGCCACACAGGAAAACTGTTCTCTCTTCTCCCCAGGCAGGTGCTTGGCTTCAGGAGGCAATTCCAAACCTGTTGTCAATCCATTCCTCCTTATCTCCAATCATCTCCCACTCATCTTCAATCCAAGAGGGAAGTGGCAGACAGCCTCAGGACCATGTGCCTGAGAGAGAAACTTCCCCTTTCTCTCCTCTGTAGGAGGAGCTGTAGCTACTGTAGCTACACTTCCAAGAAAAATGGAACACCTGGGCTGGCTGGAGACAGCATCTTAGTCTGGGAGTCATAATGGCAAGTAAGAACCAATTACTCCTTAAAATGAAGAGAATACCTAGATTCCAGAAGGGAAGCACAAGGACCTGACATCCTAAATCTCCATATAAGCCAAAGTCATGGTGGAATCAACAGGAGGAAGAAAAGGATGAAAAATAATCATTCCTCTGGTCACTAATAGTACTATGCCAACAGATTAATTTTGCAAAACTACACAGTGTTATCTTGTTCATTATCTAGCAAATATTTTAACTAGATAAACTCTTCGGGGAAGGAGACTAAATATCGCTTTTTTTTTTTTTTTTTCTTGTATTCCACACAGTGCCTGACAAACAGGAGACACATTCAAGAAAATAATTGTTGATTTTGAGTCATTCATTCAGTTGAAGCATCAATTCAGTGCTGGTACATTATTACATTGATTCCAAACTTGCCAAGTTAAACTTCTGCTTTCATTTCCATTTGCTAATTTGCAAATATTTATAGAATGCCTACTGTGTGCCAGATACTTGGATATGCATTTAGAAACACACGGTTACAGACCTATGGGATAATACAATCTAGAGTGAAGACCACCAAGAAATTATTACTGATGAGGTGAGAGTTATGTAACAGAGAAGTCAGAATACTGTAGGCATGTAGATAAGGCACATTCACCTCATTTGGGGCTTTCAGGACATCTTCTCTGAGCAAAGAAGGTTTAATCTCAGAGCTCTGTGGGATTTGATGAGTTATACAGGAGGCAAAACAGGGTCCTGGAATGTGCAAAGGTTTAGATGCCAGAGAAGAAATGCTACTTTGGAAGTAAAAGAAAGAAGATAAAGCACATGTGGCAAAAATAAAAAGGAGATCAAGGATATGACCTTGGGTTGCTCTTAAGCCAGGCTAAAGACTGCATGGTTTTCTTAAGGGGATTTGGAAAAGATCTTGCGGGTGCCCCAGGGGAGGACAGATGACTAATAGTGGATAGGAGGAGACTAGCATGCCGCATGCAAGGAAGGTGTGCCAAGTGTCTTTATTAACAAGCAAAGAGAAACTGCTCACATGGATAACATATAAATTCGAGCAACCACCAAGTGATTTCTGTAGCATTCTCTCTAGAGAGTTTTAGAATTTGAAAAGGAAAATAATAAAAGCATAGTGAATAGACAGCAAGATCAGATGCTGAAGGGAAGGTAGGAGGAATTAAATGATTAGTCAGTGTGAGTGCAGAGTGCCTTCTAAGTGACCATGAATATTCAGGTAAATGTGTCTGGCTGGAAGATTACTGAAACAGCAGGTACCCAGTGGACAAAATGTACTCAAGTAAATCTCTAATTAACAGACAATGTGGTATTGACTGATGCCCTGTTAGGTTCTAAGCCTGGGTGTACAGATGGCAGCCAACACCGAGGCAAGAGATAAAATATTCAGTAACCATCTGGATAGGCCTTGCCATCACACCTACCATCTGAATCATTGCAAACATCTGGAATATTGACCTGAGTTTCTGCTTTCCCTATGAAAATCTGTAGTGTTACAAGTCCAGTTACAGGGACTTGGAGGAATTACAATATCCACTGGCCATGGTAGGAGTTCAGAGAAATGTGTATCCAGGGAATTCGGGTGGATTTCAATACCTAGGTTAGCTGCTTTGATGCCTAAGAATCTAGTTTTTCTGTTTTTGTAGAAAAGACCTGATCCTACAGGATTATACTGAAATACCAAATCAGTTGTCACTCCCAAACACTTTTAAATTCCCATCTCCTAAAATATCGTCAGCCAACCTGCTACATCATAATGTCAGCAGAAATGTCAGTGATTTCCCCCAACTATCCCTCTCTGGACTGAGGTACCTAAGACAGAGACATCTGCCACGGGTAAAATTAGGGACTTTTCATAGTCAGGTGTATAACTGGCTATGGTTGCTGATATCCTCTTAGATGCCATAAACTTTACTTACTCCCTTGTCTCCACCAGTTTGAAAATGGAATCAGAACTAGGACTTTAAGGGCAATCACAAAGACCTGATCAAGAATCTTCCTACAGACAATGAAAGCCAACCTGGATGAGAGCTCTAAAGACAACAGAAAACCCACGAATCTCAGAGTCTTACCACTGAGGAGTCTATGCACTAACTCTATCTGCAGAGTAGCGTACTTTTATCTTTGAAGTGGATTAAGAAAACAAATCAGAATAACAGAGAAAACACATTTACTCTTTTCTAGGAACCCTTCTGAGTGACATTATGTCACTTCCCAGGTTACTGAGGGCTATAATCTATTTTAACTTAAAGTATGGTTTCCTCATCAAAATGTTTAAAGATAGCGCTCTATACTGTGCTGGCTTTGGATTCTAAGAGACATGAGTTCAAGCTTTAACTCTGTCACTTCCTAGCTGTTAGGTTTTTTTCAACTTATAGTAAATCTTTTTGAAAAATGAAATGTTGCAGGGCACCTGGCTGGCTCAGTCAGTTAAACCTCAGACTCTTGGTTTTGGCTCAGGTTATGATCTCATCAAGGTCATGAGATTGAGCCCTGCATTAGGCTTCATGCTCAGCATAGAGTCTGCCTGAAATTCTGACTCTCCCCCCTCCCCCTCTTTTGCATGCATGTTCTTTCCTCTCTCTCTAAAATAAATAAATAAATCTTTTAAAAAAGAAAAATGAAATATCGCCTCTAGGTTATTAGTTGTTTGAATTTTTTATTTGCACATATGTGTGAGTGTACTTAATTAAGGTCCTATCCATCTTTATAATCTATATGTTGCTCTTGACTTCTTTTGTGATTTTGTCTTGCTACCCATAGTAATGATCTAAAATGCTAATTCTTTCTATTACCTTTAAGAAGGCTCTTCAAAGAGATAATAAAATATTTTCTAAATAACTTAATAAAGTTAATTTAATCAAAATAATGTTTTAAAAGGTGGTCATATAGCTGTAAACTGTTTTTTTAACCAATGAGAAAAGTAATATGGAATTACTGAAAAAAAGAAGAAGAATGTAGAAAACATCAAGAATAAATTTACACATAATCACTACTGGGAGAGAAATGTCATTAACATAAGACATTTCTGTCTTTTTTTGTTTGTGTGTGTGTGTGTGTGTGTGTATGTGTGTGTATACCCATGGGTATAACTACTACCATTAGTAGTTAACAAAACTGGAGCTACCGAGTTTGTACCCCAATTTGTAAAAAAAAGAATATTTTCTTTTCATTTATTATTTAAAGTAAACTTGATTTTTAAAGATGGTCTAATATTTCATCCTATGAAGGGGCCTTATTATACTTAAGCATTGAGACTCATCCATGAATAGTAACTGGGCAACATTGTAGGATTCCCAGTAGCTTAAGCCTAGGATTTCCACTTTGCTATTTAAGGAGAAAAAACTGAGGATTTGTTAAAGGTCTTTCTCTGTGCAATAATAAATACAGATTAGGAAGTTTCCTACAAGATCCCAAACGTGAGCAGTTTAATTGTCTGCTATAATCTCACCCCTCTGGAGATAATGGAATTAAGAACTATCTTCTTTATCTTGCCCTCCAAAAACAAACAAACAAAAAAAGCAAAGAATTTTGTGGTTTATCTTTGCAAAGAGAAAACTGTCATATGCAGAATCTTTGACTGCTTTCATCTATAGGAATTCTAAGACAAACTGAGGGTGGAAGAAATCTAGTGTCTCAGGAAGGAGGAAAACTTTTCCTATGTCCAGAATTTTGGAAGAAGGCAAGAAGCTTCATAGAAGGGAACCTGAACCTACCTTGGCAACACATGAAGCTTGATTCTTTTATCATCCGACATAGTTAAAAACAAATCTGAAATCAAAAGGAAATATTTTTTTTTATGGTAATGAAAGTGGTTTTTTTTTGTTTTTGTTTTTGTTTTTGTTTTTTAATTTTTTATTTTTTATAAACATATATTTTTATCCCCAGGGGTCAAAAGGAAATATTGATGTGAGTGCTTTCAACAAACAGTAGTAATTTATGAAAACCTACAAGTCCTAAAAATAGGGACTCCACAAGGCCCTACATTCAGGCTCCCTCCCTACAGGCTCACCCCCAAACCTCTCACCTTTATCCAGTGTGTCCCAACCAGGTAGAAGAGAAAACAGAGCAGGATGTGGGCTGGGATTGTATTTTCACTTCCAGCACTTTTGCATAGGTTCTGAGGTTTGGGGTAACAAGCACTTGGTTGCCATTATTACAGAATTTTTAAAACCTAGCTTTTTTTTTTTTTTTTTTAAATGTGAACTTAATGACTTAACAGTGAATCCCCAAATGGCAACTGGGCTAGATCTTCCTAGAATGGCTCCATACAGTTACTGCATTTCTCCAGAGTCCTGGGTATTCTAACACATGTCAGCAAGTGAATTACAGGAAAGCTACATGTCTTTCCCTTCAATTCTCTTCACTCAAAACTCCCTTTATTTATTAATTTTTATGTGACTGATTGAGTTATTGGCCCCAAACCTTCATCCTCTTCTATCTATATCTTTTGTCAATGACTTGTTTTGGCCAATGGAGTATGGCCAATGTGAAGCCTATTCTTTAAAAAGGCACCATATGCTTCTACTTGCTCTCTTGTGATCCTGCCTTCTGCACTAGGAGAACATGTTCCAGCTAGCCTGCTTGTCTAAGCAGAGTGAAAGACAGGCAGCACACCCTACCTACAGCTTGCAACCAAGCCCACTTAAACTGCATCTGATCAGTCAATCTTCAGATAACTTGTAGATGCATAAGTGAAATAAATGCTTACTGTTATATGCCATCAGGATTTTCATAACTGTTTGTTACACAGCAATCACTGACTTGGTAACGTTTATACATGCATTCCTTCTTCATTCAACAAGTACTTACAGAGTATCAGTGAATTGTGAGGCAATGTGCAAGATAGGCACTAGGGAGACAACGAAAATAAGGTACAGTCCCTGCTCCCATGGAACATATTTTATAGTAAGTGAGATACGGAAGCAGGTAGTTACAAGATAGTATCCTAAGTATTAAAAGAGTGGAAAATACAGGGAGCCATGGGAGAACACAAGAATGATACCTCACTCAGAGAAGGAAGAAAAAGAACATCTTCCTGTTTGGCCCATGATAGGCCCTACTTGTAAAAGAATTTTTGAATAAAAAATAAGCTAACACCAGGAGAATAAATGCTGAGGAAAAAATAGCATGTAAAAGGATAGAGAGGGTGGAGAAAAGTATTCCAGTGAGAGAAAACAGCAGGGACAAAGGCCAAGTTACCAGAAATAATGAACACCAGAGTTTGATATCCTTGCATGCAAACCTCAGACTTTGGTGAGAAAACACAATAGCTAAGATATGTGTTTAAAAGTAGATTCTTGAGTGGCTCAGTGGGTTAAAGCCTCTGCCTTCAGCTCAGGTCATGATCCCAGGGTCCTGGGATCAAGCCCCACATCAGGATCTCTGCTTGGTGGGGAGCCTGCTTCCTCCTCTCTCTCTCCGCCTGCCTCTCTGCCTACTTGTGATTTCTGTCTGTCAAATAAATAAATAAAATTTTTAAAAATAAATAAATAAAAGTAGATTCTTAACCCACATACCTAGAAATCCTGACTCAGTAAGTCCAGTGGAAAGAGCCTGGTAATCTGAATTTTAGCAGCACCCTACCTGTATTTGAGATTGCAAAACTACAGAAGTAGAATTAACTGCCTACATAAAAATATAATTTTTCCATTTCATAAAGGGTATTGAAATAAAAAACAAAACATAGTCCTTAATTACTGATTCCATTACCTATTTCCTCCAGTTTAGTTTTGTTTTCTATTCTTTTTTTTGGGGGGGGGGGAGGAGGTTTGAGGAGGAAGACGACTTTAACAAAAGGAGACTAAGACTTTTGGAGCCACTGACTCAAAATTTATTTTTCAGCTTTAAAGCAAAATGTCAAAGAGAGTTTTCCTGGGACTTCCTTGTTTCCTGAATGGGTAACATTGTCCTCTATACCAAGCGTTCTGACCACATTGTATAATTCCCAGTTTCTTCTGTCACTACAGTTATCTTTCCCTCTAATTCTTTTCCTCCTTTATCTACTTGGAGATCTTCATCTTACAAAACCAGGCTCAAATGCTCCCCTGGGACATCTTCCATAATGCCCTGCAGAATTAATGACTCACTCATTCATTCATTCATTCAATCATTCATTGTTTTGACTAACACTGAGAACTTACAGTGTGCCAGGCATTTGAGATGGCCTGAGAAACCAGGTTTAGTTCCTGTCATCAAGCTCAAGTTTTATTTCCTCACAGCATTTTGTTTGCAGCTAACTGTTGGAGCTAAGTTTGACAAGCACTTAGTTTGCTCTAGCATCTGTGCTAAGCATTATACTTGTGTTGAAAACTGTAATATATGTTTCATTAGTCCCATTCTATAGATGAGAGAAACAAGGCAGAGAGAACCTAAATAATTTGCCCAATATCTCATTGCAGGGTTAAGTCACAGAACTAGGATTTAAATGTAGTTAGACTGAGTTCAGAGGATTGCCTTCATCATGCCATATCATTTCTTGCTATATCCTTATCCATGCTTTCAATGTATAGTATTACAATTAGTATTTACCTGGTTGCCACTCACATTATGCTTTGAACAATTCCAGAAAGGAGCACAAAGAGAAAAACAATTTTATGTCCCATAGTACTTGGCATACAGAAAATACATTAAAAAATAATCACTGGATCATAGAAATTGAAATGTTTATTTCCAATGGCAGGCATGCTTTGATAAATGAAGCATGACCAGATTGAATTGTTGTGTATTTTTGGAACTGGAGGTATAATTTAGATTTTGGATGGTATTCAATTTTAATCTTGTACTACTTGGCTGGATTCATGTAGTCTAGTTAAAAGAGCTTCTTTTATTTTAGGTTATTTTTTTAAAGAAATGCATTTGTAGTAAAACATTTAGCTTTTGTTGTATGTTAATAGGAATACATTTTAAATCTTCTTTGATATGATAATAATAGCAAAAATTTACTAAAAGTTTACTCTGCACTTGATACTATGCCAAGCACTTGTACTACCTCAATGAATCTTCCTCAAAGAACTCTGACACAGAAACTATTTTTATTCCCAACCTGGACTTCTCACTTCAGCTCCAATGTGGAAAGAGCTTGTAGGTTATCACTCCTGTCTTCACAACAACAACAAAAGTTGGGCAAAAAGATCAGTAACTTCTGAAATTGCCAGAGAACTGAAGTTGATGGACAAAAAGCCACTCTGAAATATAGAGAGATAGGCACATAGAAACTCACAGCCAGAATGGTTTACCAGGGCAGAAGCCACTAGAACCACAAACTCAGGAACACTTAATTTTTTATTTTGATAAACTGATTAAGACTGAGTCTATACTAGGGGCGCCTGGGTGGCTCAGTGGGTTAAGCCGCTGCCTTCAGCTCGGGTCATGATCTCAGGGTCCTGGGATCGAGCCCAGCATTGGGCTCTCTGCTCAGCGGGGAGCCGGCTTCCTCCTCTCTCTCTGTCTGCCTCTCTGCCTACTTGCGATCTCTGTCTGTCAAATAAATAAATAAAAAATCTTAAAAAAAAAAAAAAAAGACTGAGTCTATACTAGCATGATCATATAGTCCCATAGAGGAGCTACAGTCTCAGAGGGGCCCTCAAACTATCTTGAGTTTTACCTGCAGGAACCACACCACAGATTCTCATAGCAAAGAGCCAGGAAAGATCCTCTCCGAGCTTTGGTGGACATGTGTTGGGGGACAGGGAAAGGGGGCAGGTAGTAATCCTGATGAAATGCTCTCAAAAGCTTTCTCCATAACAAAAGCCTACTTTCCAAGGAAAAGATGTGGCCAGCATGTCCTCTACTAGGGGATGAGCATTCCTCCTAGTTTTTATGTCTCAGGTAAGGGTGGGGAGAGGAGGGAACCATAGTCAACACAGGAGAAGGCTTTAAGAAAATAGAATGAGAATGCGGCATTCCAGGATGTGTGTGAGAAGCAGGGCAAGAAAGTTACTCTTCTGGAGATACACGTGTGAAAGTTACACATCAAGGACAGAAATCTACTGAAAGACTGTAATTTCATTATAAGATTATGGAAGTTCTTCCTCTCTATACCTTGTCACAGGAACAGGGCTCCAGTATAATAACAGTGGATTATAGCTCAAAGAACTGCAAGATACATTTTTTCTCTGAGAAGAAGTATGTAGGGAAACCCAAAATCAAGGGAGAGACAAACAAGAATTGGAACCTCTTGCACCTAGAGTGACAGCAAGTGCTAAACGCAGCCCAGCTCCTAGGCATTTTAACACAAATGCCCAGCTAAAGTTCCTAGTACCCAAGACAACAGCAAAAGCCCAGATTGCTCAAGCCTGATTGTTCAGATTTTGTTCTGAAAGATGCTAAGAATTGAGGAGGGGTAGGGTTCAGGTATATTTGTTAAAAGAATTACCTGAAATCTTTATTATCTTTCCCAATATTTGAGAACACAAACAATCTCAATGAAAGCCTGTCAACTCTACTACTAGTTAGAGCCAAAGAACTAAACTATCAAATCTGGATTACACTTTTAGCTGTCAGTCTTGGTACATATAAGAGCCCAGAAAGTATGAAGAAGAAAATTCATCAAGACCTGTCTCCTCTATTTCTGGGCTTTCACACTTCCAAACCACACCCTGCTCCCAGGCACCCAAAGCTCAAGGTTAGTATCAAGCCATTGCAAGTTGCCAAACACAGCAGGAAAGAGTCTTTTATTTCTGTTATAGGTGCTCCACTGCTCCAAAACTTTTTCCTCTCATTATGCTTCTTTCAACAGCCAGATCACATGTCCCTCCACTATGGAACCTTCCTGAATCTCTATCTCCAGCCTTCCTCAAGATTCTGATGACAGTATATTCTTTAGTCTATTGATGTACAACTATACCTAACTCTGCGCATGTCTGTTTTCTCCAGTAAAGTGAGAATTCCCCCAAAGCAGTCTCATTCATCCTTCCTCCCTGATATCCAACCCAGTTAGCTGGGTGCATGCATGGAAAGTGCTCGAAGGATGATATTGTGAGGCATAATGATGATAACAGTAACAGAAACGATTTATTTATTGTGTATGTTATTCTATGCCAGGTTCTCTGCTAAGAATATGCATTACCTCATGGGATTCTCACATTAATCTTTATAAGGTGAATACTATTATCACTGCTATTTGTATAAGCAAGGAAACTGAGTCTCAGAGAGGTAAAGTAATTGCCCATGTCCCCCAGCAGGGTACAATTTGAACGCAAAAGGCTTGTTTCCAAAGTCCATTCATTGGCTAAGAAACACTGTGTTATTGTGACTATCCCGTTATTAAAAGGCAGACATAGCTTCTGAAATGGGAAAATGTTTTTATCCTTATTTAGTATGGAATGATGCCCTGGTAGAGTTCTGTTTTCTTACCCAGAAGATAGATCTCAGAAATATCTGTTACTCCTCAGAAGAACTTAGCAAATTGCCTTTAGAAGAGTAACTTTCCTTTTGAGTCACTGAGGGTAGAACTCCTTTAAAGAGTGGGTATGTTAGGAGGATGAGCAAATGGCTCACCCACCAAGGCAAGGGAGCAGCAGGAGATCTTTGGATTGGGGGATATAAGACAAGATTCTGCCCAGTCCCGAGGGAAGGGCTAGGGGAAAGGAAAATCCTCAGGACTCCTGATCCATGAAATGCAGGCACCCTGAAATTGTCTGTCCGAACCCAGCATCTAGGAGCTAGGTGGTGGCTTGGTTAAAGGGCATTATTCTGAATGCTGGGAATGAGCTTGCACTAGCATCTACGGCAGAAGCCAGAACAGAAGATACATACTGCCACCACGGTCCTCTAAACCAGCTGAGTGTCCCCTCAGCTTCACTGTTTTTCTCTAGACCAGCTGCCACAAAGCTGTCAGCACCTCTCTCACTGGTCACAGCTAAAGATGATGTGCCCTTCTTCCAGCTACTGAGGGGGACTCTATCACAACAGCAAGGGTTGAAAATAGCTCTAATGCAATCATATTAAAATGGCTTGTGTGTTATGAGCTATTTGCATGTGTCTATGTTAGGCCAAGGCATCTTCCCAAAACATAGTAACTCATCTTGCAAAAAAATTTTGGTTACTCTCACCACTTTGAATACCATCGAGGATGCTTAAAAGCCTCTAGCATGCATTCAGATTCTGGGTTTAAATTGTGAATACAAAAAGGACTGTATGGAAGGAACACAACCTGTCTAGGAATACACACTTATTTTGAAGCTCTATTTCCGAGAGCACCTATCAGGGCTCCTAAGGTGGCCTGTACCTTAATGCAGTGTGGAAATGTGGGACCACAACTCCCTTCCTTTCATCTTTCTACTTCTAGGAGACGTAACTTCACACCAGATAGGTTAATGGAATTTTCCAAAGGGAAGTTATAAAGGGAACTGGTTTACTTATGGGGTTTTAAGCAGTGGCTTTACAGAAAATGTTGGGCTCCAGGGGTTTTCCCATCATCCACAGGCACATCACTAATAGTTAATCCTGAAGGATTCAAGATATGCCTGGTTCATTTCAGACTCCACAGAGTCAACAATAACAGAAAGGTGGTTTTCAATTCAGGAGAGACTAGTTTCCTAGCAACAAAGGCCGCAGGAAGTTGAGACCCATTAAGAAAGATAAGGAAACACAATGCTATGATTGCTGCATGGCACTGAAATTCCTCATTAGACCTGAACTTCCAATTTGTCCATTTTACAAATTAATTATTGCTCTCACCAGCATATATGTATGAAGAAACAAGAAAGAAATCGGTGCTTTGTCATAAAGCGGCAGCACTGCAGGCTGAATTACACTTTTCATCTCTATTTAAGATTTTGGGAAATATCTGCAGGGATTTAAATATCTTTTTGACAATGGTAGACCTTTTGAGCTGAGAATTTAAAAGAGTCTTTACTCTAAAAATGAGAACTTTTTAGCATGTCTAATTTTCTCATGAATGGCGAATTAGCAAATAAGATATTTGGGTGTTTAATCTCTAATCTGCATAATAATAAATGCTCTCAAAACAAAATCATCTATTTTATATTCTTGGTGGAAAACCACTTTACACAAATTTTGGAGGAAATGTAATGCTTTGCATCTAGAAAGCCAATATTTACCTTCCAGTTTTTATGCAGCTGTGAATAATAATTAGTCATTCTCCACCAGCTCTGAGCTTTTTTTCTCTAAGAGAATTTAGACAAAGATTGGGAAACACTCATTTTTCATGCTCAGGCTGAAAAGATGTGTACTCTAGAACTATGACACCAGATCAATTCAAATGTTGGAAGAAGGAGGAGCAGAGAGGGGAGGAATGAGAAAGACGAAGAGGAGGAGGGAAGGAAGAAGAGAAAATGGTCACTGCCTGAGTTTAATTACAGACTTGTGGGTGTAAGGAATAGCAGCAGTTTCAAGAAACACTTACTGTCATGGCAACCACTTACTGGGCACTTACTGTGTGGGGATCTTGGGCTAAGAGCTTTATATGCACCATCTCATTTAATCTTCACATCAACCCATGAAGTAGACTCCGTTATGGTTCCTGTTTAGCAGAAGATAAAGCTGATGCTTAAATGTTAAATAACTTGCCCTAAGTTACCCAGCTGCTAAGTGGAGGAGTCTAACTGGGGCTCCTGAACTTATGTTCAGTCTTCCTAAACAGTTAAACAAAACTGTAGGCTGCCATCTGTTAGCACTTCGCTATTCACATTATCTAACTTATCCCTGAAAACCAGAAACAGAATTTGGACCTAGCCCATCCCACTGCAGAGTTCCTGTTCTTTGTCACTAGCCTACTGCCCTTCCATTAGGGCCCTCCTCCCAAAACGAATTGCAGGTTTATGTAGAATACCTTCAGAGCTCCAAGAAAGATATTTCAAAGATTGCACAAACGCCAGAACATTTTCAGCCTCAGTCAAATTTAAATTGCCCAAAGATCCCATTCATTTTTGTCCATTTTAAATCTTGAGGTTCCATCTTAGAATGGATTTGAAAAGAAAAAAGACAAAATACAAAGCAGGACACTAAACCACAACTTAATGTCTTTCATCCTTCTCCCATGATGACAATGCCTACAGGGCTCTCGTTCCTTCAGATGAAGCTGAATGTTTTCCTTTATTTATTTATTTTTTTTACTTTGTATTCAGATATTTTGGGTATAATTGAGAATATTTCCCCAAGTGCAGACTTCCTTCACTGAATGACTCAATACACTTAAAAAGAAAGCAAGCAGAAAGCACACCTTTAAGGAATGATTATACAAGGAAATAACTGTCAAGTGGGAAATTAAATGATTATGCCAGAACATATGGTCTCCTTGTTATTCCATTTGGTACTCATGTGTTCTGCACTGACTGGCTCACACTGAAGAGCTGGGCCAGTCTTTTCTCTTTTCTAAGTCTTCAGGACCTCATTTGTAAAATAAGGTATTAACACTAACTTTTTCAGATATTGTGAAGGCGAATGGGATAAAATCATGACATCAATTTGCAAACCCAAATTTTGCTATGCAAGAAGTATGTATTTTTTTTTCCTTAAATCAACTTAAATCTTCTCCAAGTCTTTACCTACCAGACTGGTATGAAATTCAAGCACAGCCATTCCTAGGCATCTCCTCTCCTATCATCGTCCTGCATTTGTCAAAGCACCAAAGACTCCTCTAGGCATCTGCCTCTTCTGGGTGGCCAAGGAGACATTCCCTGTCTCTGCAAGTCTGGTGGCTCTGCTCTGTCCTGGCACTTCTGGGGCACAGACAGTCAAAGAAACAAAACATCCCGACACTTGTTAAAATGGCAAAGCAGATTTTATTCAGGACTATTGTAATAGGGACAGAGACTATACAAATGTGTTCTATAGCTGGGGAGAGAGAGTAGACTCAACTCCATATGACAAGGGAAAGTGGGATTCACAGTCAAGGAATAGAGTAGGGTCAGTGGTTGTTGGATGAAAAATTACTAAGACAATAAGGTAATTCTTATTGCACTGACCCACCAAGATTCTTACTGGAGTCTAGCCAGGGTGATTAGATATCACCAGGGGATGATGGATGATGGGGAATTGGATCAGATCAGATCTCAAAATTGGGGATTCTGGCTAAACTGACTTAGTAGGATTCTTGCTAAAACTGGACTCTATAAGGACAGAGACAGAAGCCCAGGTTTGGCCAAGTCAAGCAAAGGGCTAAGAAGAGCCTAAGGTTTGGTCATGGAGAAAATCTCTGTCACCTTAACATAGAGAATAAGAGTTTGTGCCTGGAGTCCACCATCTGTTGTATATCTGGAGTCAAGCCATCTTTTGAGGCTACCTACAAAGAGGGGACTACAATTCTGAACACAAACCTAGACCTCTACCTAATCTGGG
This sequence comes from Mustela lutreola, assembly GCF_030435805.1. Lineage (NCBI taxonomy): Eukaryota > Metazoa > Chordata > Mammalia > Carnivora > Mustelidae > Mustela > Mustela lutreola. The sequence continues at coordinate 81,432,533 of NC_081294.1, forward strand.
CAGGTGTGTGGATGCAGAACACAGCCAGTGCCATCTTTAAGGAGCTGAGATGTTTATATGAACCAGGAAGAGCTTCTGGCCCTGCCACAAACCTCCCATGTATAAAGAGAACACAAACCTGACTATCTGCTAGAAACGGGAGAGGAGGGAGCAGTAAACTCAAAGACCACAAAACTCAAAGTAGTACCTTCTGCAAAGTAGAAATTTCCTGCCCTCTATGTACAGTACCTAGTTCTGGGCCCATCACACAGTAGGAACTCAAGGAGGAACCCTTATTTTTATTCTGCTGAGGAGAGTCAATCTCCCTGGTCACTGATTGTCAAACTCATATTGTGTTTTTTGTTTGTTTTTTTTTCCTTTTTTTTTTCTTTAAGATTTTATTTATTTATTTGACAGGCAGAGATCACAAGTAGGCAGAGAGGCAGGCAGAGAGAGAGGGGAAGAAGCAGGCTCTGGAGCAGAGAGCCTGATGCGGGGCTCGATCCCAGGACCCTGGGACCATGACCTGAGCTGAAGGCAGAGGCTTTAACCCACTGAGCCACCCAGGCGCCCCCATATTGTGTTTTAATTCCAGCAAAGCCTCTCATCTCAGGAAAGTGTATAGAGAAGTCCCATTTGTTGCAAAAGTAAGAAAAAGACCACACCACTCCCCTGATGACGTATTTGCTGCCTTCCTCACAAGAAACCCTACAGCTCCATAGGACAAAATTGGAAAGCTGGTGCCCTCACTCAGGCGTTTTTAATGTCTGTGCTACCTATATGTTTTAGAATTCCAAAATAATAATGCCAAATAAGTCTGCCATCATATTTCACTGCATTTAAGATATATCAATTATTACATACGCCATTATTTTGTGAATCACCAGCCAGTAAAAAATGCAGTCGAATAAACTATGATATGCCATTGCTTATAAAACATATCTGTCTTTCAGATATGTCAAAAAGTGAAAAAAAATGTCCTGTAGGATTGATGAGATTTAGCAATGAGATGATTTTTTAAGCAGTGAAGGAAAATGCAATCCAAAGCAAGCAAGGTACTTAAGGAATATTCTTTGAAATTTCCTCTTTTAATTGACAATCCTCTCCATTCACTGACAATAAAATGACACCTTTTTTTTTTAATTTTTAAGAGAGGGATGTGAAATAAAAGGATATGCAAGACTGCAGAAAGCCTGGAAAATTAATTTGGTACAGGTAGACAGTCTGTTTAAAAGTGCTAACTCCAACAATTCAAGATAAAAACAATGGGATTATTGCACCAAAGTCTTCTTAAGTTATCTAATAATGCCCAAATAAGTAGAGAACTCTTCAAAAGCAACTCTAGAAAACTAGTTATACATTGTTCATTTAATGTCTTACTGGAACCTATGTACGTTTGAGGAGCAAAACAATTTGTGATTTTGAGAATAGATATTATAAAAACCTCCTTTTTAAAATTAATTATGAAAACAGAAATATTGCTTTACATCCATTACATGCCCCATTAAACATGGTCTTAAAATAACAATTTATTGTGATTATGTTTTTATACAATGCTGTTTTACATTACACTTAATCCCTATGACCTTACCACATAATAAATTTTCTCCTTAGAATCAGATTTAGGGACTGTGAAAACAGCACAAAGAGAGGAACAAATGTTAGGGCCAACTGCTTCTCCATGAATGTCTACTACATCCATCATTTTCAACTGAATGACTCAGGGCAGAGGGCACCCTGTTGAGGCATGGGGTTTTGTTGGAACAGTGGAAGGAACAGAGGTGGAGGCAGTGAAAAGTGCAGGCAGCTCACAGTTCTGGGCAACCCACTGTCCATAACAACATGCTCTGGTGGAAAAAAGGCCCTGGCCATGTGAACATAAAGGAAGACCACACAAATTAGAACAAGCAAAACCTGTTTCTTCAGAACTGGCTGCATCAAGGGAGCCAGCCACCACTGATGGTGTTTGGCAGCCAGAAAAGTGGAAAATCCTCGAGGGGAAAAAGAGAAAGCTTCAGGTATGCCTTCACTGGGGCAAGTGACATGGGGAAGCTGGAAGCAGGCTTATTAGAAGTGGGGCATCTTGTATAATAGGGGAACATAACTGACTCTCTCTGATTCATCCTATGTTAGAAGCAGACAAAAATTAGGGAAGTGGTCAGTTATTGGCCAAGTCTGGACCATTCACGACTGATTGCTATGCAGGTTGTTGTTTGGCTTCCTGGACTTGTTGCTGCAGGTAAGTACTCATTGCTGCAGATTATGCTTCTTTCTTGGTTTCAGGCTGAATTTCTTTGGACTTAAGGATAACAACAGAAATGCATTCAAATACCAGAAATGTAAGACTATATTACAAATTTTTCTTTGTGTCATATACTGTATATTTTTATTTTCTTGCTTTTATTCTCTTCTTGAAATATATTTTCCACACTGAATTTTATATCCTGCTTTATTATCTGTATTTCTTTTTAAGTTATTATATTTTTTGGAAAAAGGAGTTGCTATGGCATAAACAAACAAATATATAACTTGACTTAGCTCAACACTCCCTTTCTCAAGTATGGCTTGAAGCCTTTTGTGCATACTAACAACACGCCAAAGTTTCGGGATATCCTAGTTGTATCAGTAGACTTACAGATGATCTGATCATTCTCATACCTATGGGGCGATGTGTTTATTAAACTCTTAATTTTATCTTCCCCAATTGGGAAGGTAATGACACTGTTCCAGTTATGGAACACATACCATGCCAAGCTCTATGCTAAGGAATTTATAGTGGTTATTTTGTTTAGTCTTTTCAGCAATACTAGGAGGTTAGTACCATGATCATGTCTACTCGGTTGATGAGGACACCAAGGCTCAGGGAGATAGAGTGACTTGCCCGTAGTTTCAGAGATATTAAGTGGCAGATTTCAATAACTTGCAGTCACAGCAGAAACACCTTGATGAGACAGCCAATGTGAGAAGGTGGAAGAGGAAGAATTAGGGCCCATGGCCTTCTCTATGTCTGAGCAACTTTCTCCAGCTGCATGGGAACTTGGCATAGACTGAAATGGTCTGTTATGCAAAATCTCCTGTTCTTCTCTGTAGTCATAACACGGCTTTGGGTAGTAAAGAGATGTCCTTTGGTGCTTCAGAGAGAATTTGACAGGGAATCCTCAAGCTCCTCCAGAAGGCATCCTGACAAAACTGTCCCAGCCATAAGTAGGATGACCATACACCATGCCTGTCCCCCTGCAGGTAGAGACTGGACAATATCAAGGCTAAGTCAGCAACTCTGTGCCATCTTCTTGACAATCTCACCCTCAAGCTCTTACAAGGCTATGCATTTCGAGCAATGCTTTTCTTTTCCATACTGTTTTGTGTTTCAGGTGTCTGAACTGTGGAAATTAAAGGAAGCTCAAGCATCATCAAGCCCAGGCTCTTGATTTTGAAAAATCACTTAGCATATTCAACACTCTCCTCTTCTGGCTCTGACAGCATAATGTCTAGCTCAAGTGTTTCATTTTTTACATGTGTGCTCATGTAAGTTTAAGTCCCTTGGAATTCTATCTGTGGGAAATTTCTGGGACCAAGGCTGGAGATGAATTTCTCTAGAAATGATTTCCATTTGCTTATTATAGACACTTGGATATCCTTTCTATTTAAAACCCCTAAACAAACTTCTTGACTTGAGGTTTTGATAGGACACAAAGACACTAGGAAATTCCAGCCCCAAATTTATTTATGATCAGGGTTAATATTAATATTAATATTATGAATCCTCAAGGGACCATTAACCATTAACCATTCCCTCTCCCCTTCCCAAAGCCAAGACTAACTTGGTTTGTGGGGTTTTATCTTTTCTAGTTTATCTAGCAATGCAACTTTTGAGGAGTCCCTGTTTTATGAGAGTAACTTCCCATCTTGTGCAACCTCTAGGTTTTTCCTTCTGCCTCCTACATAAAGCCAACTAAAGCTGAAAATATAGGCACTAGAGATTGCTGGATACTCTATCCGTTGATGGTATCCTTGCCATCAGCTTGGTTACTATAGGAATTGAGGTTTTTCGTCAGTTTGGCTTTTCTTTACTTTCTAGTGAGCCAGTCATGCATTTTAAAGTATGTTTTTATATTTCATTCAGCATTTTTATTACTTATATTGGGAACTTTTTTGAGAAAATCTAGTCCCTCACAACAAAGGAAACATTAATATCACCAGGCTATGTTTTATAAAATGTAGGTTTCATTACTGCCATTGAAAAGATGCTCACTGATCCCAGGAGGAGAGGGCACCCATGCCAGGGGTGTTGGGAGTGGGAAGCATGAGGCGTGGTCAGGAGGCAAAGGGAGAGCGGATTCTATGACAAGAGCCTTTGTGGTTTCTTCAGAAAGAAACTGGTGAAACAGAGTAAGCAAGTTTAGGATAAGCTACTTCAAAAAATTCAGCAGGCTCTACTGTGTAGGGATTGTTTCTATTTATCTGGCCCTGGTATGATTAAGGCAGGGTAATACTGTCTGGGAGTAGAAGAGCTCTATCAAATTGGTAGTTTGGAGTCTGGGTTCCACACTGGACATGTCGTTTGCATATGAAAGGCATACTCACAAACAAGTGGTTTGCTATCTCTGGGACTTCCCTAGCCCTGTGAGAGGCAGTCCCCTCAAGGTTAGCAAGGCTTCCAGATGACAAAGCATAAAAAAGACAAAATAAAAAGACATGCTTAATAAGGCTAACAAAAATATATTGGTAAATAAGGTATTGTGTGTTTTTTAAACAATAGCTATCTATATTCATTTCCACTTCACTGCCTGGATGTAAAGTTACATGACAAGATGGATGTGCGGCTGTGTGTGTGTATAGTTACTGACATCTCATAATCCTTGAGAAATTGAGACTCATCTATGGTCAATTCAACTTGCCAAACATTATTTCAACCTAGAATCTACCTCTACTGGAACTATGAGCCACAACTTTATGAAACCATTAGCAATGGGACCATAAAACATTTATGAATCAGATTCAATGCATACTTTATAATACTATCTTAGTTTTTTGCTTTCTTAGATGTTCACTTTTTCCATTCTCTCCTGTTCCCTCTCACCATTCTCAAGAGATTCTTAAATTTAAAGCACAAAATTAAATCACGATTAAGAGGTCTAATAACACGTTGTCTCTTTTGGGAATTTATCTGCAGGTATAGATGATTGTAACTGCAAAGGATTCATGTGGTAGAACAAAGCAACTTCCTCCTTGATTTTCTACTTTAATGAAATGACAACTGCTTCTGATTATGAATTGGAGTAAGTTACCTAATTTATTCCAGTCACATGTCAGATTTCCCTTCAATTGCATCTCTCCCCAGCAATGTTTTAGAAAAGCATTCTTGCAAGGCATGTTTCTTCTCATCTCTAGATTTGATCCATGCTAAGGATAAAAGCAGTCTGTCCTACAGCTTCATGGGTTTTGCAAGGCACTGTGCCAAATTCTCTCTCAACACTCAAGCTAGTCATTATCCAAATTTACATTTGGTCCAAGTGTGAGTCCTATTCGAAGGCTTCGACAGGAAGAATGGAGACAATGTTTGCGAATCAACAGAAAAGGCACACCATTAGAAATGACAAATCAGGGCCACCATTCCCATGTTTGCGTGAAGACTCATGCCTAGTGGGATGGGCTTCAACACAAAATCCAGGACTGCCAATGTAATTAAAGTACTTGCTTTCCCTGCAGGGACTCATTGTCTCTTTAAAGTTACAGACATTAATGTGGGTAAGGGTGGCGCTGGACTTCATGTATGTGATAAATTCTTGGCACTTAAGGCTATAAGTCATCTGTACCTGATGCCAGAAATCGGCCCCTTTTCCATCTGCAAATGAACATTTCCCAAAGCAGAGAACATCTTAATAATTCTCTATTCTTTAGGAATACAGGCTCTCCCTGTTTCTTTGTTTAAGGCAACACAGAGCAATGAGTGTTTGCACTGACTCTATCTGCTCTCTGATAGTTTTATTACATGCACCCTGTGACAGAGGGAAGCCTTCAGCCAAATGAGCTCATAGACCAGATATTCAGGGAAGGCTATTCAGACATCTGAACAAAAGCCAAGGAATATTTTCTCGTTTTATCCTTCCAGTAATGACCTGAATGAATATGTTACAAGATGCCATGAAAATGGAAGTAGTTAAATGACTTTCTTTGGATCTAGCTAGTATTAAGGGGAGAAAGAGGGCACAGTGGGGTGGGGGGGGGGGAGATCAACATTGAGTGAGAGAAAGTATGACTTGAACCAAGTGAGATAAATTTAGAAACTCTCAAAGTCTTTCAAAAATGTTTTTTCAGATCTTCAGACAGTTTTCATCATGTTTTGTGCCAAATGCTAAGTTTTCTTTAAAAAAATCCCCTGATGATGTCTTCTGCCCATTTTTTGACTGGATTATTTGTTTCTTGGGTGTTGAGTTTGATAAGTTCTTTATAGATTGTGGGTACCAACCTGTTTATCTGTTATGTCATTTGCAAATATCTTTTCCCATTTCATAGGTTGCTATAGTTATGTTTACTGTATCTTTTGCCATGCAGAAGCTTTTTATCTTGAAGAAGTCCCAATAGTTCATTGTTGCTTTTGTTTCCTTTGCCCTTAGAGACATGTCTTACAAGAAGTTGCTATGGCCAATGTCGAAGAGGTTACTGCCTGTGTTCTCCTCTAGGATTTTCATAGATTCCTGTCTCACATTTAGGTCTTTCATCCATTTTGAGTTTACCTTTTTTTGTATGGTGTAGAAGAATAGTCCAGTATCATTCTTCTGCATGTGGCTATCCAACTTTCCCAGCACCATTTATTGAAGAGATGGCCTTTTTTCCATTGGATATTCTTTCCTGCCTTGTTGAAGATTAGCTGACAATAACATTGAGGGTCCATTTCTGGGCTCTCTATTCTGTTCCACTAACCTACGTGTCTGTTTTTGTGCCATGATGTACCATGCTGTCTTCAGACACTTCTCCAAAGAAGACACACAAATGGCCAACAGACACATGAAAAAATGTTCCATGTCACTTGCCATCAGGGAAATACAAATCAAAACTACAATGAGATACCACCCTACACCAGTTAGAATGGTGAAAATTAGCAAGATGGGGAACAACAAATGTTGGGGAGTATGTGGAGAAAGGAGAACCCTCTTACATTGTTGGTGGGAACGCAAGCTGGTACAGCCACTCTGGAAAGCAGTATGGAGTCTGCTCAAGACATTAAAAATAGAGCTACCCTACGACCTAGGAATTGCATACTGGGTATTTACCCCAAAGATACAGATATGGTGAAAAGAAGGGGCACATGCACTCCAATGTTCATAGCAGTGATGCCAAACTGTGGAAGAAGCCAAGATGTCCTTCAACAGATGAATAGATAGAGAAGACGTGGTTCATATACACAAAGGAATATTACCCAACCATGAGAAAGGATGAATAGCTACCATTTACATCCACATGGATGGACCTGGAGTGTATTACACTAAGTGAAATAAATTTGTCAGGGAAAGATACTTACCATACAGTTTCACCCATAGGTGAAATATAAGGAATAGTACAGAGGACAATAGGGGAAGGGAAAGAAAACTGAATGGAAAGAAATCAGAGAGGGAAACAAACCATGAGAGACTCTTGACTCCGGGAAACAGACTGAGGTTTGTGGAAAGGTAGGTGGGTAGGGGGAAACTGGGTGATGGGCATTAAGGAGGGCACACGATGTAATGAACACTGGGTGTTATATGCAACTAATAAATCATCGAACCTTATATCAAAACTAATGTACTATATGTTGATTAATCAAATTTTTAAAAAATAGGGACACATATGTGGCTCAGTCAGTTAAGCCCAGGGCCCTGGGATCAATCCCACATCAGATTCCTTGCTCAGCGGGGAGCCTTCTTCTCCCTCTGCCTGTCCCTCCCCCTGCTTGTACATACACTTGCTCTCGCTCTCGCTTTCTCTCTTGCTGACAAATTTAAAAAAAATCTTTAATTAATTAATTTTAAAAATCCCCTGATGACGTTATAGTTTTAAAGTAAACCATCTCCAAGCTTTTTTTTATTGTACTCCCCATTAGCAAATCTTACTGAACACCCACCTTCAATATATAGATCTAATTATAAATTTTCTGAATAAACTATTAATAAATTGCTTTCATTATAAAATATTAAAAATTTAAAACATCCAAACAATACCCAGATTTTTAAGATCTTTCTATTTGCGATGGTTTTACACTTTTATTAACCAACTGCTTAAAGTAGAAAACAGTCAAATGACAATAAAGCATTTTGGTACTCATTTTGCATATTATAAAAGCATGGGTATTCGCTTAGGTGTTTTCTCAATTCATAGGTTTAAAAATCACAATATAAAAAGTCAGTAAGGCTAAATATTTGCCATATTTCAAAAATATAAAAATATAAATGTATTAAGAAGTAATAAGTTAAAGCAAATTTATAAAAAGCTAAAAGCATTTATTATTCAAACATAAATTTACAGATAAAATAAAGCATCATGCAAAAATAAACCAAATATTAAATATAAACTAATAGAATATAATGAAAATTGAAAATGGAATATATGTGATTTTTTTTTTTAGAATGCAGTCCAAAGTTTGAGAAATTAGCACCAATTTGCCTCAGCTCCTGGAGAAATTCTAAGAAATGGTAAGGAGAGAGATATAAGTGAACACCAAATATTTTCCTTTGACTCCTTCCTATTCCAGTATTCCTCTGTTCTTCTGTTACTTTGAGGGCATATTAAACTTTTTTTTTTTAATTTTTTATTTTTTATAAACATATATTTTTATCCCTAGGGGTACAGGTCTGTGAATCACCAGGTTTACACACTTCACAGCACTCACCAAATCACATACCCTCCCCAATGTCCATAATCCCACCCCCTTCTCCCAAACCCCCTCCCCCCGGCAACCCTCAGTTTGTTTTGTGAGATTAAGAGTTACTTATGGTTTGTCTCCCTCCCAATCCCATCTTGTTTCATTTATTCTTCTTCTACCCACTTAAGCCTCCATGTTGCATCACCACTTCCTCATATCAGGGAGATCATATGATAGTTGTCTTTCTCTGCTTGACTTATTTCGCTAAGCATGATACCCTCTAGTTCCATCCATGTTGTTGCAAATGGCAAGATTTCATTTCTTTTGATGGCTGCATAGTATTCCATTGTGTATATATACCACATCTTCTTGATCCATTCATCTGTTGATGGACATCTAGGTTCTTTCCATAGTTTGGCTATTGTGGACATTGCTGCTATAAACATTCGGGTGCACGTGCCCCTTTGGATCACTACATTTGTATCTTTAGGGTAAATACCCAATAGTGCAATTGCTGGGTCATAGGGCAGTTCTATTTTCAACATTTTGAGGAACCTCCATGCTGTTTTCCAGAGTGGCTGCACCAGCTTGCATTCCCACCAACATTGTAGGAGGGTTCCCCTTTCTCCGCATCCTCGCCAGCATCTGTCATTTCCTGACTTGTTGATTTTAGCCATTCTGACTGGTGTGAGGTGATATCTCATTGTGGTTTTGATTTGTATTTCCCTGATGAGGGCATATTAAACTTTTTAAAAAGAAATGTAATCTTTAAAATGATGCCAAACTATACCCATTTTTAAAGAAAGCACTTCTGATTCATCTTATTCTAGTTTCATCATATATACACTGAGATTCCAATGGAGAGTAAGTTAACTATGTTAGTTTTAGAATTACTAATTCAATTTCCACTTATTCAGAAAGTCTTTGAACCAGAAAAAGAACTATTCTTTCAATAGAAACCTTTACCAATTATTACTTTATTCTTTCTCTTGAAAGTTTTGGAGATACTGCAGACTCTTTCTAAGCAGCTTCTTTGCCTTAAAATTTAATTTATTTTTAAGCCTTTTTTTAAAGATTTTATTTATTTGTCAGAGAGAGAGCACAAGCAGGGGGAGCAGCAGGCAGAAGGAGAAGCAGGCTCCCTGTTGAGCAAGGACCCTGGAATCATGACCTGAGCCAAAGACAGATGCTTAACAGACTAAGTCACCCAGGCATCCCTGACTTGAGATTTTAATGCAGTTTATAACTCTCCAGGAATATCTTAAGACAGAAATAATAAAGGTTTTAGATATTTAATATAAAAAGTAATTGTACCGGACCCCTCAAAACCATCCCCTCTTATTGAAATACCAGTGTTTCAATACTTTAAAAAACACTGTATACCAGAATATCAGAATACCAAAAACTTACATGATAATATACTGAAGGAAAACTCTATTGATAATGTCATATATATATATTTTTTCTTTTTTATATATTTTATATTTTATATATTTATATATATATAAGCCTATTTATATATTACATATATTTTATATACTTATATATATATATATATAAGCCTAAAAATATTTAATCTATACCACTCAGCCATCACTGTCTGTGTCTATAAAAGGACTCAGACTAAGAGTTGAAATTCAGAGATGCAGATTTTTGATTTTTGTTTAGATTTTTCATAATATCAGCAATCCAGGGATTCCTTACAGCAGGAATGTTTCTAGGCCAGTATTCAATTGTGAGTGATGATAGAAAGCCAGACCACATCATCTCAAATTCACTAAAATAAAGTGTGAAAACTGAAAGCCAATGCATTTAGGGTGATATACTGTGTGGGTGTGCCTACAGTCCATATGCTAAAGCCCTATCCTCCAGTGTAATGGTATTTGGAGGAGCACCTTGAAGAAGTCATGAGGGTGAGACTCCCCTGATGGAATTATGTCCTTACCAGAAGAGGAACCAGAGCATTCTCTCTCTCTCTCTCCTACGTGAAGATATAGTGAGAAGACAACTCTCTGCACGCTAGAAAGAGGAATCTCACCAGAACTCAACCTTGCTAGCTCCCCAATATTGGACTTCCTGTCTCCAGAACAGTGAGAAATCATTTCCTATTGTTTAAGCCACATAGCCTGTGGTATTTCATTATGGCAACCTAAGCTAACTAAGATAGAAGGTGTTAATCAACTTCCTCCTGGATTAAAAATCCTCTTCCCTCAGGATCCCTCCAGCACAAGTGATAGACCTTGAATACATAGCCAGTTAAGGTGGTATGTCAACCAGACGAAATACTGGGAAAGCTTCATTTTACTTTTGCTTTAGGTTGTAACAAAATGTAAGTTAAATTTCTAATGCTTCCCTCCCTCCTTGCAACAGATTATTTTGCACTTCGTATGGAGTGCCAGTTCCAATCTCTGAAGGAGAGAGAATGAACCCACTCAAAAGGACAGGCAATAAACAGGGCTTAGGGACCTAGATTGGAGACGGGTGAGGACAGGAGTGGGAAGCACCAATGTGTCATAAATGAGGAAGGTGGGCTCACACTTTATTTCTGGCATGACCTACTGGGATCATTAACTACATCTTTGTATATACGAAGGGCCCCGGTCCAGCGTAGCCCTTGGACATACAATCAAAAGTTGTTAAATTTAATGGAATTAAGATCTGGAACCATTGTGTGACTAATTTAAGGCCCCAGGCTGGGTACACTCAACAGACAGCTAACATTTGTCGAGGGCTAATTTAGCACCTGCAGAGGTGGTGGTGCTGCCCCAGCTGAGGACTGGAAGTTTCTCATTATCTAGCAGGTGGAGGGGAAGAAAAAAGAAACTTCTCCACTGAAGGGTTAGATTCAAACAGTGGTGCCTAACAAAGGACAGGAAATGCTTTCTTTTGGTTTTGTTTTCTTATTTGCTTTTAAAATGGGTCTTTATTTTTAAATGTAAAAGCAGAACAATTACAGCAAATTGAGAAAATATAGATAAGCTCCCCTGCAAAGAAAATACAGAAAAGGAAATAAAAGAGATGAACAAAAAGAAAAAAAATTCATAATTTCACCACCTAGAGATAGTTATATACCAGAGTTAAACTTCTGGTGTACATTCATTCAGTCTTTTCCCTGAGTGTGTGTGTGTGTGTGTGTGTGTGTGTGTTTGAAGAAAACAAAACAACATAACATAAACACATAAACAACCTCAAAATTCACTCTTCAGTACTTCTACCCCAGGACTGAGAGTGTATATAAATAAATATATATATTATATATATAACATATATATTTATTCTAACTTTAGACTGAATGATGATTGACATCATAATCACATTCAGTATAATGATCAAATAATTAAAGATATCTTTAAGAGGTGGGGGAGGGGAAATGAGGTTGTAGGCACCAGGGCAGAGCTAAATTGCTTTGTACAAGGCAGTAAGGGTGTTGGGAGGATGGCTCCTTCTAGCTGCCAACACTATTTCACAGAGGGCACCAATGCTACTCCCCAAAAGTCCCTTGGGGCTACCAGGGCTCTGTGGGTCCTACAGTTCCCTGCTCTGCCCATGACCACTGCTGCTCCTCTGGGTACACCAGGACCTTTCTGTGACTACCTCTACTCCGTGGGGCTCCATGACAAAGGAGCACACAGTGCAGCATCTCTTGGGAGGTTCAGAGAACAGCTCTCTGCCTTGATTTACTCTCTGCCAGCTAGGTATGTGATGTTAAGACCAGAGCACCTGCTGCCTTATACTTTTTATAGCTGCTCTGCTCTTTAAAAAACTCATATTTTAAAAAAAAATTTTTTTAATTAAAAAGAAAAGTAAAAAACTCATATTTCACCCAGGGGAGGCTTGAACAGGAGGGTGATCTGGGGGACAACCCCATGCTACAGAAGGACCTCTCACCACACAAAGAACTAAGGCTTTGTTGCTGCCTCCAGCTGGCAGTACTGAGGTCCTTTTCCTGTTTGCAGTAATTCTTTCCTGAGGGCATTCTCTGTCCTGCACACACTTCTCCCAAAAATGCTTAGACATATGTTGCCCAGCAGGGCATGCAATTTTAGTTTTTGGTTTTGATTTTTTTTCCCCAAGAGGAATCTTAGCTTCCATGCAAACAGATGTCTAGGGAACCTCTCTACAGCTACCTTTAGTTCTGAAATATCTGGACAGGTCAGATTTCTCTTAGCATTACTCATTGACTTACTCATTTCTGACCTAGGTTCAGAGAAGTCCCCAAATCCCAATATTACAAGCTGCAAGGCAGGATTCAATCTCCGAACCCCAGCTACATGAGGTCATATTTTATAGTATCTCAGGAAGAGCCATGAACACCACACTGACGTGTTGGAAGGTACTTACATAGACATTAAAACCCTTACTTAGGGGTGTGAGTACATGTGCACACACACACGTGTGTGTGGATGTGTGGCATGTGTGCATGCACGCACACATTTGTTTTAAACAACACATAGTTACTCACCTTTAGGAGCTTATAATTTTCAGTCTGCAATGTAGGTCCAGCTAAAATATCAACACTCTGGTGAGAGTTATTAACAAATCTAAAAGAACCAGTGGCTGAAATTTTTTAGAGCATTTAATAAATAACTTGAATTAAGCCATATAGCTTTATACACAACAGTGATTATCTTCTCATCTGCCCAGCATCTCTTCAGTGCATTTAGGAGTCAATAACTAGCCCACTTCTTCCTGCTCCTGGCATCATGTGTCTCAGGCTCAGCCAATCAGAGTCCTGCAACCTCTGGGACACAGTAATGAATTCAGGAAAGGACATGTAATTGAAGTTCCATCAAAGTCTCCTGGATTCATTCTCTGTCTCTCACTCTCTTTCTTTCTCTCTCTCTTTTTTTTTTTTTTTTTTTTTAACTAGCACCATTAAGAGAGACTATCTCTTATTCTGAAAACAAAGCTGTAAGACTGTCCTGAGCTTGAAACTACCGACTGATATTACTGATAATTCTTTTCTCACTACAAAGAGAGGGTCTACTGAGAATAAAACCAGACAGAGTCTAACTGAGCTGAGAGATGCAAAGAGAAAGACACAACTTGAGCCCCTGAAAGAAATCATTCTTGGGTTCCCAGTTGTATCAGCAAAAAAACTGCCTTTTTCCTCTTTTGCACTCAAGCTGGTTTAGGTTAGTGCCTGACTATACTCCATAATATAAAATAAACCCAAACTGATAAATTGGCTCAAAAAATGAAGGAGGACTTGATCTGAACAAGAAGGAAGTATTGTCATTGTGTCCTGTGATAGGTACCAGAACCCAATCAAAGGCAACCAAATATTTGCATAATGGAGTCCTTACAAATGAGAAATTTGAGACTCAGACAAGTTAGTTTTCTTGGCCAGGGGAACACAGCAAATAAGGGGAAAAGGCAGGATGTACATCTAGATTCATCCCCAAAGTCCACCCACTCTTCATCAGATACAGAGAGAATTACCAATACACATCAGAAAGCAAACACAGAGAGACAAGGAGAAAATAAAATGAACATGCACCTTTATAGTACTATCAATTCATTTTTATTCATATGATTCATTTTTTTGTTCTGTGTTGATCAATGAAGTTTTTCCATTTCCTTCCCACCCCCCCGCAGTTCTATCCAGATGAGAATGTGTTTTCCTCTAAGCCAGTAAAATGCCTCCTCCATACCAAACACAATTGATACTCACTGCAAACTGCCTGAGCTATCCTACTCCAAAGGTGTCTTTCAGTTCCTATCAAGAGCATCTTTAAAGGCCTCTAATCGCCTCTAGTCCATCCCCTCTTCTTCTGTGTGTGTGTGTGTGTGTGTGTTCAATTCTAATCAACTCAACTCATTCCAATTCAACAGGTATTAACAAAGAATATTATGGGTTAGATGTTGTGCTGGACAACCTGGTTAAAGAATGAACCAAGACAAACATCAGAAGAATGAGGGATGTTTGTCTTTTCTGTGATCCATTTCTTACCCTCTGACCCCCAATAACTAATCCTTTGTGTACTGGAAACTGGGTCTCCTGACGACAAAGAAAAGTAACTTGTTTCAAAAGGTCTGTGTTGAGACCACTGTTATAGGTTGAATTATCTTCCTCAAAATTCATACACTGAAATCCTAACTCCCAATACCCCAGAATGTGACCTTATTTGGAATTTACAGATGTAATTAGTAAAGTCATTAGGGTGCGGCTCTAATCTAATGATTGATGGCCTTATAAATTGGTGAAATTCGGTCAGAGACTTGTAGAGGAGGTAGAGAATGTGAAGATACAGGGAAAACACCAAGTAAATATAAAAATGACCATCTATAAGCTGAGAGGAAAGGATTGGAACAGATCCTTCCCTCATAGCCGTTAGAAATAACCAACCCTACCAACATCTTGATTTCAGACTTGTAAGCTCCAGCACTTCTGTTGCGAAACCCATCCCATCCACGGTACTTCGCTATGGCAGCCCTGGCAAATTAATACAGTCACCAACTGGCTATCACCACTTCTGATGTTTTTATTTTTTTAATTGCGCCAAATCTTAAAGTTAGGAAGTTCACCTGAAAAAAATCTGGATTTCTTCTTTTCCTGAAACACTAGAAAACCTACAGTTATGGACTTTTATTCCCAAGTGACATGAATCACCTGGAATGGAAGAGCACTTCCTGCTTTAGACGGGCATGCGTTCACCAGTTCACCATGGTTCTTCCCACCATGGTGCATCTTGCATTCCCCCAGACCAAGTGGTTGCTATTGTCTGTCGTCACACTTGAGTCTACTGTGGTCTCTAGCCTAGGCTTACTGAAATACGGAGCAGGCCTGACCCAAGGTGGGAAGTCTCCAACACTAGAAGAAGGAAAAGTAATATAATCACAGGAAAAGAGGCTGGGTTCTCAGTGATGTGAAGGGGGTACACTTTCCTCTATGAAGAGAGATGGGAATCAGCAATCACACAACAGAAGAGGCAGGGTGGGGACAGGGCATGGCTACCCAGGTCCTAAGCTCATGTTCTGTGATACTGGGAGCTACACTGCAGGCTCCTAGAGCCAGGCTGGGCAATGAGCACATGGATGTCATGAGTAAAGTAATTACTCACTTCGGAATGCTCCATGTGGACAATAGAAATTCCAGTGGCAGCATAATGGGCTGAAGAACAAAGGTCCTTCCCCATATTTTTCAGACTGCATTAACCTGGGAGGACTGACTAATGCTGCCCATGTCACCAACCTACCTCAATAATGACTAATAGTGGATTTTTTATCAACCCTGACAAAAGGGATTTATTTAGATTTAGCAAAAAAATATAGGTGAATTTCCTTACACTATAATAATGCAGAGGAAATTTTAAAAAGGAATGATTGCTAGGACAGTCTACTCTTCCAGCTCATACCTACTTTATAAATGAGACCCAGAGAGGTCCAGTAACTTGCCTAAAGGCACACAGCCAGTAGTTGTTTCGAAAACAAAGCTCATCTCCTCTGTTGATTCTTCATTAATAAGCTAGTGGTAGGTATGCCACATGCAGCATTTTTGCTGAATAAACATGAAAACCAGCAATCATTCAGAATCAGAAAGCAGCATAAATGGTCTCAAATGCCACTGTTTTCATCTACAAAGCTTTTCACCAGTGCTAGATTTGGCATTTTTCATCACTGTGCTTTAGCTGAAATAAAACCTGGTGAGGGTTACTGAGGAATGAGAATTGCAAAGACAGATTTCATAAAGTGGGAAGGCATACACCAAATAACAAGATGTGGATATTAATAATAATTTTGTTATAATTACCTTCTAATCCTGGAAGTAATTTTTACTGTGTACAGATTAATGAGAAGCTAACTTAAGGAATGTTTGGCAAATCCTGGAAGAGCACTCTTTTCAGCCAATGGATTACTCTGCCATTCACTGAAGTTTTCTTCAATTCTCAAAACTGTCAGCAAGAAAAAAATAAAAACAAAAACAAAAACCTCTTAGGAAGTATGAGGAGATGGGTAGCTAATAACCACCAATGAAAATGGAAGAGACTCTTTCCCCAGTGCCTGATGGTGCGTTCTGGACTGCCCCCTCTACCAGCTTTCAGATGCAAAAAACATACAGTTGTTTCTCTAATGTAGGCAGCACCTCTCCCATCTTTTCATTTATAGCTTTCCAAAATAGGAAAGAGTGAGGAGGCCCTGGGAAACTTAGAAAGCTGAAATTCATTGCACAGAGGAGCAAAATGAGGCCCAGAGAGGTTCCTGGGATCCCTGGGCTATTTACAGGACTGGGAATAGGAACTCAAGTTTTCAGCCCTTGTGCAAGTGTGGATTTTTCATTTGACAATAGGCTCACAGGGTCTCTGTGGCCAAATGACCCCACAAGCGGCAAACAGTGATGAAATATTTAAATCAGCAGGTTTGGTCTTTTTGACAACAGGCAAGCAGTTTGATCTTCCCTCCACTCGGATGAAGTGCTTTTTAAGACTTTTCAAAAATTCTGCTTTTATGGAAGGTACTCAGGAAACTGAAATGTTTACTGAGGGCTGGTATTTATTGAGAACTTACTGTGTGTCAGACTAATTGTTCTATAATGTATTATCTCAGTTGATCCTTCTACCAACTTTATGGGGTGGGTTGTATTCATGTCCCCACTTTACTAATGAGAAAATAAGCTTAAGGAAATTTCCCTAGCTCATATAGATAGCAAGTGGCAGATCCTGGATGCACACCCATGTTTGTCTAATTTCACAATCCATGTATTTATTTTCTATTGCTGCCTAACAAATTATCACAAATGTAGGGGAATAAACAAAATCTATTTTTCTAACAGCTCTCACTGTTCTGCAGGCCAGGAGTCCTGATGGGTTTGGCCTGGTTCAACTCAAGGTATCTATCACAAAGCCCAAATCAAGGTATAGGCTGGAAGGCTCTGGAGAAGTACCCATTTCCAAGATCATTCAGGCTATCGGCAGAAACCAGTCCCTTGTGTCTGTGGGACTGAGGTCCCTGTTTTCTTGCTGACTGTCAGCCAGAATCTAATCTATGCTCCCAGATACGACCTACATTCCCTCTCTCTCATCCCCCTCTACCCTCAAAACAGCAAGGGTACAAGTCCTGCTCGTGCAGTTAGGTCAGGCCCACCTCTGTTTCTTAAGACCAAGTGGTGTGGAACTTTAATCACATCTGCAAAATTCCTTCCCAGCAGTACCTAGATTAGTGTTTTACTCCAAATAATCAGGGAACAGGAATCTTAGAAGGAAGGTGACACAGACTCAGGGGTAGGCAATCAATCTGGCGAGAACAGGGAGTGGTAAGGACTGGAGAGGAGCAGCTCCTGAGAGGTTTCCATTCTCAAGGGCGGCCACTGCGGAGCTCACCCAGATTGCTGCCACATGGGAAAGTAAAAAGAGGACAAACATCTCATCCAAATTTTCAGAGCCAGAAATCTGGATTTTTATATGAAATCATCCAATTAGAAAAAGTTTGCAACTACTTTAAAAATAAAACCCATCCATCTTCAGATTAGGAAGGATCTTTAGGCCAACAGTTGGAAACAATCTAAAATTCTGGGATCATGCCTGCTTTCTTCCTGATTCCTTAATCCATTCACGTGTAGTGTCCCCACGCCTACGACCCTGTCTTTGCCTACCTCGGTTCTCTATCTTGAGTACCATACACACAGCCTCTTACCACAAGCCAAACAGGTTTCCATAGAGGGTAGATTTTCAGAGGGTTAACGAAATTTTTCTGAATCACCCAGTGCAGAGCTCCTTCAGATGGTCTCAGTGACAGATTGTGTTCTCTTATAGAAAGTCTACACAGATGGCCCCCAGAATTGCCTTTACCAGGTTGTTGCTTGTCTGCCTGCTCCACCAGACTATCAGCTCAGAGAAAGCAGGATACAACCATACCTATTTGAACTGATATCCTCTTATTTAAAGTAATTGCCTAGATGAGCTTAATAATTACTTCTTAAATGAACAAAAGATATTCAGAAACAAAGATCACCATGAATATGTTCCTAGAAATTCACTGGTCATCTTGGGCCTACATTCAGAAAACCTCTGAGACCAAAGGTAAAGGTTATTTGCTTCAGAGTCTAAGTATGGAAACCAATGAAACAATGAACTGATGTTTAAGAGTCTTTTGGATGAACATCCATTTTTAAAAGTCATTATCACTATAATAAAGAAAAGTCAATCCACTCTGGGTGTGACACAGTGGAGGTGTGGTCTGGAACTGCAAAGAAGCAGGGAGTACATTCACCCAGTCCAGTGTGTGGTGCAGCCATGGTGGGCAGAGTCAGAGGTAGAGAAGTACTGGTAATGTGAGAACCTCAGCAGACCCTGGTCATTTTATATCTCTTAAGATTAAAAGAGTTTACAGGCGTAAATTTACAATCATGTATATAGACATTCTACATTTTATAACTTAATCCTTATGTTAAAAGGAGGCTCTAGGAGCACTTGGGTGGCTCAGTCGTTTAAGCATCAGACTCTTGATCTCAGGGTCCTGAGATCAAGCCCTGAGTCAGACTCTGAGCTGGATGTGGAGCCTGCTTAAGATTCTCTCTTTTCAGGGTGCCTGGGTGGCTCAGTGGGTTAAAGCCTCTGCCTTCGGCTCAGTTCATGATCCTAGGGTCCTGGGATCGAGCCCCGCATCGGGCTCTCTGCTCAGTGGGGAGCCTGCTTCCTCCTCTCTCTCTACCTCCTGATCTGCCTACTTGTGATCTCTGTCTGTCAAATAAATAAACAAAATCTTAAAAAAAAAAAAAAAAAGATTCTCTCTTTTCCTTTCCCTCTACCCCTCCCCCTTCTCTGGATCTTTCTCTCTGTCTCCAAAAAAAAAAAAAAAAAAAGAAAGAAAAGAGAGAGAGAGAGAGAAAGAAAGAAACCCTAAGAGAATGGGTCTAGAACACAGCGAGGGCAAAACCATCTGTTTTCTATCACCTTGTGCCTTTGCAGTTAACTCCAGTAACATTGCTAATCCAAAACAGATCAGACCATGGACATTCCAAGAAAACAAAGCAATTCAGTTCCCTATCTGTATTTCTGGGATGTTATCTTGTGCTGTGTATATGAAGTAGTTTTTCTCTAGTCATTATTACTGCTTTGGAAACTCTTCCCAGTAAGAGTAGATGGCTGTGGACAGCTCCTTGTGCTTGGTCCTGCCAGAGATACTACTCTTTACTTCATTCTAATTAAATAAATACCTATTCATGCCTCTATGTTACCCAAAATGTAGCTGATGTGTATACTTTCCTATCTAAATAGCCATTAGGAGTGCCTGGCTAGCTCAGTTGGAAGAGTGTGCGGCTCTTGGTTTCGTGTCATGACTTTGAACCCTGCAGTGGGCATAGAGATTACCTAAATAAATTAATAAGTAAATACTAAAACAAAACAAAACAAAATTAGTGGAACATTCTTGAGAAAACCCACTGATCTGGAGTCAAGAGACCTTGTCCAGTCCTATCTACCATTAGCAAACTCTGTGAGCCAGAGGGAATTACCTCATCCCTCTGGTACTCATTTTCTTCATCTGTAAGAAAGAGTTCCTTTGAACCATAAAGATGTATAAGTCACCTACTTTTATACTGATAAGGAATGGTCTTAGTTATATCAGTACTTCCTTTCTTAGACTGTTAGCATGAACCCTTTGGAGTAATTTTCTTTGTGAAGAACCCACACTAGTACACAAAGACTCTGCATCCCTGAAGACCAAATAAACCATAGCTGAAACATAAAACTACACAGTTACTCTAACCATTAATTTACACTGCAAAGGTTAGTTTCTTTCCAATATGGAATTTGTTTTCCGTGCTTCTCTTGATTTAAGAAAAAGAGCGACATAATTATGTAATGAAGAAACTAACTGCTTCTAAACCCTTTCCTCAGAGTTTTTGTTTTTGTTTTTGATTTTTTTTAAAAGCAAGCAAACAAAAATCCTTTAATGTTTTTTGTTTGCCCAGGGAGCAAGAATACAGAATCTCACCAGAAAAAAGTACTAGATATAAACATACACACACACACACACACACACACACACACACACCCATCCCTGCCAAACTTCACGGATACCATTCATCCCTCTGATCCCTCCCAGCACATGGTGGAACGCAACTCTCTCCTTTGCTAAAATTTTCATAAATTATGGACAAAAAAAAATTAGATTAACATTATAAACATGATGATGTCATGAAACTAGACTCTTGATATGGAACCAAAACTTCATGAAGTGTGAATAGGAATACTCTTAATGGAAGGTGCCAAGCCATGGGGGTGTGGTCAAGTTCAATAGAGAGACCTGTATTTCAGAAATGAGGTACACTTCTCGTTTCTCTGTAGAGTAGTGATCTACTCTGGTGATCTCCACACATGGGAGCAAATGGCTCCAGGGAGTGTACAAGATGATCCAAGGAATGAGAAGAAAATTCTGGAAAACATTAGAAGTTCCATTTATGTTTATTTTATATAAAAATAAAAAGAAACTATGCCTTATTAATATTTATCATATGGATAAACACCAGCATTTTCATTTGGTCAGTCTAATGTCTCACATGTAGTGTTTACTTTGGTCTGGGTAGATGGATTTCTGAACCATAAAGTGTTTGAACTAAGCTAACCCTTATGAAATAGACAAATAGCCATTTCGTAAAGGGGCAGAATTTTAAAGATAACATCAATAATTCAAGTATAATAATGGAGGAACTGAAATTTCTCCTCCTAGCATTAACTTTTTTTAAGAAACGAACGTTTTATTGGAGGAAAAAGAGGACTACCATGTACACAGGGAAAAGAGCACAAAAACTTAACTGATACACAACAACTTAAAGTCACAACTACCTAATATTGTTTGCAATTATTTTTCAATTTCTTCAACAGCTCCCTTCAACTTGTTTAATAGTTTTTCCAATTTTTCAGTTGAAATATCAAGTTTTCAAAAAAAAATTAAGATGCCCAGAAAGAGGACCAGCTTTCAAGATTTAAAAAAAAGTGACACCAAGAATCTCCTCCTAATAGGGACCAATTCTACCTAAAAATGCCTTAAGAGTAACTATTATGGAAAAAACTATATGTCTCAGAGACCATGAGAGATGAGTTAGGACACTGACAGAGATGGCTCGGTATGAAGAGAGGACAGCTCTTTTGTTTGGCCTTCCAGCATAAACTCTTCATCAACCACATATTCAATTTGTCCTTTCAATGTACAATTTGATATTTTAATGACTGGTGACAAAATGACTGCTTCTCCAAAGAAACTCAGGCTATGGAAAAAACATTTTGAAAATGAATGGTTGGAGAAATGTTTTCACTATTAAGTGATTACTGGCTGAAAACACATGTGAGCAAAGTTTCTTTAAAAATTCGAGTATCGGGCGCCTGGGTGGCTCAGTGGGTTAAGCCGCTGCCTTCGGCTCGGGTCATGATCTCAGGGTCCTGGGATCGAGTCCCGCATCGGGCTCTCTGCTCAGCGGGGAGCCTGCTTCCCTCTCTCTCTCTCTCTCTCTGCCTGCCTCTCCATCTACTTGTGATTTCTCTCTGTCATATAAATAAATAAAATCTTAAAAAAGAAATAAAAAAAAATTCGAGTATCTGTACACCTAAAATTGTTTATTTGTAATGTTTGTGGAGGAAACACATGCCACTTCTTCCTGTTGTCTATACAGAATTTACCTTCTGTGTTTGAATTCACCCAATATTTTCCCATATTTTTTATTCTTAATCTAGGCATTCTATTTCACTCTTGCCATTTTTTTTCAAACATGTTGTAAAAAAATCAACTGGGGCACCTGGGTGGTTAGTTGGTTAAATGCCTTTGGCTCAGGTCATAATCCCAGGGTCCTGGGATGAAGCCCCACATCTGGCTCCCTGCTCAGTGGGGAGCCTACTTCTCCTTCTCAATCTGCAACTCCCCCTGCCTGTGTGTTCACACACTCATTCTCTATTAAATAAATAAATAAAATATTTTTTTTAAAATCAGTCAATTGAAGAATTTATTTCAACTAAATCTACTTATTACATAATATAATAAATTATTAGATATTTGTTGGTCAAATTTCAATAAAAATTTTTATGTAATTAGTGGATCCATATGTGTATCATGATTTGGTAATGTCAGCCAATAATAATGTTCACTCCATTTTGTTCTATAAACCTTTTGGAGTTGTTTTCAACTATGACAGGAACTATAGAAAATTGGAGTAAACAAAACCACCCCAATGATGAATTTTATCACACAGAATTAAGCCAAAACTTTTTTAATTCTTGAAAATGATGAAGCATAATCAATGACATTGCTCTCTCTAAATTATTGTTGATTTTATGTTTAGGGAGAGGAAGATGGCTATTTTTACATTAATACATTAATTAATATTAAATAGCATTTATTTCACTTTTACTCTTTCCTTATTATGTACTTGGTGTATTTTCTAAATATACAATACCTTAGTGCCAATAGATTAGAAGCATATACTGTATTATTATATAGTACGGTAGAACATTAAATAACTAATAATTTATTGGTAAATTAGTTTAAAATGCACATCGCCTATTTTTTAAAAGTTGGTCATGTGTTATCAAAAGAATTTGGAGACTGAGGTTTTAGATGACAAGAATAAGCTACATACTTTCAGCCTTTTTCCTGCAATGTAAAGGAACAACTGCCTGATATTACAGGCTAAGTCCTACAATTGCAGGAATGGTACTCTCTAAGATGAGCCTATATATTTGCTTTTAGACCATTTTAAAAACGCATCATATTTATGACCTTTGAAATATCTTTAAATATTAGTAGCAGTCCAAGCAAAAATGGATGATCAAGAAAGTTCCTTAGAGGGACTCACAATAAATTTCCAAAATACTTCTTGCTCATGCACTTAAACTTCAACAGTTGTAGATAGTGCCAAACAAGTTCAAACCAGGCCCCCAATAAAATGTTCCTTTAGTAGATTCTTAAAAAACTACCTCTAACAAAGAAGATCTCTTTCTTTGTAAGCCTTCAGCAACACCTATGCTTTCCCCTACTCCAGAATTTCAGTGGAGGCAGCAATGGACATAGCCGACTGAGTGGAACTCTATCACCGTGCCTGCCTGTCCTAAGAAGTGCCTTAATACCCTCCTCTACCACCCTGAATGCAATCAACTTCCTATCACTGTCACTCTGTTTCCCTGCACTTTTTGGAGACCAGAAGCAATTCCCTAGTTGAGAAAAACCTACCTCAAGTACTAATAAATCTCACCTTTGAGGAAAGATGTTACCAAGAACTCCAGAGACAGAGTCTCCAGTGCTGTTCTTAGTGTTTAATCTGAGTGCATTTCTGATGAGGCTCGGATGGTCTATGATTCTATTAACCATAGCTTTCCTTAAGAAGTAACTAGATGGCTGTTAAGCAATTCCCATTTATTTTCTCAGTTAACCTTATTTCATGTTCTTATTATCCTCATGATAAAATGAAGAGACAGACCTTGAGAAGCTAAAAAATTGGCTGAAGTCACATGTCTAATAAGTGGAAGATCCAAGATTCAAATCTATGCTGGATTTAGGGCTGGAATCTCAGTGCCAAGGCTCTTTTGCATTTCCTAGGATTTGTTTGACTGTTGATTTGACTGATGATGAGTGTTAATTTAAGGCCAGTTACTTTTCTTCCTCTTGTACTCTTTCTCCATTACCTTCAAAATGCCAATTAAAAAAAATTATAGAAAATTTTTATGTTTTTATCAACAAATTTTGCATAAAAATGACAATATCAATTAACATTGATTTCTATTTAGAATGCAGAAGATAATACATGTTTCAAAAAGGAGTTATGAAAAAGAAAAGACTATATAGTCAATGATACCACCACAAGACATAATAGGAAAGGCAAAACTATGGAGACAAAGTTTTGCAAAAAGATTGTGAAATCTTGTACTCTTGTAAAAAGATTAGTGATTACCAGGGTTTTGGGAGGAAGGAGGTGAAGCATGAGGGATTTTCTTAAATCAGTAAAACCATTCTGTATGACATTATAATGGGGATATATGTCATTGTACATTTGTCAAAACTGAGTGACTGGACAACACAAAGAGTGAACTTTACATGAACTATGGCCTTTGGTTGATTTTTAAAAAGCTAAAGTAACTTCTAAAACACCACTGAAAAAATACACAAGTTGCATATTGCATGAAAATATTCACAAGTATATCTGACAAAGGGCTTCCACCCAGAATATATTAAGAACTCCTACAACATCATAATAAGACAAACAATGCAATCAAAAGTGGACAAAAGATCTGAAAAGACAACTCACATATTTTTGTTTACATTTTTTGCATAAAGAAGATATGCAAATGCCCAACACACATATGAAAAAAAGTGTTGACATCATCTGTCATCCAGGAAAAGCAAATTCAATACACACTTGAAAATACACACTTACTGTAATAGCTAAACTGCAAAATATTGACAATGTCAAATATCAGAACAAATCATAATCCTCATACATCTCTGGTGGAAGTAAAAAAAGGGCATGACCACTTCAGGTAACTGGTGGTTTCCTAAAAAGTTGAACATACATATACTCTATGATCCAACAAGTCTACTCCTAGCTACATATTCAAGATAAATGAAAAGGGAGGTATACCAAGAGCCATATGAAAATGTTCACAGCAACTTTTTCCATAATAGCGCCAAGTTGGAAACATCCTAGCTGCCCATCGATCGGAGAATGGATTAGTAAACTAGGTATATTCCTACAATGGAATACTCCTCTGCAATAAAAAGGGATAAACACTAATGTCTGCAACGTGAGTCATTCTCAAAAATATGGTGAATGAAAGAAGCAAGATACAAAAGAAGGCATTCCATATGATTCCCTTTATATGAAAATTTGGATTATACAAAACTACCATATATCACTAAACATTAGTATCAGTGGTTATTTCCAGAAGGAGGTTGTCTGGGCAAGGACAAAGAAAACTTTCTGAGTTGATGGAAATGTTCTGTGTCTTGACCTGGGCATAATCTACACAAATATATGTATTTACCAAAACTGATTATACAGGGATGCCTGGGTGGCTCAGTTGGTTAGGTGACTGTCTTCATGATCAGGGTCGTAGGATCGAGTCCAACATCGGGCTCCCTGCTCAGCGGAGGGCCTGCTTCTCCCTCTCCCTCTGCCTGCTGTTCTGCCTACTTGTGCTTCCTCTCTTTCTGTCAAATAAATAAATATCTTTTTAAAAAACTGATCAGGCAGCATACTTAAGATCTGAACATTTCACTGTATGTAAACTATATTTCAATAAATAAAATGAAGAGGATTTATTCTTCAAAGTAATCTGTGGGGGCACCTGGGTGGCTCAGTGGGTTAAAGCCTCTGCCTTCGGCTCAGGTCATAGTCTCAGGGTCCTGGATCGAGCCCCACATTGGGCTCTCTGCTCAGCAGGGAACCTGCTTCCTCCTCTCTCTCTGCCTGACTCTCTGCCAACTTGTGATCTCTGCCTGTCAAATAAATAAATCTTTAAAAAAATAAAAAAATAAAGTAATCTGTGACCAGGTAGTGATGGTCATGTTTCTGGAGGGGATGCCATGCAGATGAAGATATGAGTACAACAATCACCTATGATGCTTTCTACTTCATTGATAGTTCAGTGAGGAAGCAGTGATTGCCTCCATAGTCCTGGGACTTAGAGATCAGGGACAAAAGGAGTAGAGAGGCTCAGCCTGTGCCAACAAGATGCCAGAAGTTGACTTAAATTATTTTCAGTATCATTCCCTACCCTGATTTAATGCTGCACATTGTAATTTCATAGAGTTTGAACAATAGCAGCACGATAGGCAGACACTACCACCAAGGCACAAGATTCCAAATATAAATGGTGGTGATAAAAAAAATAAAGCAAAAGTAAACGAAAGTCTAAATGAGATTTACAAGTACTAGAATTCTGAGGAATTAGTGGATATAGATAGTAATGTCATGGTAATACTTGGAAAGTGACACATCTGTCACCTTAGGTCAAGGGAGGAAGCCAAGCTAGAACAGTATCATTAATTTACTTTTGAAACAAGATTTGACCTGTAAAGAGAGACCAGTCTGTGTTATGTTACCAACTGAAAAATAAACAAATTATACTGAATGCAAATGAGGGTTTTGTATTTAACGACAAGCAAACCAAAGGGTGGCAAAGTTTTCTTAAGAGGCAATGTATTGAATTGATAAGGTAAAGGAATTTTTTGGAGATGTCCCTTTCCTCAAATACAACTAGAACAAGTGATTTATTCTTTAAAAGCAATCCAATGATGATGAGTGTGAAGAAATTATTGATAGCTGTATTAGCTAACTTACTATTAAGTCTGTATTTGTGATTGGCTTTTTTTCCTATCATTTTGGCCTTCCAATATCAGTGCCCCATATCAAAAATACAACACTGTTTGTATAAACAGAAAGTTGAAACAAAAAATTCATTATAAAGGTTACAATGACAGAATCTAATTTTATTGGTTATTTATTACACAATCTTCTTGATTCTAGAGTGCCATTAATTTATAAACATCTTTTAGGTAAAAAAAAAAAAAAAAAAAGAAAAAGACCAAAAAAGAAACATTATTAGGCACATCAATTGTTAAGACACATTCCCATTTCAGAATATGAAAACGTGATTTAGAACCCAGGAACTATGATCTGGTTCTGTGGTACATGACTTGCGTAAAAATAATCACAATGAATCCTTGCAACAATCCTATGAAATACGGGTTATCATTCCTATTTTATAATTATCCTATAAAGAGAAGTGTCTTCCCCAAGATCACATAGTTTGTAAATGCAGGGCCTAGATTGGAGCCCAAATCCTCCTGGTTCCAAAGTCCCTGAATTATAGAAGCTGGGATCATTAATTATTTAGTGGTCACATCATCTCTGGTTTCTCAGTCATAAGAAAGAAAAGATCTTATTTTGCTGGGGTCCTGTACTCAATTATTTCTGAACCTCCTTCATGGCTTAGCTCCCATCTTTCCAAATACGTCTGACTTGGAACAAGACTCAAATAAAAGAAGACAACGATGCACAAGTGAATACCAACAGGTAGTAGAGACTGAAAAGGCCAATAGATTCTTAGGGAATATTATGTCCCCAGAAGCTAACTTGTGTAGTGCAGGGAACCTTGTGCTTTACAGGAACCCCACCCACACCCCCACAGCTAAATCACAATGCTCCCGTCCATGGTCTCTTTCCACTTCATCTGAGGAACAGCAGGGGCTTTTGCTCAAATGTTCATAGTAGCTTAAGACCTCCAAAAGAACTTTAAGGGTTACATAGACCCTCATTATATGGAACAACAGTCCCTGTGAGAGAAATGACTTACCCTAGGTCACATAAGCAATCACTGATAGATCTAGCAGCAGTATTTGGATTTTCTAATCAGTAACCATAATCACTACCAGTTGCTGAGTATTTACTCTGTGCCAGGCCCTGTACTAATAGTTTCATAGGCAATAATTTCACAGAATCTTAACAACTCTGTGATGTTGATCCCGTTATCATGCCTGCCTCACAGATGAGGGGTTAGAGGCCGTGGGAGGTTAATTATTTCAGCCAATACCACTCACCCAGTAAGAAGCAGAACAGCAGGATTCAAAT
Source organism: Mustela lutreola (assembly GCF_030435805.1). Taxonomy (NCBI): domain Eukaryota; kingdom Metazoa; phylum Chordata; class Mammalia; order Carnivora; family Mustelidae; genus Mustela; species Mustela lutreola. The sequence goes on from NC_081294.1 coordinate 81,460,906, forward strand.
CGAGATTTGTCTGACTCCAGGCCCATAGACTTTCATACTTCCAATTTACAATATGATTCATTGCAGCTGCTCTGTGCTGTTTTTGTCTGGAAGACATGTCTCCCCATGACACTAAGTACATTAACTACACATGGGGTGGAGAAACCCACCAATTGCTGCACAGATACTGGGATCTACTGTACCATGTTTTCAGATTATCAGTCAACTCACTTTTCCTACAGAAAATAAACAAATTGAATTAAAAATATTAATATTATATACCTAATGTGTCCTTTAAAATATGCTGGACATCTAGCTACCTGTCTATCTTTCTCTCTATCCATCTATCACTCTATTTGATGATGATAGAAATGTTTTTCCCTTTTGCCAATAGCTAGATAGTAACTGCTCTTGGCCAGTGGGACACTACCATGATATTTGCTCCTCCTCTCTCCCTTCCCAATTCTATGCCAGTTAATTTCATTAGTTTGAGAAAAGTCCATGCCATAGGAATGTTCAGATACTTTCATTGCTGGCCTGTAAGCCCTCATTGACTAGAGATATAGTTAAAATTTCCTTTCTAATTGGCAATATTGTCCCCTACAGATTTTTCCTATATGATTTTAAAATTGCCTCATTTCTGCCATGAGACCTACTCTAACACCTTCCTAAGAAGAGTGTTGCTATGAAAGAACATCTGAAAGGATCTTCAAAGAACAGTCTGGGTTGTTATAGCCTAGTAAAGGAATCAGCAAACTACAGCGCCTGGGGAAATTCTGCCCACCCCTTGTTATAAAATCGTTTTACTGGAACATAGTCACACCCATTTTTTACATATTATTTATGGCTGAGTTGAGTGGTTGTGACAGAACATATGCCCCACAAAGATTAAAATATTTACTATCTGACCCTTTACAGATCCCTGGCTTAGCAGATCTGTAGTCACTTCTAGAAATTCACACAAAATGTGAGCACAATGGGTACCTTCTTTGCCACGTAAATTATCCTCATTCAATACTAGCATGCACTGAGTGGTTAATGTATGAAGCCTGAGCTGTGAGGGAAATAAAGAAGCACAGGATCTACTCCTTGTGCTCCACTTAACACTCAATAGTAGAATCCTTTGCTAAGGAGAAAAAAGATTTCTTATATCCTTTTACTCACTACATTATTTGCTCTGAGAAAAGCACCCAGATAACTTAGTAAGTGTAATTCATAATATTTATACAGCACTATTCAGCATACACAAAGTACATGCACATAATTTTATTGAATCCAAAAACCAGGATCTCTGTTTTCTTTCTATACTTGGAGTAGGAGGAAAAAACAAAATGAGTCAAAAGCTGGAAATGAATGAGTTTCCCTAAGTATGAAACAAAGTAGAATAGTTATTCTACCATCCACCAACAAATAGATAAAGATATGGCACAAACAACGTTGATTCTCTAAAAACTATTATTATGATCATGATTCATGGCCATATGAAAAATTCATACAAAATTCCTTTACCCAGCAGTCAAATTTCTCAAGTTTATGACTCATTCATCGTCCCCCTCTATCATCTGAAACTAAATCAAATATTCAGGTCCTATCATGTTGGGATACCTCAGGTTTTAATTTATCATTTCTCCTTTTAAAAGGCCTTCAGGGAGAAGGTAACATTTTGATGGATTATACACTTCAATCTTTTCTAAGCCATGTACCGCCCCACTGCCTTGTGTTAGAGGTAGATTATTTCCTCTTCACAAGTAAGCCTTTAAGTCTTACTCATTAACGTTTTAGGTTATTTAATGGCCTTATATATGATGAAGCTTACAATGGTGTCATCATCAGAAATTTATGGTACGGCCACATAAAACTAGAGGAAAAAAAACTTTATCAAAAGGGGTTTAGGGGCGCCTGGGTGGCTCAGTGGGTTAAGCCACTGCCTTCGGCTCAGGTCATGATCCCAGGGTCCTGGGATCGAGTCCCGCATCGGGCTCTCTGCTCAGCGGGGAGCCTGCTTCCTCCTCTCTCTCTCTGACTGCCTCTCTGCCTACTTGTGATCTCTCTCTGTCAAATAAATAAATAAATTCTAAAAAAAAAAAAAAAAATGTTTAAAAAAGAAAAAAAAAAAAAAGGGGGTTTAAAAATACATCTCTAACTATTAAGTTGAACACCCTGCAATCTTTAAAGATGCAAAGAGTGTTACAGATAAATGGACATGATTTATTATAACTGTTTTCCAACCTGGCCACATTCTCATGTTACTGTAATTAATTCTGGTAAGGGAGGATAATTCTGACATCTTAAAGTGTGACTTGAGTTTTTAAATCCAGAGAAGAACATGACTTTTCACTTAAATGGAGATATTTAAATACTTGGTAAGAATGAACTTTTCTAAAGATAATATACCTTTGTTTATCATCTAGACTTAGAATTAAAAGCAGGTTTATTTAATAGATTTTAGTAAAGACTACATATGTTATGTAATTAATAATAATATATCTTATATTTTAATATTTATTTAGTTGGTTTTAGGATATCACTGTAGTTTACTTGATTTTTAAATATTAATAGGACAATATGGACATTTTTGTAGACAGATGGATGCCTATCTGATATTCACTCCCTTCTCTCAACTTCTTCCTGTCTATAGAACGTTGATTTTGTTTGAATATCCACCTTCTTTTTTATTTTATTTTTATTTGACAGAGAAAGACACAGTGAGAGAGAACACAGCAGAGGGAGCAGGAGAGGGAAAAGCAGGCTCCCGGCAGAGCAGGGAGCCCAATGCAGGGCTCAATCCCAGAACCTTGGGATCATGACCTGAGCGGGAGGCAGAGGCTTAACAACTGAGCCACCCAGGTGCCTTTTAAATATCCAGCTTCTTTAATCTACTTTGCTTCAAAGGAGAATGGCTGCTGATTGGTCTATGTTAATCATGTGACTTAGATCTACATGTGAGGCAAGCCAATAAGCCCAGAGCAAAACTTAGGAAGAGATTTTCTGATAAGTGATTTTTGTTAGTTGACAACAAGAATTCGTGCATTACGGGGCGCCTAGGTGGCTCAGTGGGTTAAGCCACTGCCTTTGGCTCAGGTCACGATCTCAGGGTCCTGGGATCAAGTCCCGCATTGGGCTTTCTGCTCAGCACGGAGCCTGCTTCCCTCTCTCTCTCTCTCTGCCTGCCTCTTTGTCTACTTGTGATCTCTGTTTGTCAAATAAACAAATAAAATCTTAAAAAAAAAAAAAGAATTAGTGCATTACTGGACCTTTTGAGTGTATACATGAGAGGCAAGAAACTAGCTGAGGACACAGTGGACAAGCTGAGGATAGATGCAAAAGGAATGGCTCTCATTGAGGACATGAATTACCAGATTAATCAACTTCACAGTTTAGCTACTTCAAAAATTCTTGTTAGAGGATATGATCTATCTTCTTTAGTATTCAAGCCAATTTAAGTTGAGGTTTTCTGTAACTTGCAGCCTAATGTAGACTGAGGCACCCTTGCTACTCAAGCTACTACTTACATATTTGGGGGGCTACCCCCAAACAAAACAAAAACATCAAACCGAAGTGAGAAAATAGACATGCATTTTAGTATTCCATCATCAGTCATCTAATGAATATCTTTATTTCAAATTTCTTTACATCTAAGGAATACCTTAGGTGTCCTAGGTATACACACTTAAAGCTGTCCAGCTGTTACATGATCTGAATGTACAAGGACAAGTTATTCCTCCTCTGTAACAGGTTCTCCTGCCTCTTTTAATTAAATGACAATTGAAGGAAGATGAGCAAGCCTTTTCACAAGTGCTCAAACTTGATAAAGAAAGGAACCTTGACAATTACTTACCACATAATGAGGAGGTCAGAGGAGTTTACTATTTCATTAACATGAGTGTTAATATACTCTCAGGGTATATTCTGAGGGTATATATATACTCTGAGGGTATATATATACTCTGAGGGTATATTTTCAATCACTAGGCACTTAAAAATGTAGTTTTCTACTTGAACTAGCACATACTTTCCTTAAACTTTAAGAAGAACATACATACACATACGTATTTACACAATATCCAAATTATGTAAAAAATGTATAACCTTAATGTGTATTATGCACTTATGTATGCCTATATTCTCACACACACTAATGTTCAACTGACATGATGACAAAATGTAAACATATGCAGAAAGGTCTGGAAGAATATATAAACTATTAATTTTTCTCTTGATATTAAAGCAGTGGATGTAGATTGAGGAAGACAGAGATAGCAGAGAGCTAAAGATGATGATATCTAGTGGTCTGACTTTATATGGAAAGCACAGATTTCTACATATAAGTCTTGTAAGTACAAAATGTTCATACTTTTTGACTTAATTTCTTCTTTACAAATTCATCCTATAATCTTGAATGTAAAGAAGATTTATTATAAAGATATATTCTATATAACTCTTTATAATAGAAAAATATGTGAAACATCTTTATAATCATAGTAGATTCTTATCACAAAATATTTAGTTATTAAAATGGTAGCTATGAATAATTATTTGACATGCAGAAATACAGAGACTAAATAGGAAAAAAATTCAGGATACAAGTGTATATTTGGCACAAGTGTATATTTTAGCACTATCTTTACTATGTAAGAAATCTATAAGTTTTGAAAATAAATGCCAAAATATTTCTCTCTAGGCTCATAGGGCTCTGAATGGGTTTTTTTTTCTCCTTATTTATAATTTTCCACAATGACTTTCCTACACTGAGTCAATTCTTCAATTTTAAAGATTATTATAAAATCCTCAGAAATGTAAGTGAGAACATATATTTGAATTAAACTTAAACTAACTTAGAAATACAAATTGTAAAGTTTGGATACTGAAAACGAATTTATAATGCTTTATAGTATAAATCAAACACATTTCAAAAACCAATTGTCTATTAAACCCGAATGACAACCACAAAAAATTTTAAATACAAAAATGTGTCTTCCCTGAACATAACACAATAAAATTAGAAATTAATAACAAGGGCACCTCGGTGGCTCAGTCGGTTAAGCAGCTGCCTTCAGCTCAGGTCATGATCCCAGGGTCCTAGAACTGAACCCCAGATGGGGCTCCTTACTCAGTGGAAAGCCTGCTTCTCCCTCTCCCTCTGCCTTATGCTCTGCCTACTTGTGTTCTCTCTCTCTATCAAATAAATAAATAAAATCATTAAAAAAAAGAAATGAACAACAAAAAATGACAAAAATAAAAGTACCAACTTGAAAATCAAAGTCAACCTTCAAAATAAGTCCCAAAGAGGTAATATAAATTAAAATTATAAGCTCCTTCCTTTAATGATTGGTTTAAAAGATGTCAAGATTTGTGGCTATGGTCCAACTGGTATTCAGTAGAAAATGTAAAGCTTTTCATGCATGTACTAGAAAATTAGGAAGAAGGAAAATACGTCAACTAGAATTTAGTGCAAGGAAGTACCAAAACAACAAAACCAACTCTAAAAGGCAAAAATAAAATATATTTTTAAACTTAAAATTTACAAAGTTAGAATTATTCAACAAAATAAAAAATCACTTGACAGTAACATTTAGGCAAATCCGACCAACAGAAAATGAAAGACACCAATAAACCATAGTGGAGATGAAATAGGGGACATAACCTCAATACAGAGATTTCAAAAATTATACTATGTATAACTCTTTATTTTTTTTATTTTTTTAAGGATTTTATTTATTTATTTGACAGAGAGATGACAAGTAGGCAGAGAGGCAGGCAGAGAGAGAGGGGGGGATGCAGGCTCCCTGCCAAGCAGAGAGCCTGATGAAGGGCTCGATCCCAGGATCCTGAGATCATGACCTGAGCTGATGGCAGAGGTTTAACCCACTGAGCCACCCAGGCACCCCTAACTCTTTAAAACACATTTAAAAATTGGGATGATGGAGCACCTGGGTGGCTCAGTCGGTTAAGCCTCTGTCTTCTGCTCAGGTCATGATCTCAAGGTCCTGGGATCAAGCCCTACATGGCATTGGGCTCTCTGCTCAGCAGGGAGCCTGCTTCCCACATCCTCCCCACACCTGCCCCCTTGCTGCCTCTCTGCCTACTTATGATCTCTCTCTCTGTCAAATAAATAAATAAAATCTTTTTAAAAAAAATGGGATGAAATGAATATTTTTTAGGAAAAGAATTGATCCAAATTGGCTACAAAAGAAGTAAAAACCCTGAACAGCCTAATAATAATAATAGAAACTAAAGATGTATTCTGATAACCTCTTTAAAAAAAAAAAGAAAAACTATGAGACACAATAGTTAGAAGGCTTTTTCTTTTTCATAACAACTAATTTCACTTTCTTGAAAAAATGTTCGGGAGCTTTAAAAAAATATGGGACTATTTCTACTCATTTTATAGAATTGTGTAGTCAGGAAACTAAAATCTATCTATGCTAGCATATATACAAAAACACTTCATGCCAATTTTACTTATGAATATAGATTTTTTTAAAAGATAAATAAGATATTAGCAACTCAAATGGAGATGTACATCAGAAGAAAATGATGTATCATCATGCAGAGTTTATGCCAAAATGAACCATCCCAAGTAGATATGAATCAATCTTGGAGATATAAAGATCTTTTATCTGCTTTACCACATTTATCAGAAAACTATAAGCATAAATATCATATTTAGTAGTCAAGTGGTAGAATTATTTCTTTAAAGCAAATGAAATATGAGGATGCTTACTGTCATCTTTGTCATTTTATACTGTGCTGGAGGTCCCAGCAAAGTAATAAGACATTCATTTATAAAAGAGGCAATCCTACAATTATTTCCTGATATTAAGATCATTTACCTGGAAATGATCAATTAATATTAGTCGCCTTTTTAGATCCAGATAGGAACTTTTCAAGGTCACCACAACAAAATCTATAAACGTTTATAGAGGTACTCATATTTTCTGATTTCTCTCCTGTTCCAGTAGATGTGTCTCTGCTCCATTCAAAGATTACGTCCCTCCACTCAAGCTCTGGGGTTCACTTTTTTCTCAATGATTTTGCTCATTTGCATTTTTTTCTTCTTTCTTTCCTGAATCTTTGATTACTTCCTTTCTACTGCATTCTTTACTTGAACAGACAAAGAAGCTGATACTTAAAATCTTTTCAATAACAGCAGATCATCCTGTGATTCCCTAGGCCCTTTCAAATACCATTCCTCTGCAGCAAAGCAAAACTTCCTTGAGGAGTTAAATGTCTACTCCAGCTCTCTCCACTCCTCATCTTCCATTATCATTCAGGCCACTCCAACCAGACTTCCACGCTGACATTTCATGGAAAACTCTTTCATTAAGGTTTTCAACTATGCTTCATCTTGTCTAATCCCTTAACTGCTCTTGATGGAGTTCTTTTTTTTTTTTTTAATTTAATTTAATTTAATTTTACTTTATTTTTCAGTTTTCCAGAATTCATTGTTTATGCACCACACCCAGAGATCCATGCAATACATGACCTCCTTAATAACCACCACCAGCTCACCCAACTCCCACCTCCCTCCCCTCCAAAACCTTCAGTTTGTTTCTCAGAGTCCACAGTCTCTTATGGTTTGTCTTCCCCTCCAATTTCCCCCAACCCACTTCTCTCCATCTTCCAATGTCCTCCTGTTATTCCCTATGCTCCACAAGTAAGTGAAACCATATGATAATTGACTCTCTCTGCTTGACTTATTTCACGCAGCATTCTTGATGGAAATCCTTCCTTAAAATTTCATCCTGTCTTACATCTCTCTGTGGCTATTCCTCTTCTCTCACCTTCTCAGGCTCCTTTGTTATCTCCTCTTCCAGTAACTGATATCTAAATGCCACAATGACCGAGAGTCTGACAGTGGATTCTTTTCTTCTCTAATTATATTCTCTCCCTATATTATTTCATCTGATCCTATGGCTTTAAATTCTATCTACATGCTTCTGAATTCCAAGTTGATATCCCTAGGACTGAATTTCCCCTGAGCTCCAGACTCATCCATGTAACTACCTCCTTGACATATTCACTTGGCTGTCAACTATTATTTCAGAATAAACTTTTCCCAAACAGAACCCTTAATCTTCTCTCTCCTCTGTACAGACCACTATTCCCCAGTGTTTGTTATCTCAGTAAATGGCACAATCCACCCAGGTACTCAAGCCAAAAGCCTAGTAATCCTATCCATTAAATGCAAAGTGAATTTGATTTACTCTGCTTCGTAGTGGATCTTGACTGTGTCCATTTCTCTCCATCCACTGCTGCCAAACTGTTCCAGCCACCATCATCTCTCAACTCATACATACAACTCATACATACAACCTCCTCTTACTTCTACTCTTGTTCACTCCAAGATTTTCCTCCACACAGTCTTAAAACATAAATCAGACTTTTTCTTTTTCCCCCCCACTATTCTGATCTTTAAATGGATCTCAATTTTAATAACTCCTAATCTGCACTTAGAATAATATCCAAACTCCTTGTCCTGTCCTCAAATCCTTTTTTTTTTTTCCCTTTGACATGGGGGTGGGAGAGAGCAAGAGCGTGCAAGCAAGGGGAGCAGCAGAGGGAGAGAGAGATGCAGGTTCCCTGCTGAGCAGGGAGCCTGATGTGGGACTCGATCCCAACCATGAGACCATGACCTGAGCCAAAGGCAGATGCTCAACTGACTGAGCCACCCAGACATCCCTAAAATCCTCTTATTATTTTGGCTTCTGTCTACCTCTGAACTCTCACCTCATCCACTGTGCCCCAGCCACTTTGATTCACTTCCTATTCCTTGGACTACTAAGCTTCTTCCAGCTTTAAGGACTTTGTGTTTGTTGTTTACTCTGTCTAGAAAGCTCTTATAAAACAGTCTCTGGTCTTGAGCGTCATCTCAGGGAAGACTTCCCTAGTGATACTTCTTAGAGTAGGATAGGACGCTGTTAATACTCTTCTCTTTTATTTCCAGCATAGTACTAACATTACTTGCTTATGTATTTGGTTCCTTGCTCATGACTCATCTTCCTCCACTAGACTGCAAAGTCTCTGTGGGCACAGACCAGGCCATATCTCCAACATGTGACATAATAATTATATTATTATAATTATATTATTATAATTGTTATAATATTATATTATCATTATTTTTCTAATAAAACAGAATGTTAACCAGCTAAGTATTAGAAATAATAAATGAGTTAAAAAAGATGACCAGGTACTATAGCAATACTTAAATTTTAGTAGTGTTCCTTTTAACAACAGAAAATAATAGAAAATACAATAGACTTTAAAAATCTCAATCATAATGGCAGAAAAACCTTATTAAACTACTATCAGTAAACCTAACAAGAAATACACAAGAACCTATTGGAGGAAAACTATAAAACCTAACTTAAATATAAAAAGGAAAATTTAAGTAGACTAACATATTATTTTCCTCAGTGGGATTTAAGAAACCAATTTTCCCAAAATAAAATTACAAATTCAACACAGTCTCAATAATAACCTAAAGGTTAAAAAAAAAATCTTAATGAGCCAACTCTAAAATTTATCTGGAGAAGAAAATAAATTAGAATATCTAAGAAAACTTTCTTTTAAGAAAAGAATAACAGAAGGGAAGACTTGCCTTTTCTGACATGTTTAAAAATTAAAATTAAATTAAAGTATTACAATAGTGTAGAAATGGCATAAGAATAGACAATGGCATGGAATAGAAGTCCATGTATATAAAAGAATTTGGATTAAAATAAATGTAATATTTCACATCAAGGATATAGAAATTCTATTTAAAATGGTGTTGAAAAAAGTATCAATTTTTTAAGTAAAATAAAATTAAATTTGTATCAAGAATTATAAACAAATACAAATTCTTTATGGACTCAAGATAAAGCTGAGGAAATATTAGAAAAAAATCATAATTTCTTTAAATTTAGGGGTTAGAAAGATATAAAATCTCAGTAGCTATTAAATGGGCTGATAATTTAAATTCCTTAATGAAAAGTAAATCATAAATGAACTTTAAAGAGCAGTGAAACTCATATGTAGAATATAAGAAACAGTACAGAGGATTATAGGAGAAGGGAGGGAAAACAGAATAGGAAGAAATCAGAGAGGAAGACAAACCGTGACAGACTCTTAACTATAGGAAACAAACTGAGGGTTGCTGGAGCAGAGGGGAATGGGGGATAGTGTAATTGGGTGATGGGCATTAAGGAGGGCACTTAAAGTAATGAGCACTGGGTGTTATATGCAACTGATGAATAACTGAACTCTACATCTGAAAATAATGATGTCCTATATGTTGGCGAATTGAATTTAATTAAAATAAAATTTAATTAAAATCAAAATTCATGAAAAACCTGAAGAAATACATAAAACACCAGAATTTTTAAAATACATATAAATCATTAGAAGGCAACAACATAGAAAAAAAAAATGACCAGCCAAGAGAGAAGAAATAGAACTGACCAATAAAAACATGAATTGATGCTGAATGTCATAAGAAATTACAGAAGTTTTCATTTAAAACACTGATGTTCATTTAAAACATTGATACTCACTATCATCTGGCAAGAGACTACAAAAAAAAAATGGGCTCATACAACTCAATGCCCCCCCCAAATTCTTTTTTTTATTTAGAAATGGGCAAAAGAAGTGAACAGACATTTTTCCAAAGACATACAAATGGCCAACAGGTACATGAAAGGGTGCTTAACACCACTAGCCATCACAGAAATCCAAATCCAAACCATAGTGAGATAGTACCTCATGTTTGTTAGAATGCCTATCATCAAAAAGACAAGAAATAACAAATGTTGGCAAGGATGTGGAGAAAGGGGATCTCTTGTGCACTATCAGTGGGAAGGCAAATGGGTACATCCACTGTAGAAAACAATTTGGAGGTCCCTCAAAAAATTAAAAATAGAACTATCATAAGACACAGTGGGCCCACTCCTGCTAGTCCTATTTTTAATTTTTTGAGGAACTTCTGTTTTTCCAAAATAGCTACACCCTTGTACATTCCCACCAATAGGGGAGTTACAGCTCTTCTCAGTTCTACTGAATTATGTGAATCAGGCTATATAACCTCTGTTTATTCATATGTAGGATGGGAAGAATATCTGCCCCGTACATTGATTATGAGAATAACATAAAATTAAAATTAAATTAAATTAAAAATTGCAAGCTCACTCCCTAGCACACCCCTTGTCCATAATAAAAGGACAAATTATTACTGATAGTGGCAGTCATGGTGACAATAGTAGTGGTAACAGTGAGGGCAGCAGGTCACATTTGTTTGGCTGAGGACTCTGCTAAATCCTTTCATGTGGCATCTCAGTTTATCCTTGTAATCCCCTGAGGAGACCTATACTGTAGCATATGTTAATAATATCCCAAATTTATAGATAAGCAGACTGAAGGGTGATGAGGGTAATTAACTACCAGAGATACCATCAAACAAGTCGGACTCTGGAAGTGGAACTGAAATTTAACTGATATCTAAGCTCCTACTCTTCTTGGTTAGTTTGTTTAAAGATTTTATTTATTGATTTGAGAGAGAATATGAGCTGGGGGGAGGTTCAGAGGGACAAGCAGACTCCCCAAAGAGCTGGGAGCCCAATGCAGGACTCCATCCCAGGACTCTGGGATTATGACCTGAGTAGAAGTCAGATGCTTAACCAACTGACCCACCCAGGTGCCCTCCAAACTCCTACTTTTAAACACCATATTGGTTCTTTTTCCTTTGAGCCAGGAGCCAGGAAGGGTGCCTACATGATAGCCTGGGGACAAAAGTTGGCCAGGCACATGGTAATATTGTTTCTTGAAGTAGGCTTGCTGGGCTGCTTGCACCAGATTTACCTTCACAAATGCAACCTGAGAGTGGAGCCCTGAATTACTGCTCTTTTCTTTCCTTTTTTTAACATATTCCTCTGGGGTCTCTAATGTACTGACTTGGGTGAATCACAGGTTAATCAATCACATGATATGGCAGGAATGTGGAATATGCCTTGGCTAAATCTCACCCTCTGCTCTTTCTATCAAAATTCCTAATGGTCCACTGTCATTTTTTTCTTCTTCTTCTTCATATTTCTTGTCTAGTCTGTACAGTTTCCTTCCTTCCACTGGCTTTGGTCTTTGTTTTTCTTTTTCTAAGCTCCTCTAGGTGTAAGGTTGGGTCATTTGAGATTTTCTTGCTTCTTGAGGAAGACCTGGATTCCTGTAAACTTCTGTCTCAGAACAGCTTCTGCTGTAGCCCAATGTTGGGCAGTTGTGTTTTCATTTTCATTTGTTCTCCATGTATTTTTCTATTTCCTCTTTGACTTCTTGGTTGACCCATTCATTGTTTAATACCATGTTATTTAGCCTCCATGTATTTGTGTTCTTTCCAGATTTTTCCTTGTGATTGATTTCTAGTTTCATACCATTGTAGAAAAAAAATGCATGATAGAGTTTCAATATTTTTTAATTTATTGAGACTTGTTTTGTAGAATAACATGTGATCTACCCTGGAGAATATTCCATGTGCACTTTGAAAATAATGTGTATTCTGCTGTTTTGGGATGGAGTATTCTATATATTTTTGTTAGGTCCATTCGTCTGATGTGTCATTCAGAGCAACTCTTTTCTTGCTGATTTTCTGTCTCAGTGTTCTATCATTGATGTAAGTGGAGTGTTAAAGTTCTCTACCACTTTGTATTACTGTCAATTTCTTCCTTTATGTCTCTTAATAATTGCTTTATGCATTCAGGCGCCCTCCTATTGGGTACACAGATATTTACAGTTAGTATAGCCTCCTACCGGGTTGTTCCCTTTATCAATATGTAGTGTCCTTCTTTGTCTCTTATTATGGTCTTTGTTTTAAAGTCTATTATGTCTGATGTAAGTATAAGTATTGCTACTCAAGTTTTCTTCTTACTTCTATTTGCATGGTAAGTATTATCCATTCCTTCACTTTATAAAAAAAAAAAAATGTTTACTTACTTGAGAGAGAGAGAAAGGGAGTAGGGGCAGAGTAAGAGGGAGATAAAGAGACTCTCCAGCAGACTCCCCGCTGAGGATGGGGCTCAAAACCATGACCCTGAGATTATGACCTGAGCTAAAATCAAGCACTGGATGCTTAAGCTACTGAGCCACCCAGGTGTACCCTATCCCTTCATTTTCAGTCTGCATGTGTCTTTAGGTGAAAAGTCAATCTCTTATAGGCAGCATATAGTTGAGTCTTGCTTTTTATCCATTCAGTCACCCTATGTCTTTATTGGAGCATTTGGTCCATTTACACTTAAAGTAATTATTGACAGGTAAGTACTAATTGCCATTTTGTCCCTTGTTTTACTATTGTTTTTGTGCTAACTCCTCATTTCTATTTTTTTTCTTTTTTTCTATTCCACTGCCAAACAGAAGCCATAACCTCAAATTATCCTCACCACCTATCTGGGACACATTCCTAAGATTACTTGGTAATTGGTAATTTAATCAAGTTGAATTAACTTTTTCCTTAATCTAGGTCATTAAAGAAAGGGCCAGGACTTCTGGATGAGTTATATAGCCCCCTAGGCACATAAATCCTGAGAAGTATGCAAGCTGGCTCTGAACCAAGGAATAGGGGTGTATATATACACCCCTATTCCTTGATTCCTATATATAGGAATATATATATTGGTTCCTATGTGTGTGTGTGTGTGTGTGTGTGTGTGTGTCTGCTTCTCCCTTTCTCCCTTCCCTCCTGCTCTATCCCCTCCCTCCATCACTCTTCGTCCTTCTCTCAGGGAAAAGATGGAGGGTAAATTTTTTACCTGCTTCCCCTTCTCTAGCCATATCTCTTCTGTTCTTGGACCTTCTTGTTTCTAGGCCACTGTACATCAATTCTTTAAAGATTTCTCAACCTTCTAGTACAGAGTAAAGCAGAACACTGAAAGTCATCTCTATCACCTACACATGTGAAAGCCAAAGGCTTCCTTTGTGGGGAACTTGTCATGTATATTCTCTTCCCTCCTTTACTCTAGTTGGCAGTGACTCAAAATGATATGTTTGGAAGCTCCATTGAAACAGACCATCTATAATTTACAATGGCATCCCTCTCCTGTAGCTGCACTTGTAGCTGCACAACAGAAAGATTATTTTGGCAGCTGACACCTTCCCTGGGAAATTAGAGCTAGCAGAAGCAGCTAACCCTCTCTCCAGTGCATCCACCTAGAGAAAAAAGGAACTATGGCAAAAATCCCTGCTCAATGCCACTCAGTCTTTGTCATGCTCTGATCCTAGCTTATACTTGTACTTAAGGTTGTTGATTTAACTTACATTCTTCCTTTTCAAACATGCATAAAGGGGGTCAGCAGGCAATGTAAGTTTTTTCCCCTTTCCCCTCCAAAGTTTCCTGTTTGTGGGCTCTCCACAGATGTTTTTTGTTTGCAGCAGCAATGCACCAACAACTTAGTTCTAACAAAAAAGCAAACAGCTTGCCTAATGGCAGTGCAGTTCTGATGGAAACTCCCCAGCTAGTCAAGGAGGGAATGTGATTATTGTAAACATTTATTCATCAGGCAGTGGGCCCCTATAATCCTGTACCCTGTGAACCCCCTGTTGGCCTCTGACCAATCTGCCAGGACTTCAAAAGGAACATGCTGGGGGAAGCATGGAGGCTCTGGAGGGTGCAGCCCCTCTCTCTTGGCTGAATGAGCCATCTGTCATTGTGGTGTGGAGAAGCTTGAGCTCATGTTTATGGGGTTTGGAGTGAGCCCCTGAACCAAAAACTGGGCTTCAGTTCTCCTCAAGCATGGATCGAGAGGGGGAATATCTCCATGGGGGAGGCAGCTGGAGTATAGGGTTGCCAGATACAGCAAACAGAACTATAGAACACCCAATTAAATTGGAATGTCAAACAAAAAGTGTTTTTAGTATAGGTATGTCTCATGCAACATTTGAGACACACTGATACTAATAAGTATTTTGTTGTTTATCAGAAATTCAGTTTAACTGGGTAGCCTGTATTTTATCTGACCCACTCTCTTGGGGGTCCTTTTCTTTGAAGGTCATGGGCCACTTTTGGCTTCTTTCAGGGATCACTGTTTCTTCTTGCAGCCTGACCTGTTGGGATATGCTTTTGGAAACTCTGAAAATGAAATATCCCTTCCCTCACTTCTTTCTCCCGAGGGTATCCAGGTGCATAGATTCAGTGAAGTCTCTCATTTCACTTTCTGGCAGTGAATCCTCAGCATGCAGCCAGATTCTCCCAGTGGGCAAGTTGCTCTGTGGGAAAGGGGGAAGTAATTCTGAAGTTGCATTAACTCCTTCAAGCCTCCAGGATTCCATTTAGTAGGAGAGACTCAAGACAGGAATGCTCTAAGTAGTGAAGAGCTGTGTGCAAATGCTTCATTTCAGCCATGTGAGTATCTATGTGAATGGACTTCCAGCTTCCCTGATCACTGGTCAGCTGTGAGTGGTCGTTTTCTGTACAAATCAGATCAGTACCAATGGCCAAACCCACAAGCAGTGTTGCCTTATTGCCAGAAATGACACTAATGTGCCTGAGGGTGATCTAAGAATTCGGCCTAGGAATGGAGCTATTCTCCAGCTCAGACCTCTCATTTACAGGATGATTTTCAGTTATGTTGCATAGAACCCAAGGTGGATGCTGAAGCAATCTGGAGCCTGAGCCCCTTAAGCCCCAAGCCAACCAGAGCAGCCCCATTCTTAACTCTTTTATACTTAGGGCTTTCTCTAAGACTGCTTGAAAGGAAGGTTCTGTAACTAAAAGCAGGGTTAGAAATGAGTGATCTAGGACAAACTGTAGCTTCCCTAGCAATACCTCTGCTTGAAAAGAGGGCCCACACTTCACCAATGCTCTTTTCAAAACTCTTCACGTGGCATTGCAGGTCTCCCATGCATCGGCACCATGTTCCTCCACTGCCCTTGCTAAACTTCATGTGCCTCTACTCCACTGAGACCAGATTGTTTGTTCCCTAAATAGCCCACCCGCTTTCACTCCTCTACTCCTGTATTTTGAAAAACTTCTCATCTTTCTAAGTTGAATTCAAATCGGTCTTCGTGGAAAATTCTCCAGCTTCCCCCTCCTTCTCTCAGAGTTGGAAATAAGCGCTCCTTCTCCCTATACTTCCAGAGAGTTTTGTTTGTATCATCCTGCGAACATACTTTTTATTCTGTATTTGCTGATGCAACTCCCATCCTTGATTTTTATTTCTTGGAGAACAGGATACTGGGCTCTGTGCCCCCACAAAAGCCAGCACAATAGCACCTTGTGCAGTGGCGCTTGATGAACCTTTTCCTTGCCCAAGCTCCTTCTTCCCTCTCCTACCCCCAACTCTCCTAGAAAACTCTTCCTTATCTTCAGAACCTAGATTAAAAATGGCTTCCTCCAGGATGCCTTCCCTGACTTTCTCTCTGTCCTCACCAAACACACCCTATAGGTACACTTATTATAGTGTCACATTCCATTCATAATAATTTATTTTGATGCATGTCTTCTTCTCACAAAGTGAGATCCTTGTGGCACCTGGGTGGCTCAGTTGGTTAAGCATCTGCCTTAGGCTCAGGTCATGACTCCAGGGTCCTGGGATCCAGCTGACATCAGGCTCTCTACTCAGCAGTGAGTCTGCTTCTCCCTCTCCCTCTACTTCTTCCCCCTGCTCATGCTCTCTTTCTCAAATAAAGAAATAAAATCTTAAAAAACAAAGCAAAACAAACAAACAAAAAAAACAGTGAGATCCTTGAGGGCGGACACTGTCTTATCCACCTTTATAACACAGCCTAAGGTCTCACATTGAACTGGTACTTATACAATGCATACTGAATGAATGAATGAATGAACAAATGAAGATGCTCAAGTGAACAGAATTCAAACCACCACTATTTCACACACATTAACAGTAGATTTAGGGAAGCAATAATGTGTAGTAGATTAAGAACGTGGGTCTCAGACTTCTTATCTGAGTTGGATTCCCAACTTTTCCACTTACTGGATATGTAACTTTGGTGAATTAATCATTTTGTGCCTCATTTTTCTCCTCTGTAAAATAAGGATAATTATTCCATTCTCCTCATACAATGGGTATGAGAATCAAATTAGGTAATCAAAGTAAAGTACTTCTTACACCTGGTAAGTGCTAAATAAATGTTACGATGATGATGATTACTGTAGTTAATCTAATTAAGACAGGATAGGCTACTATCCTTTACAAAAAAAATAATAATAATAATAATCAGTATAATATCTTAGCAACATGACTCAATTTCCAGCATTTCTACAAGATATACAATTAGCCCAGCATGGCTTATTATTAAATGTATTAAAATAGGAATCTAATTTC
Organism: Mustela lutreola; assembly: GCF_030435805.1. Lineage (NCBI taxonomy): Eukaryota > Metazoa > Chordata > Mammalia > Carnivora > Mustelidae > Mustela > Mustela lutreola. The sequence goes on from NC_081294.1 coordinate 81,478,188, forward strand.
TAATTTCATCCAGGAACAAAACAAATGCCCTCATATAAAAGGTATACCAATCCCCCAACCATGAGCAAGTTGACAATGTATTTCATCCCCTGCCTCCACCAGATCCCTGTCCCTGTGGACACGTACTAATTGCCTGTAGGTGGAGTTCCTCATGCCTTGAGCAATCGCAGCCCTGCATGTAGATAGTTCATTTCTCTTCAGACGGGTTCTCTGAGACAGCACTTCCATGAACCCCACAGAGGCAGGGCTGTGAAGAGTTTGACTGTCTCAGTAGTGACATATGGAATCAGTGAGCAGTGGAGCTGTTGACCTTAGCACTCCTCATTCTCACTGCAGGGCCACTTCTTTTCTTTTTATTTTTATTTAATTCTTTTTTTTTTTTTAAGATTTTATTTATTAATTTGACAGAGAGAGAGACTGAGAGAGAAGGAACACAAGCAGGAGGAGTGGGAGAGGGAGAAGCAGGCTTCCCGCCTAGCATGGAACCTGATTCGGCGCTCCATCCCAGGACCCTAGGATCATGACCTGAGCCGAAGGCAGACACTTAACGACTGAGCCACCCAGGTGCCCCGTATTTCTTTTCTTTTTATAGTAGACCTTGTCTCTTTGTCAAAGTGCCTTAGCTCTATGGATTCTTATAATTACCCCAAGTTCTGGTAACTTTTGATATTTTAGGCCAAGTTTCTATTTTTTAATAGCTTGGTTCCCAGCCAGTATCTGTCTCTATGAGGCATGGATATGGGACTGTGGAAGGAAATGTATCAGCCTTGGCTGCCAATCTGTTTCCACTGCAAGTCACATTCATGGGCTAGTGTGGACAGAGGCAAGAGAAGACAGGAGAGGCCACAACCTATCTGGGAAATCTTCACTCCCAAAGACATGGCCAATCCATGGCCCATAAACCACCCACAGCCAGTAGCTGCCCTATTCAGCTTATAGCAGGGGTGGAACCAAAGATCTCCTTCCAGATTCCAGCAGGGAAACTGATAGAGATGTGGAGCACAGGGTGGCCTCTCATCTGGGAAGGAAATATGCAGAATTCAAATTTCATATGGATTTCATCAAAGAAAAAAATATTTGGCATACACTAGGAAAAAGGATAACATTCTTCTTATCCTTTATAATCACTGCTTATTCTACTTTAAGACACAAATAGAGGAAAGGGTGTAGGGAAGGGGGAAGAACTTGGTATGTTTTATTTTGGCACTTCACTGCCACAAGCCCTGGCACTAAAAAAAGAGCCCCAGGCTGGGGTTCAGATACTCTGACTCTGGTTCAGCCTCTACAATAACTGGCTGTGTGAGAAGTCACTGCACCACTCCCATTCATAAAGGGAATTCTTTCTAAAGAGCCCCTTGGAGCATCTACAAAGTGCAGACTGTTGGAATCGGATGCCAACAGCTTTATCCAGGACAAACTCCCCCAGTGACTGGGATACAGGTGACCCTCAGACCACTCTTTGTCGTCCCTATGAATGTGAAATTCCTCCCAACTCTAAACATCTATGATTCAGTGTCCAGGTGTCAGCAAAGTGGGGAATACTATTTCAAGGTTTGGGGATTAATGTGGTCACAAGGATGTCAGTCTCATTGATCATGAAGGTGGTTCTCTCCTTTGGGGATTATTTGTGTTTTAAAGCCATTCCCCTTCAAATTCTTTCTTCTAGGTGGGTTTACGCTTGCCAGCAAAATGTGGGCAACAAGAGGCAGAGAGAGATTGAGATATAAGCATCCAATAATGGAAAAATATGTTACTTGTCAGGTCAGCACATAGAAAACAAAGGTGGGAGACTGAGGGAGACCTGGCTTTGGGGTTAAGCCAGGTTAAAAAGTGCATGCAGTAAACAGCTTATAGTTCTACTTTCTCCAATTTCTTAATAAGGGCTACCTCAAATGACTCATTTTGTAGATCAACAAAATAGGTGGAAGTCCACATGACCTGGGCACTGGCCATCCATTTTTAAAAGTATTGTTACAAAGGAAAATAAAGACAGGCTCCTGTACCCTACTCCAAATATTCACTGGACTACAGGCTCCACAGGGAGAAAAGGGACTGTCTTTTTCATCTCATATTCTCACGGCCCAGTACAATACCTGACACATAACAGGTGCTCATTAGAAATCTATGGCATGGAAGAATGATGTTATTCTTCACATTACTGGCTATAAGAGGAATAATAAAATGTAAATTTCTGTTTTTAATTGTCTCTTAGGTGGCAACCTCAGAAATTACACTTTGTCTTTCAATTGCCAAATGGATGTACTCCCAGTCTTTGCACTGAAATGGCTGAAGGTCATTCTGTTCATTAGTTTATATATTCAACAAACTTGTATCCAGTTACCAAGGGGGCTGTTAAGACAGAGCAGACATCGTAAGCAGGAAGCTGACAATCCAGTATATAAATGCAATCTGTATACAATCTAAGAAATTTCAGACAGCAATTGGTAAAGGTAACATTTTGTTTTACTCAGAAATAGGAGACCTCTGAGACCTGAACTCATTCTCTCCAAAGGAAAAAAAGCAAAATTTCTTCCAAGCATTTATAATCCAACAGAGAAACCTTCGATCTCAAAAATAAACCAGAAGCTCATATGCTAGGAAATAACTCAATTTCTTTTCCCATCTCCATTCCTCCCGCCCTCCTCTTCCACCAAACACCATGACCTCTCAGGACCCACTCACCTCAAATCAAGCCTAATTCTAACTACAAACGATCCTTCAACAACACAGGTTTGAACTATGCTGGTCCATTTACTTGCAGATTTTTTTCAATATATACAGTACAGTGCTGTAAATGTGTTTTCTCTTCCTTGTGATGTCTTTTTTTTTAAGATTTTATTTATTTATTTATCAGAGAGAGCACAAGCAGGGGGAACAGCAGGCAGAACAGCAGGCAGAACAAGCAGAGGGAGAAGCAGGTTCCTGGCCGAGCAGGGAGCCCAATGTGGGACTCAATCCCAGGACCCCGGGACCATGACCCAAGCCGAAGGGAGATGCTCACCTGACTGAGCGACCCAGACGTCCCTTCCTCATGATTTTCTTAAGTAACATTTTCTTCTCTCTAGCTGACTTCTATTGTAAGAATATAGTCTATAATACATATGACATACAAAATATGTATTAATCAGCTGTTTTTGTTGTCAGCAAGTCTTGTGAACTGTATAAGCTATCTGTAGTTAAGTTTTGGGGGAATAAAAAGTTATATGTAGATTTTCAACTGCGCAAGCACCACGTGTACTGTTTACTGTAGTTAGAGGCAGCAAATTCCAGCTCAGAGTTTCTGTGAAATAAGTAACAAATTTCCAAAGGATTAAACACTGATAACATTTCTTATGAGAATTGTTAGTCTTCCTTGGAGGCTACAGGCCAGATCTAGAACCCATTAGGCTTCCCCGCTCTCTTCCACGTTAAAAGCCTTCAGAACGCTCGTAAGAAAGGGGAACTTCTTCCCCCCCCCCCCCCCCGGTTGATGGATTGTGGTTGACTACTGCCTCCAGAAAAAAAGTGAGAACCAACTGAGACTCTAACAAGAATGTCAGAAAAGGCTAAGTCTGACCAGGCACTGGCTGGTTCGAGATAGCACTGGGTGGGCTGTGTCATTTCTTTTGAGTTCCCTAAACAAATAGTCTTGACCTTACATACTGTTTGTACATCTATGTCTCCCTCTCTCCTCTTTTTTTTTTTGACATTAAAAAAGTTGAAATGCATAATGAGGGTTGAGTTCTCTAAGTGAATGCTAAGGCCACCAGATTAAGCTCCAGATGGTTTTTTACTTCGTAGGATAATTGTGTGCGTTCTGCTTTTGTTTCATGAATCTTTTTCAGAAATGAAACAAACCAAAGCTGTTTAAAGAAACTTTGGAGTCCAATTCTGTAGCAACTCTGGTGGCTCTAACACTATCACAATACCAAAGACTTGGACCAGTAGTTCTGAACAGAGTTGATATAGTTCTTTAAAGCTTGTTTGGAAATTTGTGTGGGTGTTTTGGTTACACACTGATAGGGGGGCACCCCTTGCCTTTGAGGAGGCTGGGGATGCTAAATACCCAGCCAATTTCAACCCTTCAGCATTAGGAAGAATTCTCCCAAGATCTGCATGGTTTCTTATCTTCCCAAAGGATAATCCTATAAGCTGAGAAATTCATTTATAATTAGCTTACCACAAACTTTTTTCCACATAAATTTGAAGGTTTTTATTTTTGCATTGTTTTGATATAAAGCAATTTTCTAGCAATACAACTACCACAGAAATCGAGAGAATTTTTTTTCCTTTTTTATTTTCTCCAGACTTTACCTAGAGCTGTTTGCATTTCAGAAAAATAACAGCTTTCGGCAAACACTGATGATATTTGAGTTGCCAGTGCAACTTCCCTGTCATACGCATGGTGATTCAGTATACAAAGGTAAGCATCCAACTATTTCCTTTCATCGTCAAGCAATGATAGGCCTGAGGGTGATGCATACTAAAATACAAAGTGCTTCATAATAAATTACATTTATTTCTTCCTTATATTGTACTTATGACATTGTAATTTCTTACTATTATTAATACTATGTGTATAAATAAGTTATATTATCTATCAGTTTTATCTCAGGATAGAGAAGGAGCAGAACTACAAAGCACTTATTCCAAAATGAGGTAGGTTTTATATTCTTACACCTTAGTTTTAATCTGCCTAAAATGAACTACCTGTGTAACCACCGTCTAGGGTAAACACCAGAATACTGTCAGCACTAGAATACTCCCAGTTAGGCCTTCTCAAAGACAACCTCCTTCCATTTAAAGGGATCCACTATCTTGACTTTGATGAAAATCTCTTTGTAACTTACTACATAAGCATACCTTCCTAAATGCCACTTTGACTTCTCTCCCTTTTTTTTTTTTTTTTTGAAGTGCCTGTAAATGAAATTACATAGTAGATGCTTATGGTCTCTGGTTCCTTTTACTGTACATTACATAAATAAGATAAGATTACATTTAGACTGTTGTGTCTCGCAAGTGTTCATGTCTTTTCATTGTGGCATAATATTCCACTGTGTGAATCTACCATAACATACTTTTTCATTCTACTGCTGATGGGCATTGTCTCCAGGCTTTGGTGATTCCAAAAAATGCTATGAACATCCTTGTTCATATTCCTTGTGTATTTGTGCACATTTCTGAGGAATATATTTAGGATTGCTAGATAAGATGCAGGATATCTAGTTAAATTTAAGTTTCAGATAAACAATAATTTTTTACTATAAGTTTGTTCCAAATATTGTATGGAGCATAACTATACCCCAGATTTATTCTTTATCTGAAATATAAATTTAACTTGTATCTTGTGTTTTTATATTGCTAAATCTGGCAATCTTAAGAATAAACCTGTAAGTGGAAATTGCTACTTCATAGAATAAATGTAACTTCAGCTTCTCTAGATAATGTTAAACTGTTTTACTAAAAGACTGAACTAAACTATATCTTCTCTATCAGTGTCTGAGAGTTCTGTTGTCATAAATTTCATGTCTACATATGTGTGGGTCTTTTTTTGGATTCTATTCTGTCAGACTATTGGTCTGTTGTGGTGCCTGCTGGTATTTTCATTTACTATCATACTGAATCTATACAACAATTTGGGAAGAATTTACATCTTTATAATATTTAGTCATTTACGTCATGAACACTGCATATAATTCTGGTCCTCCTTTTTTTTTATAAAATGTAGGTTTTTTGTTGTTGTTGTTGTTTTTTAAGATTTTATTTATTTGTCAGAGAGAGGGAGAGAGAGTGAGCACAGGCAGACAGAATGGCAGGCAGAGGCAGAGGGAGAAGCAGGCTCCCTGCCGAGCAAGGAGCCTGATGTGGGACTCGATCCCAGGACACTGGGATCATGACCTGAGCCGAAGGTAGCTGCTTAACCGACTGAGCCACCCAGGCATCCCTAAAATGTAGTTTTATTTCTCTAAATTTCTTTCTGGAGGTTTTTCTTTGAAATTTTATAATTTTTTTATAATTTTTTTATTTTTTATTAGCATTTAATGTATTATTAGCCCCAGGGGTACAGGTCTGTGAATTGCCAGGTGTACACACTTCAGAGCACTCACCATAGCACATACCTTCCCCTTAATTTTAATTCCAGTATAGTGAACATACCGTTATATAGTTACAGGTACACAAAATAGTGATTCAACAATTCTGTACATCACTCAGTTCTCATCACAATAAGCATGCTCTTAACCCCCTCATCTGTTTCACCCTTACCCCCACTCATCTCCCCTCTGATAGCCATCAATGTGTTCTCGACAGTTAAGTCTGGTTTTTTGTTTTACTCCTTTTAATTTTATTCATTTGTTTATTAAATTCCACATATGAGTGAATGCATACCATATTTGTCTTTCTCTGATGGACTTATTTCATTTAGCTTTATACCCTCTAGCTCTATCTATGTCATTGCAAATGGCAAGATTTCATTCTTTTTATGGCCAAGTACTCCATTACATACACACACACGCTTGTATACCACAGCTTCTTTATTCATTCCTCTGTAGATGGACACTTGGGCTGCTTCCATAATTTGGGTATTACAAATAATGCTGCCATAAAGACAGAGGTTTATATATATTTTTAAATTAGTGTTTTCATACTCTTTGGGTGAATACCCAGTAGTGCAATTACCAGCTCAACTCTATTTCTAATTTTTTGAGGAACTGTTTTCCACAGTGTTACACTGTTCTGCATTCCCACTAACAATGTTCAGGGTTCTTTTTTCTCCACATCACCAATACCTGTTGTTCCTTATGTTTTTTATTTTAACCATTCTGGCAGGTATGAGGTGTTATGGTTTTGATTTGTACTTCCCTGATGATGAGTGACACTGAGCATCTTTTCATGTGTCTGTTGGCCATTTCTTGTTTGGAGAAATGTCTTCATTTCTTTTGCCAACTTTTAAATTGGTCTGTTTGGAGTTTTTTGGTCTTGAGTTATTTCAGTTCTATGTATATTCTAGATATATAGCCCCTTATGGATATGTCTGGTCCTCTAATTTTTAATCAATTTATCCTTTTACATATATATCATAATTATTTTAAAGTTCCAGCTTGATAATCCAACACTATCTATTTCTGGGTCTCATTCTATTGCCTTTTTTCCCTTTCGACCATGGATTGAATTTCATTGTTCCATTACATGTCTCAAATTTTTTATGTTTTAAAAGATAGTAAAAACAAAGGTAATATTAATTCCTAAAAAAGGCCATATCCTTTCTGAGAGGCTCACAGTAAGAGGAGTGAGAAATCCAGCTGTAGTTAACTTGGGTCTAGTTTTGTTTCCACCTTCATTAGATTCAGCTCACAACTGGTTCAGATGTGCTAGGAAAGTGGTTGAGACCTTCCATTCAGCGAGGCCTAGAATCTGGGCCTTAGTAGATGCCAGAGATTTCATTAGGCTTTAGAGCTGAGCCACCGATTTTCTAAGCTAAGAAAGATCTCACTGTGCCCTACAGTCAGGATGCCAGCTTTAGGGGTCCCTGGGGTGTTCTCTTTACTCTCTAGGCACAACTTCAGCTTTCTGGACATCTCAGAATCATTCTATATCCCTCCTGCTTCCCACTGTGGGGAATAGCTCTGATGGACTTGCAGAGGACCCAGCATACTTCAAGAGGTTTCTTAGCTCTGTCTTTCTCAACATAAAAAACTTCAGTGACCTTGACATGGCATTTTTAAAATATTTTATTTATTTATTTGACAAAGAGAGAGAGAGAGAGAGCAAGAGAGCACAAGTAGGCAGAGCAGCAGGCTGAGGGAGAAGCAGGCTCTCTGCTGAGCAAGAGAGTCCGATGCAGGGCTCAATCCCAGGACCCTGGAATCACGACCTGAGCTGAAGATAGATGCCTAACCAACTGAGCTACCCAGGCATGTCAACAATGGTAATTTTTTTAACTTTTGTCTTTGATTTGTTTTTTTCTGCCGTACAAAATATGATTATGTATATGGAGCTTTCATCCAGTCATACTGCTAAATTTATTTATTAATTCTACTTGTCTGTCCATAGATACATCTGAGAGTCACCTACAAGGAAGCTCTTGAGGACAACAACAATCAAAGCTCAGCAAGTCCCACTGGCTGAGAGTGAAATTTCTCAAGGCAGATTCCTGGGTTGGAACTCAGGCTTGGCTGCTCCTAAACTGTATGACATTGGACAAGGTTTTGGTGGGGTTTTTTCTTCATTATTTTTTGTCTCTGTTTTCCTGACCTCTAAAATAAGGATAATAATAGTACTCACCTCATTGGGTGGGTTGTGTGGATTAGATGAGTTAATACATGCACAGTACTTACAATAGTGCCTGGTACAAAGCTCAATAGTATGAGCTGTCTCTGCCTCAGTCTCTATTTGTAGCTTTTTCACAGGCCTCCCTCCACATTGTTCCTCTGCTCCAGCTTTAGCAAAGGGGGTCCTCACTGCCTGGAACACACTTCAACTTTCCTTACCTGGCTGACTCCTTATGCCTCAACTTTCAAATCATATATTGCTGCCCCCAAATGCAGGACCCTCCCCACCACTGCCACCCTGGTAACACAGACTCTGCAGCTTCCCACTACCACCAAACAGCAAGCAGCAGAAAATTCTGCCCTCTGTGTTACACACACAAAGGACAGAATTCTTCCTTTATCTCAAAGAGCATTTCAATGTGTTTCAACATTTGTACTGAATTAAGTTATTAAACTCTATTATACTGTATCTTTGGTTAATTCTAAATACTGTAAGAGAAGGATTATTTTTCCATATAAAAAGGGTTTTAGATTTTTTTTATAAAAATTGTATGCACTGTCATAAAATGCAGCTGGAGTTTGTTTGCATAATATCAGGTTTCTCAAAGTGTAGTGTAATAATTAGATACTGCTGTCATGATGAGAGTTTGGAGCTCTGCCGGCATGTTTTTGCAATGCTGCTGCCATCTCAAACTTCACCCTCTCTTTTGGAAGCTCTCCATATTTTCTTTTGGTACCAGCATAAAAAAAATAAAAAAACCTATGGAAAAATATAATCATCGTCCAGACTCAGAGAGATCTCCACTGAGATATGCTGAAACAGTACAGATAAGCATCTGTTTGGTAAAGCTGCTTGGCTTGGAGTAGGGAGATGGTCAATGCCTTCCTCGTCTTAGTCTCACTTAGGACATTATGCTTCAGTTCCCTGGGACCCATTTCTCTGCCCTATCACCACCAATTGATTTAGTGATGCTGAGAAAAATTCCTCAATTTTCTGAGCCTTAAGTTAGTACCTTTCAGAGATGATCTTATAGATCAGAGGTCAGCAAAGCTGTGCCTTTTTATTTTACTGTAAATGACCAGATAGTACATCTTTTTGGCTTTATAGGCCATACAGTCTCTGCTGCAACTAATCAACTTTGCCAGTTAGTGTAAAAGCCACCAGAGCAATTCACTAGTGAACAACCACGGCTATATCCCAATAAAACTTATTTTTTAAAAAACAGGTAGCAGTCTGAACTTGGTCTGTGGACTGCAGTTCCTAACCCCTGCTGTAGCCAATTCTAATAAATAAGGATGTCATTTATTCATCTGTTTGTTTACTCATTTATTCATTTAAGGAATATTTGTTGAGGGTTACCATACAAGGCACTGGAGACAAAAGCAGCAAACCTGAGAGGTACCAGAACCCTGGTCTCTGAAACTTACTGTCTTCATAAAAGACTCACAATCAATAACTAAACAAAGAATATTGAATAATCATAGGTGTCTTGAATATTTTAAGGCTGAGCATGTGATGGGAACTATCTTGGGACTGCAGGAAAACGGGCATGATAATTGAGCCATGAGTCTAGGGAGGTGATTTAGCACAGAGGTATTTGTATGTTTACATGCTGGTGCCTTATACAACATTATCTTTAACCTTCATTACACCACTGTAAGTTGTATTATTATACTTTTTTTATAGAACAGGATTAAAACTCCAGAGGCTCAGGGAATAAAGATAATGTGTTCACAATTCATAACTGCTGATAACAGAGTGGGGACTTAACTCCAGATCCCCTTGTTCCCAACAGCAAAGGACTTCCAATTTCTCCCTCTAACTGCTGAGAGTCATGCAATGCCCTTTCTAACGTTCAATGATTTGGAAACCAGCCTGGGAAATAACTGAGAAACAACTTAATTCATTCACCCTTTCATTTATGCATCATTCATTCCTCTAACATTTACTGAGCACCTACCGCACACCAGGCACAACTGAGAGATAAGGTCTCTGACCAGAGGGATGCTGGTAAAAGTTGAAAAGTGGTTCTGCAGAGGTGGAGGGAGCCCTGATGTGTACCATGTGCCAATTTCTGTGGTGGAAATATTTCCCAATGGTTGATTTCCAGCTGCCAACTTGTGTACTGGCCTGCAAAGTTTCAAGAACCTCACAATTGGTTTTTGTGTGCAGCTACAACTCAGCTCTGCACACCACTGTGCTGCATGCCTTCAGTACTTACAACTAGTGGAGCCACAGACAAGTAAATGAACCATTTTCCCACAAGGTAGGAAGTACTGCTAACTAGGGGTGGTGGAAGAATGTTTTTGGCAATAGGGGAATGCAAAGAATGGACACTTAACCTGGATATAAAAACAGAAAGAAATAAGAAAAAGCAATTGCTATGGTATACTTGACACCAAAGATGTTGCTATTTGGAAATATTTGTATTTTTATACATAGAAATTTTTACTTTTTGTAGAAATATTTGTCATCGTGACACACTCCAAATGGTCAGTTGTTTGACCAAAGTATTTAAATGGTTGTTCTGGTTCTCTACTTTACTTGGTAAAAGGGAGCCCAATTTAACTCAAGGTTTTGAATTCTAGTTCTCTCCTGCTGCTAACTGCTCCTATGACTACAGGCAAGTGACTTGGTTCTCTTGGTTCTCTGGTTCTCTGTGTCTAAATGACCTAAGGGGTTTCATTGTCAGGGCTTTGCTATGAAAACTCTCCAGTTGTAAGTTTTATTTCAGTGAAGCCTCTTATCTGTTCTGCTCAGTGAGGGCTCTCAGACAATGGGCCCAAATGACAAGATGGAACTCTGTACTGATGTATTATAGGCTACTCCCATTTTTTAATCCCTGGAACCATTGAGAGAAGACCCAATCTACAACTAAAAATCTAACTATGCTCCAAAATTAAAAAAACACTTATAAAATCCACAGAATTCAAAAGCAAGACAGGACAGGAAGGCCAATGCCATGTGGATGGCCTTTTGAAAATGTCACCAGCTCTAGAATAGCTAGAGTCCAGAGACTCGCAGGACTCGCAAACTTTTCTGGTCACATCTGCCAGCATCTGCCAAATTCTAACACTCACCTTCTCTGTAAATGAGACAGCAACTGGGACCTATTCACACATCAGCTAGAAACATTCTTTGGGAAACAGTCGTGGCAAGAACAGCGATGGCCAACATGTGTGTGGTCATCCTCACACTTCATGGGTCATAACTGCTTTTCAGGTGTTGCTGACACGCAGGATCCCCAAGTATTTTCAGGTTGCATGCCTGAGTTCCCTGTTTCCCACAGGCAAGGCAGGGGTCCGCAGACAGTTTCCCCAGGACGCTCTTTCCACAGTCATTCCGGTTCAGTTTGCCCCTTCTAAGTCATCTGTGTGGGCAGATAGCTCCAGACTACACCCACACAAAACAGCACTTGCAAGCCTTGCCTCGCTTCATTTTTAAGTGAGGCTTACACCCCCATGACTGGATATGTGATTAATAAGAGGACCCACAGCTACAACCTGAAAATCTATTTTTATGGCTGTTCCAAACATATGCATTGGGTTCATTTGGAATTCATCCCTATGATTTTAGTTCAAAAGCAGCACCTAGCGGTCTTCAGAACATATGGATGGGGAGCTGCGATGAAGGCCCTGCCTGTGTCTACAAAGCATAAATTAGATCGAGAGTCTCAGATTCTCCACTCACACTAACCTCCTTGATGTGGTTAACCATTTAACAACCAAATCCATACCTCACCATGCTCTTTGTCAACAAAATCTCATTCCTCATCAAAAAGCTACACAATATCTGGGTTTGTATGGCCCATTACAATTTTCCGGGAAAATATCAGTAACTGCACATTCAACCAGATTGATTGACAGGCAAAAGAGGTCACAAATTGTGTCAGAGAGACCACAGGGAATGCTGGAGACTGTGGCAAAGTGGAAAGCTCTAGTCTTGTGTCTAGGAGGCAGCTTTTCCTTTGTTCTGACAGATTATTGCCATGTGGCAACATAACCCAGGGTTACAAGGGCTGTTAACATTTCAAAGTAAACCCATAACCTAAATTTTGACGTAAATCACTGCCATTTTTAATGGTTCACAATCAATTTACTCTTCATTTAAATCCATGGGCCAAACATCTTGGGGTTTGAATACGGCACACAGACCACAGTTGTGTAACCTCTGGAATTGATGCAATTACTTTCTACAACAACATGTAATTTTAAAGATTTTGCCACCCTAAAAATGTTCTCAAACTTAATCTCCCACCAATACCATGCACCCGTCTTTTCAAAAATATATTTTATTTAATTATAAGCTTAGGAAACTGCATATAAGTGCTTAAGTATACAAGTTCACAAACTGAATATATATGTATAACTGGTACTCAGTTCTAGAAAAAGAACATTACATGCATGCTAGAAGCTCCCTTATGGCCACTACCCATCCCCACAAGATTAACCATTCTTGTATACACTTTTCTGTTACCTTTTTTCTAAGTAAAGTCTAATCACAGAATTAAATGAATATGGTCTGTGGGTGAATTAGTTACAATAATGCAAACTGTGTGGTTGCTAAAAGGCAAAGTACATATATTGTTGCCATGCAGAGAACCTTGGTCTGATATTTCAGACAATTAATCAGCACAGTTTAATATCACAGCCTTGGCCAAGTTTTCCATTCCCTTTGTCCATACAAACAAAGCCAAAGGAAGGGCTTTCTATTCTTCAGCTTTACGTTACTTAATCCGGGTCGTCTGAGCCAAAAACTTCCCTAACTACATATGTAGATAAAATCCAAATCTATATGTAGTTTCCTAGTCTCTGTGAATTGAGTATCAAGATGCTAGCACAGTTTTGTTTTTGTTTTTGTTTTTCAGGGATTTAACTGTATGTATGAAAGACAGGACTTGCAGCACCTGGGTGGCTCAGATGGCTAAGCATCTGCCTTCATCTCAGGTCATGATCTCCAGGTCCTCAGATGGAGCCCCATGTTGGGCTCCCAGCTCAGCAGGGAGTCTGTTCTCCCTCTCCCTCAGCCACTCCCCCGCTTGTGCTCTCTCTGCCTCTCTCTCTCAACTAAATAAATAAAATCTCCAAAGAAAAAAAAAATACAGGCCTTTGCTTCAGTGCATTTATTTATCTTACCAGGTTTATGACAGACCATCAGGAAGCCCTGCTCTGCTCTCAATATGTTTTGCTTCAACCATCATTGAGCAGTTTAAATTTTTTGGTTCTCACATTTTTTTGTTTTGAAAGCAACCTGAATCTAGCATCATTTTTTTAAGTGAGAAATAAATAATCTGTGCAGTATGTTATGGCACATTTGGCACAAGATACTAAAACAAAAAGACAGGGGTTTGTGCGGTTTGTGTCGAAACACACACCAGCAAGGGTCCCTGTGAACTCACCATGGAGGTCACTTCCTGATTGGTTCAGTGGCTACACATCTGCTCTGGCTTCCTGCTACAATTCCCAGCTGTTCCTTCTCCATGCCAGGCTGTGGGGCAGAGAAATAATCGCATTATGCTTCCACCACGACAGCCCTGCTGTCCTTACGGACCTCTGCGTAACTGCATCAATGGACCATTTCACAAAATGCTCTTTAAAATCCCACTTCAGGGGTGCCTGGGTGGCTCAGGCCTTAAGAATTTGCCTTCTGCTCAGGTCAGGATCCCTGGGTCCTGGGATTGATCCCCATGTTGGGCTTCCTGCTCAGCAGGAGGCCTGCTTCTCCCTCTCCCACTCCCCCTGCTTTGTGTTCGCTCTCTTGCTGTGTCTGTCAAATAAATAAATAAAATCTAAAAAAATAAAATAAAAAATAATTTAAATTTTTTTAAAAATCCCAATTCATTAATAATCTAAGAAACACAGTTCAAGAAAAACATTTCACCTATAAAAAGGGAAGTCTGTTATTGCAACGTACATTGGTTAAATAATAAGACCGGTGCCTGGGGAGAGTGAGAAAAGGGGAAATCTCACACGAGGCTGGAGGTGGCAAAAACTGCCACACCCATTCTGTAAGGGAACATGTACCAAGTCCTAGGAGGCAGATTTTGGTGTCCGTGGCTTTCCCTCCAACAGGACCAAAGAGCTTTGCAATAGAATAAAGGGGTCTTGGGGTGCCTGGGTGGCTCAGTGGGCTAAAGCCTCTGCCTTGGGCTCAGGTCGTGATCCCAGGGTCCTGGGATCGAGCCCCGCATCGGGCTCTCTGCTTGGCAGGGAGCCTGCTTCCTCCTCTCTCTGCCTGCCTCTCTGCCTACTTGTGATCTCTGTCAAGTAAATAAAAATCTTAAAAAAAAGAAAGAAAGAAAGAAAGAGAAAAAATGGGGCTAATCAGCTGGCTTTACCATGGGGAGATTATCCTGTATTATGAGACAGGCCTAATGTAATTCCATGACCCCTTAATATCAGAAGAGGAGCCTGAGAAATGCCACAGCATGGGAAGGATTTGACACCCCAGCTGGTTCTGAAATCTAGCAAGCTTTTGCCTCAGCATGAGGAGTGGGTCCAGGCAGCTCAGGGAGGCAGGCCCCAGATGACAGCCAGCAAGGTTACAGGAACCCAGGGCTCCAGCTGTAAGGAATTAAATTCTGTCAACAACACCAGGGAGCCTGGAAATAGATTCTCCTCTGGATGCTAGGGGAGAGAATGCACTCTGCTGACACCTTGATTCTGACCTTTGAGAATCAAAGCAGAGAAACCAGCCAAATCTGCTTGATAATAAGTAATAATAGCAATAGATGAGTGTTGTTTTTAATTCACTACATTTGTCTTCATTTGTTATGGCAGTGTATTAGCCACAGTTCTGCAGAGAAACAGAAACAACAGGATATATATATATATATATATATATCCAACTATCCAACTTATCATATATATATATATATATATATGTATATATATATATATTTGACCCTTGAACAAAGGGCAGGGTGAGGGATTCAGAGCCCCAGTACAAACAAAAATCCACATAAAACTTTGACTGTAAAAACTTAACTACTAATAGCCTACTACTAACCAGAAGCCTTACGGATAACATAGTTGATTAATACATATTTTGTACAAGCATTATATACTGTATCTCACAGTAAGGTAGAGAAAACAGGGCGTTAAAACCTCAAAGAAGATAAAACACATTCTCATACTGTGTGGGGGGGAAATCCATGTACAAGTGGACCTGTGCCGTTCACGGAGCAACTGACCACGTAAAAGGAGTCTGATGACAGGAAAGAGTTCACCTAGTTCAGGAGGCCAAGAAGACCCTCAATCTGCCAAGGGCGGGCTGGAGGCCCTGGAAAGCGGCCCGTATCATTCAAACTGAATCCCAAACCCTGCGAACCGAGGGACCTCTGGTGTGGATTCCAGCGTCAACGGAGAACCTGCAACTCCGATGTCCTGGGACAGGAGAAGATGGATGTCCCAGCTCAAGGAGAGGAAAAAGGAGAAGGACAGGGAGACAGAGGGGTTTGGGTTCAAGACGGCCCGCGAGGAAGACGTCTTGCTAGGCTCAGCTCATCCGGGGACACAGCTACACTGCTGCTAGTCAAAGCCTGCGGGAGAGGATGAGACCCCCACACACACCCCCACACACCCCCCACCCCGGCCTGGCGAGGCGGCCCACGGTGGGGGACGAAGTCAAACCATGTCAAAACATGGAGCTTGCCCCTGAGGAGCATAGGGTTTGAAGCCCTCCGCAGGCACCCTTCTGGAAAGACCTGCATCTGAGCGCCCCTCCCCCACAAGGTCAAGCTTTGCAAAGCGAGCGCCCTGGGGCCACCAGACCACAAGCCTGAGAAGCTGCCCTCGGCTGGTTGGACCTGAGGTGCCCGTACCGTAGGTCACCTGAGTTCGTTCTCTTCCTTCCAGCGCCGACCTGAGGGAAAGGCGTTTCATCCAGCACACAGCTAGATGTCTCCAGGCTGAGGGCGCTGTCTTCCAGCTCTCCTGTCGCCTCCCTCAGCCAGGCAGGCGCCATCTTTCTTCCTCGCGTGCGCACGCGCGCGCTCTCTCTTTCTCTCTTTTGGACCCTCGGCTTTTTTTCTTTCCTTTTCCTTTCCTTTCCTTTTTGTTTCCTCTCTTTTCATGCATGCGCCATCTATATGCTCTCCCTCTGTCTCTGCCATCTTTACTTTGTCTTTTTATTTATTTATTTTTTTCCTATTTTCTGTTCTATTTCTATTTCTATACTTTTTTTTCTCTATTTGGGCTTTTCCCTCTATATGTGTGGATGTATTGAACTATATTTAACACCGTGTTGGAATGTTCTATCTGGATTCTGACCCAAAGGCCAAGAATAAAAGCTAAGTGTTAGTTGCTCCACCGGCTTGGCAAAGGAGGCCCCTGAATATTAGCCCTCACCCCCTCCCCAGTAGAAAAGAAGTGTAGGAGAAATGTGGAAAACGAGATGCTCCTGGCCTTTGCTCTTGACCATTCCAAGAAGGGGATACGCCTGTACTTGGTGTTCATCTTACAACAAATGAAAGAGGGAGGCTTCCAGAGGAACCTGCAGAAAACATGCTTCTTTCCCTGGAGTTTAGAGGACACAAGGGTTGGTGTGTGACACATTTCTTAGTAACTCATTTATCCATCTATTCATTCATCAACCAATATTTACCCAGCCGATTAACAAATGCTCTGCATTGTGCTGGTTAATAGATTCTAGGCTTCATTGTTTTTGTTAAACCTTTATTCTCATATATTTAAATAACGTGAATTTAAAGTGAATCCTGAATGGACATTTATTCTTGTCCCAAGTCCATGTGTGCTTATTTTGGATAAAGGCCCAAATGTGAATTTGGGAATTTCTCCTGCCCTAAACTTAGGACATGTGTTTCACTCTTCCTCCAGCTCCAATGTGGAATAAATGACTTAAGCCACTTAATGCCTTTTATGTTCATGATCACAGTGATTGATTCAGGCATGAGCATACAAACCTAACAGACGAGCGAGATGCAGTGAAATTTTGGCTGGGAATCTTTGGGTAGAGACAGTTTCTCTTTTTCACTAGACGTGAGCTTGAGAGTAAGCAGGAGCTTGAGCAGTTGCAGCCATTTTTGCCATTATGCAAAACCTGGGAACTGAATCACAACAATGGAGAAAGCCTGGTGATATTGCTGGAGACCAGGATAAAGCCATAACTAAAGCCAGCCTTACCCCTGCATTACTCATATCTATGAGCTAATAATTGTCTTTTTGGTTAAATCACTTTGAGTTGTGTGGTATAAGTTACAACATGCCCTCATAATGACAATATCCTATACTATTCCCTGTTTTCAACTCTAAAATGTTAAAAGGTTGAATTTAAGTTCTCAAAATAGAAACTCAAAGAGGAAAGGTAAGATGATAATCTAGTGTATTTAAAACTACATATACATTTGATTTTGAAATGATAAAAAATGAGTTTACGAGTTTACGTCTATAAATATCCCTAAACTATAATTTTAAATCAAAATGCCCGAAGAACTGGGAAAAGTGTGATAAGCCAATGAAAAACAATGAGCATGCTTTCCATTCTCTTTTAAGCTTCTTTGATTAACCCTCTTTTTACTTTCTGGTTATGCACCACACAATTTGAAGAGTAGGTGTCTGGAGAGGAAATTCTAGAAGGGTAATGGAAGAGAAAAAAGTCAGCAATAATTCTGACACCTAAACATATGTCAGATGCCTGTGATCCTGTGAAGAAACTTGGATTTTAGTTACCAATTTATTTTTCCGAATTTTCTTTAGAGTTTGTGCCTTCAATAACACACTAGAGCACATCTTGTCATAGATGTAACATCTGGAATAAGGGAAGCTTTCCCAAAGATCTTTTGGCTGTCTCATGCTCCCCTGGAGGGAATTCCCTGGGAGTTAGGATGACAGCATGTAAAACAGTCATCACTCATCTATCTGCATGACAGTTCAGCATCTCATCACATCTGAAAATAAAAGAATAAGAGCCCCTGATTTTTGCAGGCTAACCTTGGGGTTATATTACTTGATGCCAAAAAATCCAGATTAAGATAAAAACATTCAGTCAGCCAATCAGATATTCTCAAGTATCCAGATGTTTGACATCTTGTAAGCATAGCCTGTGACAACACTAATTGGATAATATAAAAATTCCTATTCTCCCTTGGTCCTTCAGCATTTATTATCATCTACATATGTGCCAGCCAAATCAAATGGATTGATTCATACCATTTTTCCTGCCCCTTATGGAGTTCACTACCTAGTGGCATACAATTTACACAACAAATGACAAGAAAACATGTGAATGGTGCATCAGGTTAGGACACTTTCACGGCAAGGAAGTATTGCATTCAAGTACAGCATTCAACTAAAAGCAACTTCTACTAGCTAATTCTGTGCTTTTGTGAAAATTAGATGAAGATGCCTCCTTGTCTAGGCAAAGACTCTGTCTCTCTATATCAGAACACACAGGGTGGTTAGCAGCGAGTAGCAGGGTACCCTGGCATGGGGTAAAATCTGTGCAATTATGTCTAAACTCATGTGTCATAAATAATATGTTATAGAATGAGAAGTCCACTGGTAAGAAATTCTAGTGTTGATTAATTCTGCAATAGAAGAGTTTCGTCAAGGACTATGTGGTTTCTACCTTTCTGCTGTGGCATCATTAATATGTTGTCTCTTCTGGCTCATTCCCTCTTGGTTATGAAAAAGCTGTTGCAGCTCTGAGCATAACTTCTTTGCAAAGCTCTATCCAAAGTCTGAAGGGGAATCTTCTTGGGTCAGGGTGTAATAAGTTTTCCCAAAACCCCTTAGGAAAACTTCCTCTTATTTCTCATTAGCAATGACTAGGTCATCTGCTTATTTCTAACTCAATCTTTAATAACAGGGAACGAATGACCAATTAGTTGGGACCAGTCAAGATTCTCTCCCCAGAGACAGGGAAGCTATCAGACTCCCCTGGCAAACAGAGTCACCCCAAATTAACAGAAGCAAGTTCTGGTTAGAAGATAGAAGGATAGGATGGCTTGTGGGTTGATAATAAATAATACCGACCACAAAGTAAGTAAGAAATAAAACCAAATTGCTACATGAGCCAGGGAGGGGTGGGGCGCGAGGGAGACAATTCTTCCAACTTCACAGAAGCCCTAATTTTTGAATTGGCACTTGATACATGAGAATTATTTCTCAGGTAAGTAAGGAATGGTAATAAACTACAAAACAAAACAACAAAAAAGAAAAATTATTAATTTGAAGGTTGTGATACCTTCTTATAATGAGACAGATGTTCTGTATACCTACAGAGGTACCTTCAAGAGACACTGGGAGAAAGCTAAAAGAATTTTCTTTTCATTTTTTTTCCAAATTTTTATTAAAACGCACATATATATGTAAACATTACTTTTTATTGTAAGCACAAAAAGTTAGAACTAAATTAAAGGGAAATTATTGGTTCTCACTCTGGGAAATTCAGTGCTAGAGACTGGGTGTAAGAAATCCAGAAGAGGGGCGCCTGGGTGGCTCAGTGGGTTGGGCCGCTGCCTTCGGCTCAGGTCATGATCTCAGGGTCCTGGGATCGAGTCCCGCATCGGGCTCTCTGCTTGGCAGGGAGCCTGCTTCCTCCTCTCTCTCTCTGCCTGCCTCTGTGCCTCTATGCCTACTTGTGATCTCTGTCAAATAAATAAATAAAATCTTTAAAAAAAAAAAAAAAAAAAAAGAAATCCAGAAGAATAAAGATGCTCAATGGATATAAGGTTTAATTTTGGGGTGGTGAAAATTTCTATAATTAGACTGTATTGATGATTGTACAACTCTGTGAATATACTAAAAACCCCTGAACTAAACACATTTTAAATATTTTTAATACAAATTCAATCAACTAATAATAATGTATTGGGGCACCTGGGTGGCTCAGAAGGTTAAAGCCTATGCCTTCAGCTCTGGTCATGATCCCAGGGTCCTGGGACTGAGCCCTGCATCAGGCTCTCTGCTCGGCAGGGAGCCTGCTTCCTCCTCTCAAGCTCTCTCTCTCTGCCTGCCTCTCTGCCTACTTGTGATCTCTGTCTGTCAAATAAATAAATAAATAAATCTTTAAAATAATAATAATAATAATAATAATAATGTATTATTAGTTTCAGAGGTCGAGGTCATTGTTTCATCATGGGGTGTGTCCCATGCAGAATCTTCTCTAGGCATACATTCAAAGCGTGTGTTTTAATGTTAGTCAGTATTCTATCATACATACACGATGTAATTGATTTAGCTATTCTTCCCTTAAAGGAGAAACTTTTTCAAAGTACTTTTCCTCTGTTTCTGCTTGGTTTTATATTTGTGAGTTAGGATAAAAGTCTGACTCCTGCCTAAGACTTTATAAAACTCATTGTGAAAAAAAAAAGATGAAAATCACAAGCATTAATCTACTTATTTTTAAAACTACTGTTGTCATAACAATTTCATGTTGCCTTGTAAGAGGAACTCTTTTTCCCTTCATGCTATATTTAGAGAATTAGTTACCATAACAACAAGATGTAATTCATTGTATAGAAACCCAACCTGAGGGGCATTCTCTACTAGGAATCTTTATGTTACGACTGCGAAGGACAGTTCCATGTCATTACGTCCAGTCTTGCATCTCTGGAATAGACTGCCCCAAACCTTCCAAATAGATGGGCCCCAAGCCTATTTTAGAAAAATGAAATAAACAAATCCGAAGAATCAAAATTACTATCTCATTTCAAAATCTGACCCAACTTGTAGGCATTCTCTGTTCAGTATATCTTAAATAAAACTCATTGATTTTCCTCTCAGATGCCAAAAAAAGGGACCCAATAGTTTTTCTGAACCCAGCCTTATCAGACATGATGTGTCTTGATTCTTCAATCCAAGAACATATCAGCAATATGCCACATTGGTCACAAAGGGGAGAATTTTCTTCCATGACATTTGCTTCTTTCTTTATAATTAATACCAGTGATATTTAACCTTTTGGCTTGGACATCTCTTTGAGATTCTGATGAAATCCAGGCCCTATTTCCAGGAAAATGCACATAATACACAAGATTTTATGCAAATTGCAGGGATTTCATGAGTCCTCTGAAGCCCATCCAAATTCCTCTAAGGTTAAGATCCCCAGATTACAGACAAATAGATTTTTCTTTCTTCCTTCCTTCCTTCCACCCTTCCTCCCTCCCTTTCTTTCTTTAAAAAAAAAAAAAAATGTATTTATTTGACAGAGAGAGCGAGAGAGCACAAGCAGGCAGAGCAGCAGAAGGAGAGGGAGCCTGCTTGAGCTGAGAGCCCAATGTGGGGCTCAATCCCAGGTCCCCAGGATCATGACCTGAGCCAAAGACAGTCTATTAACCAACTAAGCCACCCAGGCGCCCCTCTTTCTTTCTTTCTTTCTTTCTTCCCTTCTTCTTCCTTCCTCCCTTCCTTCCTTCCTTCCTTTCTTGTGGCTCATGATATGCCACAAACTCTCTAAGTCCTTTGTTGTCCTGTGAACTTCTGTTGCACCCAGGAGACCTTCTGGGGACCCACAGGCTCTGAAAGGGTGTGTGTCTGCGCTCTGTGCTCTAGCATGGTTCCATTCAGTGCCGTGGGAGAGATTCTCTTTGCTTCACAGAAAGGTGAGTTACTTTGTTTCATGCGCCTCTGTAATATTTTCTTCTGGGTAGGTACCCTTTATCCTAGCAACAGAAGGTTTTGGAGAAAACACAAGATTCTAGTCAAGGTTTGATTTCAACCCCAGGAGTACCACTTTCCAGCGACAGAGACTTAGGCAAGTCACTTAATCTCTTTAACTCTTAATCTCCTCCTCTGTGTAATGGATCTGGTAATGACCACCTCACATTGGCTCTGTCTGGGAGCTCGTGTAGAGTAATAAAACAAGAAAATGGGCAGGGGAATGGAAACATAAGAAAATGGATGTGAAAGCATTTTGTAAAACAGAAAACAAATGATCATTAGTATTACTGTTGTTCTTGTTATGGTATTGTTACTGGAAATCAGACCTGTATCTTCACTCTTGGCTCTGTGGAGCAATAGATGTGAGAGCCCATTCCCCATATGACTTCCAGTTTTCTCCTCTATTTTGAATTCAAATAACACAACACAGGTAGTACCTTTCCAAAACTGTGAGAACTCCTGTCTGAGGACAGACCCTTTGCTGTTTTGCTTGCCACAACAGCAAATATGTATATCTTATATTAGATATTAATATATCATCTAGCAAAATTAATATTGCACAATGGTTAAAAATTCTAGCTTTGGAGAGGCACAGCCTGAGTTCAAATCCCACCTGTGATACATAATAAGTGAGTCTCACTATTCATCTGTAACGTGGGAATAAAAAAGTACCTACTTTCATAGTATGTTGTGAGAAATAAATTTGTTCATACATGCAAATTGCTTAGAACAACATCTGGCAACTAGTCTTCACATAATAAATATGAACAATAAATGAACAGTAGAAAAAATCCTTTTTCCAGAGAAAGTGTGACAATGCCCCATTTGGGATTCAAGAAAAGGAGAGACCACTTCCTCCACCTTGAGTTTGAATTATGTTCTCAAATTTGAATCCAGCAAATTCTGGATGTTTATCAAACTTCTAAGATTAAGTTAGAGTGCTTAGTCTCCTAGCAAAGCCCTCTTGGAGTGCTTAGTCTCCTAACAAAGCCCTCTCAGAGTGCATCAACAGTACACTCAAGGGAAAGCTTACCATGCTAGAGAAACGAGCCCATCCATGTTTATACAAATGATAAATTCTAGGATAAGACCATAATGTTGTTTGGTGTAGCAAGAGGCAGCTATGATTCAGGTGCCTCTAAACAGCAACTAGATGAAGGTAAGCTTGCAAGCCTACAGTCACCTTTTTCCCAACTGAAGAGCAATATTAAAATAATTTGTCACTCAAGGTTCATTTTCATACCGCACATATCAGCAAGGCAGAGTCATGGAGAAATTCAGTGTGTTTACTGTTGGGCTCTCACTCGTGAAACTGGCTTATTTTCTTCTTTTGGCCCCTTCTGGGCCATGGGAAGAATTAGAAATGCTATCTTCTTGTTACTTGATAAAAATCTCCAAACTTCTTTTCTATTTATTTTTTACTGAGTAACAACCATGTAACAGACCTTGACGGCTTCCTGTTCTAAAGGCATTTGCCACTGACTTAGCCCGGGTTGGAGCAGCATGTAGCACTTGTGTGACCTTGCCAGGCCACCGTAGAACCTAAGGAGTGGATGAATATGGGACTCCATTAAAACTGGGGTTATATACACAGTTGAATGCTTTCTCTCCAATTCCCATTTCTGCTTTTCTTTATACCTTTCCTTTTTCTTTCTTTTCCTTTTTTTTTTTTTTTAAGATTCTATTTGTTCATTTGAGAAAGGAAGAGAGCAAGAGAGAGAAAGGACAAGCAGTGGGGAGAGGCAAAGGGAGAAGTGGACTCCCCACCGAGCTGGGATTCCCAAGGCAAGCTCAGTCCTAGGACCTGGAGATCATGACCTGAGCTGAAAGCAGATGCTTAACCATCTGAGCCACCCAGGCACCCCACCTTTTGTTTTTCTTACTCCCTACAGGCTTTATCCACAGAGCAGATCCATGGCTACTGACAGTCTCCAAGCTTCATCACTTTCAGCTTCACTCCCCTCCAGTAGGATGGCTGTATTATCTAAAGCGCTAGTCCAAAATTCCCAGACCAATGTCCTGATTGGCGAACTTAGGTCATGTGGCTCTCCCAGACCAACCAACTGTGACAGGTAAAATACAGTGAACAGTAGGTAAGTGTGGCAGGGATGGGCAGACGAAATGACATGTCTAGCCAAAGTATTCAGATACTCCTTTTAAGTACCTGCCATGGTTCTTATCATCCCCACCTGCCCTACACTAGAGATAACATATTGACAAAGTGAAACCAGAGGAGTCAAACCCTGCGTGTCTGCTGTAATATACATCAAAGGCACCTTTGTGAAGCAACCAGATTCTGAGCTTCTTTCCCCATCTGATTAAAGCTAGCTCATGGTATTAGATAGATTCATAACATCCAGAGAGTTCCTGCTGATTCTTTCTCCTACCCCGCTTTCTCTACATCTCTGGAGGAGAGAGAATGCTAACTGTAAGGCAATAAAAGAAGCTGACTGTCTGCTGGAATCACCTACAGACATGAGCTATATTTTCAACAACTGCTGTTGTATTCCCCCAAATGTTCCTTTTGGGGGTATTTTCCTTAAAAGGAAGAAAAAAAAGAGGACTTTAGGGAAAAAGTACAGGCTTACGGAAACAAATGTTAGATGGGAGGATTTCAGACATCATCAGCAGGCAGGTGGTGGTGACGAGTAAAGGACAGAAGTCTCCAGTCACACCTCAGATCAGAGTGGGACAGGAAAACTAAAGGGAGTTTGCACTTGAACAAGAAGACTGGTGGAAAATTTCACAGTAACCTTTGCTGGGGGTGGGTGCTGGCACAGTAGGATTAATTGTTACCCTACCTCTCAGTACTAAAACATCACATCAAATACAAATTGTGGCCTGTATTTTGTAGCTGAGCACATGGAAGGACTTCAGATTTTTTTTTTTTTTTTAAGATTTTATTTGTTTTTTTGATGCAGAGAGGGCGGAGTGGGGTGGGCCACAGGCAGGGGAGCAGCAGGCAGAGGGAGAAGAAATGAGCCCAATGTGGGACTAGATCCCTGGACCCTGGGGTCCTGTCCTGGGCCAGAGGCAGATGCTAAACTGACTGAGCCACCCAGGTGCCCAGCACCTCAGACGTTTAAATGAAGGAAATTAATTTGGTAGATCGGTTCATTTTGCAGATGCAATTATGGAGCCCACAATGAGCTTTTACTCAGGGAATCAAATTTCTTTTTGAGTTTTTATTTACTGCCAATTAGGAACCAGATATTTTATAACTCTGTTAAATTACAGAAAAATGATCAAGTACAATGATTTTCTCTTCTGTCTCATAGAAACAATAATGATCCAGAAATTGATGATCTTATTATCCTAAAGGATTCCCCAGTTTTACATCCAATTGAACAATCTTATCTCAGCATTACTTAGGTTTTCCATTCCCTCCAAGATCCCACCATCTTGGGACTTGCTTTTCATACCTGTAGTGCTTTTATGAATACATTAAATGCATTCATGTAGTCTGTCATGAACATAGGAAACCTTGACAAGTGGTCACTGTTTGTGTAAAAATGATATTTTAACATGTTAACAGTAATGATTCAGTTTCCCTCAGAGCTCCAAGTTTGCACGTCTGGTTTCCTTTTCAAATCCCTTGCCAGCTTTGTCTAAGGGTAGATTTGAGGACTCTCCCCAGAGATTCTGATTCGGTGACATCTTGATAAATAAGTATTTTTTTTAATGTTTTTCATGTGATACTAATACATTGTTACATTTGACTAACTGTGCGTTGGTTAATATTAATAATCATATTAATATTCAAACCATTATATTTATTACATTAGATCATACTGATAACAACAACTGAGTGCTTACTGATTATCAGTCCCTGTGCTAAATGCACTTCATATACATTGTGCCATTAATCTTACCTAATCCCTCTCCAAACTCTAGAGATAAAGAGATCCCTTGCAAAGCAACATTAGCTTTTTAAGGTTACTGGGCTAGATACTAGAATACAAAAAGAATGCCTTCTAAAGTAAAAATAACAACAGTTGATCTTAATCAAGCTCTTTCTCTTTGCCAAGGTCACTACTAAGGAATTTACACTTGATGCTCATCCCCGTGCCTCACACTGAAATTTAGTGTTCTTGCATGACCCATCAATGCATTAACTCATTCAAACGGCATTTGTCAAACTTCTACCATATTCTAATTATTGCCT
Source organism: Mustela lutreola (assembly GCF_030435805.1). Taxonomy (NCBI): domain Eukaryota; kingdom Metazoa; phylum Chordata; class Mammalia; order Carnivora; family Mustelidae; genus Mustela; species Mustela lutreola. The sequence continues at coordinate 81,504,225 of NC_081294.1, forward strand.
TGGGGATACCAGAGAACATAGTATCTCATCATTAAGAAACTTATCGTGCTTACAAGGCCAGGAATTAGTTTTAATCCAATAATCAAGTCATGGCCAATATGCCTACTTTTTGACTATACTCCAGCATTTACCTAGGATTATGATCTCCCATATTCATGGAGACAATATTCTTGGATGATAATCATCGCAGAGGGACCTGTCAAGCTGTCTGCTTGAAGATCTTGGAACGCCTTGTTAGAGGAAACTGAAGTCCTACCAATCCCTGCAAACCCCAACATTTCTCTGCCAAATGGTGGTTCAGATTAAGTCTTGTCAGTAGAGAAGTAGATTCATGGTACAGGGGTCTGCAGATCTCAAGGGTTCATGGGTACAACCCAGGAGGTCTTTCAAGTTGGATGGGGAAAACTGCATCTGTATTTTCATTTACCTCTAACAGAAATCACTCTTTTGTTCAATTATGCATATAGGTAATAAGTCACAACAGTATTTATGAAATCAGTGACTTGGTCATCAGTACAGATATTTTCATACCATATTAATTCTTGTGGGTATCTCTATTTCTTTCTTTTCTTTTTTTTTTTTCCCCAAGATAGAGAGAGAGAGAGCACAAGTGGGGGTTAGAGCAGAGGGAGAGGGAGACAGACTCCCCACTGAGCAGGAAGCCTGAAGTAGGGCTCAATCCCCAGATCTTGAGATCATGACCTGAGCTGAAGACAGACTGATTGAGTCACCAGTTGCCCCTGTAGTTATCTCGTTCTATCATTTGTACTTAGCACAACTTCAGTATTATATTTATAATACTTGCAGCTAGACCTTGTTATTTAATGCATGAATAAAGAACCACATACATTACTACATCACAAATCTGTGTTTAAAATATTTTGATAACTGTATTTCCATACAATTGGCTTCCTTTGTAATCCTGAATTTTTTTAACGCATTTAAAAACATCATTTTAAGAAGGGAATCCGTAGGCTCCATACACGCACACACAAACAGGCAAACATTAAGCGTCTGCACACACGTCTCTTTCTTTGCTCTCAGACCCATGATAGATACTATGCAGTATAGCAAAATACCAGACAGTTGGTATTTACCAAAGAAATATCTCAATACTGTCATGGTTACCTAAATTCACAAATGCCACCAAGTGCAGCAAGCCGGAATCTCCTAACACAGACTTCTGTGTGTGAGAAGTTACACTATTTTTTTATTAATTAGTTCTTAGTATGAGGCTTTTTCCATCAGGAGGGCAGAGTTCTGGTATCACTTAAGTTGGGGGTGTATCTTTTCCAGGGTGGTATCTGATTTCCGTTGGGGGGAGGGCAGGTGTAGAACCCGGTCACTGTGGGGCATGCTCCCTGTGCCCACCTTCCCTTCTTCTTTGATGCCTGCAGCCCTCACAGATCTCAGCCCCTTGTGCAGCAGGGGCCCGTGGGTAGCACCTATTCCTGGTGCAGGGCTCCTTTGATATGGTCCTTGATTCCTGAGCCCTGCCAGGTGTGTTGGGAAGAAACAGCTAGCTCATCCGAAGCGATGCCTAGAGCTCTGTCCTTTTCTGTATTCGGTCCATTTTCCTGGAAGTACCACATAGCATTTCTATCCTGCAGTCTCAGCTTTTCCCAGGGCACAACTAGAAGCTGGCTGACTCTCTTCTTTCAGATCTCCCAAACCTTCTAGGCTTTTCTCGCCCCCACGCCTAGAATTTCATCTGCCTGGACAGCAGTGGAGGAGGAGTAGGGAGAGGTCAGAGCCATTTTCTTAGCTATCCACTTGAGTCTAAGCTTCCTTACTTCCGGCTCCTCCTCATTTACTCTTAATTTGAGCAACTTTCTAATCTGGGAGGCTAGGTAGGATGCTCCTACCATCCCTATGCTTGATTTCCCCCTCAAATCCTATAATCTGAAATGCAAAAGCATAGTGTTAAAAACTCAAAAGCCTTTGTTCTGTGTCTGCTTCTTCTAGAAGCAATCTCTTAGCTCTGTGGCCAACTTAGGGGAGAGTGAAGGGGTTCCCAGGAAGCACGAGGAACAACACACCAGGTAATTTACAATATTTTTCCCCACAAACACACATATTCACCTATCAAATACATGAACCAAAGTTGAAAGAAATTAATCCATTCTCGCGGTCAATGAGAAATTCCATAAATAAGTAGAAACTTAAAAAGGTGTGAGAAGACATGGATGCTGGGTATTTGGAGAGGCTCAGTCAGTAGCTGAATCACTTGCTTCTGTGCGTGGTGTTCTCATGTTATGGGAATCAAAATAGTGGTTCTATAAAATAAAAGTTGTTCCCTGTCATCTTGTAAGAAATTCTGTTTAATCCCCCAGGTCGTATGAATTTGCCTCTCTTGTGTTTCTATGCTATCCTGGGTAAACATTGATTTCAACTCCGGGAAAACTCTACAGAAGAAGGAACTAAGGAATGAGAAATGAGGAAGTTCAAGCCAAGCAGAACCTAGGCTCTGCGGGAGGGGAAATGGGCGGGTCGGGGGGTCTTCTAGAGCAAAAATAACAAACTAGTCTGTCTGTAAGGTGGGAGGCAAGCCCCTGTGGTACTGATTGGCTGCTTCCATCTGGGCTTGTGGGGTTGGGGGGTGAACCCTGGGTCGGGTCAACATGGAGGTGAGGCGTCTGCCCCAGGACCAATGTCCAGCTGTCCCTGCTGCAGACATGAGGGCCCCAGTTGGGATCACAGCTCCCAAGCCAAGTCTGCATTTTCCACAGGTTAAGCGGCCAGGCCAAGGACACTGCAATTTAATACTTCATTATCTGTTCATCTTTCAGCCTCCTGGGATGAAGCTCCAAGAGGGCAGAAACCATGCTTTCCTCAATTCTATGCCCCATCACTCCACACAGGGACTAGTGCATAGGAGGACAGTCTTGATCATATCTACTCCTCAGTGTTCACTGAGCACTTCCTTTGAGCATGGTTCTGGGCTCATGCTGGAAGGGCACTATTCTATTTCATCCTCCCGAAGAGCCTCTAAGGTACACACGGCACGTGAGACAGAACATACAGATCACCTTGAGTCACACACCAGTTGAGTGACAGGGCCAAGAGCTGAGTCAGGTGTGGCTGACACCTGAGGCTGAGGAGAAAGGCAGTCATCATGAGGTTATTCTCTGGAAGTCCAGGGCGGCTGTAGCCAGAGTTGGTATGGACTGTAGGATTTGTGTGTCCATGGCTGCACGGCCTGGCAGGATTTCTGAGTACCGTAAAGTATAGAGGTAGGAGCCTGAGCTTTTCTGTTGAATGATAAACCCAGAGATGGTTGTATTTGTATTCACCAATCTCTTTTCCAAGGAGTCCACATAGAGCTCACACAGACTGCAATACCACCTGAATAGAGCAGGCACCCCAAGTTCACTGCATTTTCCTGGGGAAGGTCCTCAGGCTCTGGCTTCCTCATCTGTAATACAAGGGGCTTGTGGTTCTCATTGTGATTCTCCATCACTGGACTGGCAACTGAGGTGTTCAAACAAAATTTTCAGGTTTCTGCTCAACAGAATTTTTATTTCAACAGTTCTGAGGCCAAGGCCAAAAATCTGCATTTAAAAAGAAAAAAAAAAAACTTTTATTTATTTATTTGACAGAAAAGTGGGGAGAGCCGCAGGCAGAGGGAGAGGGAGAAGCTGGCTCCCCGCTGAGCAGGGAGCCCAATGCAGGGCTCAGTCATGCCCTGAGCCGAAAGCAGAAGCTTCACCATCTGAGCCACCCAGGTACCCCTTGAAATCTATATTTTCAAAGCTAATATGATTCTAATGCTCAGCCTCATTGGGGAAATAGTAGTCTAGGTCATTTCATTGGTCCCTTCCTGACTGGATTACCCATTTCAGGAATTAAATCCCTGAGAATAAGCAGATGGGTTTAGAGTGCGATGGAATGTTTAAGAGATGTTGGGGATGGAGACTAGAGAAGGTATTTAGAGAACGTGAGAATACTAATTGATCTGATGGGCATTAAGAAAGGCAGTGACCCTGTATACTGGATATCTATTGCCTTTGTCTGCCCAATTTCATTTCTCTTCTTTTGAAAATGATACTTTGATGTTCCTCTTAGAAAGCACTTCATTTTTAATTCTTCATCCATGTTTTGGGTGGTGTTGAACCCACTCTCTTCCTGACTTCAGGAATAAGCAGGGCTTATCCTTGCTTAAGCCTGGGATTCAGGAGAGGAAAATGAGACCCAGTCTCAGGATTTTTGATGGTTTGGTTCCAAAACTGGGCACTGTCATTTTGAGCTGTTGGCAACCCTCTTCTCTGATGGCAGGGAAGATGCATGGCAGAAAAAGTGAGACCAACACATAGGAGACAGACATCATAAATAGATCCATAAAAGCATAAACTACCAAGTTTTAAACAATGATGAATTTTACTTAAGCTTGAATTTCTATCAGAGAATGACACCATGGATGCATTTAATGGAAGGCTGCCAGAATGTGAGAAGGCATTTATAATGTGTGTTGGGGGATCTAGAATAGACAAGAAACTCATGAAATCAGGGAGAAAAAGATTGCAAATGGACAAATGAACGGGAAATTTACAGAAAAGGAAGCTCCAACAACTAACAAGCCTATGATAACTGCTCAAAATCATGGTGACAAGGGACATTCAAATGAAAACAACTACACGTAAGTTTATATCCCTTTGTTTGGCAGAAATCAAGAAGCTGGATATTGCCAAAGATAGAAACTTGAAGATATATAGGATATAAGAACATCCATATTTTTGGGGGGGGTCAGGGGTGCAGTGGTTTGACCCATGAAACTCTTCGGAAGAAATTTGACCCGACTTGGTTAATTTAGTTCAACACAAACCCTAAACCCAGTGACCCAGCAATGCTGGTATAGGGTCTGCATACCAGTAGGTTTTATTCCCAGGTCCACAAAAAGACACATTTTGGGTTTTCATTAAAATAGTGTGTACAGTGGCAGGCAGGTGGAGGCGCCCATCCCTGGGAGGAGGAGTGAGGAAATGTGATACAACCACACTATCGATTATTACAGAGAAGTCAAACACACACACACACACGTATTACAAGAAAAGGTGAGGGAAATAAGAAAAGGAGAAAACAGAATAAGTTCTATAACTAAGTACTATTTGCATACATTAAAAATACATGCACACAAAACAATATATATTTTGAAACAACATATTCATATGAAAGTATATATACATTAAACATGTTTAATTAATTAAACGTGACTGCCCAAAGAGGATCCCTGCTCCCACAGACTTGAAACATAAAAAAGCAAACAGATAAGCATCGGATAATGTTGATAAGTGCAATGAAGGGAAAAACAAACAAGTAAGCAAACTCAAGTGCCAGGAGAAAGACTAACAAGAGAGACCAACTTTGCACGGAGTCCATAGGTCAGGGAGGGCTCCTCGGATGTGGTGATATTTTCATTGTGAGGTGACTTAGGGATAGTCTTTAGATCAGTTGACCTGGGAGAGCAACTGCATGAAAGAAAAGCCTCAAGCGAAGTTCTGAGGTCCGAAAGAATCGGTTGTTCAAGGAACTGAAAGAAGACAAGATGATGGTGACCCAAGAAGGCTAAGTCCGTCTCCTTGAGAGCTGCCGAGTTCCCATGTGGTGTGCGCGAAGGTGAGAGTACAAACAGCCAGAGCTCAGGTGGGAGGCATCCAAGGGTCATGAGCACGGACAGGCAGCAGACTATTCCCCTGGGAGCACTGTGTTAATGCCAAGTAATTAGCCTGAGCTGTAAAGCCCATTCCTTAGTTTGCACCGTCATTAGGAGGATCCCTGTAAACCTCCTTTGGCTTTGCGACACCCAGGGTGCCTTTGGAAGGGAAAGCTTTTCAATTTTAACGTGAGGCCCCTGTGCGGGGTTTATACACTAACCTGCTCCTGAGGGGCCGCCTTAAACCCTCCACAAATCAGTAGTCCGAATAGATGGAGGCTGTGTGGGTAAGTGGTAAGGTTCACACTTCAGGATCTGATAGTTCTCCTTTAAGACGACCTCAGTCTGATGCTCACTCAGGAAGTGCGTCTTGTCTCTGTGGGATGGAAAAGTGAAGATTGCATGCTCTGGAAAGCAGAATTTTGAGGAAGAAGGGCGTGATGCAGTATGGCTAGTTACACCTCTGCTGTTTCTCTCTCCCTCTCTCCCTCCTTCTTTTTCTCTCCTCCCAAACACCCACCCCCTGCACATGTGACCATGCGAGCTTGTGCACAAGAACTCACACAAACACTAAAGCCACAGAGAAAAAAAAAACAATGCAAAACAGAGGAAACACCAAAATGTTGGCAGTAATTATATATATTATGGGATGGGTCTGTGGGTGAATTTAATCTATATTTTTTAATATTTCTAACACCTATTTCCGTAACTTCTAATTTTCAGGTAACTTTCATTAACATAATAATTTTTTTTAATTGAAAGAAGTTATTTATAAAGGGAAGACAAGAATGCTGTTTCAAAGGTCCCTGCCGCCTCTTCTTAGGGCAGGAACTATACTCCTATGCTTTTGAGGACTAATGGTTATGTATATTCCTATCTGCATCTCTATCCCCCAAAGTCCTGCTTTTGCATATGCAAAGATTGAACTGGAACATAGTTTTGGGTGGAGCTGAGAGCTAAAATCGCTGTGCATGAGTAAACAACAAGATGTATGAGTCTGCCCTTGCATCAGGGGAGAGAGGCCTGAGGAAAGTGGCAGCAGGCAGAACCCAAAAAGAAAAATGACCACTGAGAAATGTCCCATGGTGGAGATTTTGGAAAAAAAAAATTTTTTTTAAGATTTTATTTATTTTACAAAGAGATATCACAAGTAGGCAGAGAGGCAGGCAGAGAGAGGGGGAAGCAGGCTTCCCGGTGAGCAGAGAGCCCGATGCAGGGCTCTATCCCAGGACCCCGAGATCATGACCTGAGCCGAAGGTGGAGGATTAACTTGCCGAGCCAACCAGGTGCCCCGATTTTGGAATTTCTTGAGAGTAGCCATATCTAGGTTTCCATTTAACTTCTGGTAACAAAATATCTTACATGGGCCAGGCTGTACGCTTGGGGTTAGGGAGGTGATATAAAAATATGAAGAAGAGAGACAAAACCTGTTTCTTCAGACTTTATATTCTGAGGAGGGGTTCGTAATAATGACTTGGATTTATATAGCCCTCACTATGGGCCAAGCACTTTTAACAATGACTCACAAGTAGTAGTTCCTCATAACAAACCTATGAGTTCCTTGTAGTACAGCTGCAGTTTTTTCGCGAATAATCAAGTGAAATAACTTGTCCAAGGCCCCTTAGCCAGTAAATTATGAGGTTGGGATTAGAACCCATTGAGTGTGCTTCTAGGGTTGCTAAACCAATTCAGTGACAGGTTATGGTAATTCCCAGACCAGAAACCAGGCTAGTATTTACATAGAGGAAATAGAGAAGGGTCAACCAGGCACTGCACTGGGTTTCCCCGCAGAGACCAGAGCAGAAGGGTAAGGAAGGTTGCTGTGCCTTCCTCCCCACCCTGAGCAAAGTATCTTTTGCATGAGATCCTTCAGCTCCTTTCCAAAGAGGCATTATTACAAACTGGCACAATATAAGTGATAAAGAATTAACCAGCGTTCGCAGGGTTCCAGATTCAGGCCCACAGTATAGAGTGTGCTTTTCAAAAGCAAGAAAATAAGCCTATTTTTGACAGGGAAGCAAGAATAGTAACACTGCCCCTTCCTGAATGATCATTGCTAAGTGGGAAATTATTCTAACAACTTATATTGTTCAAAAGTCATCAAGGCTAAATGGCTGGTGAGATGAAGCTTTGGCTTTCCAAATGAGACCTATTCCAAACAATTACCTTGGATTTTCTGAACATGAAAAGGGCTTTTGGTGGGTTTGATGTATCTGCAGATACATGTTTCTTGCTTCCATCCTCCCTGCTTCTGAGTGAGCCCCTAAACTTGGTGAGTAATACGTGAAATCTTGTGTTGATGTTCTTTGAGAGATCTTGGTACAAAGAGTCTCCTACCTCCTTCATGCCTCTCCTCTCTGTCCCTCCTTCTTCCTTCTCTTTGAACATTCATAATTCCTTGATGGCCAGAATTAGATCAGACCAATGTGGCTAAATGCTTTCAATTAAAGTATTTTCTTTAATCTTTATAGTGATTCTGTCTTAACTCTCTGTTGTTGCTTGCAAATAACCTTGAAACAGAGTGACTTAGAACAACAAATACATATATATCTTAGAGTTACTGTGGAATTTGTGTCCGGAATTTGGTAATAGCTCATCTGGGTGGTTGTGTCTCAGGGTCTTTCATGAAGTTGCTGTCAGGTTGTTGGCTGGGACTTCAGTCATCGGAAGGCTTGACGGAAGCTGGCAGACCCAAGATGGCTGACTCACATGACTATTGGAAAGAGTATCAGTTCCTTGCTGGCTGACAGGAGATGTCAGTTCTTCATTACGTGAACCTCTCCACAGGGCTGTTTGAGTGTCCTGGTGACCCATCCAGGACAGCACATCAGAAGCCACAGTGTCTGTTAGGATCTAGCCTCAGAAGTCACATAGCATCATTTCCACAATATCTTAGTTACACAAGTTAGCCCTTTTCATTGGGGAAGGGGACCCCAAGGGCATGTAGACTTGTGGAGGTCACCTTGGAGGTCAACTATCACACCAGTGAAGGGCATGTTTTTAGTGTCTAACTTGAAGATACAGAAGCATGGGGTGCCTGGGTGGCTCAGTGGGTTAAAGCCTCTCTGCCTTTGGCTCAGGTCATGATCCCAGGGTCCTGGGATTGAGCCCCACATCGGGCTCTCTGCTCGGCAGGGAACCTGCTTCCCCTCCTCTCTCTCTGCTTGCCTCTCTGCCTACTTGTGATCTCTGTCTGTCAAATAAATAAATAAAATCTTAATATATATATATATATATATATATATATATATATATATACACAGAAGCATAGAGGACGCAAACTGACCTGCCTAAAATTGATAATCAGCTAGCATACTTGTTTCAGTGTGGTGGTAGAGTTAATTCACTTTCATTTGATGGTAGATGAACTATCCTTTTTTTTTTTTTTAAGATTTTATTTATTTATTTATTTGACAGACAGAGATCACAAGTAGGCAGAGACGCAGGCAGAGAGAGAGAAGAGGAAGCAGGCTCCCCACGGAGTAGAGAGCCTGATGTGGGGCTCAATTCCAGGACCCTGGGACCATGACCTGAGCCGAAAGCAGAGGCTTTAACCCACTGAGCCACCCAGGCGCCCCGAACTATCCATTTTGAAAATCGTTGAAGTGATTATCAAGATGATCAGGATTATTGAAGTTAACAGTCTTTTTATTTATAATCCCATTTATAATATTTTTACCATGTGTCAGTCCTTGGCCTTGGGACTTGCCTACATTTAATCTTCAAAATAATCCTATGAAGTTGGAATTATTAGCCCTGCTTCACCAATAAGGAAACAGACCTAGAAAGAGTCTCCGGGTTACAAACTAAAGATCACCCCATGTCAACATTCCAGAGAAGGGACTTAGAGCCTGGAGTGTAAGAAACTCTTCTGAAGTCCACAGTCAACCAGTAGCTGAATTCAGACCAAAACCCTGACCTCTGGATTCTGGAAGGAGCTTTCTTTTAATTTCAGAGGGCAGAGTTTTTGTTATCCTTTTTCCTAAACAAAGGAAAAGGCATTTAACCCCGGTGAGCCTTTAAAATGGGCATAACATTAGAATTGATCTCATAAAGGCCAGTAAGTGTTACCTAAGCAAATGAATGTAAAGTGCCAAATGCAGTGCTTAACACATACCAGGGACTATTACCACTGCTGTTGTCATTTGTCTTGTTCTGTTTGGAATGCAACAAGAAAATGGCACAGACTCGGTGGTTTATAAACAAGAGAAGTTGATTTCTCAGAGTTCTGGAAGCTAGAAATCCCAGACGAGGGTGCCAGCATGATCATGTAAGGGCTCTCTTCTGGGTTGCTGACTTTAGGCTAGATTCTCACTTGGTGGAAGAGGGCTCTTCTGTAGGAGAGCTCATCCCATGGGTGACCCGAGCACCTCCCAAAGGCCCCACTTTCTCTAATACATTCCGTGGGGCTTTATGACTTGAACCTACAAATTTTGAGATGACATGAACATTCAGACTTAGCAATTTTATTAATTTATTAAAGAAAAAATGAACCAAACTGTCACTGAGCACCTTGAGGGTAGGGATTTTGCCTTGAACTCAGCACTGTGTTCAACTCCCCATCACCCTCCCTCATCAAATCAATCCAGTGATCTGGCAAAACATAGGATGGATTAGTCAGTCTCTTCTTAGTCCAACTCCAATCTTTTAACCAAAGTAAGGAGTGTATGCATGCTCCTGGTTGTATTTAAGATGATTCCAGATGGCACCCATTTTTATTTTTTAATAGTTATGCACATAGTTTAAAAAGGATTAGAAAAGTACATCTAAAAGATAAAACCACTGATGTAATGGATAATCTTACTTAGGATGAAGACTATTAAGTGAAGACTAGAAATGGCAGCATGCCATTACAAGAATTGCGAAGATGGGATGCAAATGCACTTTGGGAAGCACTGATTGAACACGCCCCGAAGATGACTGGGCTTGTCGGTGGTTCAAAACAGTTTTATTTATTAGCAGCGGTAATCTTTTTATTCTACCAGCGTGCTCTCTTCTGAGATAGCTCAGTCAGCCTGTCTTTTACACATAGCATCCCTGCCTGTGCTTTTGCTCTCACTCTGGCTTGAAAACCCTTTTCCACTCTCTTTACTTGGATAACTCCCTCTCGTCCTTTAAGTTTGGGATAATCTATGGGTCTTGTCAGAAAAGTAGGACTCTCTGTTACCTCTCTTCCAACCTCACCAAGCATCCTCCTTATGACTCCATACCAGCACTTAGCCCTTTGTCCAGGAAATAAAGGATCATGTGCCTCTTTCCCCTACGTTTCTGGAGCTTCTCAAGGGCAGGGACCATGCCTTATTAATTTCTGCATCACCAAATTCTAGCACCAAACACGCTGCTTGGCATAAGGAAGACACTCGATGTTTGTCTGAATGACTATGACTACAGGCTGCAAAAGAAATAACAATGTTTTTTCTTGCTGGCCCTTCAAAACTGGCTGCCTGTCCAGTACTCAGGGGCAGTCAGGAAAGAGCTTTGTAGCTATTCTGTTTTACTCAAGGCCCCAGTGACTACTAAATAGTTTTCAGCTTGTCAAATGTGGGAAAGGCAAGAGGTGAATATATTGAAGAAAGAGTAACATGTGTTCAGGCTCTAGAATATGCAAACTTCTATTCTTTGGAACTGGTAACCTGGTTTGAACTTGCAACTTTTAATTGGGACAAAACCCTGGGAAAAAAAAAAAAAATCCCTCCCATATGCAAATGATTCCATCTGTGATCCTGTTAAACATTCGTTAGTTCAACAGAACCTTGCCAAACTGCCATATTATGTCTTCTTCCTGACAATTAACATTTGATCCAGCAACTAGAGGAAGAAACAAATAGATTACGGACTCATTTTAACTAAAGTGGGTATTAAATAAAACACAAACCTGAAAATTCATTAAGGTCCTGAAGAACTTGCCAGGATTTGCTATTCCCTCCAGTGTGATGAATCACTAGACTATGAACTTTCCATCAGGACAGGAAAGTATACTGGCGGGGGATGGGGAGGTGAACAGATGTGGATTCTGTCTCCAATTTTGCTCTTGGGTAGGGCCTTGGGCAAGGCAGTCGACCTACTTAAATGTTAGTTTCTTCCTCTATAAATTAAGAGTTTGAATTAGGCATGCCTAGGGGCTTTCTAGCTTAAATATTGATTAATTATCTATATTGATAAGTATTTATTGAGTACTTACTTTGCACTAGACACTGTTCTGGATCTGTATAGGCAATAATTAGCAAGGTAGACAATGTCCCTATTCCACTGGAATTTTAAATCTGTTGATGGAGGTAAGTATTAAATGATTACATATTATTATGTAAGTAATGACTTAAGGATGGTTACACTAAGAGTGATGAAGAAGGGCATGGTGGTGTGAGCATACATGACTGCAAGGCCTGAGGATAGTCCCAGAAGTCAGGAAAGGCTTCCCTGCAGAAGTGATATTTGAAAGCTGATACCTGCAGGATGAATGAGAGTGGCCCAGAGGAAGAACAAGGGAGAGACTGGCCCAAGCAAAGGAAAGAAGTCAAGTGATTGAGGAATGAGGAGCAACTAGTGAGGGTCTGGACCATCACATGAGCTGCAGTCCATTGACGCAGAACACTGTAGGCCATGGGAAAGTTAGCCTCCTTTAGCCACCAAGGGAAACCAGGGGGGGGGGGGGTGATGTAATTGGAGGTAAAGGACTCATAGTAACTCTGATTAAGAGATGTTTCTCTTCCCTATCCTTATCTCGAAGTTGTGATGGGCCCTCATTGGCAAGATCTTCAGTTAAATCTGTGAAAATCGTTAAAGGGAAAACCTCACTAAAGTGGACTCGGGATACTAGAAAGGGAGACTGCGAGGGTGAGCTGAACCACCCAATGTCCATTACAGAAGAACTGTCAATTATAGAGCCCTCAGAGGAGAGACTCAAAAGGAAAAGTCACCAGTGACAGACCCCACCAGGGAAAGATAACGCAATACATCTCCCACAAGTAGACTACCCCCATGACCCAGCCAATGAGAAACCATCATCACCCTGAACTCTTGCTTCTCTCCAGTGGACTTTCGTTCAAAACAACTCCTCCCATCTTCGGCCTTCTTCCCCATAAAATAATGTTCTTCTTCTCCTTTGCTTGTTGGAGTTACCTAGGGTTTTGCCATGGCTTGTTTGTCCCAGGTTGTACTTCTCCACTATTCCTGAATAGACCCATTTTTGCTAGCGAAATAATAGGCAGTTTTATTTTTAAGGCTCACAGATTCTTCTGGATTAATAATTACAAAAACAATATGGTCATCTGAGGCTTCTCTAGGGTGCTTGACTAATTCCACATGGGCTCGTGTAGCTCTCACACTTGGAAAAGCTTTCTTTGTGCATTATTGCTGTATTTTAGTAAAGAACATGCTGCCAGACACCCTTGCAAACTCTCACCAGAGGGCTTACCATCCAGATGCTCTTAGGCAGTATCACCTTTTGTAAGAGCAGATGTAGACAATATTTTAAAGTGAAGGCAGCACCCAGCTTGCTCTTTGGACTCCATAAAGCTCACTTTCCCTATTTCTCTTCTCTTCTTTGTAAAGGATCTAATAGTTTCCATTTAGAATTTGAGGTGAATTTAAATCAGGTGCTTTCTCTCTCTCTCAGGGGCACTAGCATTCTAGACGTTAAGTCCCATTGTAGATTGAAAGACTCTGTACTCAGAAAAGGCTCTCAGAAATCAGTCAGTAGGTGGGGAAGAAATTGTGGTTGCTTAGGGGATGGAAGGTTGGGTTGAGAATCTTCTGAAGTGTCCCTGTGTGTACTTCAGCCACATGCCACTCTAACCAAGAAGAATGTAGAAGCCATTTGGAGACTGGCTGTACCAGTCATTCCCTAACAAATATTCCAGGAGTTTTTTTTTTTTTTTAATTCTACCTTAAACAAAAAGATTGTGTCATTTTTTCTGTATTTAAAAAAATGCAATCTTTTCAAAATACACTGAATAATACTATGTATTCTTGATGTTCCTGAGGACTGAACATAACAAACTGACCCAATTTTTACACCTGAACCTTTACTCTTCTCTAGGATAGATTCAAGGCGCACCACCAATGTAGTAACGAGACGTTATTTGTCATTACACTGTTCCTTTAACCATTTGATTTATAGCCAACCAAGCCATGACATAAAAGGGACTGCGAGAAAAATAGGTGGTAAAAGTCCCGGTCCTTAATTCAGAGAAGGGCTATAGGATTAGGGGCGAGGCTTCCTCACAGCCTGGAGGGACTTCCCTAGGGTGTGCGATGATGGGCTTCCCCGTGGAGATCTGCCACTGAGCCAGAGTCTGCTGGAGACAATGATGGTGCAAATCTGCACATTCAGATCATAGTGAAAGTGGCAGGGACAGAATTTCCAGATTCTGCTGTCTGGGGCCACGCTTGAACAGTCTCGAAGATGTATCTGTATATGGAAAGAATGGCATAGTACGGTGTTGAACACAGATTTTGGATTCCAGCTTGACTGCTTCATGGCGGTGTGACCCCGGACAATGTTACTTCCCCGTCCAGGCTTGAGCTGGAAAATAGGGATAATAATCCCGAGGGCCATGCCAAGGGGGCCAGGTCTTGGGGGGAGATGAATGAGGCACCTGTATGTGGCAAAATGGAAGGGATGCCACACAACTCAGTAGGAAAGATAAATATTTTCATGTGATATTTCCTTAAAATTTCAAATTAAGGCTAAAAATGCACAATGAGTGAAACAGCCCAAGGGCTCTTTCTAGGACTGAATATCCTATACTTCTTCTCTTTCTGAGGTTGTAACGAAAGGTTGCATAGACACACACTCATGCTATTCTCCATGTCACTGTTCTGGCAGCCATTTCTGACTTTTCAGTGAATCTTTGGCCATTGAGAGAGTCTGAGAATTTTCAAAATCATCCAGTCGTTATACGGACATGCAGTTTACTTACTGTAGTTGGCCTATTTTACTTGTTGCCTAGAATTTGATCTCTGTAAAGGCATGGTTTTTCTAAATACTTTTCATGTTGAGATAATTTTAGAAATACAGAAAAGCTGCAGAGACAGTACGGAGAATCAATGTACACAGATTCCCCTAATCTGAACACTTTATAATCACAGAACACTGATCAAAAACAAGAAATTACGTGCTGTGATAAGCACTGGGTGTTATACACAACAAATGAATCGTTGAACACTACATCAAAAACTTACGATATACTATATGCTAACAGAACATAATTTAAAAAAAGAAAATAAAAAAAGAAATTAACATCGCACAAGACCATTAATAGATTGCAGACTTTGTTTAGATTTCTCCAACTTTTCCATTAATGTGCTCTTTCTGCTTCGGGATCCACGATGCATTTAGTCATCCTGGTTCTTAATCTCTCCCCATCTGTGACAGTTTGTCTGTCTTCCCTTCTTTTTCGTAACTCTAGTAAGTTTGAAGGATACTAGTCAAACTAGTCAGATATTTTGTAGAATGTCCCTCACTTTGGGTTTGTCTGGCATTTTCTCATGTTTGAACTAAGAGATTATCAGTTGAGGTGATAAATGCATTTTTTAAAATTTTATTTCAATCACTGATGTTTCATGAACACCTAGAACTTGCCTGGAATCCAGAGACAGTGAAATAAAATAAAGTAGAGAAAATAAATAAAATACTTTGTCAATGATTTGAGATGGAGTTTACATGCATCTACCTGATGATGTGTGTATATATACATATTTATGGCAATACAGAATTTTTCTAAAGAAAATACTTGTAAATGGCTGATGCCTTGCAAAGAAAATTAGCCACCCTAAATAATCCACTTACCTTCCAAGGCAAGGTGGGGAATCTGGTTTTTAATTAAGTCTAGGTCATTGACTGTCAGAGAACAAACAGAAGACCCCCAAATGTAAGAAAGCCAGCTTTAAGTAATGTAGCATCTGAAAAACACTCGTTAATTTCCCTCCCAAAGCTATAATGTCTCCGCAAGAATTTGTAAAAAAAGAAAGCAGAAGGGTCCTCTTTGTGCTCCGCATCACTAACATCTGCCATGCTACTTGCCTCTCAGTGGGTGCTTTATAAACATTAGCTTAAACCCAGCCTACGCCATTAATCTTACTGGTTAAAGGAGAAACATACTGGTCCTTGGGCAGCTATTCCTCCAAGTGATAAGGCAATAATTTTGCAGACTAATTTTGACTCAGACAAATAGTCTGAGACAAATAAGGCAAATTTCTTGAGCTCTCTGAGTTCCATTTTCTTCAATGTATAAAAGTGGAAAAAGCCTTTTTATTGTTGTCGTCGAGGATAAAGCAAAGTGACCTTTTTTTTTTTTTTTAATGGTGTAACAGGAGTCCTGACACATAAAGAATAGTCAATAAAAAGTCCCTCTTGTCTTTCGTCCTGTACCTAATCCAACCCAGCCAGTTCTTAATGCAACCTCCTGGTGATAACCAGCCTCGTCTTCTTTCACAAAAGATCACTGCTCCAGTGGTGATGCAACATGGGGGCTGAAGTGGGTAGGAGAAGAATCAATGAAACAAGATGGGATTGGGAGGGAGACAAACCATAAGTGACTCTTAATTTCACAAAACAAACTGAGGGTTGCTGGGGGGAGGGGGGTCGGGAGAAGGGGGGTGGGGTGATGGACATTGGGGAGGGTATGTGCTTTGGTGAGTGCTGTGAAGTGTGTAAACCTGGTGATTCACAGACCTGTACCCCTGGGGATAAAAATATATGTTTATAAAAAATAAAAAATTTAAAAAAAAAAAAAAAGATCACTGCTCCCAAGAAGGAAGACACTACTAATGGACATAAGAAGTAAAACACACTTCTTCATCTGCTATTTATTTATGTATTAAGATTTTATTTATTTATTTATTTGTCAGAGAGAGAGAGAGAGAGAGAGAGAGTGAACGCATGTGCATACGCAGGCAGAGTGGCAGGCAGAGGGCAGAGAGAAGCAGGCTCCCCCTGTCGAGCAAGAAGCCCGATGCGGGACTCAATCCCAGGATGCTGACCTGAGCCGAAAGGCAGTGGCTTAACCCACTGAGCCACCCAGGCGTCCCCATCTGCTATTTAGAAGCTGCATGACTTTGGAGACGTTATTAACTGACCTGTGCCTTCGTTGTTGTTGTTCTTGTTGTATCTAATCTATTTGCTGAGATATCAGTGACTACCTCAAAGGGTAACTGAGGATTAAGAACACCGACATAAGGTGCTTGGGACGCTGCTTGAAACATATAACTTGCAATAAAAACTAGTTGTTATTATAATGGGTTGTTGCATTTGAGGTACAGGACAGGCAATGGTAAGACAGACAAATGAGAGAGAAGAAGAAAAATAAAATCTCATTTATTATGAAGGAAATGAAATGCAATATATTGTTGTCAGAGAAATTTGCCTTATTCAATAACTACTCTAGACCTAACCCTTCCATGATTTTACCTTTTTTAAAAAGTTAAGGAATGGTAGGGAGGGAAGAGGACATTGCTCAATTATTGCAGCATTTCCACAGGTTGAGAACATGGGTGGGCAAACCTTTTCTATGAAGGGCCACCAAGCCAATATTTTAGGCTTCACAGACCACATACAGGCTCTGTTCATTTTTTTTTTTTTTCCTTCTGTTTCTTACAATTCTTTAAAAATGCAAAAAGCTATCTTCTGGTTCACTGGCCAAGATTTGCTAACGCCTGGGAAAAATCAATTACCATATTTTAGAGAAATTTGAAGAAGGATGTAATGAGTAGCTAAGCTTAAAGTTTAGAGCATAATATAATTGCAGATAAGGGAGAGAGGTCATTTCAGAATGGGCCATTAGACTCGGACAAAACCATAGAAGAATGGAAACAAGAAAAACCAGAGTCTAAATCCAAGACTTAATGAGACATTCTTTCACACATAGATGTCTTGGGACTTATTTGTTGTAAGAGCACCAGGAAATATGTTTGGCCAAAGCTGCTTATGACTGTTAGAAGGTAATTCTCAGTGGGCTTCTTGGGTTTCTTCACATCTTGCAAGGAAGGCACTGACTGCCCATTTGTTCTGGACTATCTTTCAAAGCTTATTTGTATAGTGAACAGCCTTATCTCCCACAGGAGGAAAATGCAGGCGGTTACTGCCTATTAGAAAAGATCTAGGTTCCCTAAGCGCTAGACCCTTCTCCTATGACACACATCATTTCATGTGCAAGTATCAACTGACCTTCTTCATGATTCAAGAAAAGGCCATGAGTAATAAACAGCCCTTCGTTTCTTACCCTGGAGTCTTATGTCATCTGTCATCTTCCATGAACCTCTGGCAGGTTTACTCCTTAGCCTCTACATAGGGAAAAAGCCCAAACATTTTACAACTTTTAACAGTGACAGAAATGGAATAAAGATGAGGAAGAACAATCTAAATCAAGGGAACCAGAAAACATTATGTTAACAGCTGCCTTTCAAATAAAAGCATTTACCAAAGTCTGAAAATGATCTGATGCACTGACACAGGAAAGAAAATGGAAAGAGATGGTAAACAGTGACTTACTCAGTCTATCTGGGTGGTTTGGGTAAATGTGTCACACTGCCAGAGCCCTCCACATCTATCTCAGCTGCCTCTACCAAAATTCTACCCACTGTTCAGAGGGCTTTTCAAACATCCCACTACATGGAAGTGACCTCTTCCTCAAAGCTCAGAAATGTCTACCACCATGTGAACATAGCATTTCGGTAGTAGTGAACTCACAGGCAGACTGTCTTATTTTCAGTGGTAAATCCACAGCTTCTAAAAGTGTGTTTAATAAATGTATGTTTCATTTGTTTAGCTTTGTATTATGATTATTTCTGTCAGTTGTGCATAGATTTAAGAGCAATAGGAGTACCTGGCTGGCTCAGTCGGTAGAGCATGCATCTCTTTATCTCAGGGTTGTGAGTTCAAGCCCCACGTTAGGCAAAGAGATATAAATAAATAAATAAAAAAAAGAGGAATAACCCATTTTTACTTGTCTTTGTATCCAAATTGGATGATCGTTATGTGCCAAATTGTATCCCCTCCAAATCCCTACATTGAAGTCCTAACTCCCAATACCTCAGAATGCGACTGTATTTGGAGGTAGTGTTTTAAAGAGAGAGTTATGTGGGGTGGGAGGGAGGTAGTTACTTGATCATTAGCGTGGGGTCTACAGCAGTATGACTGATATCCTGATAAAAAGAAAACCGGACAGATAGACACAGAGGGGAGACCATGTGATAACATAAGGGACAATATGGCCATTTACAAGCTAAGGGGAGAGGCCTCAGAAGAAACTAACCTGCAAACACCTTGATCTCAGACTTTAACCTCCAGACTGCCAGAAAAGAAACAGAGAAACAGACAAGCAAAAAAAAAAAAAAAAAAAAAAAAAAAAATTCTGTTATTTAAGCCAAAATCTGTGGTATTTTGTTATGGCAGTTCTAATAAACAAATACAGTGCTCCATATTTAGTCCTTAAATAAAGGGACTTTTTAGGAAAGCTATCCTTTCCCCTCTCCTATGTATTGCATAACAGCTTGTACTAACCAACCTCTATCATATCACTTATCACCCTGTACTGTTTTCTTTTAGTTATTTATTACTATACATATTGTATAGCATTAATTACATCTGATGCAAGTGACAGAAAATCTGATCAAGCAAAGTGGAAATCTACCAACACTTCAGGAGTAGATGTAGCTTCAGGCATGTTTTGATTTAAGGACTCAGATGACATCATCAGAACCCATCCTATTTTTATCTCTTCACACCACTTTCCTCCACACTAGCTTCATCTCAGACTTCATGTGATGGCAAGATGGCTGCCAACAGATTCAGGCTTATATAATCCCAGATTCAAGACCAGCACAGAAGAAGAAAAAGCTTGTTTCTCGGTAGTCCCAGCAAAATCCCTCAGGTAGCCTCTCCTCGGATCAGACTACATACTCATCTCCACACCACTAGGGTAAGTAGGGACACAATGCTCAGGCCGTAGCGCAGTCACACGCTGCTCTAGGAAGTCAGAGTCTCCCAACACCTGTACCCATGGTCTGAGGGAAGGAGAAGAAAACCGAGGTCCAGAAGGGAGGATGGGTATTGGGCAGAGCAACTTTGTTGCTCTGATATGACTGTTAAGCTCCCACACACTAGATAACCCAGTCTCATTCTGTCTTCTCTGGACCCAGCAGGTTTCCCTGAATATAAGAATAGGCACACCAGTGAGTGTGCATTGAATGAATAAAGGCAGTAGCTGTGGAATCATCCCTGAAGCATGAGATCTCCTCTCCTGCTGCAACTGGACAGAGTACTCGTGAGTTCCTCTTATCTCCATAGTTAGAGAACAGCTTGCAGCCTCACGGGCCGAGCCTGGCCAGCTGGAGGAAATCGCCCTCTTCTCTTCCCCAGCAGGGAACACACAACAGCCTTGGTGAGAGTGCGCATATTGACTCCGTGACCAAGTTCTATCTAGACACAGAGGAGTGGGTGAAAATTAAGATAGAAACAACTGGGCATGGTGTGGAGACACGGATCCTATCCTGAATGTTTCTGTTCTTCACCTCGGCCAGCAAGCGTGGAGTGCATCAGATAGGTTACAGAACCACCTAGTGGTCACAGGCAGCCATGCTAGCAGAGCGCAGGCTTCGCTCTGTGTGTCGTGAGTGGTAACCACTGTCATCCCGAGACTGGTGTACGGGGGTCACTGAACGGTCCGTGTGCCCTCCCCGGCTACTGCTTTTTCTCCTACCTTTGGAGCTGCCACTGGGAGCAGAAATTTGGGATAAAATGAGTCTGCTAGATTGGTTTTTCATTTCTACTTTTGTTACAGAAATTTGAGAAAGGAGGGATATTGAAATGGCCAAGGAGCTGTGAATTTTAGTGAGAATGTCAGTGCAGCACACTCTCTCCTTCCATCTGGCAATCTGTGGGCATGGAGATCATAGGTAGGACCTTCAATTTCTACTTCATATACTTTTGTATTCTTTTATTTATAATACCTGTGTATTGCTTCTGTGAGCACAAAAAGAGGTTGTATTTTAAACATAAAGAAATAGATGTCATTTAGTGATCCGAAGGGGCATGTGCACCTGAATGTTTATAGCAGCAATGTCTACAATAGCCAAACTATGGAAAGAACCTAGATGTCCATCAACAGATGAATGGATAAAGAAGAGGTGGTATATATACACAATGGAATACTATGCAGCCATCAAAAGAAATGAAATCTTGCCATTTGCGAAGACATGGATGGAACTAGAGGGTATCATGCTTAGCGAAATAAGTCAATCGGAGAAAGACAACTATCATATGATCTCCCTGATATGAGGAAGTGGAGATGCAACATGGGGGGATTAAGGGGGTAGGAGAAGAATCAATAAAACAAGATGGGATTGGGAGGGAGACAAACCTAAGTGACTCTTAATCTCACAAAACAAACTGAGGGTTGCTGGGGGGAGAGGGTTTGGGAGAGGGGGGTGGGAAGGGTATGTGCTATGGTGAGTGCTGTGAAGTGTGTAAACCTGGCGATTCACAGACCTGTACCCCTGGGGATAAAAATACATTATATGTTTATAAAAAATAAAAATAAATTTAAAAAATTAAAAAAAAAAGAAAGAAAGAAATAGATGTCATTTTATCAGGGAGGTTTTCCCTGATGTCCTGAGACCAGAGTGTGGTCAGCCTGCACTAACGGATTGACGAATAGCCCATAAATATTTTTTGGATAAACAAATGGCATAATGGGCATAGGCAGAACACTTTGGCACTAAACGGTGCTGAACTTGTTCAACTGGGATGTTAGTTAATCCATGGACTTCACTGGTTTGGATACTCCAATATTCCACAGAGATTCTTGCTTCTGACCATATGAGACTAAGCCCCTGTCCTCGCATCCTCAAGGGAGTTGGTTTACTGAGGTGCTGGGAGGAAATGCGGCTGGCAGAAGAAAGTGACATGTTATTCCACTTTTCTACTGGACACACAGCCATGATTCAAAATGCAGCTGGGTGACTATGATGTTATATATGAAGAGTTCTCAAGGTTTTAATCATAGCATATCTATAACAGAGTTAGTTAAATACATGATTTTTAGAAAAACATTATCAAAGTTGTATTTAGAAGGATTATTCTGTAGTCTGATGGGTTGGAGATGCAAAGATATTGGCTCCCAAGATACCAATTAGGAAAGTATTGTAATAATTCAGGGCAATTGCTATGATAGTTGCCACGGCAATTTCTTTGCCAACGTCAGCTCTTCCACGTGCCTATTACAGTGCCTATAGACTAATATGCTTTGGTTGAATAAATGTTTATGCAAACCTGGATGATTATTTGCGCTACCATGCATGGATGTAAGAAGCTGGGGAGAGAGGACATCAAATAGATGACTGCAGCTTGTTCATCACTGGAACAGCTGTGAGAGAAAGATGGAGAGGGAGATGAACAGGGAGGGGGGAACTAGGGACTGTGCAGAGAGAGCCTACTAGAACCAAGGAGTGAGGAAGAGAGAAGATGAATTCCAATCATGGTGCTTATGTTGGGTTCGAGTTTACTGACAAGAGGACAGCTGAAAGAAATGTCCAGCAGGCAGCTGATGAAAGGGATTTGAGCAAAGGTGAGGAGTTAGTGTTTTGGATATAGTTTTGGATATCTCTAACATGAAAGCAAGAGTTCAATCTGTAAGAGCAAATAAACTGCGTTGGAGAACAGAATGTAAAGACAAACAACTTATGGCCCAGAACTGAGTTCTGAGGAGCAGTCACTATTTCAAAAAGTGTTGGGAACACTGGAGAAACTTGCAGGGAATAAGCTTCTCCAATTGCTGGTTGAACCCATATTTACTAAAGGCCAGGTGAACTTACTTGACATTTTAGATGAAGACTATATGGAGAGTTGTTCAAAGTCAGATATGAATTGGAAAATCCTTCTGAGATACTCAGAGAGAATAAAATACCCCCATCTTTCAGGTGTGCTCTGTTTTAAAATTCTTAAAAGCAACAAAAATCCAGGTACTTCAATTAAAAAGTTTGCAGCTGAAGTTTCCTTTCATTCTAGCCCATCTGAGTGTACTTTTCCCCTTCTATTTTTGCTTTGTTTCTGCTTTGTAAAGAGGTTGTTTAAACCTGTGCATCAAATTCTCACAAAGCAACCTAGCCACTAAGGGAAAATCAAAAAGGAAGTACAGTGCATTTATAACAGCTTTGCTGGGAATCAGTGGGAGGGGAAACCAAAGGATGCTGCCCAGATCAGTGACCCTTGAGCACTGGGAAAAGTTAATTGGCAAACCATGAAGGAACATAATGGGAGGGCCAAGAGTGGCTCAGGCAACCTTTTTAGGATGAAAGGACTAGATCTTTGGCAGTTACCATTTTTCACTTCCTTGCTTCCCAGTGGCCTTCCTTTTGTACATTAACAAAAGCAGTATCTTTCCAGATGTCATCAGACATCTAGAAACAAGGGATAGAATAGGGGACCAGGGGAGCACAATCATTGCTTTGAGTAATGCTGAGGCACCGAAGAGCCTATTGGAGGACATGTCAAAATAAACATATGTGACATTTACTGATGGCAGAGAAAAGTGTTTCTCGTTTTCATCCTTTTTTAAGGACGTGTGTATGTGTTCATCCTCATATATGTGTGTTAGTAGCATCAATTTGGATAGGTAAATGGAAACATGTAATTATTACATGGTGATGTAGGTATGATGGAAACAATACACTTTTTACTAAGCAGATATCTCATGGAAGCAGGACCCAGGTGTTTCCTTTCTGAAGGAAACTCCCAACAATATTGAGCAGCACTGAAATCCACTGTTAACAATGAGAACACATTGATAGAAGAGCCCAGTGATTCTCAAATTGAATTCTTTAACTTTTATAACACTGTAGATTCAGCTCATTAAACTCCTTTTGAAAAAGGGACAAATTAAAAAGCAATCATTTTAATTATCGTGTTTATGTCAAGTTTAGCCAACTGCTACAATAATATCACTTGGCTTGTTTTACTGTAATTAATCCACTAAGTGTACAAAGAAAACAAATTAGAACTATTTATAGCTCTGAAACTAAGTGGAAATGAGATACTGCCCAAGTACTACTATGATAAATACAGGTTTGTTGACACTCCTTCAAATTATGCTTTAGGACGTTTAACCATTCATATTATTCTTCAACTGTATTAACCTCCACAAAACAAAGAAAATTCTAATAATGGATTTCATCAAATTCATTTCAGAGGTACCAAGTTGAGTGACCAGGCACTTGTTTTGAGACAAAGGATACATCTCATTAAGGAAATGTTAATTAATATGCAAATGCTGAGTGAATTTTAAGAAAGGTCTCTGCAGGGGCACTTGGGTGGCTCAGTCATTAAGCCTCTGCCTTTGGCTCAGGTCATGATCCCAGAACCCTGGGATGGAGCCCTGCGGCAGGTTCCCTGCTCTGTGGGGAGTCTGCCTCTTCCTCTCCCCTCCCCCTGATGTGTTCCCTCTCTCGCTGTCTCTGTCATATGAATAAATAAAATCTTTTAAGAAAGAAAGGAAGAAAGAAAGAAAGATCTCTGCAGTGAGGTGCAAACATGATGTAACTCTAAGAATCAGTTCCACAGAATGAAAGCGATGGTCAAGAGGCCTCAGTCAGCAAAAGCTACTGAAAATTGCATGCAAGATCATTGGTCCACTGTTCAGCAACAATACGTGCAAATTAGGTTCCAAGAAATTATACTCAATGTAAGAAAAAATCGTCCAAGTTTCTTCATGACATTGGGGCACCACTATTGCTGAGACTACTACTGTCTGTACTAATATATTCCACAGATGACCACCGCCAGCTTTCATTTTAAAAGGCACCATACTAAGTCCTAAGCATTCCTTTGCCGTATATAATCCTATGCAGCTGCTGTTGTTTCCCCTGTCCTGCAGATGAGACAAATGAGCCTCGGAGAGGACATTCCCACAAGATTCCACAGTGGGAAGCTAGCTTCTGAGCTCTAATTGGTCAGATTAGAAAGCCTGGGCTCTTAACCACTGTATTTTCTCCTGACAAATACAGATTTTAAACAGGGAGACTTTGAGTGAGGTTTTCGAAAACAGTTGAACTACCCTACTCTTGGCTTTGGTGTGAACAGGCCAGCTCTCTGCTTCAGTATCTGGCTTGTGCTCTGGTTTTCCCCCAATCGCAGGTTAACATAGCCAGCGCGTGAGCGTTTATTAGCAAGGCTTGTTATTTTAAAGATAGTGCCCTGTGTGTGGCTCTTTGGGTTCTGTAAAGGCATTTCACATAAATGGTCTTCTTGGATGCTTGAGTTCAGTGAAGTGGCTCTAGGCTGGGTTAGAGGCAGAGCCAGAGGTAGAGTCTGGTCCATCTGTCAGTCCTTCCTTCTTCCTTCCTGTCCCCCCTCCCTCCTCCCTCCCTTTTCTTCCCTCTCCTTTCCTCTCTTGCCTTCATCCTTCCCTCTTTTTCTCTTTCTCTTTCTTTTCCTTCCTTCCTCCTTTTTCCTTCTCCCAAACACTATCCTTCTTTCTTTTCCATTCTCCCAAATACTATCCACTTTTGCCTGGGCCTTCCAAGTGAAGGAATACATAAGACATACACATAACTGCATATACAACATAACTGCTGCACTCAAAGGAATTCTCCAGGAGGTTCTCAACAAAGTAAAGACACCTGGGAGGGTCAGAGCTTCATGTTCTCACATAATCTAGAATTTAGAATTAGAACTAGAGGAACCCATCTCCAGTTCCTTTCAGAACTGAACCCAAACTCGCTAATCCAAACCTCAGAGATAAGTCAGCTTCTGATTTGTTGCCCTTTAAAAAAAAAGTCCTTTGGGAGAAGAGGAAAAATCTTAATTCATCTATCAGTTCGGTTTCATGCATACGATTTATTTTTTCTAGTTTCCCCTTAGGATTGCAAATAAATTATAAGGCAACATGAATTCTTTTCAAATGTCACCATCTTTTCAAGATTACGTAACTACTCTCTAGGTCAAATTGTGGCTATACTCATTTTTAGCTGTGCAACAAATGGGCAGCAAATACTTTGAATCTTTAAAATAATCTAAAGTAGTGATAATAAGAATACCGACCTCACTGGATTGTTTAAAGAAGACATGAAAGTGACACATCTGGTAGGGGGCCTGTACATGGTATGTGACAAGTACCTTTTAGCTGTTGGTTTCATAGTGCAACACAGTTTTAAATGCATCCTTGAAGTTAAGAATGCAAATAGTGATTATACTTTTGTCAATTTCTCTTAAAGTTGAAGTTAATCAGATATATTGCCTATCAAATGCATCACTCAAATGGGAATTGATATCATCAACTCACTTGTATCTTTCTTAATAAAGGATCTAAGGTGCCAGACCCATTATGACACAGTCTCTGCCCTGAATAAATTTACTTAGATTTTCTCTTTACTTTTAAGTTTGCTTTGTTAGAATCTCATTAGCTTGTGAACTCCCTGAGAGCACAGGTAGGTGTTTTCATTTGTAACTCTCAGAATCTACCAATACTAGCCATTCAGTAAACATTATTAAACCCTGATTTGATGCCAGGAAACTAAAACCCATTTACCCATTAAAAGACTATAACGGTTTTAAGATTTCTACTGCATTGGGTCAATAACAGCACCTTTTTCTCTCTGGGATTTAAGTTCTACCTTTGGGCATGTACTGCTTATTCTATTCTGAGCAGCTCTTATAATACACACACACACCAAAGGAAGGGAGATAAAAAGAAAGAAAAATAAAGATAAGAAAGAAATAAGGAGAGAACAAATGGAAGAGGATACAAAAATGAATAAATTTTACTTTTTATTCACAAGAAACCCTTCAGTATTTCATGTTTTTTGTTGATATGTCCACTTACAATTTATATAATTACAAAGAAAAAAATGTGTAGAGTTTGTGATTTCTGTATTAAAACATTTCAATTAAAATGGTACCATAATTTGGGATCTGCTTTTTTTTAAAATTAATTAATTTATTTGACAGAGAGAGATCACAAGTAGGCAGAGAGGCAGGCAGAGAGAGAGGGGGTAAGCAGGCTCGCCACCAAGCGGAGAGCCCAATGCAGGGCTCAATCCCAGGACCCTGGGATCAAGACCCTAGCTGAAGGCAGAGGCTTTAACCCACTGAGCCACCCAAGGCGCCCCTGGGATCTGCTTTGTTAATTGCAGTCATTATCCCTGAGATTACTGGAAATCTTAAAGCAGCAGAGTAGTCAGAAAAGAAAGAACACAGCTTTGGAATTATACACCAATAGCCCTACAGCAATCTGTATTACCTTGTCCAAGCTATTGAACCCCTGCGCTTCCATTTCTTCATCTTTAAAATAAAACCTAAGGGGCGCCTGGGTGGGTCAGTGGGTTAAAGCCTCTGCCTTTGGCTCAGGTCATGATCCCAAGGTCCTGGGATCAAGCTCCGCACTGGGCGCTCTGCTCGGCAGGGAGCCTGCTTCTCTTCCTCTCTCTGCCTGCCTCTCTGCCTACTTGTGATCTCTGTCTGTCAAAGAAATAAGTAAAAAAAAAAAAAAAAAAAAAAAACTTAAAAAAATGTTTAAATAAAATAAAAAATACTGAAAAAATTTAAAAAATTAAAAAATTAAAATGAACTTATGAAAGAAAAAATAAAACTTAACATCAATTTCCCCTATGAAAACTCTATCAGTGCTAAGAGCACAAGCTCTGGAGTTAGGCTCAAATGATGTGTCAGGGCAACCTTGTGTGAACTTCATTCCCCTTATGAATGAAATATAGGTAGGAATAGCTAACTGATAAGGAGTTGTTAGGAGGGGGACGCCTAAGTGGCTCAGTTGGTTAAGCAGCTGCCTTCGGCTCAGGTCATGATCCCAGCGTCCTGGGATCGAGTCCCACATCAGGCTCCTTGCTCCGCAGGGAACCTGCTTCTCCCTCTGACTCTGCCTTCCACTTTGGCTGCCTGTGCTCGCTCTCACTCGCTCTCTCTCTGATAAATAAATAAAATCTTTAAAAAAAAAAAAAAGAGTTGTTAGGAGGAATAAACTAGATAATCAGGAAGAGTTCTATTCCACATATTAATAGACTTGTGTTATCAAAAATTGTACCCAATTATTATTATATTTTTAATTTTGTCAAAAATTATGTGGAAATTTGTTTTTTGATATTTATAGAGCAATACATATAACACATATACATATATTATACACATATATGTATACACACGCACACATAATATACATATTATCCTTGATTTTGCCTCTTGGCCTACAGAGTCTATATTATCTGGCCTTTTACAAGAGAAGTCTAGAGAGCTTTGGTTTAGGAGATCAAAGTAACAAAATCCCAAGGCACTGCTTTCTCTAACTCATGTATCTCATACTAATGAAGCCAATTCCATGTAGGTGAGATCAGAGAGACTGGCTGGAGGAGTGAGGAAAAGGTAGACACATTTTAAAGATACCTGTCTTTAAATGTGGGATGGGTGATGCTCCTTTTTTCCTTCCATTCTTTTTAGTACTAACCTAGAAAGTGCCTTATGGTTAGCTTCACCGTCCCTTTACTGGACAGACTGTTGGGGAAATGGTAATGAAACAACTGGTATATGGGAAATAACAAAATCGGATTCTTACTCATATACCAGGTGGACCAAAACAAATTAAATGTGAAAAGCAAAACTTTAACGTGCTTAGAATAAAAGATGGAGGCTGGTTTTATGGCTTTGGGATAAGAGAGACGCAAGCCGTGAAGGCAAACACGGACCCCCTGAGCTCTATAGACGTCCCTAA
Organism: Mustela lutreola; assembly: GCF_030435805.1. Classification (NCBI taxonomy): domain Eukaryota; kingdom Metazoa; phylum Chordata; class Mammalia; order Carnivora; family Mustelidae; genus Mustela; species Mustela lutreola. Next base: position 81,532,587 of record NC_081294.1, read on the forward strand.
GCAAAACCTTGAGCACACGTACACAAGACAGGCACAGGATTGTTTATATACCATTTGTAAAAGCAAGTAATTGGAGACAGGCTTAACACTCATAGCATGAAAATGGATCAGTTCACTGCAATGCATTAATGAAATACCACATACTAGTAAATGGACATTCGTGAAGTATGCACACAGCTGCATCTCACAAACTTCGGAGTGAAAAAAGCAGGTCACAGAGGAAAAACAGGGTGATATCATTTACATAAAAAATCTGCTAGATAATCCTACATTGTTGAAGGACAGACATATTAAAGATGCAAAGGAAAGCTGAAAACAATAAGCCTAAAATTCAGAATACTCTGCTGGGAAGACATGGGCTGCAATTACAACAGACACAGGGTATTTCAACTGTATTTAATGTTTCTACATCTTGATCTACACAGGCAGGGTACACGGATATTTATTATATATATATATATATATGTCATATATTTTATATATATATTTTTTTTGTTTGTTTGTTTGTTTGACAGAGAGAGAGAGAACACAAGCAGGCTGAGTAGGAGGGAGAAGCACACTCGCTGCTCAGTAAGCACATTCGCTGCTCACACTCACATGGGGCTCAACCCAGGATCCTGGATCATGACCTGAGCCGAAGGCAGTTGCTTAACCAACTGAGCCACCAAGGCGCCCCTTATATTATACTTTTTATCTTATTCTATGTTACTCTAAGTAACATCCATTTTATTAATAAAGAACCAGAGAAAATCCTTCCTATTCTTTTCCTGGCTTTGCCTTGTGAGAGCCATGCTGGTTTTTCCTGCACTTTCCATGTTGCTGAAAAGGACATAATTGCTGACCTCAAGAGTAGCACAGCTTTTATTTTGTTCAAGACATTTTAGTGACTGAACTAAGGAAATGGCTCCTGGATTTCTCGAGAAGAGTCATGCTATACCACAGGAGGTCAGTGCTAATATAGATGGAAGTCCTTGGTACCTTAGAGGGAATTAGCCTATTTTCTTAAGAGGGGGGCATTGATAAACCCCCCAAAAAGGGATTACTCTAACAGTACAGTAGCAAACTCTGGCCTATGGGTGATGTGCCTGTTTGATTATTTTTTATTGCAATAAATTAAAAAGAAAATATTTAAAAGCTAAAAATTACATGAGGAGTTTTTAGGGCAAAATCATGTTTTCTTTCTAAGCTATAGTTAAAACTTCTTCCAATCAATTCAAGAGCTCTTAAAAAAGAGAACATCTAGTCATTAATTCCCTCACTTAATAAAATATATTTGCCAGGTGAATAATTTGTTTTAAAAACAAAGATATTCTATGTATAAATCCATACAGCTAATAAAATTTTAAAATATTATATGTGTGTATAAAAATATACATATATATATATATAAATACACACATATATATGGAACACTTTCCCATGCCAGTATATTCTTTTTTAATATGATGAGATTTTGTTACCAACTCAAAAGTTATATGCATATTTATGTATTCTATATATAACATATATAACAGTATATATTACATACTACATTTTAGAAGTGAAATGTCTTAAATCTCATACAAGTTCTTCATTTTGTAGAGAAAAAACTAAAGCACAAAATGATGCAATCAAAGTCTCACCAATTATTAGCAGGGCTAGTGCTCATGTATGTATTTTCCACTCTCAGCTCGCAGTTCAAAAGCACACACAAAAAAGTGCCAGGATTGTGATGTTCTCTCTCAGTGGTCATAAAATCGGACTCAGCAGGGAAGGACAGAAAGAACATGGAAGAGGGCCTGTGAGGGGCTGCTAAGATGCTCTGAGTGCCTGTTTCTTGATCCAGTCATGTGACTATGATCACTTTGTGAGACTTCACTAGCTGGACACTTACATCTTAGAAGTTTTCTGCATATGTCATAACAAAATTAAAGACCCCCACTAAAAAAAGCACACATGAAACATGCCATTCTTAACACCACAAAAAAGAAGTCAGTGCCAGGTGACCGTTTATATACTTGTCACTAGGTGCATGAAACCTTCAAGTCCTGAGCTGGGTTACACTACTAAAGAAATGTGAAGAATCTGAGAAGGATCTAGACAAGAATCCAAGGGCAATCAAAAGAAGAAAGTTACGTTGTGAGTAAAAGCATTAAGGCAGAGAAAATTTAGCTTAAAAGGAGGAAACCAAAAGCAGGACTTTGTTCACAGTAGGAATTTAATAATTTGGAGCTGCACTCAATGGGACAAGCTCATTGAGCAAAGCAGGGAAGTATTTCCCCAGTCAGTGCACCAGGAAAACTTCAAGGAAGGGCCTTATTTCTTCCCTGTATCACTTGCAAAAAGAGATCAAGTGTATCTTCCCCATCACTTAGAGAGGCAGTGTTACTTTTTTTGTTAAAGAACTGAGAATGGGCAGCATAAAACTTCAATATGCACAAAAATTGCAACAAATAGATCTCATTTCTGTATCAGGGTCAACTAGAGCTGGAATAAACTCAGCACCAACAGAAGAGAGACAGAGAGGCAGGGACAGAAGCCGTACTCTGGGAATTGGATATGTTTCTCTTTAAAATGTTGATAAACTGCTTATTTTTTATAGCTCTGTAACTACTATTTCATCTCTGCTCTGAATCTGAATTTTATAATTGCCAATGTGGAAAAAACTACATTTGGAGCAGTACCAGCAGCCAGAGTGCACCCAGCCTAGTGGAAGAAGGCAGCAGATGAGATGAAGAGCATTAGGATGGCAGTGAACGGATACTGTCTTCCAGATTTTGGCCAGGGTCCACAGGTTCCCTGCCCATCTTAGAGGATGGTGACCTAAGACTGTCCCCTATAAAGAAAAAGCAAGAAGACTGAAGCTCTAATTGCAGCATGAGCAATTAACTAGTGAGGAAGAGAAATTTCCCAACCCTAGGGCTAAAATGAATTCGTGAAAAGTTTTGCAAACATGTCAGTAAGAATTGCCTATGTAGTCTGGATGCTGAAAAACTGTTTTACATTAGACTTTCTAGAGAAAATTGATTTACAAGATTAACATAACTTTCTGCTGTTTGATTTACTTTATTTTTAGTACTTATGGCTTTAATACCAATAATGTAAACAGGCTGTATTTTGATTACACTAAAAATTTTAAAACGCTCTTCATATAACATAAGTAGAAAACAAATTTCCTAACACATGTTAGCACAATCGCTTCAAACTTCCCCTGCTGATTATTTTAGGGCCCCAGATTCCCTGCTATCACCTTCTGTTCAGTCTTGACTTTCAGGCTCTCAGCTGAGCTCCAGTTCTTCCTCCAGGGGGGACCTGGTTAAGACAGAGGTTCCATGGTTTGTTCATAAATTATTCTCTCTCATTTTTGTGATATGAATAAAAACAGAAAATCAGTACAATTCTTGTGTCAAATATTAAATTCTAACTTTGGTTCAAAGTAGATGATCAAGGACAGCCATATTTAAACAACATTCCTCTCATTGTAGATTCGGTTTAATCTTTTATTAAACCATAGAAGTGATTCAATTTTTTATAGGAAAAGCCAAAGCCAAGCAACCCTAGGAAAATTGTGACCGAGACCCATCAGAATAAAAGTCTGAAGAGACGATAAAAAGAAAGCCTGGGTTAAGCAAGATCTTCTGGCAGACATATACATGCAAGGAGTATCTGAATTGGCATTTAAGCTGGAAGATGCTGTTCAACAGGACTGCTTGAGCAGTGATGAAAATGTACATTTAAACAATTCAGAAATAGTGTTTTTTTAAAGTGCATTGCTTAAAAGAAGCTTTAAAAAAAGCTTGCTTAAAAAAGCAAGGCATACGGTGCCTAGGTAGCTCAGTCAGGTAAACTTCTGCCTTCAGGCATCAGGTCATGATCCCAGGATCCTGGGATGGAGCCTCACATTGAGCTCCCTGGTTAGTAGGAAGCCAGCTTCTCCCTCTCCCTTTTATTTCCCCTGCTTGTGCTCATGCTCTCTCTGTCAAATAAATAAATACAATCTTAGGGGAAAAAAAAAAAGCAAGCTGTAAAATATTATAAATACAACACCAAAGCACAAAATACCCTCTAAACAAACAACCCCATCCAAACAAAAACCAAGCAAAAGGAAAGCATTTTAAATCATTTTATTAAGTAATTCAACTCTTAAAAGTGCAATAAAAATTTATATAACAAACTGCTTTCTGCAGATGTCTGAAGTAAAGATGATGATTTTAGTTTTTATAACTGCTATCATAATAAAATTTAACTCCTGGGAAGTGAAATAGGAACAAATTGGGTAACAAGGTCTAATTTGAGCAGAGTCACTGTCAGATCATACCATATATCTGATATTCTCTCTAAAGATGAGTACTGATGCAATTAAAGCCCAATTGAGTTAAATGGAAGGGATGCTCTGAAATAAGTAAATTAGATGAGCACAAAGATCCACTGAAGGAGAAATTAAAAATGGGCACATTTCAGAACTTTTTTTTAAAAAAGCTACGTACAGTGACCTTAAAAGGACACTGTCAGACTGACTCTTCTAAACGGGCAAGAAAAAAAAGGCAGCTCAGTTTGAATGACGTCTTCCCTTCTCATGTAGGAATAATCTGAGGTGTGGGCATGACATGATACTTTCACCAGTGTTCACATTCCACTGCTTAAGAGTGGCATAAAGGGGCACCTGGGTGGCTCTGCTTTCGGCTCAGGTCATGGTCTCAGGGTCCTGGGATCGAGCCCCGCATCGGGCTCTCTGCTCATCAGGGAGCCTGCTTCCTCCTCTCTCTCTCTCTCTCTGCCTGCCTCTCTGCTTACTTGTGACCTCTGTCTGTCAAATAAATAAATAAAATCTTTAACCAAAAAAAAAAAAAAAAAAAAGAAAAGAAAAAAAGAAGCATAAAAATGCTGAGGTAATAGAGAATCACAGATCAGTGCTTATATAAACATGGATGTGACTTGCAGCTTCAACAAATCAAAAACTAGACTCACACTAAACAGAATACTAGGGAATAAAATTATTGAAATTTTCAGAATTTAAATTCTGCATTTAAGTAATTATTAACGTGAGCACTATAAGAAGCAAAAATGGCATGTAATAAAGGAAGACGCCAGTACCAACGCAGCACTATTTATAATTTTTTAAAAAAATGTACCAAGATCCTAACTGATAATAGGGGACTGCGGAAGTCAATTAAATTCTGGCCATTTAATAAAATGATATCCAGCCTGGAAAAAGGATGAAGAAAATTTCAATGTTCAACATATATAATGATGCCCACAATAGACAGCATGCTAAGTTAAAAACAAACAAACAAACATGACCTTGAAAACATTATGCTAAATCAAAGAAGCCAGAAACAAAAGGCCCCATTTTATGCTTCTCTTCTTACAGAATGTCCAGAATAAGCAAATCAGAGACAGAAAATATTTAGTGGTTGCTAGGGTATGGGAGGTGGGAAAGTGAGAACAATGGGGATTCTCTGTGAGGTGATGGAAATATTCTGAAATTAGTGAAGATGGTCGTACACTGTGAATACAGTAAAACCACCAAATTAATAAAATGGATTGTTACAGGAATTTAATAAAAAAATTTTTAAAAAAGGAGCGTGCACATGTGTATTCATGTGGAACAAGTCACTGGGGGTACAAAGTGGGGAGGAGGAGGATTCCTGTATGTGACCTGCTAAAACAAAAAACAATCAACCTGAAGGGAGTTAGGTGGGGAGTGAAATTTGGAGGAGGCAATAATCTCACTTCCTTGGTATCTCGATGGTTTTTTCCCCTCTGGTCAGGAGTTCTTCATTGTTTTATCCTCTATTAATATCTATCTTAGGATTCTTCCTCCTCCTTTTCTCTTGAACTCTAAAGATACAGGTGTTCTAGCAGTTTGCTCTACTTCCCATTCTCACCCTCCATACTGTTAACGTATCACTAAATCTAACACATTTTAAGGGTACATTTAAATGATTTTAATAAACATACAGTTGGGCAACTGTGAGCACTCGAAAAGCTCCCTCCTGCTCCTGAGCAATCAGTTCCCACTTTTACTCCCAGATAACTACTCATCTGTTGTCCCTTCATATTTCTTTTCTAGAAATTCATAAATGGGTATGTGGGCTTTCATATATGGCTTTTTTTCTTAGCATAATGTTTGAGGGTCATTCCTGTTAAGATATCTTATCAATAAACCATTCCTTTCTATTGCTGTATAGAGGTACTATTCTTTACCAAAATGATGGCATGTAACAGGAGAAGAAAATAAAGACATTCCTATTTTGAAAAAACATGTAACATAGTAGGACTTTTAAGACCACTGGCTGCCTAAAGAAAGGACTATCAAGACCTATAGCACTAGCAAACATCACAAAACTGAAAACTGTAAGCAAATTTAACATGAACTTTTAAAAGGAATCTTGAATTATATTTACCTGAAGAAAAAAAATGAAAGAACCATATTGCTTTCTCTACTTTTAAGATAATCAGAGTAAGCCAAGTAGGTATATACATTTTTAACTATCTTAAATGTATCTACATTTCCTTGTCTTCTTATTTTTAAGATTCTTTTTGTACTGGTACTGTTGAAAAGCTATTTTAAACACCTTAATGCATAATTAATCACCCTACATGCTATCAGATTTAGTAGTAGTTTTAGAAATAAACCAAATTTATATATGCAAGGTAAGCCTAATTATTTGGGCTCACAAAAAATGTAATATCTGATCTTCAGAACCTAATGTGCTCAAGAAAGTATTTGTGTTTTTAAATTAGGAGAACAGCTCTGTATTTAATTAGTCCTCATTTGAGTATGTAATCATTTTAATTTATTTGCACAAACACAGGACACTGTGCTCCATCAGTAGATAATGTTCTTCATTAACTAAAGTAGGAACTTGGTGCACAGGGGTAGAAGTATTCTTATCTTGATGTAAAAATCCTAACTCCATACTACTAGTTTTCTTTCTTCAGTTTGCGTAGTCACTGTCCCGAGATATACATTTGTTAATATAAAACACTTTTAGTTAAGTACTCTGCCAGTCCCTAGAAATAATTTAATATTTAATGTTTTATATTACCTACTGCCCAGATATGTATACTCAGTTATTAATGAACAAATCAGCTTACTGAAATTTAGCTAATAGTTATGTATTAAAATTCAAACTTCAGTAATTTGGATGGTGGCAGAGTTAAAAATCCATTATTTCTTCATTGGTGGTGTACAATAATAATAATAGCACAGATTGTACAGGCTTAACTCAGGCTGTTTGGAAATAAACCCCGTATTCTTAACAAGCTAATGATAGATCATTCGTTTCTATTCATAAAAGCACACGATCAAATTTTTCCTTATGGGATTTACAAATAACCTTGGGTATCTTGTTATTGCCATTCCTTCCCCAAGTCCTAAATACATCCTAAGAAGAAAATAAAATCTCCCGTTAATTACTGTAAGTCTTTGAAAAAGTACTTTGTTTTTGCCTAACTCTGAATGTTTCATTCTTAAGCTTCCTATTTTGAAACAAGTATATCCTTAGATGAAATTGCTTAAGAAATCATTTAAGCTTTCATTTCCAAATAAATTGGAACTTAAAAAAATTGAGATCATGGGGCATCTGGGTGGCTCAGTCAGTTAGGTGGCTGCCTTCAGCTTGGGTCATGATCCTGGGATCCTGGAATCGAGCCCCCAGTCGGGCTCTCTGCTCAGTGAGGAGCCTGCTTATCTCTCTCCCTCTGCCTGCCACTCTGCCTACTTGTCCTCTCTCTGTCAAATAAATAAATAAATAAATAATCTTAAAAAAAAAAAAAAATTGAGATCATTTGGCAACCAGTACTTAGAATTTTACATGGTATCACAAAATGAATCAGAAGATAGTTTGTGAGGACAGATTTAGTTTGGAGCATTATTTTTAGGTAGAAGCTTGCTCTAGCTAGAGTTTTGAAAACCCAGTGCTATTCTTTGGTACTCTTCATGCTATGATCTGTACCATTCTATATTTCTTGCAAAACTTGGAAATACTCTATGAAAGCCAAAACACCTTGTCATATATGTACATACATGCGTGTGTATATGTATATATGTATTATACATATACACATATTATACATATACACACACATATGTATAAATAAATAAAATTTCTCCTACAGAGCAAGTTAAGCAAATTGTCTGAGTCATTACATTAACTCTGCTCTACGTGACAACAAGCAGATCTCCAAATGTGGTCCTGACTTCCTACAACTTTCCACACTTACTAAGTCAGAGTACTCTACTGGATAAGATTTCAATTTCTATAGTTCACCCTTTGCCCAAAGTTCTAAATTCTTCCATTTACAAGGAAAAAATGTCTAATTTCAGAAAGGCTCCTTTTTTATAGGTAATGAATACTACAAAAATAATTGTATAATTTGAGTTTCAGAGATAATCATCCTACTTAGATTTGGAGTATATTTGAGTTGAGCAATGCCCATTAAGGTTACACATAAACTTGGAAAGTGTCAAATGCACAGTACTTAAATTCTACCCCAAAATAGGTCATTAGCTACATTTTTTAAAAAATCCTCTTTGATTGGATGCCTAGTATGTGCCAACAGTTAGCGTTTTAAGATTTACAGAATTTTGCACTATTTTTATAACAGTATCTGGAGAAAGAAGCCCATTCCTACAAGCCTAGTTACATAGCTCTTGAAAGCACCCACTGGTAAACATGCTAATATGACATGGTATTAAAAATCATAAAACAGGGGCACCTGGGTGCCTCAGTCAGTTAAGTGTTTGCCTTCGGCTCAGGTCATGATCCCAGAGTCCTGGGATCGAGTTCCATGTTGGGCTCCCTGCTCAGCAGATAGTCTACTACTCTGCCAGTCCCCCACTGGTGCTTTCTCAATCTCTCTCTCACTCACTCTGTCTCTAATACATTTTTTTTTTTAAATCATAAAATACACATTTATGCCATACATAAAGCAACTATCTGTCCTTGGCATAAAGGCATACATAAATAAATAACACTGTAGCTTGATTGAGAGATCCTGAAAATCCATTCATAGTGAGTTTGTTACTCAGAGACAATCACAATAAGTGAGCTTGTAGCTATACTGACTTATCTCTCATATTTAATGTTACATGTATGTTTTGGGTACAAAATGGACCCTAGCTAGATGCTCTTCCTGGAACTTCATTGAGGAAACAAAACTCTACTACAATGCCAGAGAAAAAAGTCAGCATATATAACTTTTTGAAATAAGTTTTTCAGCTTTTAAAGTATGCATAAATATGGCTATATACACTGTATTTTTTTTAAAAGATTTTATTTATTTATTTGACAGAGAGATCACAAGTAGGCAGAGCAGCAGGCAGAGGAGGGGAGGGTGGGGTGAGGGGAAGGGGAGCAGGCTCCCTGCTGAGCAGAGAGCCTGATGTGGAGCTCAATCCCAAGACCCTGAGATCTCGACCTGAACTGAAGGCAGAGGCTTAACCCACTGAGCCACTCAGGTGCCCATAAGAAAACTTTAAGAAGGGAGACTTTGACTATACATGACTCTTCAGATATCAAGCAACTCTAAAACTAACCTCTTGCATTAAATGCAACTCTACTATACAGCTGTTTTTGATAGAGTAATTGTTTATATAAGATGGTTTTGTACCCAATCACTTTAGAGTTAACTAAGACAAATAACAACAAAAATCTCTCAACATTGATTTAAATTAGAAATTATCATCTTGGGGGTAGAAGAAGCAAAAAATAAGAAAACAATTTGGGGAATCTGACTGAAGATTAATGGTCTGAGATTATTCAACAGTGAGAAAATTTAATTCCCAAAGCATCATCTACCCTGTTCATTAGGAAAAATTGGATATTAACAGAAGGCACTCATTATATCTGCCTTAACAAGAGCAGTATTTATAAAAACTGAACTGAAAGAGGCAAAAAAGATACTATCCATGGATTACAGTAAGAAATATTCTAAAACACTTTGGTAAGTTTGAAAACCCAGCCAGAAACAAATTATTACTGAGATTATTCCTAGATTAAGTATTAATAAAGAAAAATGAATTTATATGATTCCAGAGATTAAAAATCATGATCTTATAAGAAATATGTTTTATTAACGTAACCTCCTCTTTTGATTGAACACTACCTTTTAAAACCAACAATAAACATCAGTTTGTTTTTTTAATTAGTCTAAGTCTCCCCCCCCAAAAAAAGAGGGCAACATTTGCCTCCCCACAGGGCACCTTTCTCGTAAGTGTAACTGAGCTTGTCCAAAATCAGAGGCAGTTTTTTCAGAAAAACCCAATGATCAAAATATAAGATACAGCATTTTCCCACAGATTCTCTGACAAGAGAGCATGACATTAGCCAAACAAATTTAATACAAGGAAATAATATTGTAACTCAAATTGCCTTTCACTTAATCTCTTTTTTTTTTCTCTAATTTTATACTAAAAATTTCTGTTCTTAAAACTCAGGCTAAACCAGGAATACAAGTTAAAACTAGTTAAAGAAAATGAGATAACAAAAACAGTAAAAATCAACTCAACAGCAGTTAAAATTGGGAAATTTTTAATTACTAAGCATCAAATGCATTTTACATTGGTAACTGCAGTACTGAAATTGTGACATTTTAAATATTTTTTTCAAAAAAGGTTAGTGATTTTCTAGGAAATATGAAGATCCAACAATGAACATAAATGTAGCCAGCCTGGGTCACTACGATTTAGTTAATGCTTACCTTAACAGGTGTTCACATTTCCTGTCTACAATAAAGTAGACTATGAACTTCTTGTCTCTTTGAATTTTAGCAAAAACTCCATGAGATAATCTAAAGGAATGTCAAATTTTGGAAGTGCAAACTTATAAAAATTCTACTTTGGGATCACTTTTTTGCTCCAAGTGCAACTAACTTGAGAATATAGGCAATTTTTCTTTCCTAATCCCTTGGAAAAATATTTCTGCAATACATCTCGTGTCTTCTTAACTATGACTGGGTTGTTTCTAAGAAAGATTATTATGTGGTTAGTTTCCCACAGTTGATAAAAATCTATTAAAAACATCTTAATATAATTTGCAAGGAAAAAATTTGTTTTTCAAAGGTTGCAGGAACAGGAAATAGCACTTCTTAATCTTATCTGTATAAGCACAAATACTTAAAGCTAGTCATACTGCAGATAAATCCAACATAGTATTCAAAAGTTCTATAAAAATGAACAAAAGATACATATTTACTTCCATTGCTCCAACAGTCAAATGTTAGGTCTGCATGAGAGTTGCACTGTAGCAGTTCGCTGGTCCAATTTAAGAGTTCAAGTCCTTTTTGGCCCAATGATGTCCACATGCCAGATAAATTCAGTTCAAAAAACAGAAATCAGGGCAAAGACTCCATATAACAAAGCACAAGGATATGCTACTAGAAGTTGCTGTCCTTCCATGGCTAATGCAGAAATAAAAATTTTGGATGCAGAAAAACTACACCATCCAATAATTCCAGCAGTGAGAATGATTCCTACCATTCCTCTGTAACCGACAAGGAGAAACAGGGGGAGGAGGGAAAAAGGCAGTAGATGAGATTAGTTATGTAAGAATACAACAATAACCAATTCTTTAAAAAAAAAAAAAAAAGGCATTTTAAATCCACATTGCACAAATTTGCAGAAATGATTGAGATTTTTTTCAAATGTTAAAATAATGTACCTCACAGTGAATTTAATAATGCTCAATCATTCACATCCACATCCAATGAAGTGAGAAAAAGCTCATTTATAATTACATTTTGCTCCTGTTAGCATAAGAGCTAGATTTCTCTCAACTTTGGCATTACTGACACCTGGATGGATGCACTTCTGTTGGGAAGGGCTGTTCACCGTTAGGCTGTTCTACCTTCGGCCATGTGGTACCAGTAGTACTCTGTACGCCCCACAGTTACGGAAGCCAAAATTATCTCCAGACACTGCCTAATGTACCCTAAGAGCAAAATTGCCCTGATTAGAAAATACTGCTTTGGTAGAAAATCTCTTTTGTAAAATTCAAATATATATGTGCCAATCTCCACAAATGAAAAGAGTGAAACAGTTTCTACACTGAAAATCTAAAGCATTTTTACACAAAGCAAGAATACTGTGAAGCCATCATCTTGTCAGATCTCTAGCATCAAACAGCTGATACCTGTTCTTCCCCTCAACCTCTCCTTTAACTTTTAAGCGCAAAAACAGCACATGGTTGGTTGTGCCTGGCAGTAGCCACAAGGAGGAGTCGGAACAATTGAGAGAGAATCTGCATACTGGCCATGAACAAAGAATTTAATCAGCAGGAATTTACAGCTTTCTTTTTAACCTTACCTAAAACATTTTTTAACAATTAATACTTAAACCGCTTAGAAGCACATCTGAGAACATGGCAGGCTAGTAACAACAGCCTCTTCCCATAAAAAGAATGTTTAATTTCCAGTTAAAAGCTGCCAAACACAGAGTATGTGTTTATTATTCACTCACTTAGCATATGCCCAACATCTTTAAGAAATGAGATATAGTCTAAAAAATATCAAAGATGGTAAGTAACATTTTAACAACTTGATCTTTTCATGTAATATTTTAGCTAACAATCACCACTGTTCAGTTTGTTTACTGACACTGGTAAATAAACACAAAAGTCAAATTCTTTATTACAAATAAAAGCAGAGATCGTATAAAAAGATTTTAAAATTTATTCTCAGTTCCACTGCTCACCACTGAAAAGCATGTAGTACAGTCCTCATTCACAACAGGCCCTATATCTCAGTTATGTGAGATTAATCCTACTACAGATAACTGGTCAATCAATCCCCAAAATAAAAATTCAGTACTTACTGCAAAGAAAATATCACCGCAAAGCTGGAAAGTAGGATCATAGGAAGAAGACAATATCCAAGGACACTTGCCACACACCCAAATGAAACACCTGTCATACTCATTAAGTTTAGTAAACAAAACATTCCTAGACATCCAATTGCACTGATCCCATATACATAGCCAAATTGGATTTTGCCAGCCTGTGGGTAAAGAAGAGATTATACGTTAAAAGGAAGAAAGGAAATTCTTTTTGGTCTTATTTCACCTAAAATGGTATACGTAAGAAAATACTCAATTGTGAGCATCAAAATCTGTAGAGGCAACGATTCTTTATGCAGAATAGTAAAACACAGATTGGCTTTTATATCTTTCTCAAGAAATTTTAAGTATCTATTTCCCAATACACAGATATTTGGTTTTTCTTTTTCCAGTTAGTATTCAAGCAATTCAGCAAATAAAGATACAAAATCATGGTACAATCACCTTTAATTAGTAGATTTCTAAAAAGAAATTTAGCTCATTTTAAGCAAATAAACTACAGAGACAAGATGGAAACCCCTGCAGAATGTTTGGACAATATCTAACATCACTTGAAAGCACCTAAGACGAACAAAATTGCCCCAAAGGAATTTGTTCTCATTGGAGGATGTAGTCGCAATCTTTGTAACAGCAGAAACAATTTCACCATTCATTTATATGGCTGTTAAAGGAGCTAAGTGAAAGGAAGGCAGGATTAGCAGGACACAGTGGTTCTATGGGGAGGGGAGGAGAAAACTGATTAACATGCAAGAGAAACATAATGGAAGATACATTTTTCTTTCATTATTTTTCCAAATTGTTGGTGGATTTATAAAGTCTTTTGACAATCAAGCAAACAACAACAACAACAAAAAAAAAATCAAAAGAAAACTTAATTATGCTCTTGTTAAAGATATGACTGAAAAGACTTAAGACAATATAAGTTAGGTAAATTGCTGTCATAGCACTCTCAGTCAAGATATATGAACAAACATTGTATTCAGGTCATACTGTGATGAAAATCAGTCCACAGAGAAGATTTCAAGAACTCCCTGGTTTGTTAGATTCTGGACATACAAAACTCAATTATGAGAATGCCTCTAAAAACTATGTTACATGAAAAAATTCTTGCCATTTTTGTTAGACTCATATTTATAAATATGTAAGAGTGTAGAAGTTTCAAAAGGTTCAGCTGAGTTCACCAACGAATTCACTAAAGTAGTAATAATAAAACCTCATACAGCACTTTAAAATTTTTCAGTGTTCCCATTTAACCTGTCTTGATTAATCTGTAAACAATCTTGTGAGGTGGGAATCACAAAATTATAAGAGGAAGCAAAAAGACGAAAACAGCTTGCTCCAGGACAGAGCAGGAGCACTGAACTAATGCCCAGATTTCCTGACTAAAAATCCCATCTTCTGGGGCACCTGGGTGGCTCAGTGGGTTAAGCCTCTGCCTTCAGCTCCAGTTATGATCTCAAGGTCCTGGGACTGAGCCCTGCATCAGGCTCTCTGCTCGGGGGGGAGCCTGCTTCCCCTCTCTCTCTGCCTGCCTCTTGCCTACTTGTGTTCTCTCTCTGTCAAATAAATAAATAAAATCTTTAATAAAAAAAAAAAAATCCCATCTTCTATCCATTACATCATTTATCTTTTCTAATTCAGAGACGTAAGATAAAATACAACATATATTAGCAAATTATCTTTACAACTATTCATTTCCAATATACTTTAACATTCAGAAGTAGGAGATAGGCAGTTAAAACATCTTGTCCTTTAATGTTCCGATTCATTAGAAGTTAATATATAGGAAAGTAACCAAAACCACTATAATAACAGAACACTGCACAAAGTCCACAGATTTTAAAAAATAACAAAAGCTATCATTAAAATACAGAAGTAAAAGAGCAACAGGCTAAAAAATGTCAATTTCTAAAAATAAGGAATTTTGATGATGGACTAAAGCCACATGTTATTGTTTCTTTCCCCTAATAATTAGACCTTTTCTTCAAACAAAAAATTATTTCTAATTATATGACATTTATTATCAGTGGAGAATTGATGAATGGGTACATAATATTCCAACAACCTAATACCACTCAAAATACATTCAAGATCTGATATATAAACAGAGTCTCAAAAATGGCTCCTGGTGGGACACTGAGAGACTGTTTTCTAATCTCACACATAGAGTTCAAACTGAAATCTTACCAGTAACAATGTGGCTCCAAAGGCAAGGCAAAAAACCATCGGTCCTGCCAAATCAGTCTCATTCATGATGCTACCGTCTGCTACTTTTAATGGATGTAACACTGTTAGTGTTTTTTGCCAGATGTGGTCAAAATTGATACCTAATTCTAAAGGAAAAGAAAGTAAGACAGTCCATTAGGATTTGTGACACACCTTTAGTTTACCTGAATCCATGAGGCAACAGGAGAAAAAATGAAGCACTCATTATCAAAAGAGAATCTAGCAATATGAGACATTTTGATAATTCTTCAATACCAGTCTTCACTCACTATGGGGTTTACTCCACAAATATCCTATTTCTGGTTTGGTACTAGAAAAGTGTATGGATATGAAAAAAAAACAAGACATTCTCAGCTATGACTGCATAACAAAGAATATATGGACAGCATTAACAGTAAGGGGTTCTCTACATACCTGGAGATGCTACGAAATTGTATATGAAACTACGTTTCTATGCACAACTGTGCATTTCTTCTGAGAAGAGTATTCATAACTCTCATTAGACTTTGAAAGGGTATCCAACCCCCCTCAAAATGTACAGAACTACTGCTTTATGGGTTTTAGAATAGTTTGAAAAATGATATTCTTTTCAGTGATATTACTGGTTTTGCCAGCTTCTTCCATGTAAAATAATCACTACCATGTTATTTCCTTTCATTTCTTCCACTGACAGAATTTAATCATTAATGTGAAGTCAAAGTCAATGCTCAAATACTAACATAATTATCACTTTATAGAGATCTATTAAAAACTCTGGTCCCCTATGGCTCAGTGTGGTTTCATATCTGTTTTTTTCTGTACCTCAATATGGTTTCATATTTATTTTTTTCCGTACCATCATTCTTTTAAAGGAAAGGACAAGTTCTCCAAACTAAGATCTATTTTCACTGACCAGATGGACACTACAAAATACTATGAACTGTTGCAACCAATCCTACCTTCTAATAAAGGTGGCTCATCCTCAAAGTTGTTTCCATAGAAAGGCTGAGGTGTCGCTGGAGTATACGCTTGAGTAGGCTGAAAAATCTGCCCAGTGTATGGCTGTTGTGGCTGCATCATGTCTGGAGGGACAAATCGGCCTTGCTGCGAGTAGTCATAGCTAGCATACTGTCTGTAAATCAAAGTTACATTTCTCAGAATTACGTCAACAGTGGTATCTCTGAGAGCTACAGAGTCATAGTCATACAATTCCCTAGAATAGCTACTTTGCCAGTTTTCATAAATGGTACTGAAATGATAACTAAGATGATCTTATTATCTACAATGTTAAGCTGTGTTTTTTTTAGATAATCTTTCTAATGACACCAACACTTATACAGTGCTTAAGCATTTTACAAACTATGAAACTTTTAAACATTAGGTGGTCAACAAATGAAAACTTAAGAATTTTATCTATTTCTCCCCATTCAGTAAGTATATGTAATATGAAGATAACTGTGAAATACAATTGATGCCTAAGACTACAAATGAAAACACAACATGACAGACTGTACTACATGCTATGTAATTTTCCATTGTAGTTTGGATCTCCATCGAATGTAATAATTCTTCCTGACTCTTTGTAGGATGTTATTTTTCGCAAGTGGGTAAATCTCTTCACAAACCATGACCACTTTCGAATACATAGGGAAAAAATTCAAGCCTCTTTCTGTGAAAGCTTTCTAAATATAACAAAACATTATTGCATTGTACACCTTGTATTTGAATAGCACTTTTAAGTTTTCAAAGTAGGTGTACAACTACTGTCTCATTTGATATGTACTATAGTAAATCCTGCATTGTAGAAAAAGAGGCTTTACCAAGGCTATTTTAATGATGAAAACAACAGGGAAAAGAAGGATGCTGAAGCAGTATCTTTAAAAACATGTTTTATCAGAGCGCCTGGGTGGCTCAGTGGGTTAAGCCTCTGCCTTCGTCTCAGGTCATGATCTCAAGGTCCTGGGATAGAAGCCCTGCTTCTCTGCTCTCTCTCTCTCTGCCTGCCTCTCTGCCTACTTGTGATCTCTGTCTGTCAAAGAAATAAACAAACTCTAAAAAAAAAAAACCCACAAAATCTGTTTTATCATGTTGTGGGAAAAAATATGGCTTACCTATCAATGGACTAATCTCATTACACAGTAACAAATACAGAAGTAAAGTAATTATTTTCAAAGATATTTTTGAAAAGAAATGAGAAGCCTTAAAGATCCTTTAGTTTAATCACACTTAAAAATTTTATAGTTCCCTATTGACAAATATAAAATCTAATGACTGCCATGAATATTGAAATTTTAAAATTAAATCTAATTTTTAAATTAACTGAACATCTTGATTAAAAGCAAATCTAAGTAATAGCAAAATTTCAACTACACACAGCCCTCTGGAGAGCCCAATGGGACTCTGAAGATTTAATTATCACACTAATCCAATCCAAGCTTAAAAAAATGCTATTTATTTTTCTGGCTATATAGTAATATAGACTTTGATGAAACACTATTTTAATAGCAAAAGATAAAAAACAATACAGTTACTAGTAAATATATTGTAATAGGGGCATAGATTACTACTGTTATAAGGAATGAGGTACTTTTATGGGTACTAATAAGGAATGATAATCAAAAAATATTCAGTGGGCAGCATTGAAAAACACCCAATGTTCAGAACAGTATTCACTGTATGTACCACTGTGATGGCACTTTTTAGAATATATCTGTATGTATATATTTGTATATATGTATTTTATATACATATACAAACATTAAGTACAATACATACAATTACATAGGTTTAGGTATAATGTAATATAGTATAACACATATAATTATATAGGTAAAAGGACCTGGAAGCAAGGGGAAGTGGAAGACTTAATTTTCATATTAAAAAATCTGCACCTTTAAAAATGTTGTATATTTACTACTTATTAAAATTAATTCATTCTAAAATGTTATATATAATATATAGTTACATATTAACTACTAAAAATTTCCAAAAATACATATAACCTATTTGAACATTACTGTTTCAAGTGTTTAATGTGAATTATATCCTATTACCTCACTACAACTTTAGGAGGTTTACTTTATCATCCTTCCCATCCTAAAGATGTAGAAACTGCTATCTGGGTGAAAATGATTTCCCTGTGTGGGCCAGAATGCAAAGCTAGACTTTGATTCCAGTGGCTAACTCTTACCAATTATAATAAAAATCACCCCCAAATCCTACCTTATGGACAGAACTATAGTATCTTTTTTCCATATATACGCTTCCCCTATCATTTTTATATGCAAATATGTTGATTTGCAATTATTTACACATAGACACACACACACACACAAGCAACAGGACTAAATGGCTGAAATGAACTAGGACAAGAATCAATATTTTTTTATTTAGTATAATATGCTGTTTGGATGATCTGTTAGAATATATCATAATCTACCTCTGAGTTTATGAACCAGCTAGAAAGGCTCCATATAGGAGCCTTCTACAATCTGCATAAACAGATTGTATCTTATTATCTCTCCCTCAAAAAAAGAGACAGATAGGCCGGATATGAATGTGTATACAACAGGAAAACCAAAAAGAATGAGTGGTTCTCAAACTTTCTGCTCTTAGAATCCCCTTATACACTTAAAATTTATTATTGGGAAACCCAAAGATTTTTTTTTATTTATGTGGATGTATCTGTCATTATTTTATCACATTAGAAATTAAAACAAAAATGTTTAAAATATTAATTCAAAGTAATAATAAACCAGTTACATATCAGCGTAAATTTTTATGAAAAAGTACTATAAAAATTACTGAGAAAAGTGGCACTGCATTGTATTTTTGACAATCTCATTAACATCTGGTTTAATAAAAAATACTGTTCTTGGGGTGCCTGGGTGTCTCAGTGGGTTAAAGCCTCTGCCTTCGGCTCAGGTCATGATCCCAGGGTTCTGGGATCGAGCCCTGCATCGGGCTCTCTGCTCAGCAGGGAGCCTACTACCTCCTCCCTCTCTGCTTACTTCTCTGCCTACTTGTCATCTTTGTCTATCAAAAAAAAAAAATCTTAAAAAGAAAATACTGTTCTTTGGGCACCTGGGTGGCTCAGTGGGTTAAAGCCTCTGCTTTCGGCTCAGGTCATGATCCCAGGGTCCTGGGATCGAGCCCCACATGAGCTCTCTGCTCAGCAGGGAGCCTGCTTCCACCTTTCTCTCTATCTGCCTGCCTTTCTGTCTACTTGTGATCTCTGCCCGTCAAATAAATAAATAAAATCTTTAAAAGAAAAAAAAAAAGAAAACACTGTTCTTATCTGTTTTTGCATTTAATTTTAGTTGAAATAGCTTAAGAAAATCTAGTGTTGCAGACAAACAGCTGGAAAATTATTTAACAACCTTTTCAGATTACTCAAAGTGGTAGTTTTTTAAACTTAAGTTGCAACATAGAAAATGGAACAATACTAATAAACTTTATACTAGAATACACTCATCTGTCTTGCCTTATGAATGGATACTTGCTTTACTTATGTATGATTTTTTAATATTCACTGCTTAGAAAATATTAGTGTGGGTGATTCAGCTCTTCCAAACATTGACATGTTTAATAGAAAAACATATATATCAAGTATAAACACAGGAAAATTACCTTTGTTAATGTCACCAATGATTTCATCAGAAAAATGGTTAATTCTGGAAAGGTGAAAAGTTTATAGTAATGGACAGTTTTCCCAAATCCTCATTTTTACCTGAAAATTTGAATTTAACCACTGGCTACACAGGCTGTTAGTTTTCTTTCTTAAGAAGCTCATTATTTCATCTTTGAGAAAATATACGCCCAGTACTCAAGTCTAAATAACCATAGTTTGTCTATCAGGATGTGCTTTCCAATAAAAATGGTTTTCATGGAGAGCAGCTGATACAGCCTATGATTCAAAATGCACAGGGGCTTTTCCTCGAGAGAATCACTGTACTTCAGTATGAACAAGAGGTCCTTTGTGACATTTCCATTTTGACACAGAGAATATTTTTAATGTATGGGTACTAAAGGGTCAGGATTTAATAGCAGCATAATTTTTCTGCTTCATCAAGGGCATCCTTTTAAAGAAATTATTTATGTATTTGACATAAAGAGGCACAGCAAGAGAGGGAATACAAGCAGGGGGAGTGGGAGAGGGAGGAACAGATTTCCCGCCGAACAGGGAGCCCAATGCAGGCTTGATCCCAGGACCCTGGGATCACAACCCAAGTTGAAGGCAGACACTTAATGACTGACAGCCCCAGATCAAGGGCATCCTCAAATAAACTGGTTCCCTCCACACCCCAGAAAGTGTGTGTTGATGAAGAATACAATAATTACTAGAACAATCTGATGCCCTTGTCTGACTCATATTCAGATACTAGCAGTTTTGCCAGTCATTGTTTTTACAACATCAGTACAAATGTCAACACACCTGAAAAGGTAGATAGTGTCTTAATATTGTTATAATAATAGTTCTAATCTTAAAAGACCCCCTGAATGGTCTCAAGGATCCTCTGAGGTCTGCAGTCCACCCTGTAGAACTGTTCATATAGACTCATGTCATGTAAGGAACAGAACTACTACAAGCAAACGACAGCTTCAGAAGTGGTACCATCATTCCTTCTTTAAGATGCAAGGTGAGAAAAACAACACCATGGAATTTTACTGTTTTCATTTTCTGGAAGGATCTGGTCAGGAAAATTGGTGGCTTGCTCCTGCTGGGTTTAAACTAGAATATAGTGTGGTAGACACAATCTTTAGAGACTAAGTCAACATTGTATTCTATATAGGTTCTTATCAGTTAAGTCAAAGATGAAAAAATAGTGGCTTTAAATACTTTAAAAATATGTAGTTGGCATTTTATAGGCATATCTAGCATAGAGTGTGAGACCTGTCCAATAGGATAATCATAAAACTCAACAGATTAAGATCAAAGGGCCTTTTACTTTTTGTTGCTGCTATTGTTGTTATAAGAATATATAAATGATACTTACAAATGAAACTCAATTATTACTGCCAATACATTAAGCTTCCTGTTTTCCTAGGCTTCATCTATAAATTCATATTTGTTAATTGGCAATAATGGGTATATAAGCAACTACAAAAAAACCTCATCATACTGAAGCAATGATTATTGGCACATGATCTGGCTGCAATGGAATTGGGAGAATATTTAGCAAAAGAGTATCTAAACAACGCTCCTATGTAAAACTAAAATGAGAGGATGATATCTGGAATGAAAAGACAAGTCACACATTTAAGAGATGCAAACAGGGACAGGAGAAAAGAAAGGCAGAGATAAATAAACCTATGAGGCTATGATCTAAATCTAATAGTTCTGCAGGGTCTTACATCATTAGGTTAAAAACAGGACTGCGTACAGAGACAGGTTTTTCAAAGCCCTTTGCACTCTGGCCAATCTTCCATTCACTTTCCTCTCATACATAGATTAAAACAAACAAAAAACATTCTTAAGTAAATAAATGGAGATTTAGCAACAAGATTTCTCCAATTCTGCCCAATTAACTGTTCAAAGAAGATAAATCCCTGATGGCATACAAGAAAATTTAACTGAAGGAAAAAACTGATTTATAGTATTTTTCACATGCTCACTCCCACTGTTCAATGTGTTAGGTTTTAGGGGAGGAAAGGGCTTAGAATATATCAAATTAAGCAGACTCAAGGGGTCAAAAGGTATAAAAAATGCAACTTATATAAGACAGACCATACTGAAGACTGAATTTGATTTTTGCTTTGCTTTTTAAATACTTAGGCACTTTCATTCAGATTTATTTATTCAAACATGTTCTACTACTACATGTTTCTCTCAGATTGATTCAAAACAAAACCTTCCCATACCCTCATCCTGGGAGACTTTCATGAGGTTTTTAAATCAGGGTTCATAGACGAACATCAGAAGGCACATCAACTGTGCAGTAATATGGATATTTATGTGGGCATCTCCTTGTGCACATTTACATCTCAGAAAGAAGTCCCTCATTTTTGTAGGATTCCAGAAGGGGTCCTGGACCATCTAAAAAAGGTTAAGCCATCCTGGTATTGGAAATGACTGATAAGATTATCTTTAAGGTCCTAAGAAACGAAAAATATTATGTCCTAGAGGAGACTGGTGGATAGCGTCAGCTAATGTATTTCTGCCACTACTACCAGGGACTATTAAAAAATCTGGTTTTTTTTTTTTTTTGTTTTGTTTTGTTCTCAACAGTTCAGGGCTGAAAGGTTTTGAGTTCCCCCCTGGCAGGGACTGTCAGCAACTGGCAACTTGTGTGTACTACCCATAGGTTTCAACATGAGCAGTAATAAAGATGATTATCACTTGCTATTAAAAAAAAAAATCACCTGATGATTCATAACAGGGAGCTAACACTGCTAAACAGTGTCACTAAGCCCTTTCAATTAACATTGGTAAGGTCTGAAATCTGGATTGATTTAACGCTTAAACTAGCCATCACAAGATTTCAAATTTTTAACTGGTTCTGTAGATGAAATCGCTTAGGTTATCTTCTAGATACTTGAAGCTAATATCCCTACCTTAAATGATGCACTATTACTAGGAAACAGTACTTTAACAATCTACTTTTGCACTCAGGGCACACCTGAAGATACCACAGAAGATACCAAACTCTAAATAGGGCAATCCTGTCAAACCCAAACCAGTGTCACAGATCTTTCGAGAGGAAGGAAGATTATGAAAAATCACATTCCTGACAAGGGACATGGTGACACATTCAGTTTTAGGCAGAACCAAACAATAAGGATACAGGCTTTCATTCAGTCTGGGCTACATATTGTCAAAGTTGACAAGTTACTTGCTATAGGGTCCTCCACTTCCTCCATAGTCATAGGACGGCTGTGACTGGTCATCGATGCTGTAACTTGTCTGGTAGAAATCCGTATTTAAGTTATCAAACCCTGCCATTGCAAATAATCTGAAAAAGAAAAAAATGGCAAAAAGTGTTTACACCTAAGGTCCTACTGAATTCGTTTCGGTACAAAGCAAAACGCCTTAAAAGGCACTAAATTATTTCTTCTGTAATTGGGGGAACGGCATTTGGAGGACAGATCCAGGTGGGAGTTGCACAGGATCTCCAAGAGCCGGGAAAACACCTCCACTTCACCGAGCTGATATGCCATGGTTAGAGGAAGGGGCGTAGGAGAACTGGTTCCACGGAGGTCTAAAATATCAACAACAAAGACGATTCCTCACCTCACGGCAGACTGCCGCTGACAATGCGACTGTCTCCTTGCAAAAGAAGGCCCGGGCCTTCTGGGAAAGGGCAGACTCCTGGAAGGCCGCGCCTGAGGTACAGGGGTCGCGTCAAAGCAAGGGCTTGAAAGGGAGTGAGGGTCTGAGCGAAAAGACCGCCGAACCAAGCCGCGCTGCACTAGACTGAAGAGAAGCCAAACAGTGCACCACAAGCCCGGGACACTCACCAAACCGGGAAGCGGCGGTAGCGGCGTCAGCAGGTCCAGCAACCCCCCAAAACCCCTCAATAAGGCTTAAGACCCTGAACAGGCTCCGTTGCTACGTGTCACAGGGCCAAAGAACTGCTTCCGGGGCGCACCCGTTCGCGCAGGCGTGTTGGCAGATTTGTGCCCCTCCAGGGCGGACACGGGGTGGAGCCGGGGAGGAGCCGGGGAGGAGCCAACCTGCTATGGAGCATGCGCAGTATCCACAAACTCAGTCCAGTGGCGGGCCAATGAGAAGAAGGAAGACACTTCCGGTAGCCGGGTTCGCGATAGAGGCAGAAAAGCGCAGGCGCAGCAATTGTTGCTAACTATTTAGAGGAGGGAAAAATCGTTTGCAGACAGGAGGCGTGGAAGAGGTCGTGCAAGCGCCGATACTGAGCGGGTAGAGCCTGTCTCCTGTACACAAACTACAGAGCGTCGGTCTCTCTGGATTCAGTGTGATCTAGACACAGTGTTACAGAATTTATGTGTATTATTTACTCCTTACAACCTAATGAGATGATTATTCTTCTCATTTTGTAAATGAGGCTGTTAAATGTTCATTTAATAATTGAACGCAGTATAAAGGACAACTCACCTCGCTGTACTAGCTGTTGGGACTACTATGATGAATGCAAACTAAATGGTACGGCTCACTTGCGATTCGTTGGGGGTGGGGTTATCAAACACGTAAAAGTATACGTAAAGCTGTAACTAATATTCTCAAGTCCTACGTAATTCTCTGAAAGAGTGTAATATTTATCGGGGGCGGAAAATCCGGAAAGCCACTGCGAAAAGGTGATGATCAAAGGGTGAAAAGGAATGTATTAAAGAAAAGAGGAAAGAGAGGAGGGGGAGAGCATGAATATTTCAGGCAGTGGGAATAGTGTGTGCAAGGCCTGGGATTAAGGAAAATATGGTGTCAGAAAAGGTGTAGATAAGGGTTCTTCAACCTTTGCACTATTAACATTTTTATCTAAATGATTCTGGCGGGGCAGGAGACAGAGGATGCTGCCTTACTAGCTGTAAGATGTTTAGCAAAATCCCTGACCTGTACCAACCAGATGCCAGTAGCACAGCCCCGCATCCCCACTGCCACCTTGTGACAACTAGAAATGTCTCTTGGATAAAATCAGACTTTGGAAATAACTGATTTCAATGAAGCCAGGATGTTTGGAGAGACCATAAAGGAGAGCCACATAGGAGTTGAGGCTAAGGCTACAGGTAAGGACCAGGAACAGAGTGTCTTGTGGGATTCTTGTTTTGGTTCTGAAAGACAAAGCAGAACCACTGAAGGTTATGAACTAAAGAGAGGCATAAGTAGATTCTTTCCTTTTGATTGTTCTGGCTTCTGTGTTAAACCACGGAGTGTTAAATCACTTCTGAAAGTGCAGGAATCCTAATTCTGAATGCCATGGTATTAGCCAATGAGCAGAAATGTCTTCTGAGCTTATAGTATTAAAATTTATACCATGAGCCCTTGCATTATATGCTGGCCCCCAAATCTTGTGGTCTTTACAAAAGAAACCAGGCCATTGCTCTGGGACCAGTTTCCAAAGGAATGATAAAATTTCACTGGTTAAAAGAGTTTTTTTCAACTTATACACTATAAGGAAACAAATAAAACCAACCAATTAACAAAATTCCACACTCCCCTCCAAACAAAAATAATAATAGGAAAAGGACATAACAAACTGAAGAACCAATGAGTATACTCTTGAGATGAATGGGCAGCTAATTTCCTCAGGAAATTTCTGAAATAGCTCATCAAATAATTCAATTTACCAACTTTTATAAATCATTTTAGAATTTACTGATGTAGGTACCATCTGAACAACTGTTGGGAGAATGACCATGTATTCAGATTTGCTGGAGCCAGCCACATTGTCCCTTTTTGACAGACAGAGATTACATGTAGGCAGAGAGGCAGGCAGAGAGCAGAGAGCTCTGCTGAGCAGAGAGCGGGATGCGGGGTTCGAGCTGAGCCGAAGGCAGAGGCTTTAAACCAATGAGCCACCCAGGTGCCCCCACATTGTCCTTTTTATGCCTGTTTTCTCCAGAATAATTATTAATATTGTCCCTTTTTTGCTATCAAAAATACCCTAGTTTGATAAATTATATAGTTATGCTCTCTAAAACGTATTACCTATGAAGCTGAGATTATAGTTATTGGCAATATGCAATAATCTATTCATCTACTTAGTGATATTATGGTGAAAGAAAATTTGAGTCTCTTGTTTATTCTCATGTCTCCATTTCTTCCCATCAAAAGAGATACTACTCTCAATTTTTTTAAAAGATTTTATTTATTTATTCGACAGAGATCACAAGTAGGCAAAGAGGCAGGCAGAGAGAGAGGGGGAAGCAGGCTTCCCCCTCAGGCTGAGCAGAAAGCCTGATGCAGGGCTCGATCCCAGGACTCTGGGACCATGACCTGAGCTGAAGGCAGAGGCTTTAACCCACTGAGCCACCTAGGTGCCCCTCAAAATATTTTTTAAAGATTTTATTTATTCATTTGACAGAGGGAGAGAGATCACAAGCAGGCAGAGAGGCAGGCAGAGAGAGGAGGGGAAGCAGGCTCCCCGCTGAGCAGAGAGCTGCTTTATCCCAGGACCCTGAGATCATGACCTGAGCCGAAGGCAGAGGCTTAAACCCACCCAGGCGTCCCACTACTCTCAAATTTAAACAAAATGTAAGATTATGAGCATAAAATATTACCTGCTTAGAAATGAATTGTTAGATGTAGATGTTATTGAAATTCTGCTTCTATCTGTGAAAACAATGACCCTATTTACTGGATTTCCTTCTTCGCGAACCCTTGTCCCACTTGATAATGTTGCAGGGTTGCAGGGTTCTTGTCTCATGGACCTGAAGAATGAATTTCACAGACACAAAAGAGTGAAATGAAGTGAAAGTTTATTAAGCAAAGGTGAGAACAGAAAGGGAAGAAAAAGAAGCTCTGTAGAGGGAGAAGGGTCCCAAATGGATTGTCACTGGGGGCTTAGTGTTGCCTTCCCTCTGGTTAACATCTTGTCTATAACATTTCTCCTCATCTGGGATTTTGTGAGCCATGTACCCCTCTGCATGAGCCTAGTCACATAGCCCCCCTACCTGTCTCTCCCTACCTAGCCTCACCTGTCCCTTACTCAATAAGACAAGCAAAAAAAAGTGAAGTTACATGATGAAATCTTCCACATTGTTTGACTTTGAAGTATAAACCATCCTGCAGAGAACCTTGGAGAATAGTAGTCAATTTTGTGGCTAGTCAGGTAGACCTCTCTTTTTTTTTTCTTTTGGTGTCGCATCCCCCCACTTCAGGACAGTCTTCGGAGAGTTATATTAAAGCAAACTGCAGTACTTGGCTATTGTGCTGACCTCTGTTAAAGTCACTGAATTGTATTCATTAGGAGGAGAAAACCTCAACCAAGTCAAGACTTGACAGAACATGAAGTGCGCTTGTAACAGTGGCTCAGTCATCCCTGGGACTTGATATGTCAGTTACCAAACTTGTGACCAAAATAATAATAATAATAATAATAACAACAACAACATTTTAATTATGAGTGGTATCTTCTAATTAGTTTGACAGTCATGCTAGAATACACAGTAACACTTTTACATACTTCATAAACACAGAAAACTTTTTTTTTTTTTTTTTTTTTTTTAGGATGTCAGTGAAATTGTGCTTAGATTTTAGAGTTGACTTCTTTCCCCTCTGTTTTATAGTAAATATGTCATGGGGAATTTTGTCAGGAAATTCTGGTTTGAGCATGGGTAGTTTCCCCTACTCTCAGCTATATCCACCAGCACCAAATGAGGTGGGGATTTGACAGCTGTGTACTTACGGTGTCAAGTTGTATAATGAAACCTAATAATTGTGGTGGAAACCAGTGTAAATGCCCAAGATCTATTTTCATTATCCCTGAATATTAATGATATAACTCCATTTCCCAAATATGACAATTATATGTCCTCCAAATTATCCTTTATCCCTTAGAAATGAGTTTCCTCCTCAAATTCTGCTTCTGTTATTTCAATTATTTTACTTAGAACAATAAATTACTATCTTGGGAAGTCAGATTTGCCTGGAACAACACTGGATGCTTTCAGACAAATTGGGTTATTAAAAGGCAAGGACATTTAACCCCATTTTAGCATTTATTCTTGGGATTTTGACGTGAATGTTCCAAGTGCCTCATGCTATAAGAAAACAAAACAAAAACAAAAACAAAAACAACAACAGGGCTTTTAAAGCTACTTTTTGAAGCCATGCTGTATTTTTATTGTAGATATCCGACAACCTCTCAAATAGCAAATCAAGCATTTCTAATATTAGGTGAATGGATATTGTGGTTTGGAGTAAGAACTTCAGAGGCAGTAGTGGACGTTGTGTATCCCGAACAACTTAGAAAGGGAGGTACTGTAAAACGCTGCATCTGAGGGCTAGGTTAGTGATGGCAGAACCCTTCCTGCCAAAGGTGAGAGTGAAGCATGTAGGAAAAAATGTAAGAGCTAACACCAGCATATGGTTACTATGTGCCCGGCACTGCTCTGAGTCCTTCATACATTTCTACTCAGTTACTTTTCCTAACAGCCTGACAAGGTAGGTACTTTATACTTGACATATGATGAAACTGAGAACAGAGAGGTTAAATAACTTGTCAAACATTACAAGATAGGAAATACTAAAGCTGAGCTTTGAACCCGGTCTGGCTCCAGAGTTCTTGTGCTAAACCATTAGTCTGTATTGTTGCATCACATAACGTGAACATAAAAAGGGCAATATCTGGTGATGGGTATTCAGGAAGGCACGGATTGCATGGAGCCCTGGGTGTTATTCGCGAACAGTGAATTATGGAACACTACATCAAAAACTAATGATGTACTGTATGGTGACTAGCATAATAAAAAAATTGTTTAAAAGGGCAATATTTTAATGAATATGCTAACTTACCTAACATGTGATTTCATATATATAAAGTATTTTATATGTACATACATATATATGCATGTATATATATAGACACACATACACACTAAAATTGCAGTTAATTGATAGTTGTATCTATATTCTCAAATGTGTATGTATTCAAATTGATAAAAATATTTTTTGTAATCTTCTCATTGGGCACATGACAAATTACCTCATGTTCAGAGGGCTATTGAATTAATAGTATATATTCATCATGTATTTGAATTAATAGTGTATAGTGGTTAAGGGAGCATGTCTGGAGCCAGATGGCCTGGATTTACATCCTCTCTCACTCGCCGTGAAGTTAGCAAAGTCACTGTGCCTTACTTTTCTCTTGGGCAAAGAGCAAGAGGATAACAGTATTCATCTTACGTGCTTGCTACAAAGATTGTTTGAGATAATGCCTGCAAAATCAAGGCCTAAATACTAAGTGCTCAGTGAATATTTGAACTTATGGTCATTGCTACATCTATATAGCTATAGAAGCTGTAGGATTTTGTCAGCAACCAAAATGGACTTTGAAGAACGGCCATGATTGGGCTTGAACAAACTATCTCTTTCCAAAATCAATTACATACATTCACTCTGATGCTTCCCTGCAGATTTTGTATTGTCTTATAATTTGCCTTTTGATCCTATGGAGTATATTAGAAGTATGCTTCTGTCATCTTCTGTCCTATATTTTCCCAATTGGGCTTCTCTGTGTTGTGCATTTTACTCTCACACATACCTTTTGATGTCAGGTACTATTGGTTTAATACGTTAGAGCAGTCATACTTGAAAATTTTGAACAGTGGTACCCATATTTGATTTTCTTGGTGTGTTTCATGTTATTTCAAACATTAAAGAAAATGTGCTCATCTTTCTGCTTTTTCTCCCTTTCTCTCCTCTTCACAGAGTTTATCAGGATACAGTGCATATTATGACTTATGTTGTGGAAAATATGTTCATTTTCAAAGAAGAAAAATGGCAGTGTCCTAGCCACTAAACCAATCGCCATAAAAAATTTAATATAATGCTTCTTAAAATGATAGAGGGATCAGGTTTTATTATCGTCAGTAAAAGAGCAGCCTAGAAATGAATGTAAGTTTAATACATGACACTTTCCTTAGGCAATTCATTTTTTATATTTTTCTGTTAGAATTCTTCATGATGCCCAGTTAGACATTGCAAGCAACACAGCTTTTCATTACAGTTTAACTCTTTACTGTTGTAAGGACAGTCATATTAAACTTTATTTTGTTACAAGACAATATTTCCAACACAAGATATTGCTGGTCTGGGAGCTTTAAGCCAGATAAATTTAAATGTAAATTTGAAACATTCTTTAGAGGTCACATGTCCAAACTATACAATTTTTATTTTTTATTTTTATTTGATTTCATATTAATGTTTGATAATAATGGTGTCTGGCCAGAATAAGAAATAGGTCACTGGGCCAGGTAACCAAGTAGGAGAGCATCCTAGCTTGAAACCCATAGGCAGCACACTCTTTTCATTATTATTCTACTTTCTTTAATTATTTCTTAAATCTTGGAGAACACATCTTTTCTGAGCAGAGAACAGTTACTCTTATGACTATTAGAGAGAGCAGATGACTCTCTCTTAACCATAATGCTCTTTATGTACTTAGATAGTTTTTGTTACTAAGACTATTGATAACATTAACTTAAGTTCTTTTCCTGAGATGAGGATAATTTTATGTTGAAACAGAGGCATGTGAAATCAAACTTAGCTTTTTTTAAAAAAGATTTTATTTATTTGACAGAGAGAGAGAGATCACAAGAAGGCAGAGAGACAGGCAGAGAGAGAGGGGAAAGAACACTCTCTGCTGAGCAGAGAGCCTGATGTGGGGCTCGATCCCAGGACCCTGAGATCAAGACCTGAGCTGAACGAAGGCAGAGGCTTAACCCTCTGAGCCACCCAGGTGCCCCAAACTTACAGTTTTTATTACATAATGCAAATTTAGGTTTGGAAGTCAAAGACAAACATTTTTTCCTTCTGATTGAAATTAAACAAGCAAGGTGCTTTTGACTCTTCCCCTGTACTCCTAAATTTGCAGCATCTAATAAGACTCAAAAATCCCATACTGGCTGAGATAATGAATTTTTACCTCTGAAAGAAAATATAAACATTTCTTAACTCTTGCTAAGATTTTACTTTAAAAAACTTAATATTACTTAAAAGAATAGTTGATTTGGGGCCTATAAATATCATTTCTTCCCTGGACTCTCTAAGAGCTCATTTTGATAATGCCAAAATTTACTTCTGTGCTAAATGTTCTAATGTACTCCCCTTCCCACTCACTGGAAATAAAGTGCTTCAACTTCACCTTAACATTTTCAGAGGGCCCTAGGAGATTAGCCTGAATTTGCAGAGATATCGCCAACATCGACAAAAATAGACAGGTCTTCACAGACAAATCAGGACAGGAAGTGCCTCTGAGAGTGACCTCTCATTTGAGTGGCTTCACATAATGAGAATTAAAGAGAATTAAAACTGATGGGAGCCTTGAGATCACTTGTTTCCCACCACCTGATTTTACAAGGGAAGATCAGAGGCCAAGAGATGTACTATAAGATCTAAATTTCAAATGCTGTCTTGACCTTTCTGACCCTCATGGGGCCCCAAAAGCCTAGAAGTGACTTCCTTTTCTCTTGCCAGATGTGTCCCCTACCCAGCAGGAAATGCTCCCACCTGCTAGCTCCCCCATCAGCCACACCAGCTCCACCCAACATGGCCTCCAACCTAATTGGTTTTACCTTCCTATGAGCTTCCTATAAGCCAATCATATACCCCTGTAGAAAGCTGGGAATCACCCCACCCTCTTGACACTACAGAGTTCCCCCATGGCCCGTGCTGGTTCACTCTATTCCTGTGTGCCAACCCCTCATGGCTCTGCATGGCTTTCAGTGCCCTCCTCATAAGGGCTGTGGGTAAATGTGATGAAAAAGCTGCTGCCAATCTCATCTGTCCAGTGTTGAGTGTCATGTGTTCTGCCAATCCCTCCTTCAATGATAGGCTGAATAGGTGCTCAGAACAAAGAATTTCATCAATTTTACTGATCTGATTAGTGTCAGATTCATCACTGTATCCTTTCTAAGACTTTCAGATGGTAGATGATGAATGAAGATGAGATGGTGAATAAGTGAGTCATTGTAACCATCTCATTACATCAGATGCTCTATTAGGATGTAACATTTAGTATTCTAACAATAAGGCATTAAATAATGCTGTGTTTGTGATATTTATTTATTTAACAAATATTTACTGAGAATCTAACATGTGCCAGTCACTATAAATGACACACAGACTCTACTTCTGCTTTTTGGTGTTTTAAGCTCAAAGAAGCCCACTATTCCCATCTTCCTTGCAAACTGGCTGCAAGCTAGCCATCTTCACTAACCCGCCTGGAGAAATGCTCCTGTTCCTCAGGGCTTCCTGCTTGATGAAGTCATTACTGAGTTTCTATCCAGCCAAGCTTGCCGTTCCTCGTTTGTGAACTAGAAAGTCCAGACCAAGAAAAGACTCCCTTCGCAGATGGGCTGCTTGGGAGAACATTTATAGTAACCTGCCAATGGATGTCAGTGAAAATGATGCCTGGAAGGACAAGGCTTGATCTGTCTCCAAGACTCTGTAGTCCCGAGCGTCAGTGCACATGAGATTTGGCAGTGAGCGATAGCATAACTTGAGCATATTTTTATTGTTTTCAGGGCAGGTGGGAGTGGGTCCGTTCTGGTTGGAGCCCACAGAAGCACTGATGTAATCCTCAGGCAGTTTATTTTTATGAAATTATTGGGCCATATTCCCAAAGACAACTAGCTCCTGTTCTGGTTCTCTATTGCTTTGTAAAAGTAACACCTCAAAACTTTATGGCCTAAAACAATAATAACATTAATTTTCCTCATAAATCTGTAATTTGGGGCAGTGCTTAGCAAGGAGAGTTCATCTCTCTTCCACACAGCTTCAGCTGGGGAACCTAAAGGCTAGGGTTTGCAATCATCATCTGCAATCATCTGAGAGCTCACTCCTTTACAGGTCTGACTTCTGAGGCTAGTTCCTGATTGGAACCTTTGATGCAGCACTCAGTCGTTATACCTACATGCGCCTCTCCCTATAACATGGCCCTTTTCAGATTACGGTGGCTGTGTTCTGAGGAAGAGTATCCTGAAAGACAGAGTCAGCCAGGAGCTGTATTCCTCCCTCTGCACTATCCTTAGAAAGCACACAGTGTCACTTTTAACACATGCTATTGGCGAGAAATCACTAAAGTTGGCCTATATCCAAGGAATAGGGAATTAAGCTCCAGCTTTTGAAAGAAGACTGTCAAAAACATTTTTTTACATTTTAAAACTACCACTTCCCAGTGGGATACAAGGGGAAAAATATACATTTGCTTTTGTAATCAGAGACTGATACGCTTTGGTAACAATGAGGCAGTGAAAGAATTCTAAATATGTATCAGATCATCACATCTAATAAAGGGTAAAGTGCTGCATCAAGACTGAAAATGTTAAAAAAAAAAAAAAAAAAAAAAGACTGAAAATGTTGGTTGAGGGCCACCTGGGTGGCTCAGAGGGTTGAGCCTCTGCCTTCAGCTCTGGTCATGATCTCAGGGTCCTGGGATGGAGCCCCACATCAGGCTTTCTGCTCAGCAAGGAGCCTGCTTCCCACTCTCTCTCTGCCTGCCTCTATGCCTACTTGTGATCTCTCTCTCTGTCAAATAAATAAATAAAAATTTTTTTTTAAATTTCTTTTCAGCATAAGAGTATTCATTGTTTTTGCACCACACCCAGTGCAATGTTGGTATTTTGTGGTTTTGCAGACATGTTCTTATTATATGCATTTTAGTAACGCTTTTCAATTAATAATCAAGCATTCTGCTACTTAACTGCTGTTATTCCTCAGACAAACATGATCTCTAAATCAAGTACTTTATTTGTAGAATAAAGCATAGTTATTTGAATAGTTATTGGGATAACTGTTCTGTAGAGCTTTCTCTACCTACAATAATATACAACACTCATTATTTGCTTATTTTTTCATGCAAAAAGGGTGACTCCTTTTTAAAAAATTTCTTTTACAGGTTTCTTTTAATTTCAGTTAATATACAGTGTAATATTAGTTTCAGGTGTACAGTATAGTGATTCAACACTTCCATGTATTACCTGGTGCTCACGAGGACAAGTGCTCTCCTTAATCCCCATCACCAACACCACCCCCCATTCCCCACACCGGGAACCATCAATTTGTTCTCTATACATAAGAATATGTTTCTTGGCTTGCCTCTCTCTCTCTCTCTCTCTCTCTCTCTCTTTTCTCCCCTTTGCTCATTTGTTTTGTTTCTTAAATTCCACATATGAGTGAAATCACGTTTTTGTTTTTCACATTTTACATCAGTACAATGTTTATGCCGTGCTCATTTTGCCCCCTAGTGGTTTCTTATGTCCTTGTTTCATATTTACATGTAATTTTCAAATCCTTTGGGATGTGAAAAGGAAAAGCGTCACTTTGTTCCTCCTGACACATGCATCTCATTGTACATATGAGGAAATTAGGACCCAGAAAACTTGTGGGACATGTCTGATGTCACACATCCAACTCGAACCAGAAGTTCAATATTGCTGTCCTCTCCCACTAGAAATAAGCCCCACAGGGCAGGAGAGTCTTGTTCACTGATGCACACGAACAGTGCCTGTGGCTGGTAAGTTGTAGGTGCTCAGTAAATATTTTATGAATGAGAAAAACAAATGAGTTAATGAGTCAAGACTGGAACCAATATCTACAGACCCCATGCCCTATACTTTTTTATTATGTAGTCTGTCTTCTCATCCACATAATAAATTTTCACATAGCACTTGACACTTGATTCCATTTTACTCCACAAATATTTCCGCTCTTTAAACTCCCTCGCCCTTCTCTTGTTTTGTCATTAGGTTTATTCCAGGAGTATTCATTTATTCATTCAATGTCAGTGAGTTCCAGCGGTATCAGATACCATGCTACCTAGAGGGCGACCAGAGGTACTTAAAGAATTCTTTTTATTTAAATTTTTTCATTTTTATAGAAAAATACTCATGACATCAAATGTATCATCATAACCGATTTTTAGGTTTACAGTTCATTAGTATTTACATTGTACATACATTGTGCATACATTGTACATAAATACATAGTATTTAGGTTTACAGTTCATTAGTATTTACATTGCTGCACAACCGATCTCCAGCCCTTTGTCACTTTGCAAAACTGAAACTCTTTATCCATTCAGCTGCCCATTGTTCCAGCCCTAGCCACCTCAATTGTGCTTTATGTTTCTAGTTTCTTGACAACTCTACATGCTTCATATACTTGGAATCATGCAATATTTGTCTATCTGTGATTGTCCTATTTTATGTAACATAATATCCTCAATGTCCCTCAGTGTTGTAGCACGTGTCAGGATTTCCTTTACTGTTGGGGCATCTGGGTGGTGCAGTCAGTTAAGTGTCTGACACTTGGTTTCAGATTTGGGTCATGATCTTAGGGTTTTGAGATTGAGCCTCGTGTCGGGCTCCACGCTCAGTATGGAGTCTGTTTGAGATTCCTTCCCTCTCCCTCTGCCCTTCCCCTCCCGGTGTGCGCTCTCTCAAATAAATGCATAAATAAGAATTTCCTTTACTGTTAAGGCTGAACAACATTCCATTGTATGTGTATACCACATTTTGTTTATCCTTTCATTCACTGATGGATATTTGGCATGTTTCCACCTTTCAGCTACTGTCAATATTGCTGCTGTGAACATGGATGTACAGGTATCTGTTCAAGACCCTGATTTCAATAACTTTGGATTATACTGAAAAGTGGAACTGCTAGATCATACGGTAATTTTTATTTTTTTACTTTTAACTTTTTGAATTTTTAAGAAATGACCATGGTGCTGTTTTCCAGAGTAAATGCTCATTACATTCCCCCCAAAACTGCACAAGCTTTTCCGGTTCTCCACATCCCACCCAATATTTGTGACTTTCTGGGGTTTTTTGATGGTAACCACTCCTATAGGTGTGAGGTGATATCTTGTGGGTTTGGTTTGCATTTCCCTAGTGACTAGTGACGTTGAGCATCTTTTCACATGCTTGTTGGCCATCTGTATGACTTCTTTGAAGAAATATCTATTCGGGAAAGTGCTACAAAGAGGCATTTTTAATTTAGCAGTTTCTTCCTTTGTATACAGAAAAATCTCAGCTGGCATGACATAAGAGCCATTTTCCCTACCTTTTCTTTGGTACACTATGCCACCACTTATTTAAGATTTGAATAATAGTGAAAAAATGGGCTTGTGTCCCATTTGCACGTTACATCTCAGGCATTGTTCTAAGGACCTTACATATACTAACTTACTTAATCCTCAAAACACCCCTGGAAGGTGGATATTCTCACTGCCTGCAGTTTACAGAGGATGGTATGGAGGCACAAATAAGTAAGTGACTTGTCCAAAGTCCTGCAGCTGCTGAGCTCTAGTACCAGGATTTATAACTGGGCAGTTGGCTTCAGAGTCTGTGTGCTTAACCACATTATTTTTCCTCTCTGGCACCAACTAAATCACTTTTATATCACTCTTTTTATATCACCTACGTTTTTTGTGAGATCTTCCTAAGCAGCTCTTCTATATAAGTTTATATGACTTGGATCACAGATAGTAAAGAACAAATGCAAGAGGCTTCTGTTGTAAAAAGGAATTCATTGTCCCCATGGATGGCAAGTTCAGGGTACAGTTAGCTTCAGGTATCTTTGAATCCAGTGCCTCTGACAGTATTATAATCCCAGTGATCTCAGCAAATGCCATCAAGTCACACCTCTGGCTCTGATTGCACCCCATGCCCGTTGCTGGTGAATCATGGTGGCAGGGAATATGAAATACCCAAGTGAGTCATATGCGCACAACTGGAACAAAGGTGGCATCAACACGACCTGCACTCCAGACACGTGGAGTGGGAGAGGGCTGTTCCCACAAAGTATTACTAGACATTCATTTACATTGAGGGAGCAAGGAGGCTGTTTTTCTTCCTTTTGGAACAAATACACAAGCAAAATTACTATTCTCAACAACATTTTGTTTATAATTGAGTAATAAAAAGCATTCATTTAGTGGGCACTATACACCAAACACTGTCCTAAGTATTTTACATATGTTGCTTGATTCATTCTCACAAGATCTCTGTGAGGCAAATGTTATTATTAACCCATTTTACTGATGGGAAAATTGAGGTGTGTAAGGGCCTGGGTGTACTTGGAAGAGAACATGCTAACTCGCCCTCAGTGATCTACTTTATAAGGGGTACAGCCACCATTCTCACCCAGGCAGACTGGCTCCGGGGTTCCTCTCCAATTGCATGATAATGGAGCTTGCTTGCCATGTATAGAAATTGAAGCTCACAAATTTCAGTGCCTGATACTTACTTCAGGAAAGACGTCAGGGACTCTCCTTTGGCCAACACAGCTTATACCTAAAAATTAGGGCATATACTAGCATCTAAAGTTTATAAATATATAATACATGTATACATGTATAAATATGTAGCCTATTGTACCAAGTTTGTGCTAGACACTGATTATAAGAAAATTGGGGGTGCCTGGGTGGCTCAGTCAGTTAAGCGTTCAACTCGTGATCTCAGTTCACGTCTTGATCTCAGGTCTTAATCTCAAGGTTGTGAGTTCAAGTCCTATATTGGGCTCCATATTGAGCATCAAGCCTATTTAAAAGAATTTTTTGACTAATTATACCTGTTCAAAATATAAGGGGATTTGATTAAAAATTTTTAAAAATATTATCCAAACTATTATTCACAACTAGTCATCATCATAAGCAGTGACCATTTTATTCAGAAGAACTTGAGTAGCACTTAGTTTTGCAGTTTTTAAAATAAACATAGCTGCTAGGGCACCTGGATGGCTCCATTGGTTGAGTGTCTGACTTTTGGTTGTGTCATGAGATCAAGCCCAACGGAGGGCTCCGAGCTCAGTGGGGTGTCAGCTGGAGATTCTCCCTCTTCCTCTGCCCCTCCTCCCACTGGTGCATGCTCCCTCTCTCAAACAATAAATAAATCTTTTTAAAAAAACAAAACAAAGCAAACCCAAAAAACATAGCTGCAGAGTCTCTCTCAAAACTTTTCACCTATTAGAAGAAAGCAAAAGGAGTTTTTTAACAGTTTGCTGAGTCAAGGACTAAGTTTTCTTCCTAGGGCCCACATTTTTCTCCTCAGGGCACTCCCGAAGAACAAAGTGTCAAAGGCAAGATTCCAAAGATATGTTAAAATCCTACTATCTTTCCAACAAGATCTAAGATAAAAGATTCTGTTTTCCTTTAGAACAATCGTCCTGTAAAGGAGTGATAAAAAATTGCACAAAACAGCAGTTCTCCTTAATGAGTTGGAAGGAGGCAGAGGGTCATTCTAGAGCCAGTTTTGCCACTAGATGTGTAAGATGAGGATTTTAGCTGTTCTTGGCTTCAACTTCCTCAACTGAAAAATGAAAGAACCAGACCTGGAATGGGGATATGTCAATGTAGCCACTCATCCAGTGACTGTTTGTTGAACACAGTGCCAGGCATTGTGCCTGATGCCGGTGATGGGTTCCGGTGATGAACAAAAATGGATATGATTCTTGTCTTGGAGAGCATTCAGTGCCCCTGGGGGAGACACACCTGAGTCCAGTAATCACCCATCTGATGGTGAAAAGACATCTCAGGACTTTTCAGTTCCTAAATTCCAGATGCACAGAAACATACACGAATGGTTCCTAAAACACAAATCGTCATATATTTATTTGAGAGATCTGATGAATGCCATTTTATTTTTTAGACTAACTTTCTTTCCAGCCTGTTAGCTATGGATATTGCAAAATACTCATGATGATTTTCTACCTGTCAATGACATAATGCATTGTCCTGGCTCATTATTGTAATAATAGTTACTATGCATATTGAAAGCACTTCAAGTG
Organism: Mustela lutreola; assembly: GCF_030435805.1. Taxonomy (NCBI): domain Eukaryota; kingdom Metazoa; phylum Chordata; class Mammalia; order Carnivora; family Mustelidae; genus Mustela; species Mustela lutreola. The sequence goes on from NC_081294.1 coordinate 81,571,031, forward strand.
ATATTTCCATCTTCATTTTTCATCTCATTCTTAAACTTTTGTTTTTTAAACAAGAAGAGATTGAGAAATAGTAGGGTCTTACTCTAAAGTCTCTGACAGCAGTTGTGATGTCAATGTTTTTTTTCTTCATATAAAATTTAGAGGGAGAGAGAGGTGTTGCTTATTTTGATTGCTATAATAAAATATCACTTGGGTTCCCCCTTTTCCTTCAGATTTAAATTTTATTAATAAAAAATGGGGCAAGATGTGGAATGTGATGTCCTTACTGAATCATTAATGACTCAAGGCGAACAGGAGATAGGGCTTTGTAATTGCTTACTTGTTTATCGAATTCCTTCTTTGGCAGCTGATCTCTGGAATGCTTCATATAACACAAGTCAGGTTGTTAATTAAATCTTCTGTAGAAGTTTTAGGTTTATCTTGAAAAATGATCCTATGGGTTCCTCATGCCTCTAATTGGGCTGAAGTGTGAGGGGAGGAGAGCCAACCAGTAGTAACCCGTTTGTAATATTTTTGTCAGCAGCGATTCTACCTCAGGCTGTGATTTCAGGAACGGATATTTGCTTCCCTAACCACCCCTTCCACCCCACCGGAAGTGGATGTGATTGGTTTCGTGCATAGCACACTTTCCTCTGAGTCCAGCTTATGCATACATGCTAGGCTCACACATGCATTACATATCTGCACTTGTTTCTCATTAGGGGAGAAAGAGGCTCTGATCATCTGTAGTCCTAGGTTTCTCACTCTTTATCACAACAGCAAGGCTGCTTTTATATAAAGGCGGTTAGGCAAACGTTTCGGTTGAAAATGAACATCCACATTTTAAGATTTCATCTGGCTTTTTCTGTCAATGAGATAGATCCTTGTCTTCAAATTCTCCTTTAGTACTTCTGAAAAGCTAGTACTATTTGCCTTGTGTCACTCTCAGACTCACAGTTATCTAGCAGGAGGGAATCACCAATGTCAAGTTCTCATCTTAGATTTTCTTTTTCCCAGTGCCTTCCAATAGCAGGTCCTTGAGAATATAAAGTTAGGTTTAATAGTCCGGTTTTCCAGTGCACTTTAGAGTTATACATCTGGAGGTGAGTTTTCTCATCCCATATTTTTTTTCTTGACCTCTGAGGACAGGTAACCGAAAGTGATGGTTCTTAAAGAGGACATTTCAGCCTGTGGCATGTTTGTCATTGGGCAGCATCGGTAAAGGACTGGAATAGGGGTAGGGGGTAGAGAAGGGATGGGTGGGAGGGTGTATGTGACTTGAAAACACGAGAAGGGTGATGTGATACTGTTTTTCCCAATCTAACACTGCACCCCCTCCTACACCCCTGTACACACCAAGGTTGAGAACCAACACTACACTGTAGCCTTCAAAAGCTAATCCTCCTACACAGAAGTGCCGAAAGGAAGAGAAAATGTCCACTGTACACAGTATAATCAAGGACAAGCCCTGAAGTCATGAAGTGGGGACCTAGTGGTAACACTGATTTGCAAGAATTTTGATGAATATGATTTATTACAATGGTATCAATGCATTTACGTAGACTTTTCAGGCCTTCTGAATGATGCCTGTAAATAAGACTATATTATACTTCAATCTATTGGAGTAACAACTCTGAATGTATTTAATACGTAGGTCTGCACCTCCTTGGGGGACCACATACTATTTCAAAATGTGTATGAGGTCAGTAATCTCTAGAAAATGCCGAACAGGTACATAGAATTTTACATACAGTTTCAGGGTGGGGGGGGTTATGAATTTTGTGAAGTTCATCAGCAGACAAGGTTAAGAATGGGGTGTTTGAGGGAAATCATGCTAGTAAGGGGATGCAGGTTTCCTGCCTGAGCCTCTGTGCTCTCAGCCGCCTGCACAGTGCACATGACCTTTTGGGTGGAGGGCCGGCATCCTTTCCCCATTCCTCCTCCATTATAACATGGCATGGGGAGCTCACCTTACTTCACCTGGTTGTCACGTTCCTCACCCGCCTCTGAGGGTAGTCACGGGAAATTGCTACCTGACTATTTTTCTTCCTTCTCCAGAACGGTTCTAAAGACTTCGTGCGGCCCCTATGTCAGAACTACCTCCTTTGTGCAGGATGAGGCTGACAAACCACAGCCTGTGAAGGCAGACGGGGGAAATCCACCAGAAAGAGGCTTGGGAAGGAACTGCAGATTCCTTGTGGCTAAGGGAGCCCAGAGAGAGTCATGAATTACATAGACACAAATGTCTGCAGTTTGCTGACCCCCCCCCACCCGACCCCTGGTCAGGCACTTCATCACTCTTTCCTCTGTGTCTCCTTAACTCCACTATACCTCGATTATAGCTCCTATTGCTGTGCTGGGATTATTTGTTTATGAGTCTGTCTCTCTTACCAGACTATGAGCGATTCCACGACTTATTCATCTCTGTACCCCAATCCGGTGTCTGGGTGAAGAGTGCAGGCTCTGGAGTCAGACTGTCTGCAATCAGATCCATGCTCTGTGCGTGTGAATAGGATGACTGGGGCAGGCTACGTTATTTAGTAGAGCCCTTGGTTTCTCTCTTTCTCTTTTTTTCTTTTCCTTCCCTCCCCTCCCCTCCCCTCCCCTCCCCTTCCCCTCCTCCCCTCCCCTCCCCTCCCCTTCCCCTCCTCCCCTCCCCTCTTCCCCTCTCCTCCTCCCTTCCTCCTTCCCCCTTCTCCTTCCTCTTTTCCTCCTTCCGCCTTTCTCCCCTTCCTTCCCTCCTTCCTTTCTTTCCCTCAATTTCCTTTGCACCTAAAAGTGTCACCCTAATGCGATTTATTGGTTAATTATGAAGAATAAGTGAAATCAGGCTTAGCACAGTGAAAGTCTCTATACATATAATAATAGGCATTACTATTCTATCTATTACCGTGAGTATTGATGGCTGAATATCAGTACTTACTCTAGTTCACCTGCCAGGAAGAAGCCTTTTAGGCTTAAACTACCAAAGAGCACACACTTCTCCCAGGGCTCTCCTTCTCACCCCTGCCCTCTTTGCTTACTGACGCCCCTCCCCTGCAACATAGTAATTGATCTCCTCCTTTGTCATCCTGTGCTCATCGTCATCTGACACCTGCTCTGTTTATTTGATTATAGTCTCAAATGTAAACTCCACGAAGGAGATTTGGTTACTTGGGGTTCACCAATGCCTAGAGCAATGTCTGCCTGGCACATAGAATATGCTCAACCAATATTTGTTGAATGAATGAATGAATGAATGAGTGGAAACATGGACACAACAACACTCTTAAAGCATCTTCACCCTTCTTTAGGTGAGTCTTGCTGACCATCACTCAATGTCATGCCCTAAATGGGCACATTTCTTCACTTTGCCAAATGGTCATAGAGCAGCTTTTTTTTTTTTTTTTTTTAACATTTCATTTATTTATTTGACAGAGATCACAAGCAGGCAGAGAAGCAGGGAGAGAGAGAGGAAGAAGCCGGCTCCCTGGGGAGCAGAGAGCCCATTGTGAGGCTTGATCCCAGGACCCTGGGATCATGACCCGAGCCGAAGGCAGAGGCTTTAACCCACTGAGCCACCCAGGCACCCCCATAGAGCAGCTTTTACCTTGATTTCTCTTTCCTCCATGACTGGGGTGGGGAGGGAAAGATATTTGCTGCTTGTTACAAAAACTGAAAGGTTTAGAACTTTGATGTCAAAGCCACACCCTTCAGCAGGGGCTGTGCGGGAAATCGCTGAGCTGAGCAGGAGGGGGCCCCTTTGAGAGGGGACAAGGGAGGAGGCAGGACAGGGGTGGATGAGTCCTCCCTCACCTTGTGGGAGTAGCTGTTGTTGAGAAACTTGTTCCTGTCAGGCCTCCTCAGAAACTCAGTCACTACTCCCAGTGGAGAGATTCAAGTGCAAACTCCTCAGCAGTCCTCCCACTCCTCCTCCACAGGTACCTTCTGTTGTAGCCAAACTGGATCATGCCCTGTTCTTCCCAGCTTCCATACTCCTGCTTGTGCCCACGCTTAGACTACTGTGCACGCGTGCGCGTGTGCACGCACACACACACACACACACACACAGGCACACACACTCCTTCAACTGGTTTTTTTTCCCTTCTGTATGGTACCTTTTTTTTCTAGACTCTACGATCCTTCAAGGTGCAATTACAATACTGTCTCGCCAGGATATTTCCTCCAATTTCTCTCCCATTCCTCCGCTTTAGACTCTGGAGGCAGTCAGCTGAGTTCTTCCTCAGATTCCTTCAAGAATTTTTACCTGTCTTTTGGGGGTACTTGCTAGCTTTTCCCCACACTGAGCTATCTCCAGACTTGTCTGCTAAATTGTCTTGAGGGCGGGGACTCTTTTCTCTATTTTCTGTGTGAACCAGATACTCAGTGAATGTTTCTGAGTGGGGCTCTCGGTTTACAGCTGAATATATCCATTTTCCTAGCAGTACAAAAAAAAAAAGAAAAGAAATCCTTAGGGCCTGTCTGTTGGTAACATTTTATTTATTTTCAAAGGTTTTATTTATTTATTTGAGACAGAGAAAGGGAGAAGCACAAGTTGGGGTGGGCAGAGGGAGAGGAAACAGCAGACTCCCCATCAGGGAACCTGATGCCAGACTCCATCCCAGGACCTCAGGATCATGACCTGAGCCTGAAGCAGACACTTAACCGACTGAACGCCCAGGCACCTTGATAACATTTTGAATATAACTTGTTTTTCTCATACGGTCAGTACAGATGAATTTTTTCACCATCTGTTCTGTAAAAGGCAAAACAATAACTAATGTGCACATAGAGCTGGGCTTGTATTTCTTGAGACCTGGGGGAGAAGTGGTCACTCTCTGGGAAAACTCCTCCTTAACTTTGTTTTCAGGCGGGAGACTTACCAAGTGAAAGAAACAAGCAGCTGGCTGAGATTCCCTTTGAGATGGTAGGTAAATCACCAGGGTTACTCAGGATAAGGTGCAGTTTCTCAATGCCTTAAGCCTATGCAAGTTATCACTCAGTGATAACACTGCTCCCTTCTGTTCCTCTGGATTGTTAGTACCTACGACTTCTGCAGGCTGGTTTCAGGATGCTGATGTGAATTATCAGTTTCCAAGAAATGCTTGCTTAAGGCAGAAAGGAAAAGGAACACATAGGGTTAGTGTGAGCCATGATTTTATTCTTTCAAGTTTTCTCTTCTGAAACGCTAAATTTTGTTGGGAGGTATTAATTCAGATACACACACACACACATACACATGCATATTATATTTCAGGGGAACTAATGAAGTAAAAATCATAACAAAATTATTTCAGGAGAACGAATAAAGTACAAAATCATAACAAAATTAACAAAATCCTAACACAACTCCCTTATTTATTTGTACTCTAAGACTTTCCTTAATCTTTTCTAGTTCCTCAAACTTCCCTATTCCTTCCCTTGGGAGTTAAATGGTCGATGCATGGGGACTCTTTCATTTCAGACAGAACCTTCCAGACTAACAGCACTTATAAGAGCCATGGCAGATGTGCTTTACATACCAAAGGCCAACACCACTTCCTCCACAAAACACTGTGAAATGACTTACCTCAGAACTTTTGAATTGCTTTGTAACTCTAGTTCCCTTTCCTTGCAAGTCCATTTACATATCTCTAAAGCCCTTGAGACTGGATAACATAGGGCTGTGAATCTACACCCAGAACTTTAGACTTGATTCTAAAAACAACGGGGGAGCCAATTAAGCTCTGTGGGCAAACGATGTCATCTTTGGAAGGCTGGCACTGTCAGCTTTGTGTTGAATGAACCAAGATGAAAAAGCTTGGGTAGAAGAACAGGAGCAGATCCACATGTAACACGGCAACCAGTACTTGCACCATGTAACCAAAATCCTTACCAGTTTCTCCTCATTTATCCTCTCTCAAGCCTAGTCCAGCCACCAGCATCTGTCACTTGAATCCCTGTAACTGTTTTCCTAACTCATTGCCAGACAACCAATCTTGCTCCCCTATGTTCTGTTATCCCCACAGCAAGCCAAAGACAACTTCAAAAAACAGGTGACTTATTACAAGACATGATCAGAGAGGGAGACAAAGCATGAAAGACTCTTAACCATAGGAAAAAAACTGAGGGTTGCCCAAGGGGAGGTGGGTGGAGGGATGGGCTAACTGGGTGACAGATATTAAGGAAGGCATGTGAGCAACGGCTGTTATATAAGACCGATGAGTCACTGAATTCCACCTCTGAAACTAGTAACACATTATATGTTAATCACCTGAATGTTTTTTTTAAAAAAAACTGCACACTTTTAATCATAATATGAAATGAAATGTGAATCTGATTTATTAAAAACAAGTGACTTGCCCTCATACTTGGAATGAAGTCTATGCTCCTACCGTGTGCGTGCGGCCCAGCACAGCTGACTCCTCTCTGCTTCTCAGACCTATACTCTCATTTCTGCTCACTGGCTCTCACTTGCTGGCTTTGTTGGTTTCCTGAACAAGCCGTAAGTTTAGTCTGACCTCAGGCACGTGAGCCTTGTTCATACCATTCCTCCCATCTAGAGCATGCTGTTCCCAGAACTTCACGTAAACAAGTTGTCTTCTTGCTTCAGCTCAAATATCACTTCCTCAGTGAGTCCCAACCTGTGGTGCTTCATCCTCTTCTCTTTGCCTCCCCACTCCCAGCCCAAGAGATTCTTTTTCAAATCACCTGGTTCTATTTTATTTATAGCCCATATCACTATTGGAGATTATCTTTCTCATTTATTTGCTTACTTGCTCAAGATGGAAGCTCTGTGAGGTCAAGGATCTGGTCTACCTTGTTTATCTCAGGGTCCCCAACGCAGGTTTTGCTGCACCTTGTTCATGGTGAATGCTTGGTGACTATTTGTTGAATATATGAATCTGGGTAAAAGGTAAAGAAGAAAGGCAGGACAAGAGGAAGTGGAAGAGAAGAGACACCTGAAAGAATTATAGAAGAGATAGAGTGGCTCAGTTTGATTATTGGATATCAGGAGCCAATGGAAAGGGTAGGAGAGGTAATGGGTTTTTATCTGGAAAGTAGAGGAAGACCAGTGATGCCATTAACTCAAGGAGAACTTGGTGGAATATAATGGATGGGAGTGGCAGACAAATATTTGGCTTCGGCCTTGAGTGTGAGATGTGTTGGGTCTGTGCAAAACAGCCCAGTAGGTATGTAGAAATTGAAAAGAGGCCAAGGCTAAACATTTCGATTTTGGAGTCATTTGCACTGTGATGATAGTCCATGGAGACTGAATTTTGCCAATGGGGCAAAGCATCTGGGATGAAGAGAACTTTAAAAATGTACAGATTTTTGGTCTAAAGATCCTTGTGTATAAGAAACCATGCTGGTACAGGTGACATCTAACAAATGAGGAGCAAGGGCTGGTGTTTCACGGGACCTGGGTTGGAGACACTAACAATTTGTCAGGTAAAGAGTGACTGTGCTCTTCGACAAGGAGCGTGACAGCACTGCCATATGGTGCCCTCTGACCTGCCCCAAATAGCTCTAGGTTAGAGGTTGTGTACACTGAAGCCATCCGTAAGACTGCTCTGTTTCCTTCCCTTCAACTCCGAGGGGTATCCAGAGAGAGAACTGGGTAAACTTAATGATGAACCTCTATCCTCTGATCTAGGCAGTGTATAATCTTAAACAATTTAGGGAGAAAGAGCATGAAGGAAAGGTACATTTCTTGAGCACCCACTGTGGATTTGGTGATGAACTTGGCACTCCATATACATTCTCCTATTTAATCCTCACAAAATCTCTAATAAGGAATGATGATTAGTACCCATTTTACAGATGAAAAAACTGTGACTAGAGATGTGATATAATTTTCCCAAATGGTAAATGATGGAGCTGGAATTTGGCCCCAGAACAGCCCGATCCCAAAGCCCACATTTGGAACCACTAATGCCTCCCTGGGTACGAAATAACTGTTTTTAGCCCTTAAAGTTTATTGCCGTATTTCTTTGTAAGTTTCTTTCCCTTTCCATCCCAAAGTTTGTGAATATTAGGTCAACAAATCAGGCAAACCTTTTTTTTTATTTTGCATTAAGAAAGGTAACCAAAATTACTCTGAGGTTGTCCTTTTGTGCTGAACAACAGTTAACTCTTATTCTTTTATTAGATCTCCTGTGTGTTACACAGTTGCCTTAAAGAACTGCTATCGGTTACAGACGGTCTACTTTCCCAAACCCTCAGGATATCCTTAATTACCAGGTTTGTGGGGTATCTGAAATAAAAGAGTGCTCTGGATCCTCCTGCATTTCCATCCCCCAGTCTTAACTAGATGCCCATCGCATTGGTGGTGGGAGCCTGCTCCTGGAAATGGTCAGTTAGTTCAGCAGGTGGTCTCCCAGATTCCCGCGGCGGTGCAGCTGCCGTCACACTTCACCAATGGCCCTTCTTTCTTGCCTAGTCTCCTGAAGCTGTGATAGGCCTCTGGCCTAATGTTTCTTCTTTTTATCCTCAGTACTGTTGTTGGCCCATATTTCCAGGCAGCCGTGAGGCTCATGCTGCCGTGCAGAATGTCAAAGGATTTCTGCCAAGCAACATCTGTCTGCTGCTCTGGACTATGTCCTTGGAGGCATTTGGAGCTGTTGCAGTGAGGCCTGCTTGCTGCCATTCAGGTGCCTCCTTGGTCTCTTATAGAATCTGCAGCACCATCACTTACATGCCTTTTGTCAGTCATCTGGAACCACGGTCCAGTGGCATAAAAGTCATGGCAGAAAGAGGGAACTCGTGGAGTAAATAAATAATGGGGATGGGGCCCTCAAATGTCTCTTCGTCTTTGTTGGCTGAGAATCAAATATAAATCAGCTGTAGGGACTAGTGCTGTAATGGGCTTACATTTATATCCACATATAAAATATTTCTGAGACAATCAGGACTCTTAATGAATCAGTCCAGTTTGGGGCAGTTCTAAATGTGTTCTAAATGAGTGCCCCGTAAATGTGTAGTGATGCAAGGTGGCACTTCCTTTAGTCCATCTATATTTTATGAATGGGCACTTTGCGCTAGGCATGAAATGGCTTTATTCTTGTTTGCACCGTGCCTCTCTCGTGGAGCTCCTTCCAGTTCTTTCCACAGCAATCACTGCTTGGTCCAGGCTGCCGTAACCGATCTCCACGTTGGACGTATGGCGCTTTCCTTTCAATGGCCCCACTGGATTATCAGCTTGTTGAGGGTGAGACTCATGTCTGATTCATCTTTGCCTCTCCTACAGGGTCTCACGTAGCTCTTTGTACACACAGATATGTAAATATATGAGTAAGTGAAGAAGATCAAAGACATGAGTCAGGAGAGGGATTTTAAAGGAGTTGAAAGCTGCTTTTGTTGGGCTCCCTCAACCTCAGCTGTTGTGACTAATTGGGTGTCTGGGGAAGGACTCTGCGTTGGCTCTGATTAGGCAGTGGCTCTGCAGGTGAAATTTTTGGGAGGAGGGAGTTATTATTGTGAGGCGCTGATGTTCTCAGCCTGGCCTCTATTGGTTACTTTCATTGGCAATTTCTTTCTTTCTTTCCACTTGTAGGCATAAATACCCGTAGGCAAAATGGCGATGTAAGGAGTGCATTTGCCTACTCTCTTTGGTGCAGATAAGAAATCCATCACTTCTTCATCCCTAGCCCATGCATCTAATCTTTTCACCTGAATTTATGATTTTATCTAATATCCCATTTGGGGGTGATCTCAGCCTCCGTGTCCAGTATTATTGCACTTCAACAACATAACTGCTTTTAAAATTTTATTTAAATGTGTGAAAAATCCAAGGGGCTGGTTGAGAGATACCAGGTTGAATCCAGCTTCTATCAGATACATAAATCTTTTTTTGTGTCACCCCGTTTGTTCATCGGCATTCTTTTTCCTGATGAATGGCAACCAGCTATCTCAGGAAGACGTATGACACTGGCTCCATTTCAAATAATTGTCTGATATCCTCCGGCAGCCATTGGAAACACACACTGCAAACCAGCCTGTCATTTCAAGAGACCCTAGGGTAATTGGGAGATGTGCTTGAGGTTCAGATCATGGTCTATAAAGGTAACATACAATTTCTTTGGCAGAAGCAGCGCTAATCTGCATTGTACGGCAAAGCGTGATGTTTCCCAACTCACATTTAAATTGTGTGGTGTAGCCCCTAAAATCTTGTGCCCAGTGTGTGTCTCTGTAGGTCAACCATTACCAGGCCTTCTAACCACACACCCCATGCCACATACCTTTTTGGGAGGATGCAGAGTGACCGATACATAAATTGGCTGGATTAGAATTCCCTGGTATCTTTTCAAGTTATTTTTTTGAAGTAAATTGCATTTTTCCCCCAGCATCGAGGCACTTAATTTTTTTTTTAATTGTTCTGAGGAGAGTCTTATCCCAAAAGCAGTTTCTTATTTCTAAAAGCTTCTAAATTCTGGAACATAAACATATAAATTTGTATTACTCATCCTTTTGGATTCATGAAGGGCTAATTCTCTATGCTGAGATGCAAACTTTTTATTTTTCATCTCTGAAATCATTATTCCATTTGAAACCAACATCTCAGGAGTAAAGAAAATTGGAGATGCCACGTCAGATCAGACTCTTGTTGTATCCAGCCAAAATTTCTGGATACCCTTGTCCCAGATAATAGCTTATTCATTCATTCATTCATTCATTCATTATTTATGAATTCATTCATTCATTCACTTCTTAATCTTAACAGTCCTTGAACAAATACTTACGGAGTGCTTACTCTGTGCCAGGCCCAGAACCAGAGTTAGAATATAGTGGGAATCTGTACTAGGAAGTCCTTGTTGTGCCATGCGGTGTCAAATGCAAATATTGGGCACAGACTAAGGGTGTTTAATAAAAGGAACTATATGGCTGAGTAAGTTTGGTGTACTTAAAAGGGGGCTTTGGGTTCAGGCAGGCTTGGTGTGACCTATTGCCAATAACCCAACCTGTTGGAGGCTCTTTTATTCTCCCCACAATGCCAACAGTTGAAAATTGCTGTAGGAACCGGAAAAGATAATGTATGTGAAAATGTCTGGCAGTCTGGACCAGTTTCATTTGTTGATTTTATTAATTTGTTTGGCCTCAGGCACTGACATAGATATTTTAAGAAAGTGGCATCAATGAAATTTTGAAACTGAAAATTTTGTTATGTCTTGCTCTTGCTGGGGTGTTCCTTTTAATGGTTCTTTTTTTGTTCAGTCTAGGTTGACTCCAAATTGGGTACACACATGACCCATTTGCAGTGGTGAGTGCAGAAAGGCTGTTTTTCTGCAGGCAGTTGATTTCTCTGGGACCTGACCAAATGAACAGATCCCTCCTAGCATGGAAAACTCAATGTTTTGGTGAAGAAACTGAAATCAGGGGTGCCTGGGTGGCTCAGTCGGTTAAGGGCCTGCCTTCTGTTCAGGTCATGATCCCAGAATCCTGGGATCGAACCCTGAGTCGGGCTCCCTGCTCAGTGGGAAGTCTGCTTCTCCCTCCCGCTGCTCTTGGGCTCTGACTCTCTCTCTCTCTCTCTCTTAAATAAATAAATAAAATCTTAAAGGAAAAAAAGGAAACTGAAATCAACTGTTTTATGTTCCCAACCAACAGTTCATTCCAATATGACCCTGTCAGCTTCTTAACACATTATTTTATTGGGCCAATTTGAGGATACACTCTTGCTCCTGCAATTAAATTCAACAAAGATGTAGTGAGCCCCTTCAAAACAGGAACTCCTGTGCTATTGGTCAGAGAGCAAGATGAATGACAAATGATGCCTGCCCAGTGGGTTTCTTGCACATCATTCAAAAAGCAGGGGGAAAGTGCACTGGATACCAAGCAGTGTTTCAGAGCATACAAGAAATCCCCAGCTTTGACTCCTCAAGTCTTCTAATAATTCAGTTTTGTTCCATGAATGAAATCCTTCCATTTGTTATTGGGTCTTTGTCCTTCTGTCTTCCTGCTGTGCCCCATCTGCAGATGCCACTGGTAAGATTCATTTCAACCTATGAGACTGACATGTTTGGATTTAGCTGTGAAAAATGCCTTCTACAAACAATTGCTACACCAGAGGGACTGTGCTGAATCACCGCAAAGCGATGTGAGATCTTTTGAACGAGCCAGCCTGTTCATTTGCCTTCCTCCATGCATCATCCGATGAAAGGCACAGCTACTTACTAAGGCTGGAGAGGATGCTTTTAAATCAACTAATCGTCCATCTCCAAGGACAAGTGTGCTTAGGGTTTCAGTATCCTTTTCCTTTCTTCTCTTCCCCTGCTTGAAGGAAGAAGCAGACTTTCAGAAAAGGGACCAGTCACATCACCAGCATGAATGAGTAATGTGGGACAGTTTCCATCCCCTTGTCCACACAGACCCCGGGGCATAGGTGCAGGGAGCAGAGGGAACAGGGGCAGAAGAGGTGATCGAACCAAGTATAAATATAATCACATTGGCCATTACTTATTGAACATTTGCTGTATTCCAAGCACTTTCAGAACATTCTTTGATCCTCACTTCAGTCCTACAGAGTAGATACTTTTATTTCTAATGTACACATGCGGAGAACATCCTGGGAGAGGCACAGTGATTAGGTCAGAATCCTGGAGCTGGTACTTTCCTCTTTCAGACCTGACTCTGCCTGAATCTAACACCCGCTCCTTTTAATTGTAACTGGGATTTTCAAGCTCTACTCCCTGTAAGTTGTTGTAGGGTGTTTAATAAATTCCATTTATGCATGTATGAAACTATTCAGAAAAAAAAAAATGCAACTGCATTCTAGAGACCGGAGGCATACTATTGCAATTTCTGACCAGTTGCTTTTTTTTTAAACAAACATTTTGACTTAAGACCTAAGTTTGTTCTGTTTTTTTTTTTTTCTATAAAGATTTTATCTATTTATTTGACAGACAGAGATCACAAGTAGGCAGAGAGGCAGGCAGAGAGAGAGGAGGAAGCCGGCTCCCCGCTGAGCAGAGAGCCCGATGAGGGGCTCGATCCCAGAACCCTGGGACCATGACTTGAGCCAAAGGCAGAGGCTTAACCCACTGAGCCACCCAGGTGCCCCTGTTCTGTTTTGATACCACTTGGATCTGTTGCATATTTTGGAACAATGACAAAGATGTCCTTTGGAAAATGGGTGTCCTACGTAGGAGATAAAAAGTTGACAATTACTGACCTACAAATTACTCCTTTGTCAAGAGATATATTGCATAATATGTAGCAAATGTAATGAAGCCTAAGCCAACGTGTAATACAACAAATAATACATGGGAAAGCATACTTCTAGGGAAAGGACTGCAGGGAGAGGCAAGAGTAGACCTCTCTCTCTTTTTTTTTTTTTTTAATAGTGATTTCTAAAATACCGCTTGTGTATTTGCTGGAATCAGTTGCTGGGTAGTTGGGCAGATATATTCTATTTATCCCTTCACTTCCCACCGGGGCTGCATTCCACACTGCTGAGATCACAATTTCTAAGTACTTATGTGTGTGGGTTGGCTTTACACAACCCTGTGACCAAACAGTGCACTCCTTACTTTGACCATGTGCTCCAGAAAAACTTCCCAGTTTTGAAGGGAAACCCAGGGGCATCTGGGTGACTTCAGTCGGTTAAGTGTCCCACTCTGGATTTCGGCTCAGGTTATGATCTTTGCGTTGTGGGATCAAGCCCTGCATTAGGCTCCGTGCTGGGTGTGGAGTCTGTGTTATGATTATCTCTCTCTCCTTCTCCTGCTGCCCCTTTCCTCACCCCTCTAAAAAACAAACAAACAAACAACCCCAAACAAGTAAAATAAAAATAATTCTGTTTTGAAGGGAAACCTAAAAGGTGACCATGCACCCACACCTACTACAGAAATGTGTACCCTCTTTCCACTGTCACATGCTCACATCAAAAACCTTAAGCCCCTAATACAGTCAATAACACCACCTCATACTCGAATAGCACTACTTTCTGTTCAGATCAGCATAAACTTCTTTTAAAGCTCAGATCTTAAAATGACAGTTCCCTTGGAACTTTACATACTTCCATTCAGAGGCATCATGCTAGTATGAACATCTTTAGCTATTATACGTATTTTATGAGAGTATAGTTCAAGAATATTTTCAGGAGAGACCAAGAGAAATGTCTAGGTTGAATGTTTGCTGTTATGTAAAACTTGGAGGTGGATTTGAGGCAACAGTGGGTAACCACAAAGGGTCTCCCCTTCCAACTTGAAGGTTATGCAGACCTAATCCAAATTCTCTCTTGCAAGGCGTTATATTAACGAGATCGCTATTTGCTGCCTTCTTGCTCTGTCTCTTATATAGCAAATTACTGCCTGGTAAGTCTCTGACAATTTGGCAGCTGTATTTTATCTTTATTTTGCCATCAGTCACTGTAACTCTATAAAGGGAGACAGGTTCATTCTATAGATATGGAAGCAGAGGCCACCCTGAGGTTAAGTGGTCTGTTCAAAACATATGTGGACTGTGTAGGACCCAAAGCTGAAAACAGCTTCAGGCACCTGTCTGCTCACGAATCTAGAACTTTTTCATCTTTGCCTTCCATGGGGACGATTTTGTGTGTGTGTGTTTGTATGTGTTTGTGTTCAGAGACTGTATCGAATTCAGCTTTGTAGCACAAGTACTTGGAACTGTATTGGACACACAGAGGCACTCAATAAATCCATGTGGCATGAATGAAAGTGTCCCGAGAAGGGAACATGGTAGGACAAAAGACAGTGGTATTTTCTTTTCTAACCACTGTTGTGCTATTTTCAGTTCCCATTCTCCCACCTTATTGCCTCCAACAAATCTTCAAATCCTCACATTATTAATACATATGCTTATAATAAGCAATGATCTTCACCACACCTGCAGAGTGAGGAGAGTGAAGATTTTGGAAGTAGAACTGAATTTCAGTCTTTGGGCATCTTCTGTTAACTTCTTTATGCCTGCGCTTCAGTCTACCAATGACAAATGGAGTTACTTTCACAGCCATCATCGAGACTGCTGGTATTTTGCAAGCACATACCTAGGGCCAGACAACATGCTCAGGATCTTACATGCATCATGGTATTGAATCTGCACAACACGCCTGGGAGGCAGGTCTTCCTGTTATCTTCATTTTACCCTGGCTCAGAGACGTTGAGCTCCTCCTCTAATGTCACACAGCCATCAGGCAGAGTTAGAAGAGGGATTGTAACTGTTGTGAGTTCTTGAGGGCTGGCCCTCCACAAACAGTACCTGTGTTAGGATAACAGTGATGATGCAGGAGACCTTGGGGCATGCGACACAATGAATGTATGGCATTTTGGTCTACATTTATGAGATCATTCCCTCCCTGATAACAAAGACAGTCAGCATAAAAGCTATCTCTGCTCCAGCGGGGAGGAAACTTAAGGATGTGTTAGGAGGTAAGGATGTGCAAAGTGAACACATTATTCCAAATTTATAATTGTCCGTTTGAGAATACACTCTTCAGCATTCAGCTATGGGGGTGTGTGCAAGTAGGGAACAGGAAACAGAGGCTAAGACACATTTTTTCAACTCCCTAATCTACCCATGGTGTATCCAAATGTGCTATAGTCTTGACTATTACGGATGAAACATTCTCCCTTTCTCTTCCCCTAAGAGAAATCTGTTGCTGTATGTTCAGCCTTTGGGCCGAGTGGAGGATCCCACAATGTTTCAGCGGAGAGCTGCCAGAACAGAACAATAACACTAGCTGTGTTATCTGCTGACACGGAGGACAGGAATACGCTTACAGCCTAGAATTGGCTTCTTGCCTCTTGTTAAGGCACCAAGCAGCTGGGCTTACTGACAACCTCCCTGAGACACATGCGCTTACTCTAGCACTATTTAAATCTCTCTCTATGGTGGATTGCTTTGTTTCCTTCGAGCCTGTTACCTCTTTAATCTCACTTCTCATTTGTTTGGATCCCCTAGACTAAAGGAACAAGAAAATGTATGCATCAGAGGATGGTTACCCAGGCCGGTAGACCCCAGCTTGAAAAGGCTTTGAGCCAATCTGGAACCAAACCCCTGACTTCTCAAAAGGTGAGACAGAGGCCCATGCAGTTTTGATTTCAGAGGCTCTGGGTAGATTAAAAGGTAAATAATATGCACATGGGGCGCCTGAGTGACTCAGTAGGTTAACCACCTGACTCTTGATATAAGCAAGGTCATGATCTCAGGGTCTTGAGATGGGGCTCCCACCTTGGGCTCTAGGCTCCAGGTTCAGAGGCTCAGTGGGGAGTCTGCTTGAAGATTCTCTCCCTGTGCCCTTCCCCAACTCTCCTTCATGCAGGAAAGCTCTCTTTCTCTCTATAAAATAAATAAATAAATCTAAAAAAAAAAAAAAAAAGGTAGTCTGACCTTTGAAACCCTGACCAATAAAGAGAACTCATTTTCAAAATTCAGAATCCTCTCAGTTAAATTATAAAATCTTCTAGACTTGAATTTAACTTAATATTGAAAACTCTTTAAAATGAATTGCTGGGATTTCTTCAAATGCGTAGTTTGAATTTTTTTTTTTTTTTAATTTGCCTCCTCGCCATTCCTATTCTAGAATATAAGCAGTTCAAAAAATTGATCATAATGAGTAGGCAGTGATCTAAACCCCATCTTGCTACTTCACAGCTGTGTGACCTTGTGGAAATTCTTTCCCTCTCTGGTCCTCAGTTTATATATCTCTAAGATGAGATGGTAATTTCCATTTTCTCAAGTTCCTTTTGTTTTTCCTATTCTTATTTTCTTATCCCCAATCCTCACTTTCCTGCCAAACTGTCCCCAGAATAAATAAATTAATATATATATATATATATATATATATATATATATTTTTTTTAAATTTAATTTTAAGTAGAGGCTCCATGCCCTGTGTGGAGATCTCATGACCCTGAGATCAAGACTTGAGCTGGGATCAAGAGTCATATGCTTAACTGAGTGAGTCACCCAGGCACCCCTGTCCCCAGAATATTTTAAACCCAACCTCCAAAGCTATTGTTATGGCTTACTGGCCCATTCTGTTAAAAATAAAATGAAATGTTTGCTTATTTCTAACTACAACTAAGCCCAGTACTTACTAAGCATGTACTCAGATCTCCATTTTTTTCCTTTGTTTTGTGGCAACTAAATATTTATTTTGTCATCATGGTGAACAGTGTGTGTCTGGTCATACTTAAACCAACATAAAAACTTTTAAAGCAGGGACACCTGGGTGGCTCAGTGGATTAAGCCTCTGCCTTCAGCTTGGATCATGATCTCAGGGTCCTGGGATTGAGGACTCCTGCTCGGGCTCTCTGCTTGGCAGGGAGCCTGCTTCCTCTTCTCGTCTCTCTGCCTGCCTCTCTGCCTGCTTGTGATCTCTGTCTGTCAAATAAATAAATAAAATCTTAAAACAACAACAACAAACTTTTAAAGCAGGAAATATCTAACTTTTGGCCCGGGTAAGTGGTCAGTTACAGATCTGCACTGATAGCATATAGACACTAGATGGCGATATAAGTGCACCAAATAATAAATATTCCCTTGATTGGTCTGGTTTGAAAATCCCAATGATTAAGGCCATCACAGGTTAATACATTAGTTAAAGAAACAAAGTCAAATATAATCAGGTGTTGGAGTGTTAGCTAATATTCCATATGTGTTCAGTAACCTGACATTATTGAAAGAAAAGACTGTTAAACTAAAAATTAATTTATCCTGCTGCCGAGTCTATCTTTAAACTAATTCTTGGGGCAAGAGTTGGCAATAAACACATGATCCCTTAAAATGTACCTAATTCATACTTTCATCTCCGTTTTTTGGCTTTTGCTTTTTTTTTTTTTTTAAATAGAAGTTATTTGGGATGGAGTGTGCCTCACATGTATTATTCATAGATGAAATGCTATATTCTGATTAGGAGGGTGAGTCCTAAGACACTGGCATTTTAAAGGAGAAATGGTCGACTTACTGTAAGCTGTTGGCTGGGCCATTATTGACTGGCAGGATCAACTGGAAGCACTTTGTTAGTGGATTAGGTTGCCCTGGAAATGCCTTCCTGAAACTCTAATGATGCACTTAAGGAAGCCCTCTGGGATAGGAGTAAAATGTCTCTTAGCCGGGTGTGTCTTCCACCAGAGTCCTCTTGGGATGAGGTGGGAGGGGGCTGGGGCATGTCCAAAGAGAGGCTCAGTAAAGACACAGCCCCAGAAAAAGGTTGCAGGTACCAATTTCTTGCAGGTAAGCTGAGAGATAATGACTTGCTGATGTCAGCTGTGGGCTTTCTGCGAGTTCCAGTAGCTCATGTATTCTTTGGAAAGAATATCATTCATTCCAGAGAGACTGTATTTATTTATTCATTTGCTGGGGGTGGGGAGGCACAGGGATGGAGAAGAAGGGGGCGGGGAAGAGGGCATCTGAAGGAGAACACGGTTTAATGCCCTTTGCTTGTAAGAAAGAGCCACTAGGTAGCTTGAACATTGGGGTCCTTCGGTGTGCTTTCTTCTTTTCCTTTTTTAAATGAGCCCATGTGGACGGGAAATTTGCCCTTCAGCTGAAATTCAGTGCCTGTGCCAAGGGTTTGTTTGTACATTTTTCCAATGCAAAATCCCTTGTGTTCCTGTCACCGCCGGGGTGGGGGGTTATTTCTGGGGAACGGTGGCGGCGGTGGAGGTGTAAAAAGCAGGAAGAAGAGGCGAAGCGACGGCCGTGGCAAACTACAGACTCGCGGGCAGGACGCTGAGGGAAGTGGCTGCGCGGCGCCGCGTCCCCGCCCAGAGCCGGGAGCAGGGGAGTCGCGTGTCGCGGCCGGTGCGCGGCGTCCCCGTGCAGTCCTGGCGACCTGTCACCGAGGACGACGTGACTCGGAGCTGCCTCCGCTTTCTCCAAGCCGTATCCCTTTAAGATGATGTAATAGTCCTTTCCCTGGATGGTGTCTTGCCTGCGCCTCTGAAACAACAGCCCCCGAACTGCGCTGGGAACTGTGGAACCACCCAGCTCCGCCGGCCGCCGAAGCCCGAGCCCGAGCCCCCCGCGGCCCCTCTGCGCTGCGGCGGCCGGGCTCCCCGCGGCTCCCGCCGGCCTGCGAACATGGGAGTCCGTCTGCCCTTGCCGGCAGGTGGGGCGGCTACCTGGGACCCCAGCAGGGCACATCTGTCTTTCTTCCTGCTGCTGGGCTTTCCGAAAAGCTTCTAAGTCCCAGTACCTCTTCCAACTCTCCTCTGTTTTAAGGATTCTTTCTAAAGGTTTGATTTTTTTTTTTTTTCCTTCCCCTTTTTACTGGAGAAGCTTTGGTTGGGTATTTTTCTCTGCCTTGCTTCTTCGACCCAACCACCTCTCATCACGCTTCAACTTTTTTTGTGACTTGTTTCAACTTGAGACTGGGAGTGAATACATACCTATATACAAACATACAAATATACATTTATATAAATATATATATATATATATATATATATATATATATAAAATTATTTTCTAAGAGCACATCTCTCTGGCACTTTTCATTGATACCTCTGTCCTTTAACTCTTTGGGATTTGACAAGCTCCAGACTCTGGCTGTGGATTCTGCTTGCTTTGCAAATGGGTATCTCTTCACAGGAGCTGAGTTTCCAGCACTGACTAAGGTAAGTTCTGTGACTTATTGCTTTACCAGACCAGCTTGGAGGAGGAAAAAAAAAAAATCCCCTTTTAAAAGTTGAAAATCTTATATTCCTTCTTAAAGCAGAAATACCAGTAGAAATATTTTTAATACTAATGGCTGGAGACAGAGGCATGTGGCTAAACATGTAGACACAAAATAGCTTGAGAGAAGCTACAATTTAGTTGAAGAATGGCTGAAATCAGTAGTTCCTGGGCTGCTTATGTAAAATAATCTCTCCCTCCCTCCCTCCCTACTTCCCTCCCGCCCTCTCTCCCTCCCTCTCCTCTCTCCAGTGGTGTCTCTTTTTCTGACTCATGCTGGGCTTGAGGAAATAATTTTGTCTCTTTTCCCTCAGACAGACCTCGGAGTAACTGGGGACTTGGCCTGCCTTGCCTACCGAGCTTGGGACAGATCTGATGGAGATGAGTTGATTACATTCTGTGAAGTAATAGCTCACCACCAGCCAGGGTTGAAACTACTTTTGCAGCATCACTTCACCTGTGGACTCTTCTGAATTTTGCCTTCTTGGGGAAAAAAAAAAAAAAAACTGGGGTAAGAGAAGGTCATTTTTAACAAGTTAGCTTCCTTCTCCCTCTTTGGCAAGTTGATGCAGAGGATAAGGCTGTGACTCCACTGGATTGCACCTTCAAATCACAATAGGAGAAGAGCAAGAAGAAAGGGACAATGGCTTTGAGTGGAAACTGTAGTCGTTATTATCCTCGAGAACAGGGGGCTGCAGTTCCCAACTCCTTCCCTGAGGTCGTGGAGCTGAATGTCGGGGGTCAAGTTTATTTCACCCGCCATTCCACATTAATAAGCATCCCTCATTCCCTCCTGTGGAAAATGTTTTCCCCAAAGAGAGACACGGCTAACGATCTAGCCAAGGACTCCAAAGGAAGGTTTTTCATTGACAGAGATGGATTCTTGTTCCGTTATATTCTGGACTATCTCAGGGACAGGCAGGTGGTCCTGCCTGATCACTTTCCAGAAAGGGGAAGACTGAAAAGGGAAGCGGAGTACTTCCAGCTCCCAGACTTGGTCAAACTCCTGACCCCTGATGATATCAAGCAAAGCCCAGATGAATTTTGCCACAGTGACTTCGAAGATGCCTCCCAAGGAAGCGACACGAGAATCTGCCCTCCTTCCTCAGTGCTCCCTGCGGACCGCAAATGGGGCTTCATTACTGTGGGCTACAGGGGGTCCTGCACCATGGGCAGAGAGGGGCAGGCAGATGCCAAGTTTCGGAGAGTTCCCCGGATTTTGGTTTGTGGAAGGATTTCCTTGGCAAAAGAGGTATTTGGTGAAACTTTGAATGAGAGCAGAGACCCTGACCGAGCCCCAGAAAGATACACCTCCAGATTTTATCTCAAATTCAAGCATCTGGAAAGGGCTTTTGATATGTTATCAGAGTGTGGATTCCACATGGTGGCCTGTAACTCCTCAGTGACAGCATCTTTTGTCAGCCAGTATACAGATGACAAGATCTGGTCAAGCTACACTGAATATGTCTTCTACCGTAAGTACAAAGGGTTCTTTTGATTTTTCATCCGTATCAATTCTCTTTTACAGATGTTCAGTCAGTGTCTAAGGAATACTATTTGGGATTTTTTTTTTTTTTTAAACTCCTGAGTATAGGAGTTTAATAGCTAGAGTATTAGAGGTTCTAATTCAGGTCTCACATCTTATCTAAGGCAACTTTTATCTGTTTTATCAGTGACATCAGAGAATATTCAAAGGCCTATGCAATTGATACTGGCTTAGGTAATATGGGGATTGGAGGCAGACATGCATGTCTGTTTGCCAGACGTCGAACTGTGAGGAGAAGATGATGGTCGGAATTTGCCTGCTGGTCCATGGGAGGTTGGCAGACTTGGAGTGGATGAGGCGGTGCTGTCCATTCTTTACTGTGAACTTCGGGATCTGTAAAGCTGTTTGCTGGAGACTTGCTTTCTTCAGGGGTGGTGAGAACACAAATGGCTTGCACAGAATGACGTGGTCTCGGCTAGATAGATGGCAGTATAGGCTGACAAAAGACCCCCAGGCTCCCCCACCGCATCTGAAATTTGCCTTTAAAGGCTTTACACTTCTGCTGTTTGGTTCTTTAGCATTTTGTACTGAGACTTGAGTGGCACCACAGACTTAATTAAACTGAACTTCATCTAAGACCTATCCAAAAGTAACTAGATCTTTCAGAACTGTCAATCACAAGCAGAGATCCTCAGACACCTGAGGTGATAGAATTATGGACATAAAAGGAAACCAGAGGGGAAAAAAGGAGTGGAAACAATTGTTCTGGGGCGTTTTAAGTAGGCATTCCTTAGAGGTCAGTCCATTGGCTTAAATGATGACTTATGCTACAGATTAGTTTGTTTTATGAAATGGCATCTCTCTAAATAAACTATAAGCCATTGATCTCTGAAGGGAGAACAGTAAATCAGTCTGTAAAGTTTCATGCTTGGTTTAACAGTGGGTTTTCAATAGGGCCCGGGAGTTGGGTAAGGTGAATTGCATCAGAAATGTTTCCATGATAGCATTCAATTTCCTCTCTTCTTATTTTAAGGCAAATCCGTAAATTTGGGGGATTAAAATGTCTAAGATTTTTTTAGGGACTGATGTTTGCCTATGGTTGTGTTTCTTCATGTGGAGATGGTGCTGGGATCCGTGGTAAAAAGGCCGGTGGCAATCTGGGTTGTTCTGTGCTGGGTTATCACCCCTTAGATTTTTAGAAGTGGGGACACATAGATTGTGTGGACAGGACAGCCTGTGGAGAAAAATGAAGTCAACTATCAGTTCAGGAATGTCTTGTTGTATAATAACAAGCATTATTTGATCCAACAACCCTATCAATAGCCTTTATCTATAATCTGCATCTTCCTTGATGCTGGAGCTTAGTCACCAGATTCTGCTTGCTTTTTTTCTTGGGTGTGGAGATAAGACTTGAGCTTTTTAGCCTTCTGTGAAGGAATCTGACATTATCTGTAATTCTGAAGAACAAATATCTGTTCCTAACTTTTTGGAAAGCTGCATCTTAGAAAGAGTTTAAATCTAGGTTTGTGATCTTTACTTTGTTCTCCAATTTTTAATATTTGAAAATAGCTTAAGAAGCTTTGGGCAAGTAAATCAAAACATACCAACCATAACCCCTGCCCCCCAAAAGGACCACATTAGATTTCTGTCACTTGCTCATCTAAATGAGACCCCAAACCTGAAATGTATTTGCCTGGTAGCTCAGTGACATTTGTGTGTTCATCAAAGTCTCATCCGTCTAACACTATGTCCTCTTTATATTGCTCTGAACAGATTCTGCTCTGCTGATCATATAATTACTTCCTTCTTTGTTGGGTTGCTGAGAGGTTGCTGAGGAGCCCTTTGCTCTCCATCACTCATGGACAGGCTAGCACAAACACAATGCAACTTCATATTGCACAGCGTGTATATTCTATGTGACATACTTCCCTTTGTATCTAACATTCAGAGCTAAGTATTAACTCTTCCTCTGTCTTAGGACCAATAAAACTGACAGCTGGCTTTCTAGGGTGCATACCAGCTTCTGTGTAGACGTTTAACCATAATTATTTAATTAGAAGCTTCCAACTGTGCCTATATAAGCATTAATTCATCAAGCTGTTGTGCTTGGGTTAATGGGCCAAAACTATGGGAGGTGCTCTAAAGCAGGGAGTTGACTCCGCACAGATGCTCTTCATCCAGCACTAGTCCTGCCCAGCCCCACCTTGTGTTCCCAGCATGGAGCCCTGGGGTGCATTGTGCCGGCAGAGCACTTGGAACCATCACCTGCGAAATTGGAAGGGGCAGCATGTGTCCCCAGGAGCATCTCCAGATCCTTAAATTAAAAAATAAAAACAAAAGCAAAAAAAAAAAAAACAAAAAAAAAAACAGCCAACCAGCCAACAAAAGAAGATGCTCTTCACAGAGAAACTCAACTTCCTCCTTGGTTGAAAAAAAATTATCTTGTATATACACACTACTTAGATCCAAGGCATTAACTCCAAGCAATCAGACTCTTCTAATAACCTGGGGATAATACAAAGTCATTTTGCCTGGATATGTATCACAGTAAAAAATGAACGATGAGAAATGAATACATTGCATAGGGTGGTTGAGTCATGGGGAGAGAGAGACCCTTTTCTTTCCATTTGCCTCATTTTCATCAAAGTTTTCCAGAGGGAAATTGAAAGACCAAAATCTGTCAATCATTAACAGGTTAGATTCTTGCCTCACTTAATCTTTTGTTGTTGTTGAGAGAGAGAATGAGAGAGAGCAAGCATAAAAGGGGGAAGGTCACTGGGACAAGCAGATCCCCCTGCCTAGCAGGGAGCCCAATGTGGAACTAGATCCCTGGACTCCAGGATTGTGACCTGAGTTGAAGGTAGTCGCTCAACCAACTGGGCTACCTAGGCGCTTGCCTCATTTAATCTTAATGTAGACCTAGAATTGATGGTCACATCAGGTAGACTATTTAGTTAATATAGGAACTGTGAACAGTTGAAGTCAACAGGTGTTTCTATGTGTTTAAGAGGGTGATAAGAAATGTGTTTATCTACATTGATATGTAGAGATATGATAGGATATGATATGGTATAAATATGATATATATAAATATGATATGCGAGATGTTATGCATTATGATTCACTTATCAGCAACCAGGAAAATATGACTGATGTAGTAACATAGAAAAGAAATACCTAAAAAAAAAAAAAAAGAAAGAAAGAAATATCTAGGGATGCCTGGGTGGCTCAGTCGGTTAAGTGCCCAACACTTCATTTCAGCTCAGGTCCTGATCTCATGGTCACAGAATCAAGGGAGACCCACATCAGGCTCTGTACTCAGCAGGAGTCTGCTTGGATATTCTCTCCCTCTTTTCCTACCCCACCCCCACTCTCTTTCTCTCAAGTAAATAAATAAATCGTTAAAAAAAAAAAAATCTAGTTAGGATTGCCAAGGCATTTTAGATATGTCCTTTGGTTTAATTTAAAACAATGAGAAGGTCCACTTTCTTCTCTACCACCCCACTAGCTAAATAAATACCTCTCATTTCTCTTCAAACATTATATAGAAAGCAGTATCATAAACATCAGAGAATGCCTTCTTGACTCACCTATAAATGTAATGGGAGTTGAATGATTTGGAAAAGAGAAGTCCTGATTTTGAACCATTGATACTCAATGGCTATTCACACCACTTAGGAACAAAATCACAGGTGCATAGAAATAAATGAACCTGATGTTTAGAGCCACCTTCCAATGCCCG
The DNA here is from genome assembly GCF_030435805.1 of Mustela lutreola. NCBI lineage: Eukaryota > Metazoa > Chordata > Mammalia > Carnivora > Mustelidae > Mustela > Mustela lutreola. The sequence goes on from NC_081294.1 coordinate 81,595,837, forward strand.
AGAGTGAGAAGATTGTTCTTGGTTTGAGACAACTACACACATTTTAAAAATCCTACTCATTAGTGAGTTACTTCAGACAAATGCCTGAAACACTCAAATTCAAAGGAATTTGCCTCTAATTTTACTGTGATAACATGACAAGTAGGGAGTTTAATTCATAGGATGCATACTCCCAAAACATACACTCTTGAGTTCTGTGAATTATAAGAGAGACACCAACCCATCGCCTTGTCAACAAATTGCTGCTTGTCAGTGCATTTTAATCTTCTCTTTACTTACTTAAATTTAAAGGTTGTTTCCACAAAACTCTGAATTGTTTTATTTACTGTTAATCTTCAAAATTAAGCTGCTAGTTATTTTACCACAAAAATGGGTTTATTTGGGAATAGTAGAAAAAATTGCAATTCAGGATAAGCAAGTTAATGCAAAACCATAGGCAAAACAAAAAACCAAGGAGAGAAATTCTCTTTTTTGTTGGACGGGGGTGGGGGGGTGGGGGGGTGGGAATTGAGCAGGGCTATTATAAACAAAAAGCCCATTGGAGTAAACTGGGAGTTTCCAGTACAGTGGCTTTTCATTGTCTCAGTTGTGACAGTCTGTTATTGGCTGGGCTGTTACTGGGGAAGAAGACCACCTTTTTCCTCCTGTGGGAGTAGTCAAGTGGTATGGACTTGTAAGATCTATCTCTTCCTGTTGGGTCTGCAGTTGATGACAAGTGGTAGGGTGTGAGAGTTTCCCCTTCTGGGATCTGGATTCTACTATGATGAGGTTTCCTTTTGAAAATTCTCATGGTATGCACGCAGTACAGCAGGGCTGTTAAATGAGGTGGGATGTTGGAGAAAAGTCAATCAGAAAGTGAGTTCTCAGAATTCAACTGCATGACGTTGTATTGGGAAGAGATCTGCAGTTGTGGCTGCTGTCATTAACTTCACCGGCACCGACTTTAGAAACTTTAGTAAGAGGATGTGTTCTTAACAGGTAGACATGTAGCCATCCTGAAGTGATTCTAGCTCTTTTTCTACTGGTTATTTGAAAGATAGCAATGATAACTTTTATTTTTGTTGCTCATTGAGATACGATGTTGGTATGTGTAAAATGAAGCAGGAGAGCAATGTAGTCAAAACGGTGAAGGTTGGTCTTTGCCACCACCGACCTCTCTTCTTTCTGTGTTGGTTTTCCATCTTCTCCACCTTACTCCACCTTAAAGACTTTTCTCGTCCTGTTTTAGTCATTTCTGCTTTCTTGTTCTTTCTCTCCATTGTCAGTAAACATTCTCTTCTGCCATATATTGGAATATATTGGTGTAGTTTTCTCAGGGGTTTTGGTATCTAAAAAACCTTTTGATAGTTGTAGATCAGGTAATTTAGTATCCCACAAAGAATGCTCTTAAGACATAAGGCTTCTTAATGTATAATTTAAAAATATAGCACAATTCAAATACAAGCCTTCATCATGAGGTTGAACTGGACCCATGCTTGGGTAGATATGAAATGGTAATACTCATAACAAAAGACAGGTGTATAGATGTAATTTTTTTCTAATCTCTTTAAGGTTTTGTACTTTGAGCTTTGGTCTCAATATAGGAGTGATATAAGTATGCTAGTGAAATATTTTACTACAGTATTTTCATTTTCATGCCAAACAAGATATATTGTTACCTAAGCCCAATCCCTTGTACGATTCAGGTACTTTCTTTCTAGGTTTGTGGCATTACTGAGTGAATCTGGCAGCAAGAGCAGTGTCAGTGTGTGGGCAGAATGGGGAGGTCTCTGAGATTGCCCTTAAGTGCCTGAATATGTTAAAAATATATATATAGACACCCGGATAGAGAAGACCATGTCCCTGATAGCCTCATGAGGTTTAGGTCTTATCAAAAAAAATTAGAAAATAAAATAGCTGAGAATATGTCACAAAAGTCCATTTGAAACCCCTCCAAGCACAAACAATGAAGAGGAATGATTGTGCACAGGAGAGAGTGTGCATCCAATACATAGAAGAAAGCTCTTCAGGAATGGATACATGGATGCTCAGTTTCTGCATCATGACTGTTGCTCTCTTTCTTTGTTTTTTGCTATAGCTTTCCTCAAATAGTGCAGTTCTTGGCAAGTCAGTGAAAAAAACTTCATACAGAAATTTTCAAATGCATCCAAATGTAGACACCCAGTTCCAATAATTACAATTAACACTATAAGAGCAATCTTGTTTTATATATATTCCTACCTACTTCTCCTTCTGTCTGCACTACATTATTTTGAAGCAAATTTCAGACATCAATTATTTCATTCATCCACAAACAGTACTATATGTTTCTAAAATAAAATGGATTAAAATAAAATGCAACACAATACCATTATCAATAATTAGTAATTCTTTAGTATTATTTAATATCTATTGATGTTAAAACTTCTTTGATTTTGTTATAGTATTTTCTTCAAGTTGGCTTATTAAATCAAGATTCAGATAAGGTCTATTGGTTATCTTCGATTGCTGCTTCTTTTTTCATTCAAAATTTTAAAAAAATATTGCATTTACCCCATATGCAACAAAGGAGCAAAATGTATATCTTAAATCTCTTTATTTTACTTTTTAAAAAAGATTTTATTTATTTATGTGACAGAAAGAGACATAGTGAGAGAGGAAATACAAGCAGGGGCAGTGGGAGAGGGAGAAACAGGCTTCCTGCTGAACGGGTAGCCTGTTGTGGGGCTTGAGCCCAGAACCCTGGGATCATGAACCAAGCCAAAAGTAGATGCTTAACGACTGAGCCACTCAGGTGCCACTCTTAATCTCTTTTTTTTTTTTTAATTTTTTTTTAATTTGACAGACAGAGATCACAGTAGGCAGAGAGGCAGGCAGAGAGAAAGGGGAAAGCAGGCTCCCCACCGAGCAGAGAGCCTGATGCAGGGCTCCATCCCAGGACCCTGGGATCATGACCTGAGCTGAAGGCAGAGGCTTAACCCATGAGCCACCCAGGCGCCCCTTAAATCTCTTTTAATCTCTCCTTCCCCCCTCCTTTTCTCTTTCTCTCTCTTTCATCCTCCCTTCCTTCCTTCCTTTTTTTAAAGTCAATTTATTTGTTTGAGGAAACCAAATTTTTTGCCATGTTCAAAATTCAGCTTTCTGGGTTTTACTGATCCATCTCCGTGATCTTTGGGATGTCATTAAAACATTTTCCCCCTGAACCCTGTATTTGTGAATTTGTTAGATCTTTATTCTAAATTCTAGAGACTCCATTGGATTCATGTGTAGTCTTTCTTTCTTTCTTTTTTAGATTTTATTTATTTATTTGACAGACAGAGATCGCAAGTAGGCAGAGGCAGGCAGAGAGAGAGGAGGAAGCAGGCTCCCCACTGAGCAGAGAGCCCGATGCGGGGCTCCATCCCAGGACCCTGGGACAATGACCTGAGCTGAAGGCAGAGGCTTTAACCCACTAAGTCACCTAGGTACCCCTCATGTGTACTATTTCTGGCAAGAAATTTCTATACGTGATGGCAAGTCCATTTTTCTACATTATTGAGGCATAATAAATAGCATTATATTAGTTTGAAGTTTATAATATAATCATTCAACAATTCAATACACTACTCAGGGATCATCATGATAAGTGTACTCTTAATCCCCTTTATCTAGTTCACCCAAGGCAAGTCCATTTTTAACTTTTAATTTGCAAAAGACAGTAAAAGAGACCCCTAATTTTCTTCCCAGTCATTCAAAAACTAACAGTTATTCCCTTGCTGTTCTTCTTCTTTTTAAAAAAGATTTATTTATTTGAGAGAATGGACGGGTGGTGAGGAAGAGGGAGACAGAGTCTTAAGCAGACTCTGCTAAATACAGGGCCCAACACAGGGCTTGATCTCATGATCCTAGCACCAGGACCTGAGCCAAAGTCAAGAATTGGCTGCATCACCCTGGTGCCCCTCCCTTGCTATTCTTATCATTAAGATGGGCTAACATCCTGGGTGCAGTGAGCCTACCAAGGGTCCTATAGACTGGGTCCTGTAGACTGGGAAGAAGAATCATTTGGGGTGGGGAAGTTCCCCTCCTGACTATTCAAATTTTATATTCTTGGATTCTTTCAGCTATGCTCAACTCCACTGACTAAACTCATCACCCGTATTTCCCAAACCTCCTGTCTTCTTGTGTTCCTTCTCACAGTAATTGGCATCATCAGTCCCTCATTTCCCCAGGGAAGAAGGGAACCAAGGTGGCGTTCCTGACTCTTCCTTCTCCTCAACCTATGACAAATCCTACCTGTTCTTTATCTCTCTCAATCCATCCATTTCTTTCCATCACCACTGATGCTGGTCTGGCCCAGACCACCTGCACTGCTTTTTGTTGCTATGGAACCCTGGGAGCATCCCAAGTGAAATCTGGAACCAGCTCTGTATCAGAGAGCAGGAAGAGACTGAAGGAAGAGGCAGGGCTCTCTAGATTGGTAGGTAGCAGGCTGAATAAGCAAGAGAATGTACTTATAAAACTTGTTTTGGGCAGCCACAAAACAGATTTCTGCATCCATCTGCCCAATTTTAAAAGTTTATATAGAGGCATTAATGGAGTTCAGTGACCTAAACCATCCAGATGGTCTTGACACCATATCACTGTCACAAGGCTGTGTCCTTGGAGCAGCTTCTGGGAGCAGGGAAGGCAAGTGGAAAGCACATTCCAAACATAGGGGAGGGACTGAGGAGTCCCTGATTTGCCTCTGTCCAGCTCATGGGTCAAGCAGTGGCTATATCCTTTCGATCTCTCCTAAAACTTTTCTAGACTACTGCAGAGGAACTTAAATTGTCCTTCCTACCCCAAATTCAGCGTTATCCCCTTTGAATCTGTTCTCTCTATCACAAAATATGGCGAGATTTCTAAAACGTGAGCTTGACCATGTCACTCATTGCCTTACAACTTAAAGTTCTTCATTGCCTTACAACTACTCATAGAGTTAAATGCAAACTCCTTACCAGGAACCACAGTCCTTCATGAGATGACCTCTCTTTCCATCCCCAGAATCTTCTGTTGCCATCCTGCCCTTTGCATTTTGAATCTTAGCTATACTTGATTTCTTTCTGTTTCTGAATGCTGCTATGTACTTGCGTCTTTGGTTTTGTGTGTGCTGTTCTCTCTGCCTGGAATTCTGCTTCCACCTACTTTGATGAACTAAATCTTCAGGTTCCAATCTAGAGATCACCTTTTCTGGGAAGCCTTTCCTAGCCAACTCTATCTGGTTAGGCACCCCTTATCTTTGACCCAGACGATTTTATTTTCCTTTACTCTGGCACAAATAATATTGTATTAAACTTGATTATTCAGGGGTCTCTTTTACATTATCTTTAAACTCTGTCAAGGTAGGAACTGTGTCTGTCATGTTCATCACAATATGTGGCACAGTATGTGAAATAGATGTAGTTAAATACTCCGTAATGCTTTCCAGAAGAATGAGAAATAAGTGCCCACTGCAGAGTTTGATTATGGTCATAGAGACCACTGTCTTGCCTACACCATTTGCATTATCTCTTAACGGAAGAATGAGAGATCAGTGACGGAGTGATGGTGCCTTAAATAATAATAATAATAATTTTTCCAAATTTCCTTTGGGTGCTTTGGGCACTGGGATAAGTACTTTACATATAAATTGGAAATCTTACTGAAAGACTCTGTGCTCTAAGCACCTGCACCAAGATTTGAGCTCAAGGGGACTGAGAAAAACACTTAGCAGAAGCAGGACCCCGGTGCTCTCATTTTAGTTGGTTTTTGCTCCAAGCAGGAGCAAATCAAAGCTGGGCGCGGCCAGGGTTTGAGGAAAAGCCCAGGAAAGACTCAGGATTCAGAAAAGTGTTCCAAAATTGAGAACGCAGCTCCAGGACGAAGAGAGCTCTACCAAAACACAAAGAATGCTAAGAGACCAACCAGGCTGTCTTAATTTTCCTCCGGCTAAAGTGTTCCAATTTCTCCTCCCTCCCTTCCCGTAAATGTTAGTGATTGCCCCTTCATGCCAGACACAGCAGAACGTGGTAGTGAAGGGCCTGGGTTTTGAGCTCCAGACTGCTTGAGTCTGAATCCCTAGCTTATTTGGATCACTGACAAATTATTTTACTTCTGTGCCTCATTTTCCTCAGCTGTAAAATGGAGGTGAGGACAACAGTCCTCATGCGGCTGCTCTGAGAGTCAAATGGGCTGCTATACGTCAAGTGCTTACGACAGTGCCTGGCGCCCAGTCTGCGCTGTGAATGTCTAGTTCATCACCAGGATGGCCGCAAATACCGGATGCAGGAGACACAGCTGCTCTCTTTAAATAGCTCGCCTGATACTTTCTGGCCCTCCCTTTGGACACTTTGCCCAGAAATGCACATCTAGAAATGTTTTTTTTTCTTTTTTAAATTTACTTATTTTAGAGAGAGAGAGAGAGACAGTGCATGAACAGGAGGAAGAAGCAGAGGGAGAGGGAGTATCCTGAAGCACATTCCCTGCTGAGTGCAGAGCCTAACATGGGGCTCCTGAGGTCCTGACCTGAGACAAAATACAGAGTTGGACACTTAACCAAATGAGCCACCCAGGTGCCCCCAAACATATTTTTATTATTATTTGTTTAGTTGGTTAGTTAGAGAGAGAGAGAGAGAGAGAGCACAAGCAGAGAGAGAAGCAGGCTTCCCACTGAGCAGGGAGCCTGATGTGGGACTTGATCCCGGGACGCTGGGATCATGACCAGAGCCAAAGGCAGCAGCTTAACCACTTCTTTATGTCCACCCCAAACGTATTTTCAAAAGGAAATTCAAGCCGTATGTTTTACTTGAATCTGAATATGCATAAAAGTAAACACCCCAAAGCCTTCAAATTCTACTGACTCTTTTCCTCCCCCCGGCTATTCCATTGTAGATGTCATTAATAGTGCCTTTCCCTCCATTTTGTTTTCAACTCGGACTTTTCAGAACCTAGGATAACATGAGAGAGAACTGAAATTTAAGACTACAACTTAAATTATATACTCCATTACTGCAGAGTTAGAATAACCTTTTATGAATCTCAGCCTAGACAATATTCTCCTTCATGGTGGCAGAATATGGTCATTGAGCATGCCACTGACAATAGGATCATTCAGATTGCTCCAAAAATGAAAACAAAACATTTTGCTCCACACTGTGAGTAGCTGCACTGTGTGGCGTTAAAAAGAAATCAGACTGCTAATTCGGGCTGATGCCATGTAACCTGCTCAAAAGCTGCCCATGGGAAGAAATTGATACTTTCCACTTTCATTCATCAGTCACGTTCCAAAGTAAAAAATTCTTACCATTTTCCCACCTCAATTTATACCGACCTTTTATTCTGAGTACACTTGATACAATGTGACTGTCCATTAATTACACTGGTGAAAATTAAGGCAACCTATTATACATAACTTGATGGGGTACTTAAGATGCCATCGGGCTGTTGTATATTGTATTTTAAATGATAGACTGTCCAGAGCAACAGTACTAGGCAACTAAATAGAGAAAAGGGAAGGTTGGTTCTGGTAACGGTGACTTGAAATGCCAATTTCAAGAAACTAAAGTATTTTAAGCCCAAAAGGAATCCTAACAGTATTTTCTAGTCAGTCATTTTTACCACACAGCAAGCAGGGATGATCTAACAGCAGTGAGATTTCCTGAACCTTGGTACAGGAAATGGAGAGGTGGTACAGGCTGCTTGCTCTAACTTCTTGGTCAAGACATCCTCTGCTACCCTCTTGTCAGCCATCAGCTGGTCAAGATTAGCCTATGGACTGTAATCTGGCATGTTTAAACTGTTACTCCTGCATTTTTAACAACATTAAAACAAAATATTTTATCTATTTATTTGACAGAGACAGGCACAGTGAGAGAGGAAACACAAGCAGGGGGAGTGCGGGAGGGAAAGCAGGTTTCCCACAGAGCAAGGAGCCCGACATTAGGCTTGATCCCAGGACCTTTGGGATCACCAACCAAGCTGAAGGCAGGCGTTTAACGACTAAGCCACCCAGCCTTCCCTTTAAGTAACATTTTAAGGTAACATGACTGTTAGTCTGGCCCTTCAAACAAGGTCATTTAGACAAGTCATTTCTTAAGATTCATATTATTCTGATTGTCAAAGACACTGTAAAATATTTTCTCTTTATAAAAAATATTTTCTCTTTGACAATTACTAGGTTTTACTGATCAATGCTCTTCTAGTACTTTCCACTTTTATGGAAATTTCTATCATTTTGAATTTTTTCACTCCCCAGTAAAGGGGAGCCTGGAGCAGCAGAGACATTCTAGGGACTGGGATACGGGCAAGGGATATGGATGTTCATGGAGCAGAAGTATACAGTGAAAAACCATGTGGAGGCTTGAGACCTGGGGAAGTGTTGCAGTTCAGCAAATCCCCTAATCACAGAGGGAGAGCTGGTGCAGGAAGGAAAGCACATCAAGCCCTGGTTGGGAGTCATGGCTCGTTGTGTTACAGCGTAAACATTCAGTTATGTCAGGTGGAAAAACTTTCCTATGGGCATGCGCCTGCAAATGTGTCCTAGAATGCAAAAGAAAATAGGATTCAGTTCTCATTAATTTGCCTTTTAGCCAGTGAGGTGAAGTGTCTTTTTTCTTTAAATAGAGAGATACCTGTGTGGAGCTGTACAATTTTGTTGAGCTGCATTATAATAGAAAAGTGTTCATTTCTATTTGTGAAGAAAGCATGCATTAAAAAATGAGCAGGGGCACCTGCGTGGCTCAGTCAGTTAAGCGTCTGACTCTTGATTTCAGCTCAGATCAGGATCTCAGGGTTCTGGAATCAAGCCCCGGGTCTGGGTCTGCCCTCAGCACAGAGTCTGCTTGTCTCTCTTCCTCTATACTTCTCCCTGCTCATGTTCTCTCTCTCTCTCTTTCTCTCAAATAAATAAATAAATAAATAAATCATTAAAAAGTATTTAAAGTACAGGCTAGATTTCATTTTTTAAAAATGAGCAGTTTTCTTGGCTTTTCTGGGTAAAAAAGTGTGGCTTGGAGCAGTAATGACTGGGGATTTAATGTGTGATACTCTCAACATCATAAAGGCCCTTTTTAGTCATTCTGATGCTCAGTAATGTAAAATATTTGTTTGAAAAGATCTGATTTCTTCTCACTTACTGAGGGTCTGTTTTATATGAAGTACTACTCTTTGTTTTGGTAGGAATGTCCAATTGAGAGGGAAAATATCCTATCTGTATGCAGAGAACTGATATCCTGATTCATAACATCCTCACACTAATGATTTTCTAGTACTTTTCCCCAATGTGCTAGGGAAGTGATTCAGAATATGCACAGTCCCCACTGATTGGAAACTGCCGGCATGTCCAACCTTCTTTCATCACCATCCTTCCCCCCCCACAAGGCATGTAGTGATGTGTAATCTTGTTTTCTAACAGATCTTGACATCCACTCATCAGAATGGCCTTCATCAACAGGCAGTTTTAGGTCTAGCCTAAGTCACTTATATGAAATTCTGTTCTCTGTCCTCTGGCTGTGTGAGTAAATGGCAGGCACTGTGACTTTGCTATGCCCTTTGCTTTTGTGTGTTTTGGATTCCTAGACATCTCTTGGATGGTTGGCCTATATAATTCTCCCCCAGAAATATTTACTGAACACCTACTATGCACCAGAGACTTCACACAATTCCAGGGTTTCAGCTGTAAACAAGAAGCATATGGTCAATGCTCTTATGGAGCATATGGTTTAGGGAGAAATTAGACTAGTAAATGGGCAATTTTGATCAAGTATTATGAGGAAGAGTCAATGAATATGAAAATTGAGAAGGAGCTCCTAATCTGAACTTGGGGCATCAGAAAGTTAAACCAGAGCTTATTTTATTGCTTGGAGAGGAGAAAATGCTTAAATCTTTAATGCATTTGTTGACTTTGAGATACTAGCTGGCTGAGAGAGTCATAAAAATTATATCCTAGGATGGCTTAGCAGAACCTTAAGATCACTAGCAATCATTTCATTTCTCATTAGAGAAATCTCATTAGATTTTTTCCAATGATATCTGTGTGAGTGATTTTAGTTAGTCCAGGAACCAATATCCTAAAAACTCTTCAGTTCCCTTTTGTGTTCAAACCTTTGTCTTGGGAAAGTGTATGTGCAAAACCAGAAGCCAAATGCTAGCCTTGGCTGACTAACAATAGATTTTATTATTTCTTTTTTAAAGATTTTATTTATTTATTTGACAGACAGAGATCACAAGTAGGCAGAGAGATGGAGTGCGTGGGGTAGGCTGGGGAAGCAGGCTCCCTGCTGAGCAGAGAGCCTGATGTGGGGCTTAATCCCAGGACTCTGGGATCCTGACCTGAGCCGAAGGCAGAGGCTTTAACCCACTGAGCCACCCAGGCGCCCCTAACAATTGATTTTAAAGATACTTTACGATTATGTCCGTAATGTCCTTTTATAATGATTCTCAACGTGATATATGTCATTATTATTATTATTATTATTTTAACTTTACTGAGTTACCTTGTCTGTCTCATGTACAACTTAGTTTTAGTAACTACCACAGTGGGAACACATAGGAGGTGATCATAAGTGTTTGTCGAATGAATGAATATATTCATAACTGTCACAATTTTCAAGAAAGAGAATGTGAAATGTAAAGTGAAAAAGATTTGCTTCTGGTTTTACCTGACATTTACTTCTAACCATGGGTGCATTCTCTTAAGCGACAGTGAAAATATGGTTGATAAACTGATGGTATCAGAACCATCTGGGTAAAAACCTTTGTTTTGTCACTTCCTAGCAGGGCATCTTTGGGCAAGTATCTTGGTCTTTTCATACCTCAGAACACTCAGCGCTAAAAGGGGAACAAGGAAGTTTCTCTTTGCAGTATTGTGAGGATGAAGCCACGGCCAGGCCATCTTATTAGCTTGTCTCATCAACAGCCAGGTACCTCATCTCTAGGCTCTTTTAGTTCATCTTACAAATAGATGTGTTTGGACCTAGAAGAAGAAACTGAGAGAATATGGAGCCATTAGAACTGATCCTGCCGGCTCTCACAGCAAAAATCAAGCTGCTGCCCACTGGTTTCCCTCTGAACTATTACTACACACACTTCCTGACCTTGGGGGAAGGATAAACACATCACATCACACCCACTCTTCTAGTTCTCTCCATAAGCTCGCCTCCTCTGCCCCTCGAACACACTTGTCTGTCCATCCGCAGTGATCTATCACACTGGCTTTTGGACAGTTCTTTCCACAGGCTGGTCTGTCCGCCGCCTGAAGAGGGTGTTTGTGTCATCTCCCCCAGAACACTTTTCCTTGAACTCCTTGACTTTCTGAGTCCTTCAATGAGGCGTTAGTGGGTTTTCCTTGGAAAGACTTCCCATTACATCCCAGCCGAAGCACAAGAGGTCCTCCTTATTCTTTGTTCAGCACGGTGTTTCCAGCATAGCACCGTTCACATGTGTGATTCCATTTGGCTATAAGCTTCCTGGTGGCAGGAGTGCTTTTGTTTTCCTAGAGTCTAGTACAGTATAGGCACTCGAAAAGTCATTTTTTCTCTATCCACTTCACCCCACCATGTAAAATTATGATAGTAAGATTCCCCCTCATGGTGAAGGCAACTGAATATATATGTGTGTGTGTGTGTGTGCGCGCGCGCATGTGTGTGTGCTTGTGGTACATACATCACCTCTGACCAGTAGAGTAGAAATGAAGGAAAGTGAAAAAGCAGAAGGCACTGAATGCAAACCCTGAGAGATTGGATAATGGAGACAAGAGTGGAAATTCACTCTGATGAGTTGTTTAGCCTCTCTAGTCCTCAGGTCCCTTGGCTTTGTGAAGGGTACAGGGAACTTGTTTGGCTGTCTCATAGGACACTGACAGTTGGGTAGTATGACTTTCGTAAAGAAGCTGTGTTGCTTGAATAGATTGCTATGAAGGCAGATTTTATCTTCGCTTGAGTGAACATCAGGAGGGTGTCTTAAGAAAAAAGAGAGGAAATCTGCTCATTTGGAAAGTTGCTAAGGCATTTAGAAATGGTCAAAATATGCAAATGGATTTTAATGGCACTGCAGCAAGCACTTGCATTCTTATTGTCTATGGTGGAGTAGCACAGAGTCAACATATGTGAGGTCTATTCTGATCTCCACTTGCGTCATGATCACAGATTTGTGGTGTGAAGGTACTGTCTCATGGATAAACACAGATCCCTTTTTGAAGCCCCATAAACTGTAATGCTGGATGGGAGCTTGAAGTGTATCTTTCACACCGGGGAGAGGACCCACTTCATTTATAAAATCAGAGCATCCTGAGAGATGCAGGATGTCATGATTCCGTGCTTCCATTTCCTCTCTTTGAATCCCCAGGCTTTAATTGAAGTCCTACGTTGCAGCCAACATAGAGAATCTCTTAGAGTGGCGTCATTCCATTTAAGTGGGAGTTGGCGGTAAGACATTTTTCCGCATTCCATTCCCCTTTTCTGCCTCCTGTTCTTCCTGGTGGCCCTTGAGGCAGTTCCAGGAAACCCAGGGCTCCATGTAGCTGCTTGAAAACCCTAACCTGGACATCGTAAACAAATGGTGACTTTTCATCTTCTGTAAAATTTTCTTTTTACATATTTGGTCCGGTTCTTAGCTGTATATTTTCTACTTCTTTTATCTTCATTTGACTTATGTTTCATTCTCAGGACAAGTATAAATGAAAGATGAACTGAAGAAAGGCACTCTTTAGAAAAAGTAAAGAGCAAAAATAAATTCATTTTGCCTCTATCTTTGGTATATTTCAGAGAAAGAAAGATAACTACCTTTAATTAGCTACTTTAAATTTTTGTGCAACAACAGAAGTGATAGGAGTTGCTGGTATTGAAAGAAGGCCTGGAAAATAGTTTTTACAACTTTGTATGTGTTCCACCTAGGAAGTTTGCAATTGTTTTTTCTACTGTGAGTAAAGCCTAAAGTTAGTATATTATTCCATTAGATCAATGTAGTGTATATTTTCTCCATTGAGCTGAAGGGCCTATGGTAAGATCTCTGGTTGAAAAGGTGCTTTCTGTCCTGACATGGAAAATTAATTGTAAACAAAAATTCTATTTTGAGGGTGTTTGGAAAGAATACCTCATACCAGCCATATTCTTCTGTATAAAAACAGCAGGAACACTTTCTTTTTTATCATAGCTATATTTTCATATTGTTTATAGTCTGTGATTTGCCTTGGTAATTTGCTTCCCTTTATGGGAAAACAAGTTTTCTTCCAAACAACCAGATGCAATGTAATCAAATAATTGCTACCTTAATTTGCTGCTAAAGTCCTCTTGAGGAGAAAGAAAGAAAACACACATACCCAGTGACATGTATTTGAACTCTGCTGTGTCAAGTTCATGTCAAGTGTTTTCTCATTTAATCCTCTTAAAAACTCTACAGTAAGAAATTGGGGCTCTGAGAGGTTCAACTTCCTCAAGGTCACTGTTAGTGGCTGCTTCAGAACTTCTGTATAGGAAGACCAAGTACTGTTAAGTTTGAGAGAAGTTCATTTGTTTATATCAAGAACAGGGGGAGGGTAGGCTGATGGAGATCAAGCATCGGTGATGAGGCCGAACCTTAACTTCTCTACCCCTCAGACCCAAGTTGCTGCTGCAGGATCTAATAATTGGGACAAGCAGAATGAAAACCCCAGTTGCCCTGACCCCGGTTCTCACACTCTTGACTGTCATGCTACCACAGAAGTACCAGATGGCAGTGCTATCTTTTTTGAAGAGCCCAAAGCAGCTCTTTAAGGGAACCATCTCCCCAGATTAAGTGAGGAACCCACGTACAGCCTCCAGGAGGGGGTGGGATGGCAGAAGGTGCTGGACAGGGATGATTTCCCATTCTTTTCCCCCTTCAAATCTCAAGCCTTTAGAACATGATTTCCCTCATGATACAGCTTTAAAAAAATAAACCAGATTGGGCTGAAATCTGCAAATCTGTCCTCAGTTACCCACACAGAACTTCTGGGACACAATCTCTTCTCCCAGAGACTCCTACACAGCATTATTTTTAAGAACTTGATTTCCTAGGTACCACAAATATGAAGAGGCACAAGATTTCATAGTACAAAAAGATGTCAAAAACATTTGAAATGAAATAAGAAGGATTTATCCTTGTCCTCCTAAATACTTAAGCAAAAAAAAAAAAAAAAAAAAAAAAAAAAAAAGGTATACATATACATGTATAAAATCCTTAAAAGTAAAAACCACAAAGGCATATCAGCAGGTTCTGGTTCTAGAATCGATAGCAAAACTGAGATGAGTGATGTAGTTGTAAACGAGACTAGTCCAGGTGCCCTGACAGGCATTGTTGGTCCCCAGAGAAAAGACACATTTAGATGTGAACCTATGACGAACTCAGAACACTGTTTAAATCATAAAAAGTACTGAAATGAGCTCTTCTTTTAGCTCTTCTAGTTTTTACTTTGGGGAGAGTTACTTGAGAATATAATTGTGGTTAAGTAGTTTATATTATTAATAGCTTTATGTTACCTTAAAAGCCAGGCCACATACGGCAGTTAGGTTACAACTGAAAACTAAAAAGAAACATTGATTCTTGGTTTTAAAACCAATCAGCCTCCTTAGCGCCTTTCCCTTCTAAACCTTGATGAAAATCCTAGAACCCTAGAGATGGGGAAGTATGAAAGTCTTGGCTCTTCCCCATGTCTTACCATTTTTAATTTAATTTAAGTTAATTTTTATAATTTTTAAAAGATTTTGTTTATTTATTTGACAGACAGAGATCACAAGCAGGCAGAGAGGCAGGCAGAGAGAAAGGGTAGGCTGGGGAAGCAGACTCCCTGCTGAGCAGAGAGCCCGATGTGGGGCCATCCCAGGACCCCGGGATCATGACCTGACCCTAAGGCAGAGGCTTTAACCCACTGAGTCACCCAGGTGCCCCTCTAACAGTTTTTTATTGACTTCGTTTAACTGTTAGCTCTTTTCTAATGTTTTTTTTTTTTTTTCTAATGCTAATTATAAATCTAAAGTTGGGTCTAAATCACATAGCAAAGACCGTGATAAGTGCTTTGTAGATATTACCATGTTCTCTCTTCAGAACAACCCTAGGGCATGAGGATTATTATTTTTTTCCATCTTATATATGAGAAAACTGAGACCTAGGGAGAGTCTTACCCAGGTTCACAGCCAGCGAATAATAAAATCAGGGTTTAGGCACTGGTCAAGTCTATCTGGACTCTAAGGACTGAATGCTTTTTTAGTTACTAAATTACCTTGGATTGTCCATCGAGTACAGATCCTTCCTATAAAGTGAAATATAAAAATTAGTAATATAGAAAGTGAGATCAAAATAGGATTTTTAAAAAGATGATAGAAGAAACAGTATACTTGTATGCTGATATCCAGTTGTTAAGGAAACAAAACCAGACAATATAGGAGAGAAAGGAGAGATAGCTTGAGTGATATCCTTGGATAAATAAGAAAGAATGGGATTGAGTTTAATCTTTGTTATGAGCCTTCTCAGTTCATCCAGAGTAATAGGGTGTATGAATGTGTAATAGAAATAGTAGTAGTAAATGTATAAACACATACATGCATACATATATCTATGTATGAAAATTAAATATATATATGTATATATACACATAATAAATGTATATGTTAAATAATAATAGAATATATAGGTATAGACACAGTTGGTATGCTTTGTCAGAACTTACTGATGCTTCTATGGGTTACTTCTATTTTTTCAGTAAAATAAGAAGCTACAAGACTGAGGATGGGGAAGGAAGTATTTGAGGTTTGAAGAGAGAAAAGACAGTATAAAATGGTTATTTAAAATGGTGATGAGTGAATGAACTAGGGGAATGTATTATTGACTGGGAGCATTAAGGACACTTGAAGCAAGCGGTCATGAATTTAAAGTGAAACCATTTAACATGGTTGTGCATTTTTCTCCAGCTGTATGGGTTCAGGTGGGGAGCAGCCCCAGATGTGATCCTAACCATTGGGTGTGAGGTTTTGCAAAGTGGGGGTAGACGAGTTGTACGTAAGACAGTTATTAAGATAGCTGGTTATTAAATTTAGGTTACTAAGATATTCCGTGAGGACATTGAAAAGGTATGAGGTTAATGGGTTGAAGTCCCTAGGGAGTCAAGTGGTTTTTGGAATCTAGTACTGGAGAAAATGAGTGGGAAAGCCAGGAGGAGATGATGGGATGTGTGAAATTGGGCTTACAGAGGGTCAAGCAATTGATTATGATGCAGTTTGGGCCATGACCATGAAAGTGTGTAGCTGGGGCGGTAGTGGAAGATGTGATCATCAGAAGAGGGGGGTTGGGAGTATTCAGAGATCATCTGTGCTGGTCTTGAAAGCACAAGACTAAGGTTATTTCAGTTTCATAATGACTCCATTATCCTCATTATAGAAAGAAAAACTGAGGCTGGGAATTAGGTCCAAGATCCCTATTTTGGAGGCATCAGCCCCGGGATTTAAATCTAGTGTGTAAGACTCTTCTATCTTACCCACTGTGCCTGGTGGTTTACAGACAGAATATTCTCTGCCTCTTAAGCCATGACTAGTTAAGGGGGCTGAGAACTTGCAAATGCTTTGGGTCATTTGCCTACCAAACCTGTCACTCACCAACTTAGATTCATTAAGCACCTACTAAACATCACCGTGGGGTGGTGTTCCATGTGCAGGGCTACAAGGATGAAAGGTATTTTATGAAATTGCAGCTGATAATTCAACTGCAACTGTGTTATCATCCTTGCCAGTAAGAAAGTATTTGAATCATTATTGGAGTATTTTAGTGCGTCTTGCCCTTATTAGATTATAAAAGAATGAATAGAGAATAGAAAATGAAAGTGCTGATATTGGTGATAAGAAGCATATAGCTCATAAATTTGCTATAATTGAAACAGAGGTGCAAATCTTTAGGCATGCTGAAAGAGGCAAAGAACCGCAAGTGCTTATCATTGGATTTAAGTGAGCTGAGTGAGTTTTCAATTAGAGAGGGGAAAAAAATCAAGTTTAAAAAGAAGGTATACAATGTGAGAACTGTATTTCAAAGACATTGTTTTACTTTGGGAATGTCTATCATGTAAGATATAAATCTGTGGTTTGATTTATACTTGACTGAAGGGATATGTTATATATGAGATATGGGATTTTTTATGATATAGAATTATTTCAAGTATGGGGAAACAATATAAGAGGAAGCATTCAATTCACCATGGAATGAACCAGGATATTCCCTGAGGTGGCCTTGTTTTAAAGCAACGTCATAAAGATTTAGGAGCTTTACAGGTCATGATCCCAGGGTCCTGGGATGGAGCCCTGCATCGGGCTCTCTGCTCAGCAGGGAGCCTGCTTCCCCCTCCCTCTCTCTCTGCCTGCCTCTCTGCCTACTTGTCTCTGTCTGTCAAATAAATAAATAAAACTTAAAAAAAAAAAAAAAGATTGAGGAGCTTTAGGGCAGACAATGCAAGGAATAGCATTATAGGTAGAAGGACTAGCAGATGCCAAGGCATGGAAATGAGACTGAGCACAGCTACATGGCTTGTTTTCTGAGCCTCCTGGTTTGAGCTTAGGAACAGGGAGCATCAAAGGCCCTGTCTAGAGTGGTCAGAGAGAGCAGATGGTGAAGGGCCTTACCTGACATGCTAAGCTACTGGACTTGATCCTTGATACTGTGGAGACTTGCAGGTACCAAGGAATCACAAGACATTTTCATCAGTGTCTTCTTTTTGTTTGCACTATTAATTTAGTGTTAGCAAAATTCATATCCTGTTGTTTGATGCTTATGGAACACTTCAAGGTTATCTATGTTTGGGGTATAATTTTTTGCACCATTATCATACATTTCTTCCTTTAAGCTATTTGGCTTACTGATTCTCTTCATTCATGTATTTGGTAAATATTTATTGAGCACCTACTCACTACCAGATATGTTTTAAGTAGGATTCAGGAAGAATGCAGTTTTGGCTCTTGTAATGCTTATATTCTAGTGTGGATATAGATTGATAAGCAAATTCACATACAAATGGCATGTTCTCCTAAATTGCTATTTTGTGCTAATATTGTAATTCCTTTTCTGTGACTCATCTTTCTTTCTACGCTTTAATCTAGTGATAGAGTCAGTGGTGTGCATTCCTATAATTTAGGTTGGAGGAGCCACAGCAGTATAGGCTTAAATCACTCTCTGTGAATACTGCCTATATAGGATGTGCATTAAGCTAAGCTCTGAAGTTGAAAAAGTCCCTCTCCATCCTCTGCTATACCTTCATTGCTGTCTGCTGTCAAGAGTGGCTCAGAAATGGAAGCACCACATGAAGAAAAGACAAAGGTTTCCAATCATATCATTCATCCTTCACTAAGAAGAAGGAACTAGTCTCAAGTTATGAATGTCCTTGCTACTTGATGGTTTGCCAAAAGATAGACTATTATTCTCTTGCAAATTCATATATGTGATATGTGATATTATTCCCTTATTCCCTTGCAAAAACATATATGTGATAAGATCAGAATTTTCCTTAAATTCATGTTTGGAATTTTAGGTCGTCTCCTAATAATTTTCAAATAACCACCATAGTATTTTAGAATTGTTGCTAGTGACAATAATAGTAATAAATAGCTGATATATTCTGAGCACTTACTAGCTGAATATATTCCATTCACTATCTGAACACTCAAAGTTATGCACTCAAAGTGGTTAAGCAACTTTCCTAAGGTTACACAATAGTAAAAAGCAGAGCAGAGGTTCGGACCTGAGACACAGGTTTCTAGAGCCTGGGCTCTCAGCCTTCATGATACATGACTCTGCTACCAGAAGTCCAAGATACCACAGTCTTTTTCCTCCTGGAAAATAAACATCTTTTGAGGAAATATAAAATATATTCCTCCCTTAGATCCAAGGTAGATTCTATCCCTGAGGGAGAGTCTACCATATTCCAGGCAGTAGAAACATAAAATGAGTCATGTATATAATAGAAAACTTTTTAGTAGTTATGTGAAAAAAAAAGTGTAAAAAGAAAAGTAAAATGAATTTGAGTAAAATATTTTATCTAACTCCATACATGAAAATATTATCATTTCAATAGATTTCTATGTATTTTTCATTGCCTCAATTTTTAAAATTTAAAGTAATTAAAATGGAATAAAATTAAAAAATCAAGGTCTTCAGTTACATGTGCCATAATTCAATGTTCATTAGCCGCGTGTAGCTAAATGGTTACTGTCTTGCAAAGTGAAGCTTTACAGGGTCCCATTTTAAGATCATGAGATCATGTTGCTCATTGACGTCATGTATAGATTCATCAGTAGACTCTGAGATTTTGTAGTTACTTTTTTTTTTTTTTTTTTTTAGAGAGAGAGAGAGTGTGTGAGTGTGGGGTGGTGGGGTCAGAGGGAGAGGGACAGAATCCTATGTCCCTGCTGAGTTTAGAGCCCTACAGTGGGGGTCCATTCCAGGACCCTGAGATAGTGACCTGAGCCAAAATCCAGAATTGGAAGCTTAACCGACTGAGCCACCCAGGCACCCCTGTGGTTACTTTCTTAAGATTTTATTTATTTATTTGACACACAGAGAGATATCACAAGTAGGCAGAGAGGCAGGCAGAGAGAGGGGGAAGCAGGGATGCAGGGCTTGGGATCCCAGGACCTGAGACCATGACCTGAGCCAAAGGCACAGGCTTAACCCACTGAGCCACTCGGGCGCCCCCTGCCTGTAGTTACATTTTAATGCAAAATTAGAAACATGGACGCTGTTTCAGGCAGAATGGTTGTTTTTCATTCATTAAAGAACTGTGTCTTCTGGATTTTGATAAGTGCTTTGCAGGTACCTGCCATATTTCCAGCATGAGTGAGCCTCCAGTCTCATAAAGAAAACCACATCAACTGTTAAATAAAAGAATGTGACGCCAGTTGTGAAAGTTGAAGTTTTAAAAAAAAGTCTTTCTTTTGTTCTTGTAGGCGGATGTGAAGGCTGTGATCTTTGTCATTTTCCTTCCATCCCAGAAGAAATTCTGATGCTATCATTTTAAAGTCATTACTTTATTATGTTGAAATCTACATTGTGAGGGCTTGATACCATCAAGGTCAACTGTTTCCATCTGAATTTTACAACCTGCAGGGAGTCTAATCTATCACAGCTTTCTTCCCAAGCTTGGGGAAGAGACAAGGAAGGAAGAAGAGATGCCTGGAATTTTGCATGTCCGCCTTACTCAGAGGGCTTTTTTCTTTTCCCATCCCACCTCTTTTTATTTTATTGCAAAAAAAAAAAAAAAAAAAACAAAGAGTTTAGCGATAATGGCTTCAGGTGCTGTCCATCATAGTCCTGTCCCCAAAGGACTGTGCTATTACATTATTTGTACGTTAAATGGAATCCATTGTTACAGCCAGTTTTTTTCTTGTTTTATACTTTAGATCTTCCATAAACAGGACAGATAATGAACATAAAAGAACCCAGCTTACCTAGGAAGATAAGGCAGAATTGCCCAGGTGTTTGAATTGTGCCGGCCAGTTTTATCTGGTTGTGATAAATCGCCTCCTGCTCTGGCAGTCAGCGCTGGGGTGGGGAAGAGGAGGAATTAAAATACACTAATGAGTACTCCCCGTTGAATCTCTGCAGCATCTGTTTTACACCTAGGACCCCACGTATTTATTAGACAAAAATATCCAAGGTTTAAAACACAATTATAATATTTTCTGCTTAGGTTAAAAAACCAAAACAGAACAGTAGGAGGATGATCTATTGTAAAGAACCTCATCTTCAGTTATTGTTTTTTGCTTCTGTACAGAAGCTTTTTCATTCTCCACTCATGTGATGCCAAACAGGTGCCATACCAGCGGCCAAGTCTCAGCAATGGGAAGGAAATGTGTTACTTTTGCTTTTGATGTTGCCTTTAGATGTTCCAAAGTCAAGTCAAGATGAGTTCTTCAAACCTTCCTATGTAGTAGAGACTCGGGCCATTGATCTCAAAAACGTGCTCACCAGCCTCATTCCACAAGAGAAAGTTCAGATTTCAACTCTCTTGTGAGAAGTATAATATATAAAAGCCTTACACATTTTATTTTATTAATGTTTTTTTATCCAGTCTGTCTTGGTTGAATCACTCTTTTCTTAAATATTTTATATATTTATTTATTTGGCAGAGAGAGAGAGAACACAAGCAAGGGGAGGGGGAGAAGGAGGCTCTCCTCGAGGGGAGAACCCGATGTGGGGCTCGAATGCCTGGAATCATGACCTGAGCCAAAGGCAGATGCTTAGCCACTTAATGACTGAGCCATCAAGGTGCCCCAGTTGAATCACTTATATTTACCATGTATTTCTTCTCCATCCCAAGGATCACAAGTTGTTTGGGTGACATAAGATGTACTTAGCCAGTGGGGTAGTGTCTAAGGAACTTCACTCAAACCATTAACTCCAGTGAACGTGGTGGGTGATTTAGTAAAAGATGTGAGACTTGGAATCAGGCTAGAGTTTCATACCCCAGTTGTGCTACTTACCAGCCCTGTGGGCCAAGGCAAGCTACTGGGCAAACGGAGTCTGGCTTTCCTGCAAACTGGGAACAAAAGTACTTGCTTCACCTGCTTCTTGTAGGGCTCAAATAAGATGATATTTATAGGCGAACACTCAGGAAACTATAATGCACTGTACTAAGAAGTTGTAATACATATATAAACCATGCTCATTATAAGCCCTCCCTTTTCCACAGACAACAATTATTACAGTCAAAAATAAGATGTGCCAGAAACCGATCTCTCCCTAAAGGGACCTCAGCTTTTCCCTCTCTCTCCTAATGAAAACAGAAATACATCACTGTCTCTTTGGATGAAAGCTAAAAGCTGTCCGATGAGCAATAAATAAATGATTGCCAGGAAATACACACACTAGCCTCACTAAAGGCAAGCTCCATTTCCAACCCATGAAAGTACAAAAACACACCCCCTGATGGAATAAAATGTTCTCACTTTATGCTTTTGGGGGGAATCACTTTGCACAAGCAATTATCTTGGTTTTATGCACAAAGCTTAGCCTACTGATTAAGTGATTTCAACCTTTTAACAATTTGTTCCTTTGGGTTGATGTAAGGCTGCTGTTTCCCTATTCTTTGGAAGTCTCAGCGCCTCTCCCAGCACGTAGCTTCCCTGCCCATAGCTAAGAAAGGCTAAGCTAAAGTCCTCTCTCTCCTGATGAGCCCCAGAAGCTTCAGCGAATTTACTGAGCTCTTGGTTTCCATAGTTTGTATTTAACTAGAACAGGAGCCATGGAATCCATCTGACTGAGTCAAACCCTCACTCTACCACTTATTTCTTATCTGACCTTGGACACACAAGTTACCTAAACTCTTGATGATTCAGTTTTCTTGTCTATAAAATGGGAATGATGACAGGAACTACTTTATGGAGTTGCTGAGAAGGTTAAGTGAAATTATTAATATAAAGTGCTTAGTGAAGTGCCTGGGTCATGGTAAGTGGTCCATGAATATTACTTTTTAATATTATTATTATTATTATTGAAACGAGTCTTTTGGTTTTTTAGATAGAAAATTATGATATAATATTCCATATTCCTTATTAAACTTCAGATAGTTCTTTTTAGATTCACTATTGAAAATTCATGCCTGTGGGAATGAGCCTCATGCCCTTTGGAAACATTTTAATGTCTGATTCTTATTGTAAAAGACACACAACCCACCAGAAGAATCGAAATATCTTCAAAGTAGGAACATCCTCCTTCTTTCTCTACACCCCCAACTCTTATCAGTATTGTGTGTTTTACCTAATACTTACTGACCGTGGTAATTTTTTTTTTAAATTTAATTCTATTTTTTCAGTGTTCCATGACTATGGTAATTTTTAGACCAAAAGGTCATTGTCTATGTCTGGAGTCAGAACAAGAAAAACCGTGTAGATCTTGCAATGTCTGTGTTATAGCAGTGACATCATTAGACAACAGAACATTTCCCTAGGCCCTCCTGCACGCCAGACACTGTTAGATGCTGGAGATACACAGAACCCTGTCTCTGCCCATGAGATGCTAGTGGAGACACAAACACAAATATGTCATTATCAGATAATAATTAGTAAGTACTGGATCTGAGGAACAAATAAAATGCAGCGGGAGAAATGAATTCTGCCTGTTGGACCAAGTCAGGGAAAGCTCTGAAGAAGAGGCCGCGTTTGAGCTGGGCCCTTGAAGATGAGCAGGAGTTGGGCCAGTGGGGGTGTGGGGTGGGGGAGGGCCATTCAGGTGGAAGCAAGAGCAGGTGCAAACAGCATGTGCACAGAGCTTTGAAGGGATGGTTCCAGGGAGTTTTCTGGAACTGGTTGTTCATCTGGTATGTCTAGAATCAAGTACGATGGACACTGTGCTTACACTTACTTAAAATTTACGGATATAACTCTCCCATCATGATGTAGAGATAATATAAAATATGAATAACTCATATTTTGTGAAATAGAGGTAAAAATTATGAAAGATTCTATCTTAGAGAAACTTGGTTCTAGTATAGTAAGATACGTGGAGAAATTTAGGAAAGGCAACAATATGAGTGGCTTGAAAATCACATGACGATATTTGTTAAGAAGAGGAGGATCTGTGTAAATGTCTTTATCTGCTGGGACTCTGCGGGAGGCATCATGGGATAAGCATTGGTTCAGGGGGAAAGATTTATTCTGCTACCATCTGGATGGTGACCTGGAAAAGTTGCTTAACCCTGTGGGACTCAGTTTTCTCATTTGTAAAATTTTTGTATGCGATGATTTTAAAGTCTTGAAATTTAAGGATCTCTTGTGTTGGCAATCGCTATCTCAGTACTGGAGTAGGTTTTAATGGCCTGCCTGATCCCCACTGAAAAATGCCCTATGACTAATCTATGACAGTAGGTTGGGTGGTTAGGTACAAGTAACTTTTCATAGATGGACAGATATACTATTAAATCTCTGCTTTGATTCTCTACCTTGGTTGTTCCTTCCCTTTAGTGCTAGGTTCTTCTGTATTCTGTCCCCCTACCCAGAATGTTTCTCCTACTCTGAAAGTTTGGCTGCTTCTGGCTCTGCCAATTATATGCCTCTATTTGGTTTTAATCAGGGTGAACATAAAGCACTAAAATAATTTCTATCCAAGTTGATTTGGCTCTGGTTTCTTATCCTATTAAAGAATGGTCACTATTTAGATCACACGCCATGAGGCTGCTGTCCTTGCTATCATAATTGTGAGTTGGCAGATTGATACGGTATTAAATTCCAGTTGAGCAGATGGTGCCAGGATTTAAACTTATGCTTATCAGATACAGATGGTCCAAACACTGAACTTATCTGTTGGTTATTTTTATTTAGAGCAGTTTAAATATAAATTACTATGCATATTTTTTTTTTGGTGACTTTTGTTTTTCTAGTGATTAGAAATGACTTTTCTTATTCTTTATCTTTTTGTGGGCAAGGTCTTTGGTTTTAACTGATACGTATTTTCTTCCATGTTGACCCAGATTGTCTCCCCAAACCTGTTCTATTCATTTTCCAGCTTTTTCTGGAACAAGAGAAAAAACAGTCCACAATGTTCATTAGTCCGGAAGACAAAGCTCTTTCGTTGTCAAGACTTCCAAATCTCATACATCCACCCTTCTCCATCCCCAGTAAAAGTTGTCAGTAGCACGGCAGAACTTAGCACACAGGACCTAGCAGGGCCCACGGTGACTTTAGAGATGAGAAAATAAAATAGAACATCAGAGAAACTGGTTGATTTATCCAAGGTTACATTGAAGTGTTTGTAAGAGTCAAGGCCAGAATGGTGTCTTTGAATTCCTCTTTGGTGCTCTTTCCAGACACCACACAGCCTCCTGGAACCGCTCCCGTTGCTTAGCATCAGATACTGTTACTAGCGACTGGCATTTTTCCCACATAGGGAAATTGATGCCATCACTATGGAGAACAAACTCTCTGCCAACTTTCTGAAAAACCACAAGTTCCACAAATGTTTCATGGTTCTAGATCTGAAGGTAGGGCTTGTGCAACCAAATGGCTATGAATTGAAAAAAGGAGATGTTGCAATGAAGGAGGCAGGAGCAACAATAGTGATGTAGAATGTAGGATAGGAAGAGAAGTAAGACATAGGCTGCTGTAGCTGAAAAACGCTCATGAAGATGAATTTGTCGCATAGATTTCCCTTGTCTTCTTGAAGATTTTCAGGGGCTGATTTTTCAATCCCTTAGGAAACTATTTCAGTATTTCGCCATCCTGGGAGTCAATGAGATCATCTTGCTTTCATTTAGGAGCATTAATTCCCTTTAGTTTGGTAATTTCAAGTCAAAAGTTGTCATTTCTTTCTTTCTTTCTTTCTTTCTTTTTTTTTTTTTTTTTTTGGAAGAAGGGAGAGTTGCCTAGGGAATGTGACAAAATCAAGTTTAAAACTTACTTAGATAAAACAAGCTTTTACAGAGAGTGTGGTAGTAACCAGACCTCATTTCATGCTTCTCCAATGATCGCTTAGTCTTACTGGCTTCTCTCCTTCCCAAGAGGGCAGTATGTTATCTCCCAACAGCCCGTCTCTCTGTTGGGAAGAGGTGGGTTATAAGATGAGATCTTCAAAAGTGATGATGTCATTTGCATTCATCCAAAACAATTAATTTGAGCTCTTTTTGGCATACCCTTTAGCACCATTTTTTACTTGTCCTCCTTTGTCTATTCCACAAGTACTTCACTGCATGTCTTCTTGGTGCTGAGGACTAGGAATAAAGCTGGGGCAAGAAAGATGCTTGCCAGCAAGAAAGGGAGGACTTAGATGATTAAGTAGATTAAGTAGATGACTGTAATCCCTCGCAATGAGCACAATGCTATGACAGAAGCAAGCGTGAGAGGTGGGAGAGCAAACCGTGCCGGAAAGCCTATGGAGACACTCAATAAATGCTCGATGGATGAGACAAGAGACCTAAAACTGCAACTTCCTAATTGTGTGATTTTTGGCAAGCCTGGGCCTCAGTTGTCTTATCTGCAAACTGGGGATAATAATATTTTCTAGACAGCCTCTCAGAGTTTTTATGAGAATCAATTAAAACAAAACACTTAAAAGCACTTAAGAAACCATTTAGCACTTAAGAAACCATTATTCTATACAAGGGAGTTGTTAGAAGAAAGGATGTTTTTCTTTCTCGTGTTGTCTGTGGTCATGGTATCTGAATGTGGACTAATTAAGAATTTTGGGTAAATTTCTTGGGAGAATGGATTTCAGCCGAAGAAATGTGTCTATGGAAGTCCCTGAGAGACTTTATCTGAAAGTACATTTTCCCCCTTTTTAAAAAATTGTATTATGTTAATTACTATACAGTATATCATTAGTTTTTTTTTTAAGATTTTATTTATTTATTTGAGAGAGAGACAGTGAGAGAGACCATGAGTGAGGAGAAGGTCAGAGAGAGAAGCAGACTCCCTGTGGAGCTGGGAGCCTGATGCGGGACTCAATCCTGGGACTCTGGGATCATGACCTGAGCCAAAGGCAGTCATCCAACCAACTGAGCCACCCAGGCGTCCCTCATTAGTTTTTGATGTAGTGTTCCATGATTCATGGTTTGAATGTAATACTCAGAGCTCCATGCAATACGTGCCTTCTTTATAAGAGAAAAACATATGACATGAACCCCAGAGACAGTGGTGAAGAATCTAATTTAGTTTGCATTTGGAGTGAAGAAGATTCTCAAAGACTTTTTATTTCTTTTTTAAAGGGCTTTTGAGGCTATGTTTACCTCCTCAACTCCTGTTTTGAGAGGCCTCTAAACTACCAGTGATTAAATTCATTTAATCCCCTAGAATTCCCCTAGAAACATTTAAAAATAGCATAATCATAAACTATCTTGCCTTTTTGAATACCAAATAGGTGATTGACATTAATGCCAAGGAAACTACAAGAAGAAACAAGGTGGTCTTTATAATCAAGGGTCATATAGTCTAACTGATGGACTAGGAGCACCAGACATAAAATGATAATGAATGATAGCTATAGAGTATATGCATTGTACGCGAAATGGGTCAGAGAGCTTGTCATAGGCTTATAAAGACATTGAGGTTCCACTGGCATTTGGAGGATGGACAAGATTTGGATAAGGTTAAATGGAATGAGGGAATTATTCATCTGTAGTGCCAGTTTTTGAGCTAATATTAATGGCTCCCATTTATTAAGTGCTTTCTATATGTCAGACACGTGGTAAAAGCTTTATGTGTATGACTCCATTTGAACCTCATAACAAACATATGAAGTTGGTACTATTTGCATCCTTATTTTACATAAAAGAAAGCCTAGTTTCAGAGGGTAAAGTAATGCGTCATTAGAGACAATGCTGATATGTGGTAACCAGGCTTTAAACTAAGCTATAACTTATTCTAAAGTCTGTGTTATTAACCACTGTATTGTGTCACTTTCTGACTCTGTGTACACTGGAAAGGTTTCAAATGAATGACTCACATCCACTGAGGAATTTGTCAGCATTTTTCAAACTTCGTGAATATCTGCTTAAATGAGAATCTTCCTTCTGTCCTTTCCTCCTTCCTTCTACCTTCTTTCTTCACTCCCTCCTTTTTTTATCACAATATATGGTGGCTTTTCTTCTCTTTGTCTTTTTTAATAGTTAATTTTTAAATTTTGAGATAGTTTACATCTAATAAAGTAGTAAAAAAAAAAGTCTCCAGCACCCTTCACCTAGCCTTTCTTTATGTTAACATAGAATGTGTACCAAAACGAAGGCATTAACCATAGTATAATACAATTAGCTGATGTACAGAACTTAGTAGGATTTCATCAGTTTTTTTCTAATGTTCTTCTTTTGTTCTAACATCCAATCCAGGTTGCAGTAGTGCATTTAGTTGCCATGTCTCTGTAGAATCCTCTAGTCTGTGATTGTACTTCAGCCTGTTCTTGTCTTTCGGAAAATTGACACTTAAAAAAAAATTATACAGAGAGTGCTTATGCACAGGAGCAGGGGTGGGAAGGGGCAGAGGGAGAGGGGGAGAGAGAGAAAATCTGAAGCAGGCTCCATACTCGGTAAAGAGCCTGACCCAGGCTTGATCTCATGACCCTGAGATCATGATCTGAGCCCAAATCAAGAGTCAGAAGCTTAACCAACTGAGCCACTAAGGTATCCTTAGAACCTTGATTTTTTGGAGATTGCTGGCCAGTTATTTTGTCTAATGTGTGTTGTGTTTTCTTATGATTAGACTGGGATTATGCATTCTTGGAAAGGATACAGGAGAGGTGATGTGACTTTAGAGGTGTGTCTCATGTCCAAGAGTTCTTGATGACAATACATGGTTTTAAAATGTCCCTAAATGCTGCCGGATTGTTTAGGCCAGTGAGGAGACAGAAGAGGAAATGCATCTCTTAAAACAACAGATCTAGGTTGGGGTACAGGCGTTGGACATGGGAAGAGATGAGCTCTGCTTCCCCACCTCACTGTGCATACTTTGAAGTTGCTACAGTGTTGAAGAGGACAGATTCCTCTGTCAAGTCATGCATGGTCCTTGAGGTCCTCTTAATTCTGAAATTCACTCTGTAGGGTCTAAATTGTTGTCTGAACTTGATTTTCTGACTTGATAGCCTGGGGATAGTGATAGTGGAAAGAAGGGCACTAAATGAGTAAAAAGCATTCCAAATAATGCAGTTCCTCTCTGACCTTACTCATGTCCTCAAAACACTTTTCAGGAGCATTAAAGGATGGGGTTGAAAACCAGACATGCAACTTTCATTATGGTTGAGGTGGAAAGATTATATTAAAGGCACTCATGTCTGGGAATAACAGGATATTACAGTAGAAGCACTCTTTTCACAAGAGCCTTTGAATTTTACACACAGATAGGAAATTGCAATCAGATCAATTAAAGGCATGCTAGTTTTTACACTAATCCCTTTCTTAATCACTGACTTTGGTGGATGTTTTAATTTTATTCAAGGAGGCAAGAGAGGCTTGTGTGTGAATAAAAATGAAAGGACTGTGAGTATAAAGACTTTATCACTAGTGCTCCCCTGTTGAATACAGCGATTTTCTGGTTACCTGATCTGAAATGAATTGTAAGTCAGTGGCATAAGAGAGTACAATACAATAATTCAGGGTACCATGTTTTGCCTACGAAGCATAAATATTTGAACACTTGCATTACCATTTCTGAATGAGTGGATTAACTAGCTATGAAATATTAACTCATGTTCTTTTGGGTATGATTGAAATATTACATTCAGTATTTACCCCCCACACCCCCCCCCAAATCCCTGTGTTCTATGAAATGTGAAAAGAATCTCATTTCACTGTCTTGCTTCATTTAACTAGTGCCACTTCTACGATATGATATGGCAACCATGTTGCAGCTGAGAGTTTAAGATTTTCATTGTGCTCTTGGGAGGATCAGTATACAACTGTACCCCACCTTACCCATTTTCTCTGAAGACTGTTAAGTTCAAATTTATAAATTCAGAAGAAGAGCTGGCAATCTAAAGAGTTTTTTTTTTTAACTTTTATGTTTTATAAGCTTACTACTTTAAGTATTAAAAGGTATTAAAGCAAGATACATTGTTTGTACTTCCAAGACCAGGATCTCCTTACCAACATTCTAGTTTACAGACAGGAGTCACGTTAGTCTTGTCTATAAAACAATACAGTTCTTAGCAGGTGACTTTTCATAGAAAATGATAGGCATTTCACCATTTTTAGCATCATCATCATCATCATCATCATTATTATTACTAGATAAATAATATGAACCATAGACAATTACTTTTCCCCCTAGGTAACACATTTGTCACTTTCCCATCTAATATTCTGCTATTGTCACATATTTTAATTCTACATGTACCTTAAATCTCATGAGACATTGTAATTATTTATAGAGTCCACATTTATTTATGAACCAATAGTAATACAATATTATTAACTAAAATTCATAATTTATTAAGATTCCCTTGCTTTTTACCTAGTGTCTTTATTCTGTTCTAGAATTAGAGAATATGTTTGGTCATCTCATTTCCTCAGGCTCCTCTTGGCTGATATTTTGCTCATGATTAGGTTAGGACTGTGGGCTTTTAGGAGAAAGTACACAGAGATAACCTGCCATTTTTATCATGCCATCTGAAGAGTACACACTATCAACATGACTTACCACTCTGATCTTAACCTTGATCATTTGGCTAATGTTGAGGTTATCAGGTTTCTCCATGATAAAGTTGTGCTTTTTTTCCCACTTTGCACACTGTATTCTTTGAGAAGAAGTCACCATGCACAGCCCACACTCAAGGAGTAAAGAGTTATGCTTCTTCTCAAGGGAAGAATACCTACATAAATTATTTGGAATTCTTCTGCACAGATTTGTCTCTTCTTTCTCATTTATTTCTTTATTCAATCATTTATTTATGTTGTGGACATTTATTTTATTCTTGGAGTTATAGTGCAAGTTTGCATTATACTTTAGTTTGTTACTCAATTTCTCCCACCTTTGGCCCTTGGGAACTCTTTTATTTGGCTTTTGTGTTCCTTTGACATACTACCAGCCTTGTGGGTTTTTTATTTGTGTATTTCTGTGTGTGTGTGTGTGTGTGTGTGTGTGTGTGTGTGTGTGTGAATGCTTCATTATTTTGGCATTCTATAAATCTATAAATTCTTCCCAGGCTTATTTTGAATATTTCCTATTCCAGTCCCAGGATCAACCATTTCTATGAAGAGGACTGGTTTCTTATATTGGATAATGGTATTAGAAATCAAGATCTGGGTGCTTGGTGTGCTTCACGCCACTTGGGTGATACCGCTTCTAGTCTCTGTCATCTGACATGTGGTATACTAACCACATATGTATACATACTTATGTTATATGGTATACATATAATATTAGGCAGATTGTGTAACCATCTATAACTATGTTAAGCTAAATATGCATTCATTTTGATGACTCTAGTTCTCAAATCCATTACTATGTGGATCATTCTAGCTTCCTCCCCTAGCTTATATGTAAACTCTAACAGTGAGAACCAGTTCTTGCTATCTGCTGTCCACTATCTGCTGTTCAGTTCTGGTATGCATGTGTAGTAAATTCAGAATTGTTAACCTGTATCTCATGGGATACAACTGTACGGTGCTTATGTACAGTTTCCTTAACTTTTGGTCTTACAAACTCCCTTCATTTCCAGTGTTACTTAGGTCAGGACCTTTTCCCTCCACCCTCTTCAGTAAGGCTATTTTTTAAAAATGCAGTATGACTGTATTGTTTTGGTTCTTCTCTATTTTAAAAAAATCCCTTTGTTTCTGCATGTTTTATTCTGGATATTTTCTTCTGACCTATGTTCACTAACTCTTCAGCTAGGTTTACTTGAAACATTAAAAATCTTTGGGTACTTAATTTTGATTATCAGATTTTTTCAGTTATGTTTTTCCACTTGGTTCCTTTAGGTAGTTTTCAGTTCCCCATCAAAATTCTTAGTTGTGTGTATCATCTCTTGGAACATATTAAACATAGTCTGTATATCATGACAGTATTATTCGGATCCCATACGAGTTTGTTGATCTTGTCTGTTTTCCCCTTTTGGTTTGTGGTCCCTTTGTCTTATCTCTTCCTGGGTTTAGTTGGTTTTTTATTGAATTCCAGACACTGTATTTGAAAAAACTATTAGGGTAAAGTGAACTCTAAGATGGTATTCCTCCAGAAAGGGTTTAGTTTTGCTTCTAGCAAGAGGCTAGAGTCAACAGAAGTCCTGGATTACCTTAACTCAAATTCAAGGACTGAGATGATTTGAATCAGGGCTTCTACCATTGTGAAGATTGATGTATTTATGGTTTATGGGCCTTTAAGGTACTCAGAGCAAAGCATGGAGAATTTCTAAGGCTCCTCATCGTTAAGTGGACTTAGGACTCCAAGTTTTGTCTTTCTAACTTAACAGTTTCAAAATCTGTACTCAGATTCTAGTCATTTCTTTTGGGATTGACTGGTCCCCTGTGAAATCTGTAAAAGATGTTTTTGGGTCAAATGATTTATAAGGCCCTTGTGCGTGGAGCACAGAGTTATGCTTAAATATAGTTCCTACCAACTTTTATTTTAGTTGTGAGACTAAGAGTATTCATAGGAAACACTGAGAGCCAGTTGGATAATGAGATGCTAAACTGCCTTACATAGGCAAATCAAGACTAGCAGTATCTATATTAAGTTGGTTGCCTGTACAATATAAGGTACATAAAGGAGAAACTGGTGACAGTTGCTATCTAAGCCAGGAACTGACCTGATAGACTTCCTGTTTCCTTTTTTTTTTCTTTTCTTTTTTGGTAGGTTTGTTTTATTTTGTTTTGTTTTTGAGAGAGAGCAAGAGCATGGGTGGGTGAGGAAGGGGCAGAGGAATAGACTGAATCTCAAGTAGACTCCTCACTGACAATGGTGCCCAACATGGGCCTCAACCTCACAACCCTGAGACCATGACCTGAACTGAAATCAAGAGGCAGATGCTTAACTGACTGAGCCACCGTGTGCCCTCTTTTCTACTTTTATACTTCTCAATCAGGTATACTCTCTGCCGAGATAGATACATGACCCAATCTATCTCAGCTTTAACAAAATCACCCTTTTAGTAAATTAAATCTGTGTTTTGTTTGGGGTTGAAGAAATACCTCTATTTTTAGATATCTTTCCCAATGGGCCTTCAGAAGTGGACCCAATTTCTAGTTCCTCACCTTCCTTGTTTAGCTCTGCCAAGGAGTCTTGGTGGTATGATTAGAATTCTAACTTTGTGTTTTTGTGGCATTTTGAACTTCATATCCTTTATCTGTAAGTCAAATGAAATGTGGTAGTTAATGTGAAACTCCTTAAAAGTGAAAATCATGTGTGGATTATGCATTATTAATATTGTCTTGGCTTGCCATCAGATTGTGGAGATAGTAAGATTAGAAAGCTCTGGATATGGGAAGACTATATTGATGATTCTTTTAAGAGAGCTGATTGAGACCCTCAGGAACCTGAATTATGATTTTTTTATTCATTCATTTTAACATTTATTCTTCCATTTATTTATTTAATAAGTAATTACTGAGTAACCCAGGCCTGGCATTGTACTAGATGGTGAGGATTGCAGAGCAAATATGCACAGTCTTTGTCCTTGAAGAGCTTACTGTATACTGAGGGGGATAGAAATTAATCAATGAAGCACATTAAAATAAATGTGAAGTCGCACTGAGATGGATACCTTGAAGGAAATGACTGTAACTTTAAGAACATATTTGGGGGGATGGAGGGTTTCACCTGGTCAGAGAGATCTGGGAAAATGTCCTCAAGCAAGTGATGGTTGCTATGAGACTTATAGATAGGGAGTTCAAAGAACTACCATCTACAAAAGTCCTTAGGTGAGAGGAAAACTGACATGTTTGGAGACATTAAAGACATTCAGAATGTCTGGAAGATAGAGGCAACAAGGAAGTGTGGGATATCAGGTGGGGCTGAGAGGCATGCGAGGTCCAGATCCTGCAGGGTTTCATGGCCATGGTGAGTATTCTGCTGTTTATCACAAGGACATTGGGGGAGCTGTTGAAATGTGCTGGGGAATAGAATTGTGGTCCCCAGATCAGGTGACATGTGGGCAGAGAGATGGTCTCCAGCAGGCTTCCTATCAGCTGGTTGACTCTTCCATTTTCTACCATTATGTTGACAGAGAAGAGTAATTTAATGTGAATTTTTCAATGCAAGCAGGATCTGTAAGTTTATGCCCAGGAGAACATTATCGAAAAGGCACTGACCGTAATTCCAGGTAGCATTAAAAAATCATCAGACTACTTCCATTTGCTCAATGAATAAATGGTAGCTATTTTTCAGAAGTCATTAGGATAAAATCAAGCCAAATTTGGCATTGGGTTACATCTACTAAACATTTAAAGATGAAAATATTGAGAACATTCAAACAATTAGATTCTTCCTTTATCATGTTTAAAATATAATGGAATGAAATGGATAGTATGGAACTTTGATGGTGCTTGATTTTTTAATTAAATTTTAAATATTTGGTTTGTGTTAACTTAGGAGGAATTGGAGGAATTGGATTGTTTGTTTCCATATCCTGTTAAGTAAAACACATCAAATCACTAAATAATAAGTGAACATTGACCAGGTACCATCACTGTACCATAGCCCCTACTGATTTTCTTTTTCTTTTCCTACTCATCTTCCCTTTCTAGTCCCTTTGATTTTTGGTTTATTGCCCCAGTCCCACATCACTTGATTTATTGAGACTCCCCTGGCCATGAGGAAGATATATCAGTTAGAACATGAACTCTGAAGTTAGTTTTATTCACCTGGCTCTCAGGAACATCAGATGTCCACAATGTGATCTTGAGAAAATCACTGAACTTCCCATTGTTCAGTTTTCTTTTACTTCAAATTTCAGATAATGTTGACTATCTAACTTGGGATACTATGATAATTAAATTACATAATTATGTAAAATGCTTTTCATAGTTTCTGTGAGTTTCCAGAGAGGACTGCAATAATATCTCCCATCTCCTATGTCCTTTTACAATGTGACCAGCTTCTCTGACATCAAGAGGTGGGGCTCATGTCCTCTCCGTGGCTTGTGATTACTTTGGCCACAGAATATGGTGGAATGATGCCTTGTGACTTCCAAGGCTAGGTCATGAAAGGCACTCCAGTTTCTGCCTTGTATTCTGAGATACTCCCTCTTGGAACACGGAGTTACCATGGAAAAATCCTGATTACCCTGGGGAAGCCCAGGCACATGGATAGACCACAAGAAGGTGCCTGGTCAAAAGGTCTAGCTGATGTCCCAACCAACAGCCAGCCTTGATTGCGAATTGCGTCAATAAAAACGCCTTCACTTGATTTCAGTTCCCAGCAGTCAAGTTTTCCTAGCTGAGATTCCAGCCATCATGAAGCACAGAAAAACTTTTCTGGTATGCCATTTGAATTTGACTTGTAGAATCTATAAATGAATATGATAAATAATTGTTTTAAGCTGATTGTGGGATAGTTATTAGTAATAATTGCAACAATTTTCAATAAATTCTAGCCATTATTAACATGGTCATGATCAGTATTATTACCTCTGTCACAGGATAATTTATATATAGTACATTACCAACAAACCAATATAAACAAACCAAACTTAACTTACCATGAATATACATAAAGTCTAGGAGATGTTGTAGAACATGACTTTATTTCCTTACCAAATCAGTGTTGTTGTCGGTGGGCATCCAAGAGTGCCTTCTCTAGCAGGCCTTCCTAACACTTCTCTAATTTTCCTGCCATCTTTTTGGCCCGCCACCCCTCTCCCAATCCCCCCAGGGTTCCAGTTTTGGTCTGGAGAATGATGCCTGGTCTATTTCCATGATAAATGACTGACCTCAGGTGAAGGCTTGTGAATTTCAGATTCTTCATCTGAGGTATAAATACTTACTGAGCTCCTACTATGTATTATTTGGGACACAGCAATGAATAAAACAGACCAAAATCTTGCTGTTATAGAGCTTACATTCTAGTTTGGAGAATCATATTCTGGTTTGAGCCAAAGAAATAACTGAAATCTATGGTATGGTGGAAGTGGGTAAGTACTACGGAAAAGCATAAAGCTGAGAACGGAGAAAGGGAGTGTGGGGGTCAGTGCTGTCGTTTTAGAGAGGGTAGCTGAAGATGACCTTATTGAGAAGATGGAATTTCAGTAAAGTCCTAAAACAGGCAAATGAGAAGTCATTGTGTATATCTACAGAATGTATTTTATGCAGAAGGGCCAGAAGTGCAAAGACCTGAGGTGGAGCAGGCATGAGTGTTTAAGGAGCAACAAGAAGGCCTCTGTAGCTAAAGCGGGAACTTGGCAGGAAAGGCAGGCAGAGAGGCAAATGGGCTACACAGGGTCAAGTTTTATATGACATTGTGAGGGCCCTGATTTTGATTTTGAGATGTGAGAGCAATGGAAGGTTTTGGATAGAGAAGTAATATCATTTGACTTTCGTATTCACAGACTCCCTCTGACAGCTATGTTGGAAATAGCCTGGAGAGAGACAAGGTTGAAAGCAGGGAGGCCAGTGAGGAGGCTACTGCAATTATTTGGGCAGGGTAGAGTATGACTTGGGCCTTGGGCTAAAAGAGGGTGAGAAATAGCCTCCAGCTTTGCTGATGAATTGGATGAGCCCAAGATGCCCTCAGGTTTTCGTCCCAAAGCTAGAAGCATCTAATTATCATTTCTGAAAGAGGAAGACTACTAGAGAGAAATCTCAATTTTTGAATGTTGAGATTGAGATGTCCATTAATTTCTACAGGGAAAGAACCTTTTAAAAGCTAAATATTGCCTGCCTCTCTTAAAAAAACAACAACAACAAAAAAAAAAACCAAAAAAAACCCCTTCAGTGTTATAATATTAACAGACTCTACCTCTTTACTTGATCTTATCAAAGATCTTGACCATGCAAGGCAGATTAACTCACTCTCCTGCTTAAAATTATCAAATGGCTTCCACTGTATTTAAGATAAAATCTAATTCTTTGCCACAGTCTCCAAGGTCCTTCCTACATGTATTACCTGTTCAAAGTATCTTGTAATACCCTCTTCTTCATTCATTATGCTACTACTATAGGGGCCTTGATTCTGTCTCTCAAACATGCCAAGATCATTGCAGTCTTAGGAACTTGGAGTTGCTGTTCTCTCTTTCTGGAATATTCTCTTATTTTCTGTTTCTTCTGTACCAGAGACTCTTTGTGATTATTCAGATTGTAGACTATGTGTTTCCTTCTCAAACAGTTCTTTATAATCCTTGTCATTATGTCCATAGTGCTTCTCATCCTCACATTTTATTCATTTATTTATTTATACATACATCGATGCCCTCCCCCAAGGTATCTTATCTGAATAGTTTGCTACTGTAGTCCCAGCACCTAATACAATGTCTGGCACATATTAGGCACTCAGGAAATATTTGTTAAGTGAATAAAGTTAGGAAGAAAAGGAGAAGGTAGAGAGAGAAAAAAAAAAAAAACTATTCTCTCTTATAATCAAATAGAAAACATATATCACATATTGTCTTTTTGTTGACTACAATTTTGCCTCCTTTGTTGATTAATGCATTTTATGTTTTAGACTTTATATGTTGCAAAGTATTTTACAGGGGTTTGTTTTAATAATTTTAATAATTTTTATTAAAAATTGTTTTAATAATACAAAGTCAGTAGGTCCAGCTATCTCCAATTTACATATGAAAATGAGGCTCAAGGGACAAGCCTTCTCTGCTTTTAAGTGACAGTCTGACCTGACCTTGAATCCTTGCGTCTTGACTTTGAATCCTGCATTCTTTCCACACACCTTTCTAGTTCTCTATAATACCATGGGCACAGATACTGTCACAGGCAGCAGTGTGTAGCCAAATGGGTCAGATAAATTTAGAAGTGGTCTCAAATTTTGCTGACTAGAGTCTTTGCCCATTTTAGAACCAAAATCAGAATTTATTAATATCTTCTGGCTCTAGAATTTTTAAATAACTTTCTTTAATTTACATA
This sequence comes from Mustela lutreola, assembly GCF_030435805.1. NCBI lineage: Eukaryota > Metazoa > Chordata > Mammalia > Carnivora > Mustelidae > Mustela > Mustela lutreola. The sequence continues at coordinate 81,633,278 of NC_081294.1, forward strand.
CATATTTCTAAGACTGCTGGGAATATAACTGGGAATAAAAAAACTTCCAGAGAACATGTTCCTTTCAAAATTTTTACCTGATTTTAAAGTCTCTGGGGGCTTTGTAATCTCTGAGAAGTCTGGATTAATGGTTGGTTCCCATGTGTTCAGAAACCACAACACTCACCACAGCATTTATAGCGAGGTGAGGGGCTGTGACTGATTTCTACCTGAGGATATTTCTGGCAGAGCTGTTCAGGAGAGGACCCACCGCATACGGACTTTTTCTGCAATAATCCGCTTCCATGTCATTGTACCCAGGGGCAAAAATAATGCCCATTTAAGAGGTGTGATGCTTCAAGGGGCAGGGGAGGCAGACTGTTTCCAAGGATTCAATAGTCCAGAAGTCGCAGAGTTGACAGTTTGCTTTGGAATTCTTTGCTCTTCCTTACTCCACTTCCTGAGTTTGCCTCTGCTTACTGCGCTCAGAAATCTATGTGTTTTGGGGGTAGGAGAGGGGTTGGATATACAAAATCTAGCCTTTGTTCCAAGAAGTATGCAGTTTAGTAGGAAGATATAAAATTTATGCTCAAACAACTATAATGAAAGTTAGAATTTGGAATAGATGCAGCCTAGAATGGTTAAAATCTTGCTGATTAGAGTCACACTGACTCAGAGTTCAGGTTGTTGACTCTCATTTGGGTTGTTTTGGACAGGATACTTAACCTCCCTAAGACCTGGTTTCCTCTTTTATAACACTGACTTAACAATTTGTATATGTATTATTACATGTAATTGAATCCATTATATATTTGTCTAAGTAGATCAATATAGTTCTTGACAAATAGTAATTGGTCAATAAATGTTAGCCTTATTATTATATATCTATATATGTTTTTAAATGGTTTCATTTCTCCCTCTGCCCTTAATAAATGACTGCATTTTAAATTGAGGAAATACTATCAGTAAAGTATGAAATGGGAATATTCAGGATGTCTGAGGGAAATGGCCAGTCCCAGTTTAGCCAGAGTCTGGGATCTGTGTGAAGTTTTGAAATACGAGATAAATCTGGAAGGGTCAATTAAAGTAAGGCTTGAAGGGTTTTAAGTAACAAACTAAAGATTCTATATTTAAATCAACAGATGGGGTCAGGTAGTAAAGGATGGTATTCTGTTTAAAAGGGAAGTTTGGAGCCAAACTACCTGATTATTACTGCATGATACTGGGAAAATTACCTAATTTCTCTCTTCCTTAATTTCTTCATTTGTATAATATTACCTGCATCATAGGCTTATGGGGAACATTATGAAATAGGACATGTTCATTATGTAGCTGGGAGCCTGGGAAAACATTAAATGGTTATCATTACTATTATTTGAAGAGAACAGAGTAGTTAATTTGCAAGTGGCAGAAACAAAAGACAATACTTTCAGTGTTATTTTGTATCTAAACTGGGCATGGTGATGTATTTTGAGTAAGATAGCCATAAAATGTGATGTTTAAAACCTCTTCTCCAATCCCTAAATGTTTGGTTTTTCTCCTAAGAATTCCCACCATTATTTACTCAGTCAATTTCTAGCTGGAGGTAATTTTAAGAATGCAAAGTGGTATGTGCAGATACAGCTTCCATACACTACCCTGCCACTGGCACTTGTGGTCTGTGATACATCAAGATAGCTCAGCGTAAATCTATTCCTAAGATGCTGAAGGTACATGAGTTTTTGTACATTGAATAACTTAAGCAAACAATGAGGTCCTTCTTTGGAAAAATGCTGGCATTAATTTATTTTCCAAATGTAAGAGAGACCACTATCCCATTCATCACCTTTTTAAAATCCAAGTATTCGTTTATTTGGGTGAGCAAAAGGCTGTATGAACAACATCTACTGAACAGCACAATGGAGAAAGCTACCAAAAGCCAAATCTGAGTAAACGCTGATTTTTTTCCTTTTCTGCCTTTTCATTATTAATTTCTGACTGTCATTATTAATTTCCAGTGTGTCACTTTTCTCTAGGTACAAACTTTGGACAGGTGGCTTTAATGGTTTTCATGAAAACTCCAAGTAGGTGAATACTAAGTAGGAATGTCACTTCTTTAGGAAAAGTTAATGAACCAAGGTATTCACCTTTGATGAGTGTGGGCTAGGCTGGCAATGGCATCTGCAGCCTCACAGGCGAGTTTTTCTCTCAGTAGGGTTCAACCAGATGACAAAGAGTCAGTCCATTGAATTCTTCAGATTTCGGGGTGATGAGGAGGCTCATGTCAGAATCGTAATTGAAGATTTTGCTGGAAAAGACATGCAATGAGATCATGCTACATTAGGCAAGTCTTCAGGCAGAGGATGTGTCCATTTCATCCGTCTCTATCCCTAACTCAAGGATTAGAGCACAGCAAGCATAGTCTTAGCAGCTTCTTTGTTCTCACCTTGTTTTGTATTGTTTTTCTCCTCCCCACTCCCACCTTTTCCTTCCTCGCTATGAGTGGGTGTCTCTCATATTAGGAATTAATTTGGTCAATAACCAATAGGAACTCAGTAGGTCATTTCTACGACCTACTGTTTGAAGCCACACCTGTCATTTCTAGTTCTCTTCCTAAACAGGGTAAAGTTTTATAATACAGTGCATCCTTTTGGGAAGGAATCACGGCTATATCCGGGATAGTCTATGCTTGAAGATGTATGGTCATCTTGCTATGTGCCACATTGAACTCCTTTTCCTTGTCATCTTTATCCATAAGCTAGCATGTTTTCTCCTCCCATCCCATGCCTTATAGGTAGATTCATATCGACCGATATCATATATTTATATACTGTATCATTATATATTACAGACAGACATTCTATGTACCACTCCTCTTCTAGTCACACAGTATTGGAATCTGGATATCAGTAAGCCCTTTTTTAAAAAAATTATAATAATCCTCAAACGTCTATGAAAATAGTGAGTGTTGTGTAATGAACTTCATAATAGGGACTGTGATACTTCATGTGTCCTTGTGTCTTTATGAGGTCCAGGATTGTGACTAGCACAAGTAGGTCTTTAATACAAGTTTACTCATCAAACTGATTGCTTATTTATTAAATTTATTCTGCCTTCAAAAATAGGGATCAACTTTATGTAATTCCTTGGACTCCTCTCCCCATTTTTTTTTTTTTTTTTTGGTTGTTGTTGTTCAAAAATGAACTTGTTGCTGGCCTATGGCTATAGAAAATAACAGAATCAGATTTTTGGGTTTTTTAGAGAGGACTGCTTGAGCATCTTTCTCTCATTTTCTAAAGATGTTCTGCCTGTCGACAGGAGAGGGATTTATAGCAGACTTTTTCTTCTACTAAAAAAAAGTGTGTTTTATTACAATTTGAAATAGCAGCTATTTGAAAGTACTTGACCCTGAGGGATTAAATGACTCTAAAAGAGGGGAAAAACATACGTGCACCAAGACCGAATTCCATGCTAATGAATCTGGAAGTTTGTTTTATAATGGGAAATTTATGAAGCTTTTTTTTCATATAAAAGTTCCTGGGCACCTGGGTGGCTCAGTGGGTTAGGCCGCTGCCTTCGGCTCAGGTCATGATCTCGCATCCCGGGATCGAGTCCCATATCGGGCTCTCTGCTCGGCGGGGAGCCTGCTTCCTCCTCTCTCTCTGCCTGCCTCTCTGCCTACTTGTGATCTCTCTCTGTCAAATAAATAAATAAAATCTTAAAAAAAAAAAAAAAGTTCCTCTGTTTTTTTTCTTCAGGGTTTAAAAGAAAAAAAGGAGATTTGTCATCTGTGTGTTTTTACTAAATCACCATCACATTGATTTCCATGTGGGACTTGAGGAAGAAGTAGGTAGATGATTATGGGTATCTCTAAGGTAACAACCTGTTATCTACGGACCAGTGTATCTGAGGCCTGGGAAGGTCTCTGTAGAAAACCAATCTGGTTGGCAAATGTATCTTCCAAAATGCATTATATTTACTTTCCTTGAGATGGAGAGTAAGCTGGCAATCGGACCAGAATACCTTATTCCTTCCATTTGAATGTATTAACTCTCACCCCAATTACTTTCTGATAATTGAGTGAAGAGGCCAGGTGCCTTTGACTTTGGGTAAGATGTAGTTCCTGGAGCTCAAAGTGATTTCAATTCTAAAATCATTTCATTTTGCTTCAGACAGTGATGGGCATATAAAACTACCAACATTCAGCAAAGAGGAAATCCTAAAACAGTCATAGGATTTTTGAGGAAATAAAAACTTAAGAGAATATCTCACTTTCATACAGATGATAAAATGGAGGTCGGGAGAAATTAAGTGATTTGGTGAGGTCATCCAGATATTTACTGGCAGAATTAGATCCCTAAAAGGAGATTCCTTTCATATACAATATTTATACAATATTCCATCATATACAATCATGTTGGGAGATATTAATAGTATAAATGCCAGGCCCATATTGTATCCATTTTTTGTTTCCAGAAATTATACAGGGATGCTTTTAAGTGTCCATTGGATAAAATATGATTATGGCCATTATGTTGCTATTATCTGGGTTTGAATCCAAGCATTTCAGATCTAGATTTTCCTTTCTTAAATTTCAACTTTATTCTTCACTGAACAGAAATCATCTATGGGAATAGGTAACATCATCATTTGGACAAAAAAAAAAAAGTATAAGATGGTTCTTTGCAGTCAAACAAACATCATATTCTACATTCTATTCCTATTACTTGGAGTCTAAAACCAAAGAAACTCTTCAATCATTCTAAACACTGTGACTTTGGCCAAAATAAATGACTTCTGTAGGGGCCTTTTTTTTTTTTTCTCCATTTAAAAAAAAAATAAATAAATCAAGGAGGTTAAAAAGTCTGGTTCTCAGAGAAAGCCTGTCAGAACACCTGTTTGGGGTAAATCTGTTTGGGGTTCCACAAACAGAATCATCCCTAGATAAGCTTATAGGAACAGAGAATATATTTACATCCACAAGTTCATTATTTCCTGTGCTACATTAAGAAGCACAAGATCAGTGAAGACAAGCAGCTGAGACATTCAGTAAGTCCCCCAGGAGTCTTTTAATAGTGAGAGTCTGTCTGCCTGAGTTCCCCTGAGGCTGGGTAGAAAGGACTGCCTTTTTAAGAACACTGACAAAGCAACAAGAAGTCCTAAAAGGTCTAGGATCATAAGTGGCTGTTTTGGGGCTGTTCATCATGTTGCTAGAGGAAATTGCTTGCTTACTGGAAGTTTTAGGATTTTTTAAAAAGATTTTATTTATTTATTTGACAGAGAGATCACAAGTGGGCAGAGAGGCAGGCAGAGAGAGAGGAGGAAGCAGGCTCCCTGCTGAGCGGGGAGCCGGATGTGGGGCTGGATCCCAGGACCCTGGGACCATGACCTGAGCTGAAGGCAGAGGCTTTAACCCACTGAGCCATCCAGGCGCCCTAATTTTAGGACTTTAATACTACTGCATGTGACTAATATGAGCCACCAGTGATATTATATATTTATGTAAGTGTGTGTGATCAAGATCTTCCATACAGAACCTGAAAAGGTGTTTATTGATATCTTAAAATCTTCAAGCTATTAATAATCTTTTTGATTGGGGAGTAGTGAGAAATCAGAATATGCAAGGTGAATAGTGGGGCCAAAATTTTGCCTTTTGTAAAGTAATATGTAAGTCATAATTACTAAGATACATTTTGTGTCTCATTTATCATCTATTTTATATTTGAGTTACTTGTACGTATATCTGCATCCCTACCAAGTACTAAGTTCTTAGAGGGTGGGAGTGTGTGTATAATTTACCCTGATATTCCACAAAGCACAATATTAAACAACTGAATTTAAGGAATTGTTTACTTTCCAAAATGCTCCCGTGGCCACCCACAACAGAGCCACAATTTCATGGAACCGTAAAGTAAATGTTCATGAGTTGTGAGACTAATTGCTTTTCAGGTGCAAGGTAGGACCTATTCACTTGAGGACCTCTAAAGCTAGCGAATCATTAGCACCAACATGTTTGTTTCAAGTTTGCAAATCCTAAAATAATTTCAAACAACCGTTTATTTTCTTTTACCCCAGGAGTATTTAGCAGAGGTTTAAACACAGTTTTTTATTAGATTCTTGGGACTTAGCTTGTCACGATGAATGGTCTGCTGTTTGGGACCCACTTCACCTGGATGACACAGTATCATATCTCAGCCCCACCAGGATGGAAGAGTTCTATAAGACCTAGATTCCCTGAAGTTGTTTAGATAATTTATAACCATATTTTCCCCGTGACTATATGTATATCCCTCTCAATTCATGGAATTATATTCCCATGTTTCAATTCCACCAACATTGATACTGTCTAAGAGTATTCACTAATGCATCAGACATACACAGAATATTTTCTATGTGCAAGAAGACATAATACTACATCCTAGGAATGATAAAATTTGTAAGATCAAAACATAGCACCCAATGATATGGGAAGAACTACTTTATGAAGACAAGGTCCTTGTCTTCAGCAAGTACCTATATATGATAGTTCCTGCCCTCAAAAAAAAAAAAAAAAATCATGGTATCATGGTTTGATCATAGGTATTTAGCATGTTATTTAAGTTTTAGTCACTAGAAAAATATATAGTGAACACTCTATGTATACCCTAAAAGTACATATATAAAAGGTGCTAATAGGCCTTGTGCATAAGGACTTTTCATTCAGCTGAGGAGATAAATACCTAGTTTGGTTAAAACAATAAATAACACAAGAGATAATACATGGTTGTACATAGTCACCATGAAATTAAAATTGACCTTCATGCAATGTGCATAAATTTCATAGGAGAAAGTGATCACAGCTGCTAGAAGTCTTTGTTTTCTTCATCCTCTGACACACAGACTTCAGTTCAATAGGAGTGAAGTGAGAAAGTTACTCCTATTTCTTGAGCACTTACTACTTTCAGGCTTTCTATGGCTGTCTGCCTTTTAACACCTGATCTCATTTCCCCTGCATGACTACATGAATTCAGTGCTATTATATCCATTTCAGAGATGAGGAAACAGGAATAAGATTTAGTCATTTACCCACAGAGAGATGACAGGAAGTAAGTGGTAAAGCTGGACTCAAATCTAGGTCTCTCTCTCTCAAAGCCCCACTCTTCTACCATGCCACATTCCTGCCTGAAGACTTTCAGTGAACCTTTGAAGCAGGTACTATGCTTATCATTATGAGAATAATTAGTGGGTTAGCAGGTGAGACATGAGCACAGATGCTGCCTGGTGAATATCAAGGTGAGATGCTCTTCTAAATAAATGGTATACTGTATTTCATTTTCAGGATTTTGATGCCATTTCTAAATGCGGGGGCTTCTGAGACAACTTATAAAACCAATAGATGGATGTGATACATGCCCATGTGCAGACTTTGTTAACTAGCTTTCTTGATATACCCCAATCTTGTCTGTTTGTATTGTGCTCAGATAAGTGACTGAAAATTGGGTATTCCCATTTGTTTGGATTCATCCTTTAAAGAATGCCTTCCTGGGCACCTGGGTGGCTCAGTGAGTTAAAGCCTCTGCCTTCGGCTCAGGTCATGATCCCAGGGAACTGGAATCGAGCCCCACATTGGACTCTCTGCTCAGCGGGGAGCCTGCTTCCTCCTCTCTCTCTGCCTGCCTCTCCGCCTACTTTGTGATCTCTGTCAAACAAAGAAATAAAATCTTAAAAAAAAAATAATAAAGAATGCGTTCCTTTGTAGAGAAGGATGTGTTTTCTTAGCGTATATACTATAACATGCTTTACACTCAGTGGATGCTCAATAAATATTGGATGCTGGCTGAGTAAGAGATGGTGAGGACAACCTGAGTTGTTTTCAGTCAAGATAATCAGGCTCTTTGCCAAACAAACAGAAAAAATTAGGTGTCCTGTCAAAAACTAGAGAAAATCCTGGAGTCATCAAAAAGTTACTAATTTTAAAATACCAAACACTCTCTTTATAGTATTTTAGTGTTTGTTTAGGATGTCTTACCCACCAGAATTTAGTAGTTCAATTGTTTTCTATCATGTCATAATGTTCAATACTATGTTGTCAAGGTGATGAATTAGAGGGTGGGACAGGTGTTTACAAATAGTCCCTAGGGAGTATGCATTCCATCTTTCCAGCCAGCATAAAGTGATAGGCATCTGCTAAGATAACTAGTTGAAAAGCTGAGAAAACTTTGGCAAACAAAGGAGAAATATGACTTAGAGCATCCACGAGATTGTCCCCATTCCATTCACACAATCCATGTACGAGAAGACAAGAAGAAATCTCGACCACTAAGGCTGGGTGTAGGTAACCTCTTCTGTGACTCGATGCACAGTATTCACATCACCAGAATTGTGGATATGGTTTAGGATGCACCCAGTAATGAGCTGATGGGTGATAACTGACAACGTGCAGCCCTTGACCTGGAACGAACCCAGCTATGCATGCCTCTGAGCAGCTAGAAGGGGATGAGCTATCTTCTGAGGAAGAAGACATTTCAAAGGTGAAGAAGCTAAATAAAATTTCAAAAAGATATGATGAACAGAAAAAGAATATCAAGATCTGCAGCCATCTCAAGGGGCAGTGCCAAGGGCAAATATCTTGTCTGAACCCACTAAAAGGGTCAGGGAGCTTGGTTCTCTTTCAGGAAGAGCAAGGTGCAGTAAAGGCAAATCCTCCCTACTTCTGAAGGCGAGTAATAAAATTATTTAATGCCTGCCTCTCTCCCAAAGAAACACAATTTAATTATAAGGTGAAGAAAAATGTAAAGAAAGCTATGTGATCATTTGGGCACAATCACAAGTATAAATCAGTGTAACATGCTAGAAAAGGTGGTTGCCTGTTTCTGTTTTTTTAAGCTTGTCTTTTGCCTTGACAGTTTTACACAATTCATATCTTACTTTTGACTTGCTGAAAGCGATCATTATCCTAAGAAAATGTTCTATTCTATTGGAATTATTTCTTAAGTAACTATTAATACCATTCTTATAAATGGATATAATTAACTCATAGACTGGCAGCTTTCTTTGAAATTCTCTTTTCTCCTTCCTGAGCTTATTTTAATCTCTGACTGCAACTTGTAAACATCTGTCTAGAATTGATGAAATGACCTCATTTGGGTCCCAATCAGCTCAGTAACAGAGACTCTCATGCTTAGGAACCAAATGCCATTAATGTAGGGTAAGAATAAAAAAAACTAAGTGTTAAGGAGGGAAAACCTCATAGGCAATCCCTCTAAAAATTCCCTTTACACAAACTTGGGACTTTGGGAGGGAAACACTAAAAGAAATAATTATTAGAATAATAACTTATACATGTGATTAAAACACTCAAGTAGGGTGAAAGTAGGGTGTTTTCTTAGATGATTAATTTGAAAAATAGTATGCTAGAGGCTCCTATTTAGTGTCCTGAAGCCTGCCCCGTCTGCCTCTAGAGTTTGACACAGCGTATTACCTCACTCTCAGCACTTCCCTACAGAAGTTCTTTCATCCAGAGATTTCAAAGTGTCTTTGCAAATGTAAATTAACAAGCTGCATCTCTTTTCTCCATAGAGATAGCTCATTTAAGTAACACAGAAACTTACCAAAATGATTTACTCAAGGTCACCTGAGATGTCCTTTGTGTAATCTGGAAATGGATATTCAAAGTGTATCAAAGTGTATTGCAAAAATACTTTGCAGTCTCATTGCAGATACAGAGTATTGTATCCTGTGGCAAGTACCACTCACTGGAGGGGTGAATAATTTTTAATTGTTACAATGAGGCTCCTACCAGTTGGTCTTTTCTCAACCTCACCAAGCTCCCACAAACCTGGAAACCCAGACTTTAGCCCCTCTCTTTCTTGTCTTATATGTCCCCATTTTGGGGGGACAGAACATTTTTTTAATGGTCTTTATGAATTTTTTTAATTAAATAAGTATTTGGCAATATTTTTTTTTTCCTCTCAAACTGTTCTATTAGTCCAATCAACAAATGTTTATTAATCTCTTATTTTGTTGCCTCTCACTATCCTGGACACAGGGAATACTACAGTCATGCTCTTTCCTTCATGGGAGAAACAGACAATAACCAAGAAACAGATACACTATGGTCAGTGCTATGAAGATGATAAACATGATGAGCCAGGTGACGTAGGAAGGAGTGGATGGATTAGGGAAGGCCTCTCTAAGCAGGTGACATCTGAACTAAGACCTGGAGCATGAGATAAATCAGTCTTAGAGTGGTGCTCCAGGCAGAAGGGAAGCAAAAATAAAGGCAAGAGCTCCAGGGAAAGAACCTGGCATATTGACCAGGTTGACCAAAGCTTAGTGCGCTAAAGTGAACAGCAAGAGGAAGGGCGCAGCCTGTGGACCATGGGAAGGAGTAGATTTTATTTTGACAACAGAGATCAACCCATGAAGGGTTTGAAGCAGATTAATAACATGATCTATATTTTAAAACTAGTAAATTGTGGAGAATATCTTCCCTCTGAAATATTTTTCTCTCTCTCTACACATTATAAGATTTACGCACCAAAGTTGGACTGGACCTGTTGAACTGGGATCTATGGTCACTTTGATACTCACTGTAATGAATTATGGGTTAGACGTTCTCACGCCTTCTAACCAATGAAGAAATAAGTATGTATAGGAAACTGTGTTCCTCCTTCATCCTCACTGCACCGTTTCCCAAACACTCGTGAACACAGAGTAAAACATTATCTTAAAAGGGAAAGGCCAGCCTGCTTCTGTAGAGCTGATTCAACATTTCCCTACATTATGGGTCTTGCCCTTTTCACTGAGAAAGCTGCAGTGTTTGTTTCATCTGCCCTCCCTCTCTGTGGTTCCTACAGCACAAGGCACAGACCTATGCATGACCTTTTATCACTTGTATTGTCACTGAATGCTTCCCTTGCCCTGATTTTCTGTTTTTGAGCTCTTTGAGGGCTGGAAACTATTTTACTCACCTTTGTACTCCCAGTGATTTTCACAGAGCCAGGTCCAGAGTAGGTGCTCAAAAAAGCATAGGCAGTGGTGCCTGAGTAGCTCAATGGGTTAAAGACTCTGCCTTCGGCTCAGGTCAGGATCCCAGGGTCCTGGGATCAAGCCCCTCATCGGGCTCTCTGCTCAGTGGGGAGCCTGCTTCCCCTCACCCCCGTCTGTCTGCCTGCCTCTCTGCTGTGATCTGTCAAATAAATAAATAAAAATCTTAGGAAAAAAAAAAAGAAAAAGAAAAAGGATAGGCAGATGAATATCAACCTGGTGAGAATATAACAGATTATCCCAAATTAGGACACATTTGAGTGTAAAAGAGAATGTGATGAATGATTATGCTGGGACAACAGTGTAAAGTTGGCATGGATGTGTTGAACTGGGATCTCTGGTCACTTTATTATCACTGTAGTGAATTATGGGCAAAAGTATGAACCCTGTAATTCTAGAGGTGTTTTCCAAGGCACTAGTACTGCATTTGCCCTGGCCAGTTGAGACCAATGGTTCTCAAAGCATGTGAGACACAATAGCATAGGAAATGTTTGTGGGTGGCAAGGGCATCAAGATTAATAATACAGTTTTACATTTTATTAACACAATCCCATGTTCAATACTACTTTAGCACTTCTAATTATTACAAAGATAATCTCTCAGTTTTGTGGTAGATTATCTTTGACCTCCTCAAGCCCATTAATCTTATTTTTTTAATGAAGAGTGAACAAACCTCAGGATCAGAGCCTTTTTTTTTTTTTTAAGTTTTATTTTTTATTTATTTGACAGAGAGAGAGATCAGAAGTAGGCAGAGAGGCAGGCAGAGAGAGAGAGAGAGGTGGAAGCAGGCTCCCTGCCGAGCAGAAAGCCCAATGTGGGGCTCGATCCTAGGACCCTGAGATCACAACCTGAGCCAAAGGCAGAGGCTTAACCCACTGAGCCACCCAGGTGCCCCTGGATCAGTGCTTTTAAGCAGAAAATGGTATTTGTTTGGAATTTAATATTACCACATTAATTATATTTATTTTGTGCTTTCTCTTCCTTCATGGCAAATAATGATCATTTCCAGGTAGGATTAGAATATAAAATTTCATTTTATATTTTATATATACTTTATGAATATATATATATTTATATATATTTTATGAATCTTTTGAAGTAAAAAATGTAAGACTTAAATATATATGCCAAGTACATACATAAATTTTGGCAAAAACCATGGAGTTGATGTAATAAATGACTAACATTTAGGAAACCAGAACAGAGCAATGATTTCCCAGCCTTGTTTCTGTGGCTATCTTGAAGGTATACATTTACTAAAAAATATTCACATGAAATTAATTTAAGTTAAAGTAATTTAGGAAAATAAATATGTATGTATACATCTATTTTATTTAGTTTTGCAGTATTTTTCTCATTATGAAGATTATGCATGTTTATTATGGAAACATGATCCTGGAAAAGACATAATGGTGTAAAGATCTAAAATACAGAATACTACACATCAGGGAAAACCACATTTGATATGTGAGTTGTTGCCTTTTGTTTTGTTTTGGTACTTTTGGAAACTGAATTAATGATTTTGAATTTCAAAATGTTAATATGTATGCCAATCTGAATTTACATAAAAGAAATGAAAAGGTTATGGTTTTGTTTATTAGAAACAATTAATAATAGAAACACTTTAAGTATCAAACCTTCCCTTGTGTACTTAGAAGTTTAATTTACTTAAAATTTATATACATGTAGTATATACAGGGAATATTATCAACTTAACATATATCTTTAATACATAAAATTTCATACAATTTCAATCAGTTATAATAAGATGAGTGAAGCTTCCTTTTGGAAATCATGCCCTTAAACCTCTGCTTTTCTTACATGCCAGAGACGTATACTTTTCAGCTCTTTACAAACTCAGCTTCCTACTAGGGAACACTAAAACTATGGCAGACTGAGCTGTGTTCTAAGGTTCATCACGAGGCAATGGCCCTACTGCCATACCAAGCCAACAGGTGTAGGAAAACAATTATCCACTTATAAGAATGGTGTACGTGTTAGAAATGTCTATTTACATTTTGTTCCCCATAGCAGAACATTAACATGATGTAACATTATTTCCTTAATCACAAGCTGGCAACATGGTTAAACCACAGTAGCAACCAGCAACAATAACTACTCCACACCTATATAATAGCCTGCTGTTCCATTGTGAGTTTCATTTTCTTCTCCCTCACTAAAGACTTCTCTATTTAGAAGGAGAATGACAACTCCATCACTCGATTTTGATGTTCTAAAGTGAGAGAGGCTGGATTATAGGATGTTATAGTACTTTGTCAGGAAACATGATGAAGCTAAGAGGACAACCCATCATCTTGAAATAAACTCCAGTTCATTCCACCTGGCAAATACTAACAATTCTAAAGACTATAGTCTCAGGAAAGACGAGGAATCCATGAGGTTGGCTATGACTTCTGTGCTTGAAACAGGGCTCAGTTCCTGGAAGACTCTTAAATATTGTTGAATGAACAAACCATCATTAAAATAGCTTCTATTTCTAAATACCCAAGATGTAATATGTGCTATGATTTACTACACCAACTCCAGTTCTCACAACAGCTAAAACTGTATTCATATTATCTGCATTGTCTCATTGAGGAAACAGGCTCAGAAATGTTAAGGAATGTGCCAAGGTCACACAATGAAGGCATTAGGTTTCAAAGCTAAATATGTCTGATGCCAATGCTTCAGGTCCCCCCCCCCCCCCCACTGAATGGAAAGAGTTATATTGCCTCAAAATGGCTTCATATATGAAGAAGGAAAACTCCAATGGTGCAGATTTGGAATCTTTTGTGTGACCTAGTAACATTACTCCAAAAAAAAAAAAAAAAGGATCCATATTTGTTTCTGGGACTGTGAAACAGATTTTCCTAATGGCTTTCCTCTGAAGGGTTGGGAAGAGCCTTTGGTGAGTGACAGTTATCAACACTCTTAAGCTGTTTAAAAAACCACTACCAAATGTGTGTGCATGTGTGCCAGTCAATTGTTTTCAATATTCTGTCGCTGCCTAACCTCTCCCAGCAACCTGGCAGCTGGGGGCACTAAAGGGCTCAGAGGGGCATCTTGACTTGATACCTCCTTCCCATCCTCTGCCTCTCTCTGGCAGCTGTGCCACCTTTTGAGGTGACTGAGCCCTAACAAAAAAGAGCCCAGAATCCCTGCAGAAGGGAGCAGAGGGCAGCACCAGAACAGCCCTCCAGGAGATGAGGACATCAAAAAGATTTGTTCATCAGAGTTTGCAGATTACTGCAGCTTTATAAATAATTCACTTGATAATGTTTTATCAAGAACTGCACAATTGTCTCAAAAGCCTCACAATCTAATGGACTTTAAAAAGTTCTTAATAGAAGATTATCAAGGCTTTGACTGGACAGCTTTCTCCAAATGTAGGCCGTTTTTTTCCCCCCTTCTTGGAAAAATATCTAACACACAAATGAGTTTGTTACGATTGCCTATCTCGTGTGTAAAATTTCAGCTTCAGTGTCCTGCTTAACAGGCAGCATGCACAAAGTACACAAACCCAGCCAAGCTCTCACGATTTCTATTTGTTATTTTTCTGTAACATCAGCAGTTGGACACTGCGCTCTTCTTCAGGAAGAAGTCATTAATTCAATTCTTTATTTCACCTCTTTGCGGACTTATAGTCCCTGTCCTATGACAAAGATATTTTAGTCCATCTGCTCCTTAATAAGCATGAATTTCCCTCATAGTGTTTTAGCCCACTAATTTGCATTTCTTGACATACATACCTTACATGCACTAATAGTAAAATCTATTTCTCTGGTCACAAGGTGAAATAGGCAGGAAAATGTGGATTGATTCATGAAACTCCCCTTATCACCAGAGAGAGAGATTCTAAGTTTTTGCCAAAGATGGTGAATCCTTGGAGAACATGGACAGGATTGATTTAGTGGTAAAAATGTGGACTTTGGGTCAGATGACCTTGTTTGAATCTAAGCTACACCACGTGTCAACGGTGTGACATTAAGCACCTTCTTTAACCCTCTGTGTCTCAGCTTCCTTGTTTGTTAACTATAGATAGAAACTGTTCTCACCTAAGAAGGTTACTGTGAGGACTGAACAAATAAATAAATGGAAGGCACTTAGGGCAGGGCTGGAGCGCAGGAAGCACTTGACAAAGCCAGCTGCTCAAAGTCATTCCATTTTAGCACACTTTCTGTGTGAAGCCCTTCTACCTGGCATGCAGCAAATATTAACTGAGTAAGTGCACACGTGCTTCCTGAAGTTGCCAGCCTGAACCTGTGGACATATCAGCTTCTCTGTTTTCCATCTGCTTTTCATCACTAGGTTGAATTTAATAGCTTGGTGCTGTCCTTTTGTACCCTAGATTTTCCATACAAGATCCCAACAGTGGGTTCACTTGATCAGTGGAAGAGGCAAAACAAAAAGGAGGCTTATCAAATTAGATGTCTTTCTTTTCCTCCAGAGACAAATCTATGGTGATCAATTTGAGCTGATAGGACTTTGAGTTTTTACTTTGCTGCTGCTCAATAGAAAATCAGTTTGAATTGTTAAAAGATAAACTGAGGCCCATTAAAATGTTCAAGAGTTTATTTGAACAAAAATAGTTTCAAATCAGGCAGAATGCAATCTAGCAGATAGAGAAGAGCTCCACAAAATGGAAGACCTTTATAAGCGTAAGGGAGAGCAGCAACAAGGAAATTATCCTAGGCAAAAAAGCAGGTTGGTAATTGCAAGGTTACCTTCCTTTAGGGGATGGTAGCAGTCTATCAGGCATGTTACCTAACTAGTACTGATCAGGCAATTCTTGATTGACTGGTTAAGGATTCCATTTCTCAGAAAGCCAAAATTGTAATTATGTATCACTTTTGTGCTATGGTACTTAGTAAAGGTGACTCTATTTTGGGCAGGCCTGTTTCCTTGTTTTCAACAATTTCCCTCTTTTTATCAGATTCTCAGCCTACCTGAGAGATGTCTCCAAAATTTAAGGCATTTGTGCCACTCGCTGCTAAACTCAGGTTCTTACAGTTTTTGTGGAATCTCTGTATGATATTCACAGGTTATAGCTTCAGATTCACATTTTTTTAATTGTTTTTAATTTTAATTCCAAAATAGTTAACATATAGTGTTATATCAGTTTTCGGCATACAATATAGTGATTCAATTCCATACGTTGCTCAGTGCTCATCATGGTAAATGGACTCTTAATCCCCTTTACCTACTTCACCCATCCTCCCACCCACCTCCCTTCTGGTAACCATCAGTTTGTTCTCTATAGTTGAGTCTGTTTCTTGTTAGTCTCTCTTTTTTTTCCTTTGCTCATTTCTAGGTTCACATTCTTTAAGCTGGTCATTATCTTTGCTCCTTTTCCAACATTCTTTTCATCAGGGGATCATATGCTTTGTGAAAGATGCCTGTGAACATGCATTTTGAGGGAATTCAGTGCACCAGGAAGACTGATAACGATTATTCTAAGCAGGATAACTTCCAATGTTTGGAGTGCACTTTGAAGCCTTGGTCTCCAAGACCCAAACTAATGAGAATCAAATAAGTCAAAGAAAGGCCCCACTGAAGGGCCAACTGGCTTGTTCAGTGATATAATATTGCTGGGTCTCAACTTGCCCAGAAATGTTAATCCAAGTGCAGCTGTTGGTGTTGGCCACAGCATAAACGCCTCCTTGCTCAGCTAAAAGATAATCAAGGGATATCCTATTATAAAGAACAAGTTTGATCAGAGACTCTAGGGATTTTGTTGGGTGGCTTTGCTTACTGGCAGATTCAGGGACGGGTGCAAGAATTAAGGAGCATTGTTTTCCTATGCATTAACAAAAAAGCAAAGCAAGTAGCAAAAAGGAAAAGAAGAAAGGTTTCCTACTGGGAATGAACATTTTGATCCATAATCTTGGGAAAGCTGCCTACCTAAGATGCTGTCTGCTTCTGAGGAGAAACCTTCCTAGTCAATTTTGATTTTAGATTTCCAGCTGGTGTACAGTTCCAAGAGTCTGAAAGAGCCCTTTTAAATTGGGAGATATGAACCTGAAGTTCAAGTCCCTGAAGTCTGGCTACTCTCTGGGTAGTGAGAAGGACCTAATATCATCCATTCCAAGGACATTCAAGGGCAGTCCTTCTTTTTCATAATTCCCAATCGGAAGGGTGATAGAGAATTGGCAACTTAAGTTTGGAGAGTCATAACCAGGTATTTGAGGAAGCTAGAGGAATTCAGTATCCAAACCAGTTTACGGGTATGTAACAAACCTCAAAGACAATTAGCAGGATTCAAATTTAAATACAGATGAAGGTACAAACATAATTTTTCTCTCTACGATCAACTCCACTTTTACCAAAGAGTATCACAGTAAAGCTAATTTGTCTGCAGTAAACTTGGCCTGATATTTACGTAAGTGCAGCAAAAATAGTGATTGCTCATATAGGCTCCTTTTAAGTCTGCTTCCTGGAACTTTTTTCTTTTTTAAAAATATTTAAGATTTTATTTATTTATTTGTCAGAGATAGAGAGAGTACAAGCAGGCAGAGAGGCAGGCAGTGAGAGGGGTGGGGGAAAGCAGGCTCCCTGCGGAGCAAGGAGCCGGATGTGGGATTCCATCCCAGGACGCTGGGATCATGACATGAACAGAACGAAGGCAGCTGCTTAACCGACTTAGCCACCCAGGCATCCCTTTCCTGGAACTTTTCACGAGAAATATCAGATTGAACTCTTTAAAGCCTCTTAAAGTTAGGAAATAAGCCAAGGACTAGCTATCAGACTTCACCTGCAATACCTATATATTTGGGTAAATTCTTCCCTTATTGAGGTTCCACAAATATCTTACATTTCCTGGGCCTGCCAGGAAACTTCTCTACTTACCTGGTAAGGCTGCTGGGAAGCCTTGTAAGCTAGGTATCAGGTAGTTTTTCCAAAGGACTTTATTGGCTCCATAATGTCAACCTTCGTTCCTTAAAGTCCTTAAAGCTATGTGGTCATATCTGAGTCTCAAATGGCATTCCAGCCAAGGTGTTGGCAATATAACCAGTGTTTCCAATTGCGTCCTGTTAAAGGAGAACAGATTCTTACTGAGTTTATGAAAATAGCTAACTATATTCCCATGAAAAGGATACCTACGAGTTTCTGAATTCTGGAAGGATCAAATGGGAAGAAAAAGTAAATGTCTTTGTTTACAAAGGTATACTTCACCAAATTGCTGCTAGTCATAGGTAGCTTAAGAGAACAGGTATCCTTAAATCTGGAAAAACAAAACATTAAGGAACCAGCAATGTTTCAAACAAAAAGTTATAAAAATTATAATTATCTTCATCAGTTCTTTCTGTCCCATGTAATTATTTCTAAGCAGATTTAGTTACATATTGATTAGAAGTCTCAACCCTTAGAATCCTTAATTCCTTGTGAAAACTAAGAAGTTCGCAGTTTTGGACTGTCTGTTACAGTAGCATTCTGTGAACTGGAACATTTATAAGTACATTGTGTAATTTCTAGAAGTATATTCTTCCTCACGGTAAACTTATCAGTGTGACATCAAACATGTTTACTAATAGACCCAAGTATCTTTAATTCCTCTGGAAGTAGAAGCCAGAGGTAGATAAATCTGTGTTCAGTAGGTAATATTTCAATATTTTCTTTTATTTGGAAATGATCCAGATATTTTATGAATAACCATCATTTAATTAATCTCAGTATAACTAAGGTTTCAAGTTACCAAAAGGACTTTGGAAACTATTTTTAAGACATACCATGAAGCGTAGTTAGTGTAGAAATTTTATTTACAAACTTTTATTTTACTTACATCTATTTGATTTACTTATTAACAGTTATGCTTAGGTTGGTCATGAAAATTTCACGAGGCATTAAACAGCTAGCCATCATCTTCAGTTATCTTTCTTCCTGACAAATTACGTAACAGAGATAACGAGCTTACTTGGCCTTTAGTGAACCTGGGTAGAATAAAAGTAGTATATGTAATGCTGACCGCTGTAAAGGCATGTCTTTTTCAATGACACCAACAACCTTAAACTGGCTTAAAAAAAAAAAAAAAAGAGGATTTTATTTATTAGAGAGAGAGAGAGATGGAGGCGCAAGGGAGGCGGCGGCTCCCCGCGGATCAGGAGGCTCTGCGCGGGGCTCCATCCCAGGACCCCTAGACCGTGACCTGAGCGGAAAGCAGACGCTTAACCAACCGAGCCACCCAGGCGCCCCTTAAACTATGTCCGGGAGACTACCCTGGGTCCCACGATATGGAGACTGAGCCCCGCATCCACCGACAACTTCTCTGCAGTTTGCTTCTTTACGGCAGGGAGAAGACCTCCAGCGGAGATGGGAGATGCAAATCGACAGACTCCCACGTGCTCGATTCCCGCCGTTTCTCTGCGAGGTTCCGTCCGTTGCTCCACCGCGGCTTCAGAACGCCCCGCCTCCCCTCTGCACACGGGCTGACGCTAGCTCCGGGGAGAAGGCCTGAAAAAGAAATCCCGTCAGGCTCCGAACGTCCGCTTCCAATTCATCCCACTTCTGAGCACAGAACCATTTTTGTGAAAATCCTCTTGAACCTCTTGTTAGGGTTCGGCTGGCCCAAACAGTAATCATTCCTGGGCAGCCCTGGGCAACCCCAAACGGAGTGCAAAAGATACCGCCTCCCCCCAAGATGCCGGGCCGCTCCCAAAGAGAACCAAAATAAAGACAAACGATTCCCCACGGCGGGGGCGACCCTTGGCAGGGCCCTACCCGCCAGCGGAGCGCAACCGCACTTCCGTCCAGCCCGTGCTAAGGGGACCCCAACCCCATGCGCGCCAACGTCAGTTCTCAGGACACGGAAGGGCGCACACAAGATGGCGGCAGCCGTCGCTGCCAGAGGGATCGGCGACCCGTGCGTCCGCAGAAGGGCATTCACAAGTCGCCGTTCCAAGGTCTCATTCCACATTCTGTTTCGCCCGCCCTCTGGGTTTGGAAAGGAGGGGACGAAGGGCATTTTCCCTCCCCTACGGACCAGGCGCTGCCGGCAGACAGAAGAGCGTCCTTGGGTGAGCATTCTTACCCTTGCCGGCTTCGGCCAGTTTTCCCAGGATCCGGCCTGCGGGGTGAGCCCGAGGCCCCGCGTTCTCGGCCTGGTCGCCAGACACGTCCGCCAAGGAAAAGTCGTTTCCCCCCAGCCTCACGGCTGAGAACCTGGGCGAGAGGCCCTTCTCTGTAGGGCGCCTCATAAATGGATAAGCTTACCTGCCGCGAAAGTTCCCCTGCGGCCGCCGTAACTCAACATTCTCTCTGGTGAGGTTCCCCCTCCCTCAGCTTCAAGCAGAACGTCCCGCCTGAGGCCTCACAGGGAAACCGCTCAGGGCCCGGAACCAGTCAGTCTTGAAAGCGGACCCAGTCAAACCCTGAACTCGTTCTGGTTCCCACGTCAGACCCAGTGCTTCCCTGGACCCAGTTCCGCTTCTAAGTCCGACGGGTCTGACAGGGGACCCAGTCCGGTTTCTAAGCCGGAACCTGTGTGAGCCCGAACGTCGTCTGGATTTGAAGTCGGACCCAGTCTGCCGGGGCACCCAGTGTGGTTCTCTAAGCTGGAACCTGTGTGACCCCAAACATTGTCCGGCTTTGAAGTTGGACCAAGTCTCACGTGGACCCACTGGTATGATCCCGAACGTCGTGGGGTTTTGAAGTCGAACCCAGTCTGACCTGGACCTATTCTGGTTCTCTAAGCTGGAACCAGTGTGAGCCCTAATGTCGTCCGGCTTTGAAGTCGCACCCAGTCTGACGTGGACCCAGTGGTGTGATCCCGAACGTGGTGGAGCTTCGAAGTCGGACCCAGTCTGACCTGGACCTATTCCGGTTCTCTAAGCCGGAACCAGTGTGAGCCCAAACGTCGTCCGGGTTTGAAGTCAGAGCCAGTCTGATGTGGGACCCAGTTCGGTTCTCTAGGCCGGAACCAGTGTGAGCCTGAACGTCGTCCAGTTTTGGAAGTCAAAACCAATCTGTGAGCCTGAACGTCGCCCGGGTTTTGAAGTCAGACCCAGTCTGGCGGGGGACCCAGTCCGGTTTTCTAAGCCGGAACGTGTGTGAGCCCGAACGTCATCCGGCTTTGAAGTCGGACGCGTCTGATGGGGGACCCTTTCCGGTTTTCAGTCAAGCCCAGTCCGACCGCGGCCAGCTGCTGGGTCCAGTTGGGAGAAAGAAAGGGTCCAGTAAAGCCTGAGAGCTTTGCCGTAAAAGCCGAAGAGCCGGGATCCGACGGGAACGTGCCCGACCTCGGGACGTGGCGAGAAGCGCGAGGAGCCACGGGCGTGAGGGGCTGCTCGGGTGCCTGCGCCTGGGCTGCTGCTGGTCGCTCCACGCTCCGTGGGGTCCCTCTTCTGTCTCCGGGACCGGGAAGAGAGAAACCCGAGGCACAGTGCAGACTCCGGAGTTCACGCGGACAAAACCCGCTTCGAGCCGGGTAACTTCCGGTCTGGCAGGCGGAAAGGGCTGGACGGCAGGAAACACACCTGCCGCCCGAAGGGAGCGGGAACACAGCCATCACGTGACCCGACGACTTGCAGGTTGGTCACGGCAGGTCACTTGCCTTTCCGGCGCGGCCGAGGTCAGGCCGACGACCTAGCGAGGGCCCCTCGGCGGAGTCCCGGTTGCCGGACTGGAGATCCGTTTCGGGGGAGCAGAAGCGCCGCTTCAGGCGTGGTTCGGGGCCGCGGGGCCTAGTGAGCATCAGTGACTCTCGCCTTTTTTTTTTTTTTTAAACGATGCTACTAAAGCACCATTTACAACATAAACTTATCTGCAGGCTTCCAAAAGCAATTTCCTTCAATAAAAGGAGGCATTAGTTATTTTAAACCCCATGGGATTTTTAGGAAGAAAAGTGTTAAGATTCTCAAGAGTTAGAATTTCTGAATTATTCCTCCTTTCCCCCCCTTCCTCGTTCTCCTCTTTTCACTCCCCTTTCTCTCTCTTCCCCTCCTCCTCTCTCTCTCCTCCTGCTCCTCCTTCAGTACAGCTCAGTGTGTGGCATTTGTGGTCAGAAGTCTTCAGGGGGCCAAGGCGTGTAAGGATAAGGTGGTAAGGTCACCGTCGAAGGGGGCAAGCAATAATCGGAAAGATAGGGAGACGGTAGCATCCAGAAGGCTTGCAATGCCATGCTAACGCGTAGAAACCCGGAGTCACTGGGGATGAAGAAGCAGAGGGCTTGAGATGTCTAATATTTTTTATTACGCTGGGCGTGAGATCATTACCTGATCAGCGTTTCTCCAGAATCGACAGCAACCGAAGTGGCCATTCAGGGTCACGGTTACTCTTGTGCAAGTATTAAATGAGAAGAGTGGTCAGAAAGATTATTTTGTGGGTTGCTGGGACTCCGCCTGTCTCTGAATTGAGCCTTCACGCTCCAGCAGCGAAGAAACCGTGGAGCGGGGCACCTGCAAGGGACGGCAAAGGAAATTCTACCTTCTTGTTTCCTCCTTCAGAAGATCTTCCTTTCTTACAACTAACCGCCTCCGGCTCACTGTTGCTCAGATTTCTGTACCTGGGAAGTATCCATTTGACCTCTGAGGCCTTCAGATCAGGTTTCCTTTTTCTTTTGGACTTTCTGTTTTACAAGGAACTTTTAACGAAGTCCAACAAAGCCACGGTGCTTCTGAAAGCCAGCTCTGTTTAAATTGTACCCAGAATTACAATTAAGGGTGGCCATTCCTCTGGTAATATGTATCACACTGAAAAAGAAAAAAGATATTTTGAAATTCTTTAACAGCATATTAAAATGCAAATCGGTCTCCCTATTAAAGATTTCTGGAAGTTCTCTGACAACACATTTAAATGCAAATTGCTGAAGTGTAGATGCTAAAATTAAAATTGGGAAACAGAATACACCTCCATAGAGGGTCTGGTGTTCTTAACAGCAAAGAGGAAAGCTGGGCTCTAGGCTCCCTGCATGATAATCACGGAGTCAGTGACCGAATCTGGACAATTCCAGAGGAAAACAATCCCACCTCCCAGTTGCTCCTCCTCCTCCATTTAATTCTGCGAAATGGATCTGAACAGAGTGGGCTCTTGGCAGACGGAAATGGTCCAGATTCTTTCTTCTTGTGTCCTGTGGCTGGACGAAGGGTGGGCAAAGCTCCTAACTCACTGTATTATTTACTATGCGACCTTGCCATGCCCTATTTGCAGCTCTTCTGAGATTTCTCCCCTTTCTCCCGCTCTTCCTAGAACTAGATTGTTCCAGGAGGCAGATCCCCATGGCAACATTACAAGCCAGTGCTTTTCCAGTTCTGCTTTTGTGACACTGCAGGGTCCTTCTAATTATTCCAGGGGGTGTTACGGGATTCTTAAAAACAGAATTAGTTTTAATTCACTCTAAATTTAAAAATAAATGTGTCATTTTGTGGTTTGGGGCCACTGGGTGGTGAAGAATGTGCATTGTGAGTAAGGGGGGTAGTGGGAGTGAGATTAAATAATGATCTGTTCAAAAGATTTGAAAATTTAATGTTAGAGATCATTTCAGGATGGTGTGGTTTCTACTAGTCCCTAAAATGTAGCTCCCAGGTTAATATTCTAAAATAGGCTGCCCCAGAGGAGAGCCCTTCCAGCAAGGCTGAGCATTTCATCTTTGGACATTGTTACTCCTGGTGTCTTGTCCTTCCCATCTTTCTAAGTAGTCTTCGGAAAATTTCCTGATGCCATAGGTCTCTTTGGTATGCTTTATTGGATCCTCTGTTTAAAAGTAATTTTTAATGGGGGGAGCCTGGGTGGCTCAGTTGGTTGCCTGTCAGGTCAAGTTGTGATCTCAGGGTCTGGAGGTCAAGCCCCACATTGGGGTCCATGCTCTGAGGGGAGTCTGCTTGAAATTCTCTCTCTCTCCCTTTGCCTCTCCCCATGCTAGTGCACGTGCACTCTCTCTCTCCCTCTCTTATAAATAAGTAAATCTTTAAAAAAAGTAATTTTTAGTCATATAAATAATACATGAATACATTTTCCTGAAAGGCTCTTTTGTCTTAAACCCATTACCCTCCTCTTTTCCTGGGAGTTAACCTCTATTGTGAACTTAATATATACCCTTCAAAATGCTTATACATGCCTATATAGATGGTATATAGAATTATTGATAAACTGTTGTTTAAAAATCATTCTAAAAATTATTTTTGTTTCAGTATGTCTTAGGGGGTTGTCAATTTTTATGTTTATAGCTTTAATTCACTTGTTTGCTTTTTTTATTATATGATTTATGGGTTATTTAGCCAATCTCTTAATGGTAGACATTTAGATTACTTACAATTTTTCACTATTAAAAATAATGCTGCAAGAAATATTTTTTCATTCAGTTCATAGTACGGTAGATCCTTAGAAATGCAGTTACTCTGAACCTAATTTTTTAAGAATTCACCCCTTTCTCCTAGCCTTCTATATCATCAGAGATACAGAAACATTCCTTTTCTGACTTGTAGGTTCTGGATTCCTGAAAAGAGAGATTTTGTTCCCTATTGAAACTCTGTTCCAAAATCTGTGTGATTTTAAAAAATAACAGTATCACAAGAAATTACTTCACAGTGCAAACCGTATCTTGGGTTTTATCCATGGTGCAAGTGAAAGGGCATAAAGCAGAGCTCTGAGTGATGGGGACTTAATATCATGTATTCAGTGTTGCTGTTTATCTGTAGATTCAATATTCTTGCCGAAGGGTCAAAAACTCACTGTTTTTCTGCTAAGTGTTTCATTTCTCTTTGAAAAATTTGCTGTAGATCAGAAATAATAATTTGCAGCTGTGTAGTTCTTTGTCTTCTTTGGTGGGCCTCATAGTCTGGAAGTAGTGAATTATCTGGTGAATTCAGGGCACATCGATAGCTCAAAGTTGATGATGATGATGATGGCAACCATGGTAATGGTCCAGTGAACTGATTGGAATCCTTGCTGAAGGAAAAAACGTAAAGTGCTAAATGACTTCTTTTTGTAGGGTACCTGTTAAGCTCAGTTAGGGAATACACAGGTTTTTGTTTTTGTTTTTAATATTTTTATTTATTTATTTGACAGAGAGGGAGAGTACAAACAGTGGGAAAGGCAGAGGGAGAGGGAGAGGGAGAAGTAAGGTTCCTGGTGAGCAGGGA
This sequence comes from Mustela lutreola, assembly GCF_030435805.1. Classification (NCBI taxonomy): domain Eukaryota; kingdom Metazoa; phylum Chordata; class Mammalia; order Carnivora; family Mustelidae; genus Mustela; species Mustela lutreola. The sequence continues at coordinate 81,658,336 of NC_081294.1, forward strand.
GCCCCATGCAGGACTCGATCCCAGGACCCCGGGATCATGACTGGAGCTGAATACAGTCACTTAACCAACAGCCACCCAGGCACCCTTACACAGGGTTTTGTATGATGTAATTTTAATCACAGAAAGCCAAACTTGGAAAAGCATTTAAACCAACATCTTCATATTCCATTTAAGAAAATTGGATCTGAAAGAGATGATGTATCTTATCCATGATCACTTAGCAAGATAGTGGCAAGGTTAGCATTATAAACCAGATTTTTAAAACGTGACTTTTTAGTATACAGTTCTGTGAGTTTTGACAAATTTTCCAACACAATTAGGATATAGAACAGTTCCATCACTCCAATAAAATCAAATGTTTCCCTCGTGTAGTCAAATATGACCTCTACCCCTAACCTCTGACAACTAGGAATCTCTGAAATGGTAGTACTATTTCCAGGATTTCCTGTAAATGAAGCATAGAGAATCTAACCTTTTACATCTGATCACTTCCACTTACATACTATGTTTAAGATTCCCCCAAAAGTTGAAAATAGAGCTACCCTGTGCTCCAGCAATTGCACTACTGGATATTTACTCTAAAGATACAAATGTAGGGACCCGAAGGGGCACGTGCACACGAATGTTTAAAGCAGCAGTGTCCACAATAGCCAAATGATGGAAAGAACCTAGATGTCCATCAACAGATAAATGGATAAAGAAGAGGTGGTATATATACACAATGGGATACTATGCAGCCATCAAAAGAAATGAAATCTTGCCATTTGCAATGATGTGGGTAGAACTAGAGGGTATGATGCTGAGTAAAGTAAGTCAATCAGAGAAAGACCATTATCATATGGATATGATGTGAGGAATTTGAGAGTCAGGGTGGGGTTGTAGTGGTAGGGAAGGAAAAAATGAAGTAAGATGGGATTGGGAGGGAGACAAACCATGAGACTGTTTAAAAAAATTTTTTTGTTTGTTTGTTTAAAGATTTTATTTATTTATTTTAGAGAGAAAGGATGAGAGAGAGAGCGTGAAGAGAGAGGTCAGCAGAAATAGACTCCCTGCTGAGCAGGGAGCCTGATGTGGGACTCAATTCCAGGACTCCAGGGTCATCACCTGAGCCGAAGGCAGTTGCTTAACCAACTGAGCCACCCAGGCGCCCCCATAAGAGACTCTTAATCTCACAAACAAACTGAGGGTTGCTGGGGGTGGAGGGAAAGATAGGGTGGCTGGGTTATGAACATTGGGGAGGCTATATGCTATGGTGAGTGCTGTGAAATGTGTAAGCCTGATGATTCACACACCTGTACCCTTGGGGCAAATAATATATGTTAATAAAAATAATAAATTCATTCATGTTGTTTAGTACATTAGAGATTCATTCCTTTCTATTTCTTGAGTGGCATTCCCTTGTGTGGATGTACTGTAGTTACTTTATCCATTCACCCCTCTGAAGGGTGGTTGGGTTGTTTCTGACTTTTGGTGATTACAAACTATGCATCTATAAGTATTTGTGTACAAGTTTTTGTGAGAACATAAAATTGTATTTATCTAGAGTGACTAACTAGAAGTGGAATTGCTAGGTTATATAGTATGTATATATTTAATGTTACAGGAAGCTACCAAACTGTTAACCAGACTGGCTGTACCATTTTGCAGTCCCACCAGAGTAATACATTCAGTTATTGACACCTTTGCCAGTACTTGCTACTGTTAATGTTCAGATTTTAGCAATTTTAATGTTTGTAGCATATCCCCTTATAGTTTGACTTTGCATTTACCTAAGAAGTAATGACATTAAGCATGATTTCATATCCTTGTCATTTGTGTCTTCTTTGGGGAAATGCCTGCTAAAATCTTTGATTCAGTTTTTAAATTGGCTTATATGTTGCCTTTGTTTTAAATTTTAAAATTTTTAAAAATATATATTTAGGTTACATGTACTTTGTTGCATATGTGATTTGTGCCTATTTTTTCCTGTTATGTAGTTAGTCTTTTTTTCTGCTGTCTTTCACAGAGCCAAGTTTTAATTTTTGATAAAGTCAAATTTATCAGTTTTATTTTATGGGTTGTGTTTTGATGTCATATCTAAGAGCTTTTTGCCTAACCTAAGGTTTCAAAGAGCTGTGTTGGAATCTAAGTGTAATAGTTCTGTGCTTTCTCTATAAATGTAGGATCCATTTTTTAAAAAAGATTTTATTTATTTGACATAGAGATATCACAAGCAGGCAGAGAGATAGGTGGAGACAGAGGGGGAAGCAGGCTTCCCATTGAGCAGAGAGCCTGACATGGGGCTTGATCCCAGGACCCTGAGACCATGACCCAAGCCCAAGGCAGTGGCTTAACCTACTGAACCACCCAGGTGCCTCTGTAGGATCCATTTTGAGTTAATTTTTATTTAATATGTTATGTAAATAAAGGTCTTTACATTATGTAAATAGAGGTCTTTTTTTTTTGGTGGCTTACGCATGTACAGTTGTCCATCCTCTTTCATTGTTAAGACGATACTTTCCACTGACTTGCTTTTGCATTATTGTCAAAAGCCAATTTTGTGTGTGTCTATTTCTGAAATCTGTATTCTGTTCCATTGATCCATACAACTATCACTGCATCAATACCACACTGTCTTATTTACTATAGTTTTATAATACATTTTACCAAAGCATGTAAGATCTCTAATTTTGTTCTTAATTTTTAAAATTGTTTGGGTTGCTTTAGTTCATTGCCTTTTCATTGCAATCTAGAACCAGTTTTCCACTATCTAGAAAAAAAAGTCCTGCTAGAATTTTGGTTGGGATTTTATCTTTAGATTAAATTTGGGAGAGATATGAGAAAAAATCAAAATCTTAAAATATTGGGGAAAATTAGAGTCCTAAAATATCAAGGTTTCCAGTCTCCACACACATCATGTCCTTCTACTTATTCACATTCTTCTTTACTTTCTTTCTTCCATGTTTTAAAGTTTTCAGGAACAGATTTAGCACATATTTTGTTAGATTTATCCTTAAGTATTTGATTTTTTTTGAGCTTTAAAAATTGTGATTTGGTTTTCCAGTGTTCATTGCTTACTGTAGAGAAATGTGATCGATTTTTGTGTGTAGACCTTGTATCATGCAGTCAAGTATTAGGTCTAGGAGCTTTTTGATAGGTGCTTTGAAATTTTCTATCTAGGCAGTGGTAGTGCCTATGAGTAGAGACAATGTTATTTTTTCTTTTTCAACATCTATATATTTTTTTCTTTTATGTCTTATTGCAATTACTAGGACTTTAGTACAATATGGAATAGGAAGGGTGGTAGTGGGTACCTTTGCCTTTTCCACCATCCTAGGGGAAAAAGCATTCATTCTGTATTCATTAATTATGAGGTTTGCTGCATGTTTTTAAAGAGATCTTTATTCAGGTTAAGAAAAATATCTTCTATTTCTAATTTGCTAAGGGATGCCTGTCTGAGTCAGTCAGTAGAGCTTGTGACTCTTGATCTATGGGATGTAAGTTCAAGCCCTAGATTGGGTGTACAGCCTTCTATTTCTCATTTGCTGAGTTTTAATCATGAATGGATGTTACATTTTTTCAAATTTTTTTTTTCTGCATTTATTGATATAGTGTGATTTAGTCTGTTAATACGATAGGCTACACTGACTTATTTTGTAATCATGAACCAGCCTTGCATTTCTGGGAGAGACTACTTTGTCTTGGTCTATGCTTCTTTTTATATATTGCTGGATTTGACTTCTAGTATTTAGTTGAGAATATTTATGTCTGTATTCATAAAAGATATTAATTTTTAGTCTTCTTTTCTTTATATTGCCCTTGTCTGGATTGTTGTCAGGGTAATGCTGGCATTACAAAAGGGATTGAGTAGGTATTTCCTCCTTTTCTGTTTTCTAGAAGAGATTGTGAGGAATTTGTATTATTAATCTGTGAAACCTTCTGTCCCTGCAATTTTCTTTGCTGGAAGTTTTTAAATTATGAATTAAAATTCTTTTAAAAATAGATAAAGACCTATTCAGGCTATCTAATCCTTGAGTGAGTTTGGTAGCATGTCTTTCAACTGGTCCAGTACATCAAAATTGTTAAATTTATGGTCATAAAGTTAATGTTAATATTCTCCTATAATCCTTCTAATGCCTGTGATGTCCATAATGATACATTCCGATATTGGTTCTGATATTGGTGTCTTCCTTCTGTTTTGTCAGTCTGGATAGGGGTTTTTATCAATGAAGTTTATCTTTTCAAAGAGCTCTTTTTGGTTTCATTGATTTTTCTTCCATTTTCCATTTTCTTGTTTATTATTTACTCCTTTTGGCTTGCTTTAAATTCCGTATGCTATTCTTAGTGTAGAACTTTGATTATCAACATAAGAATGTTCTTCATGTCTCTTTCTTTCTTTCTTTTTTTTAAGATTTTATTTCTTTGTCAGATAGAGAGAGCGCACAAGCAGAGGGTGTGGCAAGCAAAGGGAGAAGCAGGCTCCTCTCCAAGCAAGGAGCTGGATGAGGGTCTGGATCCTAGGACCCTGGGATCATGACTTGAGCCAAAGGTAGATGCTTAACCAACTAAGCCACCCAGGCGCTGCTGTTTCTTTTCTTTTCTTTCTTCTTCTTCTTCTTCTTCTTCTTTTTTTTTTTTTTTTAGTAATCTGTACACCCACCTTGGGGGGGCGAACTCATGACCTTGAGACCAAGACTTGTAAACTCTTCTGACTGAGCCAGCCAGACTCCCCTGTTCTTCATTTCTAATGTAATCATTAAATGCTGTATTTTATCTTCTAAGCACTGCTTTAGGTGCATCCCATAAATTTTGATGTGTTGTGCATTCACTGTCATTCAATTCAGAGTGTTTTTAACTTCCTTTCACTCCTGGATTATTTAGAAGTGTGTTGTTTAACTTGCAAATTTTGGGGGATTTTCTAGATATCTTTCTGTTATTGATTCCTGGCTCAATTTTGTTATGATTAGAGAAAAATACCTTGCATTATTGAGATTAAAGTTTTTGTTAAAGTTTGTTTTTATGATCTATCCTGCTGATGTTCCCTGTGTACTTGAAAAGAGCATGTATTGTGAATTATTGTATGGAGTGCGTTACGAATGTTAATTAGGTCAAGTTGATTGATAGTCTTATTCAAGGCTTCTGTATCCTTGTTGGTTTTCTTTCTGCTTGATCTTTGGATTACTGAGACATGAATGCCGAAGTCTCCAAGTGTAATTATGGCTTTGCCTGTTTCTCCTTTCAGCTGCATTCATTTTTGCTTCATGTACTTTGAATATGTTATTAGGTGCCGATACACTTAGAATTTTTATCTTTTCTTGGTGTATTGACCCTTTAAAAATAATTTTTGTAATATCCCTCTTTCTCTGTGATAATTTTTTTGTTCTGAAGTCCTTGTCGTATCTTTTTGTAGCTCCTCCTATGATTGACTTGGTGACAGAGGAGCAAGAGAGTAGGAGGAAAGACTTTTGAGTACACAGAGGCCTTCTTTTCCACTTCCTCTGATCATGGAGAAATACGGCCTTTCAGATCATCTAAACATCTGCAAAGGAATTTAGCCTCATGACTTAGGCCAACACAGGAGAATAAAAAATAACAAACTAGCATTTCCCCCCATAGTATCCATCTCACAGAGGGTCCCTTTCCTGGTTTTCTGCCCATGAAGAGAGAGAAGAGAATGCTCTCGAGTGTTTTCTGATTGCACCTGCTCCATGGTCTTGAGATGAGAATGTCATGGAGTTCAAGCTGGTAGATAGGGGAGGGAAAAAACCAGGAGTGTTTGTACCATATTTGTCATGCTTCCAGTTTTTTTAAATTTACTTTTAGTGTAATCAGATAGTTGCTTAATGTTTTCTGCTCAGAAAATTTAATTGTAATCAGAGGGAGAGAAGTACAGAGTGAGCTTACTCCATCTTAGCTGGAACCATTACCTCATGAATGCACTGTAATCCTTACTGTGGACAACTCAGAAGACGTTCCCTTCGCTATCTGTCACTTGGGTCAAAAATTCCTTCTCAGCTGGTTCCATCCTGTTTGAATTCCTCATGTTACATACTAGTTTAAACATATGTAAGTAATGCAAGTACAGCACCCAATTATTTTCAGCCAATTATACCTTAATTCCCACCATTTTAATAGATAATCACTTGCATCTATCATAATCAAGAATAGAAACAAAAATAGAGAACTAAAATTCCTTGACAGAAATAAAAAGGAATCCTAGAGACTCACTTTTTAAAGACCATATCTTGGTCAGGCATGAAAATATGTGTCCCTGAACCCAGGAAGGTCAAATAAGAACTTGGATTACCTGGGGGATATAAATCCATAGGTATTAGGTTTTATCAGTAACCACTCCTTTGGTTGTGATCGTACAAATCTAACACTATTTGGCTTAAATTAAAAAATAAATATACTTAAGAATATGGCTTCAGAAGTGGCTAACTCTAGTTACTTAAATTATGCAGCCAGGAATCTGCCTTCCTCATTTTCATGGCTTCATTCTTAGTCACATCCTTCCCATGATGTGGTTAAGGTCACAACTAATTTCAGGTATATAATGTTTCCTCAAAGCAACTCCAGGATCTTTCTCACAATTGTAATTGCAAGTTGAAGATTTACTCTGATTGTCCTGGACAGGGCTGTATTCCCATCCTTGAGCCAATGATTATTATTCTGATTTTCCAAGTCTATGTCTGGAACCAGGAAGTGGGCTCAGCCTTTGATAGAGCACAGGCTACAAGTAAGGAAGGAGCAAATCCTCCAGGAAATTTGAGGTCCTGTGAATATAAGAAGGCATTGATTCTAAAAAGACAAAATAAGAGCTATCCACGATGTAGGCGATGTTTAAAGAAGTGTAGAAAACTATGAAAAGAAACCTTCTCCTACTTCACAGTGTGGCTTAGAAGTCTGCCTTGTGTGAGAAGGAAAGCTTAAAGGCTGATTTTCTAAAACTCCAAACAGTAACAATTCTCTTCAATCCAGGGGAGTAAGCCACTATGTTGAGTTTTTGTAGTCACTAATTTTAGCATTGACATATGTAGTAAATGTCATTCACCAGTAATATTGAATGGCATATACAAAAGACAGACCAATGCGTCTTTTTTGTGTGTGTCACTAATTGCTACGTACTGTACTTTGTTTTATAAAAAAAATAAGGAACAGACTTCAAGTTAGAAAGATTGCTTTTTAAGTTAAATATGTCAGATACACTTTTTAATGTCAACATCTTTATAGCTAAGGGAAAAAATATTAAGAATTAAAAGCAGAACATTGGTTGAAGAAGAATTTGGAAGAAGAAGGTAGGTGTTTTCAAAGTTATAAGTGCTGCTTTCCCATCTTCTACGTCTCTCACCATAAACTGGATTAGTAGGGGTTCAGAGTTGATTGTCACAGCCTGAATCCCTAAGTGATCATCAGAAATACAGCATCAAAGGAGCACTTCACTGAAATCACCACTACATTCAGCTGCCAACAGAGATGTGGAGGTGAGAAGCTCCGTGGCAAAACTGCTTCCCAAAAGATTGAGTCTCTCCCTATCAGAGGGGAGTTTGTAGGAGGGTGGGAAGAAGGTCTCAGCAAGGAGTGGTATGTGATTGCATGTGGCAGCTGCATCACAAAAGGAAAATTTCCTGGGAACTAAGAGATGAGAGATTTAGGCAGGTCTCTCAGCCTGTTACAAATGGCAGGGTGACTGTTTAACAATTGAGAAAATCTGAGAGCCTAAAATTAGTCCTTAACCATCTTTGGAATAAGAAGAAAAAGAAACAGAACCAAAAAAATGCTTTCATGTTTTATTCGAAGTTTGACATGTAGAGTAGCTGGCATAGCTATCTTTAACTGTCAGAAAGCATCTCAGAATGTAAAGTTAACTCACAGCTTTCTTAATGATCTCTCCATCCATCCATCCATCCATCCATCCATCTTCCTGAGTTTTCCCTATCTCTGGCTTTTTTAAAGTCAAGGGACCTCAGTATGATTTGTGTGGTCCCAATAATATACTTTGGAACTCACTGACCAAGTTTTTTGTTTTTCTAAGCACTGAATAAATATAGCATGGATTTTTCACTGGGGTCTACCCAAAACTCTTTCATAATATATACATTCCAGTGTGCTATTTCACCCTATAAGTATAAAACCACTGGATCATGAAAGAAACATTTGTATTTTAATTCAAATATTGGACTACACATTGCTGTCTGTTTTGCAAACATAAGGCTATGGTTTCAAATGATAGTATTTCATGATTGGTATTCTGATCATCTGACATGGAAGCACACCTTTTATTAAAGGACCAATCCCTTTGTAAGTTTTTGCCAACTTCTTCAAAATTCAGAATAGGTAGAACAGTTTTTAGATGCACAGAATTTTTTGTGTTTCACCCACAGGCCTGAGTGGAAAGTACATGATTAATGGTTATCATACTAATTTTTTCCACCTTGAAGCCTTTTCCTAATGGTGACACTAATTTTCTGATAAAGGATTTAAATCATTAGCATCATTCTTTGGTATTTTGGGCAATAACATGTTTGATTTCATTTGGAATCATTGCCAACTGCCAGGCCTAGTATGATATGAAACTTGGAAGTTTGGAGATTTTTGTTTTGTTTTGTTTTTAGATAGCTCTCTTTATTTCTTTATGTTTCTGGCTACTTTATTTGAGATCATAGTCATGCATCACATACATCACAGTGTATGAATGAAGATATCTTCTTCCTTCAAAAAAATAAAAATACCTTTATATTTAGATTTGATTGCACATTGAATGAGTTGTAAGTGTAGTCATAGGTCTAGAATGACCCATTGATTCTTTAGGAGAGGCATCGTTGTGATTTCCACTCTCATTTTTGGGAATTGACTTGGTTGTACTTAATCTATAAAAGTGTCCGATTTTCAAAACTCTTCAAAGTGTAGGGATAGAGGGCACATACCTCAATATTATCAAAGCCATCTATGAAAAACCCACCGCAAATATCATTCTCAATGGAGAAAAACTGAAAGCTTTTCCACTAAGGTCAGGAACGCGGCAGGGATGTCCATTATCATCACTACTATTCAACGTAGTACTAGAAGTCCTAGCCTCAACAATCAGACAACAAAAGGGAATTAAAGGCATCCAAGTCAGCAAAGAAGAAATCAAACTATCACTCTTCGCAGATGATATGATACTATATGTGGAAAACCCAAAAGACTCCACTCCAAAACTGCTAGAACTTATACAGGAATTCAGTAAAGTGTCAGGATATAAAATCAATGCACAGAAATCAGTTGCATTTCTCTACACCAACAACAAGACAGAAGAAAGAGAAATTAAGGAGTCAATCCCATTTACAATTGCACCCAAAACCATAAGATACCTAGGAATAAACCTAACCAAAGAGGCACAGATTCTATACTCAGAAAACTATAAAGTATTCATTAAAGAAATTGAGAAAGACACAGAGAAATGGAAAAATGTTCCATGCTCCTGGATTGGAAGAATAAATATTGTGAAAATGTCTATGCTACCTAAAGCAATCTACACATTTAATGCAATTCCTATCAAAGTACCATCCATCTTTTTCAAAGAAATGGAACAAATAATTTTAAAATTTATATGGAGCCAGAAAAGACCTCAAATAGCCAAAGGAATATTGAAAAAGAAAGCCAACGTTGGTGGCATCACAATTCCGGACTTCAAGCTCTATTACAAAGCTGTCATCATCAAGACAGCATGGTACTGGCACAAAAACAGACACATAGATGAATGGAACAGAATAGAGAGCCCAGAAATAGACCCTCAAGTCTATGGTCAACTAATCTTCGACAAAGCAGGAAAGAATGTCCAATGGAAAAAAGACAGCCTCTTCAATAAGTGGTGTTGGGAAAATTGGACAACCACATGCAGAAAAATGAAATTGGACCATTTCCTTACACCACACACACACACACACACACACACACAAATAGACTCAAAATGGAGGAAGGACCTCAATGTGAGAAAGGAATCCATCAAAATCCTTGAGGAGAACACAGGCAGTAACCTCTTCGACCTCAGCCGCAGCAACATCTTCCTAGGAACGTCGCCAAAGGCAAGGGAAGCAAGGGAAAAAATGAACTATTGGGATTTCATCAAGATCAAAAGCTTTTGCACAGCAAAGGAAACAGTTAACAAAACCAAAAGACAACTGACAGAATGGGAGAAAATATTTGCAAACGACATATCAGATAAAGGACTAGTGTCCAAAATCTATAAAGAACTTAGCAAACTCAACACCCAAAGAACAAATAATCCAATCAAGAAATGGGCAGAGGACATGAACAGATATTTCTACAAAGAAGACATCCAGATGGCCAACAGACACATGAAAAAGTGCTCCATATCACTCGGCATCAGGGAAATACAAATCAAAACCACAATGAGATATCACCTCACACCAGTCAGAATGGCTAAAATTAACAAGTCAGGAAACGACAGATGCTGGCGAGGATGGGGAGAAAGGGGAACCCTCCTTCACTGTTGGTGGGAATGCAAGCTGGTGCGGCCACTCTGGAAAACAGCATGGAGGTTCCTCAAAATGTTGAAAATAGAACTGCCCTATGACCCAGCAATTGCACTATTGGGTATTTACCCTAAAGATACAAACGTAGTGATCCAAAGTGGCATGTGCACCCGAATGTTTATAGCAGCAATGTCCACAATAGCCAAACTATGGAAAGAACCTAGATGTCCATCAACAGATGAATGGATCAAGAAGATGTGGTATATATACACAATGGAATACTATGCAGCCATCAAAAGAAATGAAATCTTGCCATTTGCGACGACGTGGATGGAACTAGAGGGTATCATGCTTAGCGAAATAAGTCAAGCGGAGAAAGACAACTATCATATGATCTCCCTGATATGAGGAAGTGGAGATGCAACATGGGGGGTTAAGGGGATGGGAGAAGAATAAATGAAAGAAGATGGGATTGGGAGGGAGACAAACCATAAGTGACTCTGAATCTCACAAAACAAACTGAGGGTTGCTGGGGGGAGGGGGTTTGGGAGACGGGGGGTGGGGTTATGGACATTGGGGAGGGTATGTGCTATGGTGAGTGCTGTGAAGTGTGTAAACCTGGCAATTCACATACCTGTATCCAGTGAAATAAAAATATATTATATGTTTATAAAAAATAAAAAATTAATTTAAAAAAGTGTCCTATTTTATCTTACTTTATTTATTTTTAAGATTTTTATTTATTTATTTATTTATTTATTTATTTTAAAGGTTTTATTTATTTATTTGACAGAGAGAAATCACAAGTAGATGGAGAGGCAGGCAGAGAGAGAGAGGGAAGCCGGCTCTCAGAGAGCCTGATGCGGGACTCGATCCCAGAACTCTGAGATCATGACCTGAGCCGAAGGCAGCGGCTTAACCCACTGAGCCACCCAGGCGCCCCGAGATTTTTATTTATTTTTGACACACAGAGAGGTCACAAGTAGGCAGAGAGGCAGGCAGAGATAGAAGGGGAAGCAGGCTCCCCACTGAGCAGGGAGCCTGATGCAGGGTTTGATTTCAGGACTCTGAGATTATGACCTGAGCCAAAGGCAGAGGTCCAACCCACTGAGCCACCCAGGCACCCCAAAAGTATCCAATTTTAAAGGGCTCCAGGCTTTGTGATGGAAAATAAATCACTTAACAAATAACACAGTCTTCTGCTTTTAATACGGGAAGCCTTAGATTGAGCTGCACTTTTTAACATTTCATTTTGACAGATAGTTATGAACACCCACAATGATCCTGCCTCTGTGAAAGGTTTGGGGCTGTGAAGATGAATGAGACATTGTCCCTAAGGATGGGGCGGTGGTGAGAGTGGGGGTGAGGGAAATAGATGATATAACAAATGCACATCTGCGTTGTACCTTAGAGTTAGTCCTTTAAATATACTTACAAAATGTAGTTTTATAAGGAGGAATTATGACCATTTCTATTCTTAGTTTTTAGTTTTGTTTTAAAGATTTTATTTATTTATTTGACAGAGAGAGAGATCACAAGTAGGCAGAGAGGCAGGTAGGGGGTGGGGTAGCAGGCTCCCTGAGGATCCTAGGAGCCAGAGATCATGACCTGAGCCGAAAGCAGAGGCTTAATCCACTGAGCTACCCAGGTGCCCCTCTATTCTTAGTTTTAAGAATGTCTGCAAAGTCCTTTTATATAGATTGAGTTACCCGGCATTGGGTTAATGATAACACTGTGAGTTAGTTAGCATGGTTGGTGAGGAGCAGTCCACCTCCCATGATCATGATCATAACGGCAGTAAGTAGTAGCAGTAGTGAGAGTAATGGTGATCTTCTGTCAGATCCCTTTTGGGCACTCACTGTGTCCCAGGTTCGATTCTAAATCTGTTTGATGATTTTCCTCATTTTATCCTTACGTGGTACTCTCCCATCCTTGTCCAGAAGCAGATGTCAAGACAGGATGAAACAGACACATGTTTTGTTAGGAGAGATGTCTGTGAGAGAAAATGGGGGAGAGCAACAAGAGGCTAACAGGTCTTCCAGGTTATGAAGCAAGTTTCACCTCAAGTGTGAGGGGAAGAAAGGTTTGGTGGAAGTATGCAGGGTCACAACAACCTGAGGAAGGGTAGGCAACATGGGCAGGGAGTCTTTGAGTCAAAATAAGCCAGTAACAGCAAGACAGAAGAAAGAGATATTAAGGAGTCAATCCCATTTACAATTGCATCCAAAACCATAAGATACCTAGGAATAAACCTAACCAAAGAGACACAGAATCTATACTCAGAAAACTATAAAGTATTCATTAAAGAAATTGAGGAAGACACAAAGAAATGGAAAAATGTTCCATGCTCCTGGATTGGAAGAATAAATATTGTGAAAATGTCTATGCTACCTAAAGCAATCTACACATTTAATGCAATTCCTATCAAAGTACCATCCATCTTTTTCAAAGAAATGGAACAAATAATGCTAAAATTTATATGGAACCAGAAAAGACCTCGAATAGCCAAAGGGATATTGAAAAAGAAAGCCAACGTTGGTGGCATCACAATTCCGGACTTCAGGCTCTATTACAAAGCTGTCATCATCAAGACAGCATGGTACTGGCACAAAAACAGACACATAGATCAATGGAACAGAATAGAGAGCCCAGAAATAGACCCTCAAATCTATGGTCAACTAATCTTCGACAAAGCAGGAAAGAATGTCCAATGGAAAAAAGACAGCCTTTTCAATAAATGGTGCTGGGAAAATTGGACAGCCACATGCAGAAAAATGAAATTGGACCATTTCCTTACACCACACACGAAAATAGACTCAAAATGGATGAAGGACCTCAATGTACGAAAGGAATCCATCAAAATCCTTGAGGAGAACACGGGCAGCAACCTCTTCGACCTCTGCCGCAGCAACATCTTCCTAGGAACAACGCAAAAGGCAAGGGAAGCAAGGGAAAAAATGAACTACTGGGATTTCATCAAGATCAAAAGCTTTTGCACAGCAAAGGAAACAGTTAACAAAATCAAAAGACAACTGACAGAATGGGAGAAGATATTTGCAAACGACATATCAGATAAAGGACTAGTGTCCAGAATCTATAAAGAACTTAGCAAACTCAACACCCAAAGAACAAATAATCCAATCAAGAAATGGGCAGAGGACATGAACAGACATTTCTGCAAAGAAGACATCCAGATGGCAAACAGACACATGAAAAAGTGCTTCATATCACTCGGCATCAGGGAAATACAAATCAAAACCACAATGAGATATCACCTCACACCAGTCAGAATGGCTAAAATTAACAAGTCAGGAAACGACAGATGCTGGCGAGGATGCGGAGAAAGGGGAACCCTCCTACACTGTTGGTGGGAATGCAAGCTGGTGCGGCCACTCTGGAAAACAGCATGGAGGTTCCTCAAAATGTTGAAAATAGAACTGCCCTATGACCCAGCAATTGCACTATTGGGTATTTACCCTAAAGATACAAACGTAGTGATCCAAAGTGGCATGTGCACCCGAATGTTTATAGCAGCAATGTCCACAATAGCCAAACTATGGAAAGAACCTAGATGTCCATCAACAGATGAATGGATCAAGAAGATGTGGTATATATACACAATGGAATACTATGCAGCCATCAAAAGAGATGAAATCTTGCCATTTGCGACGACGTGGATGGAACTAGAGGGTATCATGCTTAGCGAAATAAGTCAAGCGGAGAAAGACAACTATCATATGATCTCCCTGATATGAGGAAGTGGAGATGCAACATGGGGGGTTAAGGGGATGGGAGAAGAATAAATGAAAGAAGATGGGATTGGGAGGGAGACAAACCATAAGTGACTCTTAATCTCACAAAACAAACTGAGGGTTGCTGGGGGGAGGGGGTTTGGGAGAAGGGGGTGGGATTATGGACATTGGGGAGGGTATGTGCTTTGGTGAGTGCTGTGAAGTGTGTAAACCTGGCGATTCACAGACCTGTACCCCTGGGGATAAAAATATATGTTTATAAAAAAATAAAAAATTATTAAAATTCTAAAAAAAAAAAATAATCCAGTAAAGAAGTCCTATGTCTTTTAGAAACAGACCTGCATTAACATCCTTCCTGTGGTCTGCTGAGGGTGGTGAGAGGCTTGTGGGAGTCTGGGCATTGGTGCCCATGTTGCTGTGGATTTCACAGGTTAGGTGCCCAGGTCATCGATAGCTTAATTGATTACTCCTGCTGTGGATGGAGTCTGGGTACATTTTCACAGCCACCATACTTTACAACAGCTCCATTTTACAGTTGAGAGAACTAAGACAACAGAGAGACTAAGTAATTTGCCCACCGGTAGCAATTGATGAGTGGCAGAGCCAGGATTCCAACTCATGCCCTCAGATTCAATGCTTTTAATCCCTAGACCAGCTGTCAAGGTTATACTTTTACAGTCTTTTATACTGTTGGAACAAGAAAGAATCTTTACACTGACTGACAAACAAATACTGTATGGAGATCTACAGCAGTTCTTTAACTTCAGCCTACATAGATTCCCCCCAGGGGTATAGATGAGTAGCTTCTCCCTGCAGATTCTGGTGTAGTAAGTCTGGGGTGGAACTTCGGGACATACATTTTTAAGGCCATCTCTAGTGGCCCTTTACAAGTGATCCTTGAGTCAGAACTTCACAAACCCTGCTCTAGAGAAAGAGCGGGTGCATGGAAATCGAAAAGAGTGGCTTCAGTTCTGATTGTGCCAGTTTGTAGTTGTAAAGTCTCAGGCAGGTTGCTTAAATTTGACTAACTAGGTTTACAGATTTGCAAGTGGAGATGGTGTTTAACAGCAGTAATTAACTAAATAAGGCTCAGCAGGTTGTCCTGAGTCTATTGGACTAGATGAGAAGGCGTTGCTTGGTAATTGGGGGAGCACTGTGTAAATGCCTGCCGTGATGCTGCCAGCCACAGTACCCTCAGCAGCAGTGGCCTCACTGACTGGGCTGTTGGATGGTTGGGGACCCTGGCTGTTTGTGGCTCTTTATGGAACCTGGCTGTTTGTGCTTCCGATGTGAGCATATTTGATATCTGCCCTTGAATCCAGGTGAGGGAAAAGGGATGTCTTTAAAGTAGTCAATAAATCAAAGAATAATTTCTCTAGTTGTGCAGTAAGTCACATGGCTTTAGAGAGTGTGCTAGTTATGTGGGAGGCTTGAAAATGAAATCCTTGAAAGGGCATTTCATTGGTGCATTTTTCCCCCTTTGTTCATGGCATTACTATTGGTTCCTTTAAAAAATTAATGGTGATAGTATACCAGGGTGCTTAGGAAGATGAAGAAAACTTTTGTTTAATGCATGTCTCTTCCTCCAGCTTCCTATGGGAACCAGAATGTGCCAGAACTGGTACCTTACTGCATTTAACTCTAGGTGTCTAATGTTCCTCCATTCCACTAAAGCTGATTTTAGGGATCAGCTCCAATGTCTGCTAAGGATTTAAGGGGAATGAGATTTAAAGCCATGAGGTGCCTATCTTAATATTTTTACCTGTCTGTAGAGATTGCTTATCCCTGGTTTCACATTATCCTTCTTTTACTGCCTAGGAAGTAGTGTCTGGTAGAAAAGGGATACCTATCGTCCAAGATTGGGCATTGCCACACACTTTCTACTGTTTCCATCCTGGTGCTTTTCTTTTCTCCATTGTGTTCTTCAGCCAAAGATCTTAGAAAAGGAAAAAAGCCACTTAGCTACACTGAGCCTTAATCTCTTTTTCTGTAACTTGAGGGTAATAATATTTGCCATTTCTGTTTCACCGTGGATCAGGTAAGATAGAGGCAACCCCTTTCTGAAGACCTAAGTGGTTATCAAATTGTGGTTACCCAATAAGGTATCTTTAATACTGAGCCTTACTTCCAATAGGGGAAATATTTTAAGCTTTTTTCCTATAAATAAACTTTATATCATAAAATTAAGAGAGCTACCAAAAGTTAAAAAAAAAAAAAGGAAAGAAAGAAAAAAAAGAAAATCCAAATAGAAACTTTTAATCTTTTTTTTTCTTAAAAAGAAAAGAAAATTAATTGGGATTGATTGAAACCCTAGATTCTAGGACCATTAACTGGAAGAAAAACTTGGGCCTGAAAACATTGGAGAACATGTATTACCAGATGATTGCTTTTCCCAAAGAGGAACTTCTTTGGGATTTTGATGTTAACCTCTCTTGTTTTAAGATCAGCAGACTGATGGCCCACCAGCAGAAACATTTAATCTTTTAATGAAAATTTACTAAACATATAAAACCAAATAATAAAAATACCTGTAATAAATATTCTTTATGAAAAATTTTTGCATGGACTGAATTGGATGAGATACACTGAAATATAACCGTTAAGATTATTGTTATTTTTTTGTACTGGAATTATCCTTTTGCAGTCATAGGTATTGTTCAACTTACTCATCTTAAACAGATTTATGATTGGGTAGTGTGCTTGAATGCCTCTTAATTACTAGAGTAGTGAGTGTCCAGGGAGAAGCAGTTTCCATAATGACTTCTTTTTCAAACATTTCTTGTTCTTTTATATCAGTAAGATCTTTTCTTCTGAACACCCATCAGTGATATGCCATATAAACAAATGTCAGATTTGTTCTTTTTCACAGTGTAACCAAGATATTTGCTTTCAAAGAAGTTCCATTTTTATTTTCTTCTTGAAGAAGGTAGTTTTCACTGTCAGGAAAGGTAGTTTTCACCTTAAAGGATTTCAGCTAATCCCCTGAAAATGACCCCTGAAGTATCTGCATCCTTTCCTGCAGCTTCCCTTGAACTCTGACCTCATGACAATCTATTTATTATCTTTCTGTTCAGATAGAGCCACAGGATGATAAAGAAATGTTAATTTATTTGCAGTGATATTGATTCCAACATAGTTTAATGTGGATGCAAAGATGTAATGATAGAGGATATTAAAATAATTCATAACATTGAGAGTTTGTGCAGTCAGTGAAGACTTTTAGGGAAGGGAGGTGTTAGGTCTAAGTCTAGATGAAGTAGTATATACACAGCAAAGATAGGATGAGTGGGGCTCAGAGCCAAAGAAACAGAATGAGGAGAATGGACTGCCTAATACCCTTTGAAGGCTCCCCACTTGGCATTCTTAAGTTTATGATATCTTTGTCTCCTGGTCATTTTTTTTTTCAGGTTAAATTAAGAATAAAAAATATTCTTATTTAGTGTACATTTTATAATCTAGACTATTAAGAATCCTTAAAATTTGTTTTTTATTTTCTTATTGGGATATAATTGACATAGGATACTGCATAAGTGAGGTATATAATACGTTGGTTTGATACATTTATATTTTACAATATGATTACTAAAGAAGTGTTAACTAACACCTGCTTCGCATCACATAATTATCATTTCTTTTTTGTGTTGAGAACAATTGATATCTAGTCTTAGAGCAACTTTGGAGTTTATAGCACAGTATTACTGACTGTACTGTGTTATAAATTAGGTCTCCAGAATTTACTAGTCTCCTAGTTGCATACCATCATTTCTTTGAAGCACCCCAAAATCTTCTCAAGTCAATATCCCTCACCTCCACACCTCCACACTTTCTGAATTTTTGCTCAGATCATTTGTCTTCCTTGGCTATTCCAGACAAAGTTTATGGTTCATTCCCTTTGTACTTCAGTGTACTTTCTTAGGGAAGTTTTGTTTTTTTTGCAGGGGCTCCTTTGAGGGATACCTAAAAATCATTAGACCAGGAACACTAAAATGATATAAAACCCGTGAGGTCTGGGGACTTGCAACTGTCTTTAACCGAATATTTATATTAGTTATTAATGATGGCCACCAGTCATTGTAATATTAGCAGTATCTCTGATTTTGGCATTAGTAGAACTTACATTTTTTTATCATGTCAGTTGTTTTAGATTTTTGAAATGTTGTTTAAGGTCACTTCTTCAAAATTAGGGTAATTATTAGACTGCTGCTATTATATCTTGCTATTTAATGCATCAGTGAAGGTGCTTATATATTATTGTATAGATTTAAAAGGAAACTTTAACTATTTGTCAGTACTACTGGTTTCCTTTGTAACTATTTGTATTTTATTTTATGCATTTAAAAACCTTAATATGAGAAGGTGTTTGTGGACCCTTCTTCAGATTGCTGAAGGGATATTTGACACAAAAATAGGAACACTTGGACTGTAAGCTCAATGAGATCAGGGCCTGTGAGGGATGTTGGTGATGTCTGTATAGGCCCAGTTCAGGGGAATGGTATTTTGGGATATGGGGAGGTTGTCCTTGCTGTGGTAAGGGATTTAGTATTGAATGCCTGGTCAGTCCAGGATACTAAAGAACAGAGTTTGGTTTGATGAAATCATTCTTTTAGGAAAATGCACCTTGTTATCCTACCTAGGATGGATTAAGAGGGTCAAACTCATTTAGAAATTAATTGTGGTCCAGGTATCTGAGGAGGAGTTGTAATCAAAGATGGTTGCTGTTAGGATTTAAGATGAAGAAATGATCTGGACTACACAAGAAGCAAAATGGAAGAAATAGAGATCAGCCCGCAGGTGCTCTTTTGGTTGGGAAAGAGCAAAAGTGAATTTGATGATACTCTTGAGTTACCATAAAAGTCTTGTAGGTTTAGATGCCAGTGTGGAGTTTCACTGTGAAGCCAGGGATTTGAAAGCTATCAATACAGAGAAGTGAATGGCAGAAGAGGCTGACAGGCAGGAACAATCAGAAAGAATAGGAAGTTCTTAGTTTTCCATCTCTCTGAGAAACCCTTATCTTTGCCAGCATTTACCCTTTGTGGAGTCTAGATCCAAAGGGTGGTCTAGGTCCTGGGTGTACATATTTTAGAAGACAGCTATGCTGCCCAAGAAAGGCCGGTGTTCTGTAGTGACCAGGGGCCCAGGTTGGCCTCATACTGTGATGTTCATGGCATGTATCCTTTGCCTTTTTGTACAGAAGCTTGGTGTCTTTAAAGGCCAAGTCCCAAGCACATTGCTGCTTAACTCATTAGGAGTTTGCTATTCCTCTTCACTGGCCTCACTTCTACAGTTCTCACTGTATGCAAATCCTAATCTTGATGTGACTAAGACTGTTCTCTGATCTCTCCAGTTCCTTTTCCTTGTCCATTGCAGTCTCTTCTCTCCAAGGTTTCCCTCTCTGATAGTTTGCGACTCTTTCCCAGTATGTTTGATTTTTCAGTCTTATTCTAGTCTTTCGAGCTTTTAAAAATATTTACTGTGGGGGTGCCTGGGTGGCTCAGTGGGTTAAGCCTCTGCCTTCAGCTCAGGTCATGATCTCAGGGTCCTGGGATCGAGCCCCATATCGGGCTCTCTGCTCAGCGGCGGGCCTGCTTCCCTCTCTCTCTGCCTCTCTGCCTACTTGTGATCTTTGTCAAGTAAATAAATAAAATCTTAAAAAAAAAAAAGTTTACTGTGATGCCTCAAACCTCCACAATTAGCTGCTCCCCTAATTTGTTCCTTTTATGAATATTCAAAGAAGTGTGTATGTGTCTGTTTATTGTTTCTATCGTTTTTATTGTGGCTTTTCTAGAAATTTAATTTTTTGTTTATAAAGTTTTTTTTTAATTTTATTTTATTTCTTTAGTATTCCAAGATTCATTGTTTATGCACCACACCCAGTGTTCCATGCAGTATATAAAGGTTTGTTCTTAAAAAGATGCACTGCAGTTTTCTTCTTCTATGTCATTACTGTCCCTGACTCTGTCCATTGCTGAAATTTTATTCTGAAGTATCTTATAATTTGACTGAAACTTGATCCATCTATAGAGACCTTCAAAAACATTCATATTAAGCAGATAAGATGGTAACCTGCTTAGCAGACTGCATCTGGAATATCAATTCCCCTTAAGTCCAAGCCAATTTCAATAATGAACTAACCACAGAAGCATAGTTTAATAAAACGAAATATCCATTTCATTTCATTAGTCAGTTTTTATGTGATTAAACAAGAAGCCAATTACATTTTGCATATAATGTTAAATGTTTTTTAGAAGATTATCTAGTAATTTAAATAGAATATAAACCCTGCATCCTCTTAAATTAGAACTGTGGAATTTTTGAATGAAGACCAATAAGTCATATCATATTTTGCTTTTGCTGACACTAAGAGGGAAATAATAAAAGAATGAACTGATGCAGATAATCATGAATTTTTAAACAGCTATTAACTTACTTTCAATTGATACCCATCAAAGATATGCTGATAACTTTGTAGTTCAGTGCTCCTTCCTTTTTTTAAGATGAAGTCCTTTTTTTTTTTTTTTTTTTTTTTTTTTAAAGAGTAGTTTAAGGTTCACAGCAAAATTGAGCAGGAAGTACGGAGAGTTCCCATGTATTGCCTACCTCCACATGTATAACCTCCCTATTACCAACATCCCCCATCAGAGTGGTACATTTATTACAAGTAATGAATCTATATTATAATCACCCAGAGTCCATAGTTTATATCAGGGTTCACTCTGTGTTATACATTCTGTGGATTGGACAAATGCATGCTGCCATATAGCCGTCATCTAGCCATCATTATGGTATCATACAGAGTATTTTTACTGCCCTGAAGTCTTCTGTGTTCTGTCTATTCATCCCTCTCTCCCCACAACTTCTGACAACCAGTGATCTTTTTACTGTCTCCATTCCAGAATGTTGAATTGTTCAAATCATACAGTATGTGCCTTTCCATATTGGCTTCTTTCACTTAGTAATATGCATTTGAGGTTCCTCCATGTCTTTTCATGGCTTGGTAGCTCATTTCAGTGCTGAGTAATATTCCATCGTTTAGGTGTACCGCAGTTTATTTATCCATTTCCCTGCTGAAGGACATCTTGGTTGCTCTCCAGTTTTGGCAGTTATGAATGAAGCTTCTGTAAACATCCCTGTGCAGGTTTTTATGTGGATGTAAGTTTTCAGCTTCTTTGAGTTTTCAGCTCCATTGCTGGATTGTATGGTAAGAATATGTTTAGTTTCATAAGAAACTGTCAAACTGTCTTCCATAGTGGCCATACCACTTGGCATTCCCACCAGCAGTGAATGACAGTTCCTGTTGCTCTGCATCCCGGCCAGCGTGCGGTGTCGTGAGTGTTATGGACTGTGGCCATTCTAATGGGTGTGTAGTGGTGTGGTATCTGCTTGCGGTTTTCATTTGCATATACCTGATGCCATATAATGAATACATTTTCATATGCATAATTGCCATCCATGTGTCTTCTTTTATGAAGTTTCTGTTTAGGTCTTTGGCCTATTTTTTAATCAGGTTATTTGTTTTCTTATTGTTGGGTTTTAAGGATTCTTTGTATATTTTTGTATAACCATCCTTTATTAGATGTACTTTTCCAAATATTTTATCCTAGTCTCTGGGTTTGTCTTCTCATTCTTTTGAGGTTGTCTTTTGCAGAGCATTAGTTTTTGATCTTTTTCTATTTTATTTTAAATTTGAGGTAGTCTCTAAACCCAAGGTGGGGCTCTAACTCATGACCCTGAGGTCAGGAGTCACCTGCTTCACCAACTGAGTCAGGCTGGTGTCCTGGTTTTTAATTTTAATGATATCCAACTTATCAGTTATTTCTTCATGAATGCCCCTTACTTTTTAATTGATGTATAAGCTGTATTTTTTTTTCTTTTTTTAAAAAGATTTATTTTATAGCACACACTTGTGCAAAAGGGAGCCAGCATGAGCCTGGGGGATGGACAGACAGAGAGAGAGAGAGATGGGAAGCTGAATCCCTGCCAAGTGGGGGGCTTGATGCAGGGCTTGATCTCACACCGTGAGATCATACCCTGAGTTGAAACCAAGAGCTGGAAGCTCAACTGACTGAGCCACCTAAAACCAAGAGCTGGAAGCTCAACTGACTGAGCCACCTAAAACCAAGAGCTGGAAGCTCAACTGACTGAGCCACCTAAAACCAAGAGCTGGAAGCTCAACTGACTGAGCCACCCAGGCACCCCATAAGATGTGTCTTTTCTAAGATTCATACAGATGTTCAGTGACCTCACATTCCCACATACCTCACTCTCTGGGTATGTATGGGTGTGTTTGCACATGAACTTTATTTTTAATTATGGGGAAATTTTTATTTGCTACGTTATCAGATTACCTGATTCAAAATTTGCAACTCTATCCACAACTGACAGAATTCCACGTAAATAAGCCTTTTCTAATCAAAGTCTTAATGGCTTTTAGATGTGGAGGAATCCTTTTATAAATAACTTCCACTTCAGGATGGGATTTGAAATAGGGAAGGAAACCTTTCCTCATTTCTTCTATGTAGAATCTTCAGCCTTGTGTTCTTTTTTTGTTTTTTTTTTAAAGATTTTTATTTTTTTTATTTAACAGAGACACAGTGAGGGAGGGAACACAGGTGGGGGGGTGGGAGAGGGAGAAGCAGGTTTCCTGCTGATCAGTGAGCCCGACATGGGGCTTGATTCCAGGGTACCCTGGGATCATGACCTGAGCCTAAGGCAGATGCTTAACGGCTGTGCCACCCAGGCATCCTAGCCTTGTGTTCTTTTTGAATTGAACAAGTAGATTTAGGTGGCAGAATAACACAGTTAGAGCATGGGCTTTGGAGTTGGCAGAACTGGGTTCTTATCACTGCTTCACGGTTTATGACATACATATGCTAATTTAACCTCTCCTCCCCTCAGTTTCTTTATCTGTATTATTCAATCCCTCATTCACTTACCATCATTGAGCATATACTATATGGAAGGCACTATGCATACTGCTAGGGATAGGCATAATGTTTGAGTTTTTGAAGCTAACATGTTAATGGAAGATAATAATAGTACCTCTTATGTAAACTTATGCAAATCAGTATTATCCAAGGAAGTGGTAAGTGCCAGACATATATCAAGTGTTCAATAAATGGTAGATATTTTTAAATATTATTATTGTTAGCTTACAAGTCTCCTGACCAGCCACTGTTGTATTGTTCCAGTGCCTAGCATATTTCTTAGCACATATCTGACTCTTGTATCAGGGAATGTTCTTCAGAAGCAAACTTGAAGATAAGATTTGTGTGCAAATAATTAATTAAGGAAGTCCTAACAGGAGAAACTGGTAACAAATTTGGGAAATCAGAGCAAGAAAGTAGAAGAAGCCAAGGAAGGGTGGGATTCAAGCAAACTTAAGTAGAGGTGAACAATGTTTCAGGAGTCTCTGTAGGATAAATTACCCTTCAGAGCAGTCCCAACCTGAGGTGAGAGGGTTATCAATCATTGTACTGTCAGTCATTGTCTAAGGGCGTCAGGAGGGACTATGGTGGGCAGAATAATGGCTCCTAAAGATTTCCATGCCCTAATCCCTGAACCTGTGAATAAATTACCTTCATGGCAAAGAGAACTGCAGATATAATTAGGGGTTTCAACTTTCAGATAGGAAGATTATTCTGGGTTAACCAGAGGGGCCCAGTTTGGTCACATGAGTCCTTAAAAGTGGAGAACCTTTCCTAGCTGTGGTGAAAGGGTAATATAAAGACAGAAGAATGGTCAGAGAGAAGTGATATTGTTGACTTTGAATGTGGATAAAGTGGAGCTGTAAGGCAGGGAATGTGGGAGGCTTTGAGTAGCTGGGAAGAGACAAGAACATGGGTTTTCCCCAAGAATTCTCGAAGGAAATACAGCCTGGCAATACCCAGTGAGAGCCATGTCTGAGTTCTAACCTACAGAACTGTAAGGTAATACATTTGTGTAAATAAATAAGCTACTAAATTTGTAGTTATTTATTAGAGCAGCAATACAAAACTAGTATGGGAACATAAACTTCTAGGGATTTCAGCAACCCTAGTCATCTTTGGGAAGTTCTCCAAAGAACAGTGGCAGGTGCAGAAATAGGTGGCAAGAGTACATCAAAGTAGAATGAACTCAGAAATGGTAAAAGAAAATATGGGGAGACACCAACAGTGTTTGTTAAAGTGTTCAGTAAGTATTTGGTAACTGAATGGTTGAATGAATGAATGAGCCAACAGATTTATGTAAACAACTGAGAAAGAGAGCTTATATAAAAACAACTTCTTATCACAGGGAGGCATGTTGGCAGTTCGCATTCAAACAAGTATTTGGTAACCAAAATGTTCTTCTGCATTTAATGCCCTTCTCTAGTTTTCAGGTTCTCCAAGGGGCCAGTGGATTGGAAAAGTAAAAGTGTTCTACAGACACAGTAAAAATGAGAAAACTTTAAAGCTGTATCTACACTGTAGAAATCCTCCAGAAAATTGAACAATTCTTTGGAGAATTTCATTGCCTTCTAAGTACCTGACTTGTAAACTGCTGTAACTAACCAGCTGGAGAATTCATCATCCTCTGGAGCATTTGGCTTGCTTGGCAGAAAAACAAAACAAAACTACCTAGGAATAGAAAAAGAAAAGCCTTTAGAAGCACATGTTTTGAGAAGTCAAAGTCAAGAAAAAAAAAAAAAAAAAGCTAAAAATTATTTCTCATTTTTCTGTGGTTCTCCTCCCTCCCTATTTTCTCTTTTCCACCTTCTTTGCCAGGGCAGAAATCCCAAATGAGTTGACTTTCTTAATGATTAAATTAGAATAAAATCTATATATGTGAGTGACTGATTCTATATCCATGTACTCAGGAGTCAGAGGAAGATAGCTGATTGAAATACCAAATATAATGGAAATGAATTTGCTAATATCCTAAATTTTGGGATATGATTTCTAAAATTTTACATGGTTTCAGATCACCTAATCCCAACAGATGCTTTAAATCCAATAATAAGCATGCTTTTGGCTGCAAATCAGAGAAAAATGTAGTCTAAGCAGGCTTAAACAATAAGGGATTTATGACCTCTTAAGAGGAATTCAGAACACAGGACAGGTCCAGAATTGTTTAGTGATGCAACTGAGGACCCAGGTGCTTTTCAGATTTCCACTGACCAGGCCAGACATGCCTCTGGTCATGGTCCCAAGTCGAGTGCAGAGGTTCAGACGTTATTTGCGGGTATACTACATATGGTGAAGAAGAGTTTTACTTTAGTGAGTCCCCTTTACCATGGAGCAAAACCTTTTCCAGTTCCCTCCACACTATCCCAGCTTGCTTCTCTTATGATCGCACTGGCCAGGATAACGTCACAATCCATGGCCAAGAAGCAAGCAAGGCTTAGGAAGTAAACGTTTGTAACAGTTTTTTCAGACTTTGTAATTGGAGGCCAGTGCTTCCAGCAAGGAGGAATATAAAATGATGGTGTTGGCGTATTGGACACACACCCCTGGGTATGGTACCTGGTTGTTATGCTAGTGAAGTCACATCATGTTGTAGGTGCTTAGTGTGGTGATTACAGTTACAGCCAGGTCCAGGATGCCTTATGGGGACATAGTTCCTTCAGAAATAGTTTTCTACTGTGTTAGCCATTTTAATGTTCAGTGGCAATACCAGACCAATATCCAAACAAGCATTTATCCAAATGCTTTGGGTATACAAATATCCAAAATTTAATAATTTAAGAAGTCTCTTAGAGCAGGTACAGGGCAATTGTTTTGCGTGCCTCTGAAAAATATCTAAAAACTCTTCTTCACGTCTTTTTTTTTTTTTTAAGATTATTTATTTACTTGACAGACAGAGATCACAAGTAGGCAGAGCAGCAGGCAGAGAGAGAGAGAGAGAGAGAGGAGGAAGCAGGCGCCCTGCTGAGCTGAGAGCCTGATGTGGGGCTCCATCCCAGGACTCTGGAATCATGACCCAAGCCGAAGGCAGAGGCTTAACCCACTGAGCCACCCAGGCACCTCTTCTTCGCTTCTTTATCTTCATCTCCCTTACGTCCTTGCTATTAGGCTGCTCCCCACTGTATTTGGGCCTTTCCCCAAATCCTGTGTCTCTGAGTCCTTTTTCCTGTCTTCCTTCTTTCAGATGCCGTTCTCTGTTACACGTATCAATTTAGTCTCTCTAGTTTTCTTTCATTTTTTTCTTTTCACCCAATATCTTGGTAAGTATAGTCAAGTCTTAGTAATGGAGCAGGCTAATGCAGACTTTTTTTTTAAGGCAAGGACCAAAACAGAATGTTATAAATAAATAAGATGGAGCAGTGCATTTTTCTTTTCCCCTGTCACTGAGCTATTTGATGTTGTCTAGAGATCCTAGACAATGGGCCACTAACACTTTGGCAAAACCTTTAAGCTTTTTCAATCCCTTCCACAGAGAGGACCAAGAATGAAAACCACTTCGCTATTCGTCATAAAGATCCACCACCTCTGCCTTACTGAATTAGAATCACACCTTATGACCTGTGTAAAGATAGTTTGCCAAAAATTGAGGGAAAGAAGAAATCCCAGTGACCTTAAATATACTCTCTCTTTTCTGTCTCTGTCACAGTGGTTTTAATTTCATTCTGCCCGTGGGTAATGGTGACCATACAAACATGAATTCATCTTTACTTTAAAATTTTGTATGCTATTTTAATGTTGCTCATGTAAATGGGCACTCCTTTTTTTTTTTTTTTTTTTTTTTTTGCCATCTGCCCAACTGTACCAGCTGTCCTCTAGGTTTGAAAGAAGAATTAGTTACATCCACCATTAGTTTTATCACTTTATTTTTTGTGTACTGTCTGAAAGAAAGTGCTCAGACAGACACTTAATTGCAGAAAGAAGTCAGGTAGTGCCCTATACTTCAGGAATAATACTGCTGATTATGTCTTAAAGGGCTGTACCAATCAGTGAAACTTTGAGACTGGGTAGGACAATCCAGGTCTGTTTGTGTCAAATACATTGTTTTACCTTTTAAGTTTTTAACATGAGGGCTTCTTCTTTATATATATATAAAATTTTTAAAAATTTTATATATATATTAGTTTTAGGTGTACAACCTAGTGATTCAACAAGTTTGTACATATTGCTATGTTCACCACAAATGTGACTACCATCTGTCCTGTTACACTGCTGTTATAGTATCATTGACTATATTCCTTATGTTGTCACTTTTATTCCCATAATTTATCCATTCCATAAATGGAAGCCTTTATTTCTTAGATCTTTTACTATTTTAGGAGCTCAAATAGAGAGATGTATACTTAAGTACTTGAGTCAACTTGGGACTTCCATTTACCTCCTTTGAAGGCCAAGACTCTTGTCTTTTGGTTCACTGGAGGGCAGGGCATGTGAGGGGAAGGTAAGAGACTTGTATTTGCTTTCTAGAGAGCAAAGTAGAATAGAATTCCATTTCTGGCTGTGGTTCTAACAGGAGGACTTCCTGGAGGGGAAGTCTCGGCCCATTTTCTTTCTTTCTTTCTTTTTTTTTTTTTTTTTAACTTTATTTATTTATTTATTTGTCAGAGAGAAAGAGAGAGAGAGAGAGAGTGCACACACACGTAAGCATGCAGAGTGGCAGGCACAGGCGGGGAGAGAAGCGGGCTCCCTGCTGAGTAAGGAGCCTGATGCAGTACTCGATCCCAGGACCCCGGGATCATGACCTGAGCTGGCTTAACCGACTGAGCCACCCAGGTGTCCCTTGGCCCATTTTCTTGATATCAGTCATGGACCAAGGACATCGGAGTGTGAGAGACGGAAGTCTCAGAAGTGTGGGCATGAGGAAGTATCAGGCAGGGGATTTTTCAGACTTCTATCCATCCAAGACTGTGCTGGCTTGAAAGTGCTTGCTTTTTCAGGGGTGCCTGGGTGGCTCAGTGGGTTAAAGCCTCGCCTTTGGCTCAGGTCATGATCCCAGGGATTGAGCCCCACATTGAGCTTTCTGCTCAGCAGGGAGCCTGCTTCCTCCTCTCTCTGCCTGCCTTTCTGCCTACTTGTGATCTTTGTCAAATAAATAAATAAAATCTTTAAAAAAAATTTAAGAAAAGGAAAGTGCTTTTTCACAAGAGGAATGGAGGCAGCTCTCTCTACTTTTTGGAATAAAAAAGGATAGTTTTGTTTTGAGTTCAGGGAGAGGTGATAAAAATGATAGCCAAAACTTGGCATGTTAAATATTGCACACAAATCAAATCATGGAATCCTATGTAAGCTTTTGATATTGACATCATCGTTATACTATTAACTCTCATTGAGTAGGTAAGAGGTTTACAGAGATTATGTAACTTGTTTTGAGGTACATAGCTGGTCCTAACCTCTATAATATATGATTTCTAATATGGTGTTAGGATATATGAATATCTTTATGGAGAGTGATCTTGGAAAACCTGCAATCAAATATGAGTATCTTCATTTCAACAAATTCATTTTCTAGGAAAACATGCACATGTCAAAGGGTTATCTGATTCACTGGAATCATCTACTGAAAAATAGAAAGTGTTCCATGTTTTCTTTCCAACCTTACAAATACTGAGAAGTGATAAACTTTCATTTTTTTACAGCCAGGTCCTTTTCTTGGCCTAGTATTTTGGATAATGTGCATGTGCTGGGATTAGAATAATAGAGACCAAGGGTTTGGGGAGAGGAAATTAGATGGGAAGGAAAGGCATTTGTAACTAAACATAATAGGAAAATTAGAATTTCATTTTTAACAAACAAAAATAAATGAAATGTATTTATCTGTCTCACAAGAAAAATAAGAAATCTATAATGCTGGTATTGTCGGTACAAACTGAAGTTTTATTATAGGTGGAGAAATTATAGTCTGGAAAAACTGGTCAGGAATCATTCATGGCTGGCTCTCTTAGAAATCAATATAGATTCTTTCATGATCAATAGAATTCCAGTGATTCTAACCCCATCACACCTAGTGGCTGTGGTTGATATTAATGGAGCCACTTGGCCACACTCTGGTATGATCTAAATACATGCTTGTATTATTATCAAAACAGTTTTCAGCCTCTCAGATGAGAGAGCATTGAATCAAAGAAGATATGGATTCATTCAGAAAGTGTAGGGAATTAAGCCTGTTAGGTTCCTGATATAGTGAATTACTAGCTTGCCAGAAATAGATCTAGATGTTTTATGTCTGGCATCACAAAACATCTCTGCTTCTCAGTCATCCTTCAAATCCTTGCTTTATATCTCTTCTTTCCGACCTCTGCAACCTTCCTTGAATGCTGCTGCTAATTTTGAATACCACTTTTTACAACTTACCAGTTGCACTATTTAATAAGGCACAAATTGCTTAGTACTATTTCACTGAGATAATGTAGTGGGAAGCATCTTGTAATCCAGCAAGTATTTTGCAATGTAACTTATTATATATATGTAATGTGTAAGTTATAGTTGACTTTCTGTATTGAGTCATTCAATTAGTACTTTTCGATCATTCATCCCATGGCAGACATGGTAATTATAGGGGTATGAGATAAAGGAGATATAGCTCTGATACTCTGGTGAAAAATATCGCCATCGAAGCTTGTAATTACTATTTGTGTGGCTAGGTGAAGCAGAATTCTCCAGAGGAGTTCACGTTATTAGACACTCGATCTTAAACATGAAGTAGAAGTTAGCTAAGTTATGCAGAGAAAGATAAGCCAAGTGGAATACCTAGCAGATACAGAGTAAGTCTAAACCATATTCAGGAAACGGTGGGAAATTTTACTGTAGTACATGGTGAGGAAGGTGGGGCAAGAAGCAAGTAAAATGGAATTTGTAAGACTGTCAAGGACCTTGACAGCAATGCTAGAAGCAGTGGAATTTTTTCCTAAAGGAAGAATTTGAGGCGAAGAAATGATTTGATCAGAGCCCCAAGGATGTTGAGCAAAAAAGAAGTAAGGCCAGAGGTAAGATCAATTGTAGGCTCTTGAACTAAGCAGGCGTGTGTATCTTGACTCTTTGGCAAAACCCTAAGCTCCTCGTGGGAATATCAAGCATAAGTGATGTTTTGCTGGTCTCTTTCTTTATTCTTCATGTATTTCTATATACGCAGTAGGCCTTATAAATAGATTAGGAACCCACCTCTACTTAAAAATTATACTTGTTTAATATAGTCCAGATCCAGTGGACAGGCTGCCTTTGATAAAGTTCTTTCATTTTTAGCATAGAAATTACCACTCTGTGAATCACCCCATGAATAAAAAATGTCTGGATAATTCCCTTGACAGCAAAGTGGCCCAAAGTTTGCCCATTAGAACCTCATGTTTTGGGATCTTCAAAATAGTAGCTTTTAAAGTGTTAGGTATTTCTAAGATTCATGGAGGTGAAAACAAAAAATTTCAAAATCATTTATTTATTTCATTTTATTTTACTATGATTGTCTCTAATGATAGTGATGGGTTTCATTTATTGAATACTAAACTCTGTGCAGTTACTCTTCTAAGTACCTGGGGATGTCTTCTCACTTAACTTTTTACATGGTCATTTTGAGGTAGGTTTTATTACTATCTCATTTTAAAAGTGAGGAAATTAGGGCACAGTTTAAGTAATTTGGCTGGGTGGAAATAGCTAGAGACAGAAGAGCTTCCAACCAACTTTTCTGAGCCCAAAGCACACTCATCTCTATACAAAAATTTAGAGACAAGCAGAGCTAGCCTAGGACAGTGGTCAAGGCTGGGACCTTAGTAATATTGTGGTGACATAGTGGATTTTGAGGGACTCTTGGCAGGCTTCATGGAGGAGGAAAAAATGAAAAGGAATAAAAGTGGAAAAAAATAGAGAAGTAAGTTCAAAACAAGAATATATGCTGTCACAGTAAGCGTGCAGTCAATATTTTTGAATGAATTGAACTGTAAAAGACAGAAATAAAGGAGGATTTATGCAGAGAGTGAAAGAGGGCCCTCCACCATTGCTCTTGGTTCCATCCTTGTATGTGGAAGAACCATACACTTAGTGTATAGTTTTTGTGACTTGCAGCTTCTCTTACTCCCAAGCTGTTTCTGGACCAATTAAAAAAATCATAAATTTTCACCCACTGATTTTTCCTTTCTGGTTATAATCAGACCAAATGACTCTAACTTCCTGAATAGTTATCATACTTCAAATACAATAGCAAGGAAAGAATAACTTAACTGTGAAGCAGTCTATTTTTCTGATTCTGGGTCTGAGATTTTTTTTTTAAATTTTTAAAATTTATTTTCAGTGTAACAGTATTCATTGTTTTTGCACCACACCCAGTGCTCAATAAAAGCAGATGCTTTGGTATATAAAATATGTTCTCAAATAATATGAGAGATTATGCCACCGTGTGTGAAGGATAGAATGTTTTTGATCATTTGATACAGGCAGAATGATTAAAAAGCTTCTTTACCTCTTCCTTCTTTGTTGTTCTTTTTTAATTTGGATCACTTTGGGTTGGCTACAACCAGAGGAAAAGAAGAACAGTCTGTAGAATGAGCAGCAGGATACTGGGAAATATGGAAATCATTTCTATATCATAGAGGGGAAATCTAATTACCTCTATCAGTCATTCATGGGTTTTTCCTCTCTTCAGTTTTATTTAGTATTCAGGTACATAATTGGCATCATCAGAGCATTAGTGCCTCCTTTCACAAGGCATATGGTTGCTGGTCATGAGCAGTCTTGATAGACTTGTCAAAGAAAGCAGACCTAAGATTGTCAGCAAACTTTGTCCCCACAGCAGGGTAGCTGGCTCTTTCTAATTAACCCATTGTTTTCTGCAAATGTCATTGGCGTCCTATTTTAGATACAAACCCTCTATATGTTCCAGCTTTTAGTTACCGGAGTCTTGGAAGTGATTCTTCTCTAGAGTGGTTGTAAAACATTGTTTTATAGGCCTGTGAGATGTATGTTAAGTCCATTATGATTTGTCAGAAACTCGATTAGCACTTTTAAGATTCTCTAGGACCTCCAGATGGGGATCAGTTGTTCATAGATGGAAATGAGCTCTGGGTGTTTCTGTGCCAAGGGCAATGGGGATGGTCCAAGTTTCAACCCCTTGTCAAAGATAAAAGTTCTAAAAGTGATTGAGCTTTTTATACGTGTTGTCTAAGAGTGATCTGTATCTGCTTGGTTGTCATCAAAAATACTGGTTAAAATACCTAAAACTCTTCATTATTTAACTCTTCCCTCTGCCCCCCCCCCGGCTGCCCCCACCATTATAATGAAGCAATATAGGTGCAGTAGGTTGGAAAGGGAAAATGTTGAGCTCCAGGTTGGTGTTCAGGTTCTCCATCAAGTAGCTTGTGATATGGGACGTCATTTCCCCTCTCCAGCTCCTACCCTCTGTTTCATGTGACTTGGTTGAATTCAGGAGTTTAAACTCAAATGCCATTAGAGACCTGGGAAAAGAACACAGGACAAAAGGTAGAAATCAGGTCTGGGGCGGTTGGAGTGTATGTCACCTGGCCTAAAGGTATTAAAGCCTTAAACACTTAAAAATATTTGGTTATAGATAGTATTTCTAGGGGCAATGTTTGGCCATAGCTGTCAGTTTACCACTTACAGATTTTATGATCCACCAACCCTTTTGTTTTTTGGTCTAAATTTTCTGGTTGTCCAGAAGATAAATAAACAAGGAAATGAAAGACATAAATGAAATAATTTTCAGCAAAAAAAGAACAAAGCAAATTATGTGAGGATAAAACCTGACTTAGTTTAGATAGAACAAAAAAAGACCAAAGTGTCATAGTTAAGTATAAGTGGAATGGGAATCGCTAGTGTGAATATTCTTGTTGTGCAGAAGAGGCATCAGAATCCTGAAATGCAGCACAAAAGACACGTCTCACAGCATCAGTAAGTCATTGTCCCACTGTGCTTAGCTTTAGTCTGACCCTCATTATGGGGAAATCCAGATGTGGTCAGTGACCCTTAAAAGGGATGTGAAGAAGCTGAGAGGCACCCAGAGTTTAAAATAATGGAAAAAGGGTTTCTTTGGATGAAAGGCTAAAGACATTTGAATTGATTAGCCTGGAGAAGAGAATTTGGGTTAATTACTCTTCAGGGACAGGATGTATTCTCATGTTGAGAATGTAGTTTTTTCTCTATTTGTGAATGAAGACCTTAGCCAGAATAAGTGAACCTAAATAAAAGCTGTGGAACTGTGACTGTGTATTAGGAGGAATATTACTTTATGTAATGGGGTGGTAAATGCTTATAAGAATCTACTGAGATACACTGCTGTATATTGAGAAAAGGTAAGTGATTAATCTGGTTATTCTGAAGGTAAGGAGGGACTCTTCAGCAGTTCAGCAGTTCAGTCTGACCTGCCTTGATTGATTTCACCATTTTTTCCCCCAACCACCATCACCTTGTGTTTGCATCCTTTACTCATAACAGATAAATCTCACACAACATGAGAGCCAAAAGTCTTCTTGAGGTACTGAAAACAGAAACCTCAGAACCAGTGAGAGTATCAGAATTTTTATTTCTGTGTGGTTCACGTGGCTTGTGGAAAACTGTTTTTAGAACCCCTTAGAGTAAGAGAATGAACTGACTGACCATCTCTTTACCCCAAGCCTAATTTCCCAGGATAAAGATTCTGTTATGTCTTGGTTGGGGCAAGTGTTTATCTTGACCCAATAAACTATCTCGGGGTAAGGTAGGAGCTACTGGGTAGGAGAATCTACCAGCATTGGTGGTGTTACAGGATGAATGGTGTCTCTCAAAATTTATGTGTTGAAGACCTAGCCAGTATCTAAGTATCTAAGTATCAGTATCTAAGAATATGACTGTATTTGGAGATAGGGCCTATGCAGAGGTAATTCAGGTAAAATGAAATTGACAGGGTTGGCTCTAATCTGATACAACTAGTGTCCTTACGAGAACAGGGGATGCAGACAGACAGAAAGAGGCCAGGAGCACATGTGCACTACTGGAAGACAATGTGAAGACAAGGAGGGTATCTGTAAGCCAAAGACAGAGGTCTTAGGAGAAACTAAGCCTGCTCACACCTTGATCTTGGACTTCTAGCCTCCAGAACCGTGAGACAATAATTTCTGTTGTTTAAGCCACCCAGGCTATGGTACATTGTTATGGCAGCCCTGGAAAACTAATATAGATGATCAGTGTAGTGCTTGGAGAAGTAGAGTTTACTGTGAACTAAATAGACACCACAAGAAATCTGCTGTATCACTATAATCATTGTCATTATCTATGTCAACAGCAGGTGATGATTACAGAGAGACCGTAGTGCCCCACCCCCTTGCTATGAGTTTGTTACTGGATCCAGTATTTTGCTTTTCTAGGGCTGGAACAGAATTCAGCAGCTTGATCTACTGAATCATTCTCAGTATTCTTTGGTCTGTATTTGATTAGAGCAGAAACTTTAGGGAAAGGGAAAGTCATAGCATTTGGTGCTTTTGCACCCTGACTGCTGTGACAGGACACCTACCAGAACCATCTCTACTGCCCCTGCCCATCAGCATAGCCACTATGAGTCTTGTCCTACCCTTTTTGCTTCTGTACCTTTGACTACCACTGGTGGAGCTTTGAGTAGGTTGGAGTAAGTTCACAACCTACTTCATGCCCGTGATTGCTACTGGGACTGGCTTCACTGTGCTGACTTTACAAACTCCTCTGAATATAGAAGCCTGTAAGGTCTAAGTGACTTTCCTTGATCTGAATTGCTCACATCATTTCCTCAATTCTCTGCTTGACTTGGCCTGTGAGAACCTGCCTTGAGTGTGGAACCAACTATTAGCATTAGTGAATCTTAACTACAATTCCTCTTTCCCTTAGGATCTTGCCTGTTTGCTAGCAAACCTTTCTAAAGTCTCCAGAATAGGATTGGATACTCTAGCTATTATTTATGGAGGTCAGAGTTTCTCCCTTGTGGGAGGTTCTTGCTGTGTGGTTGGCAAATCCATTCAATTACATAGTTATTCTTTTTTTTTTTTCTCCAAAGATTTTATTTATTCATTTGATAGACAGAGATCACAAGTAGGCAGAGAGACAGGCAGAGAGAGAGGAAGGGTAGCAGGCTCCCTGCTGAGCAGAGAGCCCGATGTGGGGCTTGATCCCAGGATCCTGGGATCATGAACTGAGCCAAAGGCAGAGGCTTTAACCCATTGAGCCACCCAGGCGCCCCTACATAGTTATTCTTAATATCTACCAGAGCCAAGGAAAAATTCTATCCCCTCTGATCTCATCTTGGCAGACAATTCCTTTACCCTGAAATGGTTGATGGCTTTCCATTGCTTACAGAATAAAGCCCCATTCCTTTCTACAATATTCAAAGATTTCTAATCAGGCTCTAGCCCACTTTTCTATCCATGTCGACAGCCACACACCAGCCTTACAAGTCCACTTGCTGTTGCTCTGTCTACCCTCCATGCCTTTCTTTGGTGGTGCAGCTTTCTTTGTCTATAGTGCCTTTCCTCTCATCTCCGTTTCTTTCACTTCTGTCCATCTTTGAAATCTCAGATCAGGTGTGATTGCCTCCATAAAAACCTACTCAGTCTCTCAAATTGGAATGAATCTCTTCTTGAGTTACCATCATGGTCTTTATAACTCTTAGAGCCTGGCCTTGCTCACAGCTGCGTTATTGCAGTTAAAAGTGTTTACTTTGGCATCTTTCACTTAACTCCTTAGGGACTGGGATAGCATTTTGTCTGCCTGTAGATGCCAGTATCCATTCAATGCTTTTACAATAATAATTATCATTTATTGAGATTTATCGTATGCCGTGCTGTATGCTAAGAGCTCAACAAGCATTATTTTAATAGGCAGTCTTTATTAAAGGAAGCCACTATACTTAGAGCGGTTGAGTAACTTCTCCAAACTTATACTGTTTGCAGTTGGTAGAGGCAGAATTTGAACCCATTTCTCTCTGACTTTTCAACAAACTAATCTATAATCCTTTCAGTACTCAGTATATGCATGCTGAATTGATGTGGATGAAATAGGCTTTCCATTTTATTTATTTATTTTTTAAAGTAATCTGCACACTCAACGTGGGGCTCAAACTCACTGCCTCAATATCAAGAGTCATATGCTCTACTGACTGAGCCAGCCAGGTACCTCAGACTTTCCATTTAAAAAATGTATTTATGTTAAGGTGATTTCACAGAATGGCCCTAGTCACAATTGCTGTTGCTGCAGCTGCCACTTTTGCTACCAAATTCCTTTTCTAATTCCCAGCTGAGAAGGTTGCCTAATAGAGGTTTGGGGAGATGAAGAACCCCACAGTGTCATTAAGGATCGAAGTGCATTGCTGGTCTTGGCCCAGCCATGCGGTAGCTGAACAAAGGTGATGTGTTGGATGCATTCGCCATGCTAAGGAAAGACAACTGAATGTTAACCAGCACATTAATCATGCTGACAGATGGTCTGCCTGGCTTGGGCTCTTAAACAGACTTTTCCTATCTCGCAAGCTCACTGCTGTATACCTATTAGTCTGAAGGGAATAATAGGAGATACAGGTTTAGAGGGGGAGCGAGGCAGCCTTATTAATAGCTAGAATAGATTAGGTTTTACAGAATTTTAACTGCCTTTATTGTGCTCATTCAAGACACTGACCCTTTCTTTTCTATCATGGCAGTCCTCCCCCACCCCACCCCATATCAGCACTTTTAAAATACATGGTCACATTCTAGTCCCACATCAAAAATGGTTCCCTGTTACAGCTTCACACATAGCACTGAAAATGGCTACCACCAACCAGTCAGGTAAGCATATATTCTGAGGAAATTTTCTGTCCCTTGGCTTTATTTCTGTTGGCTCAGTGGGCAGATTCTAATTTGAACCAGGCAAAATTTAGTCTGCCTGAGGCTGGTGGGCAGGTGTTGATTTTTGTGACTGGCTGCTTGAATTAATTGCTAGGACATCCAGATATTCCAGGCTGATATCACCTCAACATCAAGTTCCATTTGATGGGGGATTGGGGTCTGGTGACTCCCATCTTGCACTGTTATGACTCATAATGCCCTCGCCTATTATTTGTGAAAATATAAATATATATCTATATCTTTATATTGGTATCTGCTTATATGATCTATCTATTTACTTATCTGTCTAATCTCTCCTATTCTTTACCATTCTATGTATCATTCTCTTATTTATTTTTCTTGCTGAGGCTGACTCAACTTAATGGATAAACAGTCAGACATAAAGATAGATAAATCCGCCTCCATTATCAAATTGTGTGGTGGGGAAGGATAGAAGAAAGAAACTTGATTAAAAAAAAGAAGAAGAAGAGGGGCACCTGGGTGGCTCAGTTGGTTAAGCAACTGCCTTCAGCTCAGGTCATGATCCCAGGGTCCTGGAATCAAGCCCCACATTGGGCTCCCTGCTCAGTTGAGAGCCTGCTTCTCCCTCTTCTTCTCCCTGCCCTCTGCCTACTTGTGCTCTCTCTCTCTCTCTCTCTGTCAAATAAATAAAATCTTAAAAAAAAAAAAAAGGAGGAAGTCAAAGCCAAAAAGGACAAAGTGTAATACACCCCCCCACCTGTCTTGTTTTTTAATGAGGAGAATTAACTTGTATTAAGCCCTATTCTGCTTTCGGCAATTTTCACATAGGTCTCATTAACTCCTCACACTAAGTCTTTGAGATGGGTTTCATTGTCCCTTTATCACAGAGACTGAGAGCCAGAGTGAATAACATGGCCAAAGTCACACAGATTGCAAGTATTGGGGATTTAACCTGGGCCTATCAGATCCTGATGTTCTACTCTATCTGCTCTGGTGGATTGTCAGATTTCTTTTTTTTTTTTTTTTTTTAAGATTTTATTTATTTACTTGACAGAGAATCACAAGGAGGCAAAGAGGCAGGTAGAGAGAGAGGGGAAAGCAGGCTCTCCGGTGAGCAGAGAGCCCGATGCGGGGCTCGATCCCAGGATCCTGAGCCGAAGGCAGAGGCTTAACCCACTGAGCCACCCAGGCACCCCATGGACTAGTCAGATTTCAGAACACAGTTCACACTGTCTCTTCTCTGAAACAAACCGATTAGTAGTGAGAGGAGTGAGATCTTAGAAAGAATCAATACATTCTCTTGTATTGCACTGTATAATCGATAGATGAATGCCAAACTGCCCAGAACACTTTATGTACTCTTAGAATACCTAAATTTGAAACTCTTGATCAATATATTCTACAACTCCAGGAGGGAAAATACCCACCCAGAGTAACATCCTCTTGACTGAATACCTCCCTGAGGTATTCATATCTCCCCTGAGGTTTTTTTCAGGCAGAAAAGATAATAGTGGTTCAAAGTCAGGCTGATTTCTTATAAAACCCAGGAGGTGTGTTGTGGGTTGACATATTCTTGGCATATTTTGAATGAAGTCTTCATTGGTAACGTTTGAGTCTTCCAAACCTTGTTAGTTTGGGAAATGAGCCAGGTCAATTTGTAATCCTGATGACAGAGTCATGAGACCAGACAAACTTCTGTTACTGTTTTGGGCCAAGATATTAGTACTCAATCCGCTGGAGGTCTGGATACAGATGGCAGGAGAGACCTCAAAGGCATAGCCTGGAGGCTACACATCTGCTTAGCTAACCCATAAAGCCATGGCTTCTTAAGTAACTCACATGCCAGTCCTAAATTTGAGATACTCCCAAGGAAATCCTAAGAGAAATGGATGATTTTGGGGTGTGGTTAGTGGGCTATAGAGACACCCTGATTTGGGAGAACTTACTGAATAACATGGAAGCAGAAGAAGGGTGGGAGGAGAGAGGACAGGAAAATTCATATACAGTGCAATTTAATTTATTTTTAGTTCTGCATGGTGTTATTGTGTATATTTAAGAAATAATTTGTGAAATCTTTTTGGTCTTTTATGAAATTGTTTCTTCCTTTCCAAATGTGCTTTTTCTTAAGCCAACAGAAATATAAATTTTGTTTTTTGAAAAAAAAAACTTTTTTTTTCCTAATGATTAAAACTGGAAATTAAAGTCTGATTTATTTGACTGACCTCTCCAATACAGAGGAGTTCTATAAGCTTAGAGCTGAGCTTCTTGAGTTGTCTGTATTTTTTCCCTTCCCACTTTATGTAGTTGAATTGTTTGGTTGGAAATCGAAAATTACCAGAACTCAAATGCCCTGATCATAGGGTTTCTTTTTCTTGCTCTTACTCCTGCAACCACCTAATGCTCAGTCCCATTGGGCAGCTCTGGGAAGTGGAAAAGAACATTTTCCACAGTGCCAGGGTGTATTCGAACTCATAAGACTGCAGTGGTGGCCTTGTGATCTTTTAAAATAGTGCTGTAGGTGTATTATAACACCCACTGCAGGTTGACTTTTCCCACTCCAAGTCAAGTATAGTAATTCTGACTCTCTATGGGTTGATTGGTGTAGATGGGGGCAAGCCAGATCAGTTGGTCTTCTGAGATTTGCCAGAGGCTCTTTCAATGCCATTCTCTGTAAGACTTCACCTCCCCATCTGTAAAGTGGAGACAATAGTAGTATCTAACTCATGGGTTGTTGTAAAAATTACCTGACTTATTGTTTAGTAAATACCTAGCATATAGTTAAACTCAGTGAAAGGACTATTATTGTCGTTTAAAATTTCCCTACCTTTGATCCAGACATTCTGCTTCCAGGAAGTATGCTAAAAACATAGGGATGCATGTGAAAATATATAGATGTCGTTATAGATGTTCATCATAGTATTATTTATGATTGGGAACCAACATATCCAAGAATCACCCAAGAATAATTAACAGTGAAATCTTCACTCCAAGGAGTGCTCTGAAGCCATTAAAAATGACATAAAAGAACTTCGGTTAGTGAAAGGGACCGCAGTTTATGATAATGTTATTTAACAAAGAGCAGATTGTTTTCCAGAGATATGTAAAAATAGATACAACTATGGATACAAATGTGAATACATGTATATGAAGACAGGGAGGATATCTACCAAAAGTGGCAGAAAGATGTTTTTAAAAATTACAGGCCTAAGAAAACATTATACATTGTACAGTTTTTGTATGAGTAGTCCCTATTTAGCAGTATTTTTTAAGACCAAAAAATATAGATATTAAAAAGAAAATCACTTCTGATCTTATAAAATGTTAAAATGTGGGAGAAATGACTTTCAAATCTTAAAAGATGATTTCTATTTTCATGTTTCTGTTAATAAGCATTTTCAAATCTTTCTTCTATGAAAATGGATTGCCATTTTACTTTTAAAAACTTTTTTTAAAAAAGATTTTTATTTATTCATTTGACAGACAGATCACAAGCAGGCAGAGAGGCAGGCAGAGAGAGAGGAAGGGAAGCAGGCTCCCCGCTGAGCTGAGAGCCTGATGCAGGGCTCGATCCCAGGACCTTGGGATCACAACCTGAGCCGAAGGCAAAGGCTTTAACCCATTGAGCCACCCAGGCGCCCCAGTTTTTAAAACTTTTAAACATATATGTGATTAAAACCGTCTGTCATAGATTTCTGCTGACACTCTCTGATTTGACTCCATTCTATGGGTATTTATAAAGAGCTGACTAGATGCTAGGTCCTTTATTAGATGGCTCACAAAAACACATGCTATCTTCTCTCTTATAATTAAGACTGTATCAAATCATACCAAAGCAGAGAAAACGGAAATGCATGTGACTTGGTTATCTTTGTCAATCAAGGTAGGAACTGGGGCTTCTGCTTCCACATGTCCCTCTGCCATGTGCACAGTGGCTGAGCCAAAAGCTCCTGGACAGATGCCCAGCCCCATCAGTAATGCCCATCATCCTCCATCCTTAGCACTTGTCACCCTGATGGAACATGCACCATTTAGGCAAAAATAAAAGTGACTTCCAGTGTAGCTCCACCACCCTAACCTCCCCTCCCAATCAGGTTGCTGTCCTGTGTCTTTCTATATTGTAATTCTGGAGCTGACTCTACCTGTGGAAGGGAGCCAAGTCTATTTTAGGTGCTTAGTTCACTTGGTTCACTGCACTTATATGTCCTCAAGTGGAATACAATTTTCAGTCCTTTTTTTTTCTTTTCTTTTCTTTTTAGAATGAGCACACAAGACGAGAAGAGGGAAATCTTGGTTTGATTTGTTCTCCCTGAAATGAGGTATCTTTCACAAAGGGAGAGTGTAATGTAGAGTGTGTAAGCACATTGCTAGAGGAGCCTCTTTTGAAAGGGGTGTGGAGGGTTCCTATTTATCTCTTTCCCTGGCACTTCTCACAGGATCTAGAACTGCTGTAGAAACACAGTAACAACGTAACTTCCCCTTCTGTGAGAGGAAGTGACAAAGCAAAGGAAACTTGTTTTCACTTTTAGGAAAAGCTGTTACATTTGTGTCTCCTAAGCAGTCTGTAAGGGTTGCTTTTTAATAACTATGCTTCAACCAATTGCCTTACATCAAAAAGTATAGATGAGAAAGGTAAATGTGGTAATGATAGCAGAAGATTGGACTAACAAGAGAGGAACGCAGAAGAAAGAATATACAATGTATAATGATGTAGTTCCAGGCTGTTCATAGTGTTTTTAGGATACTGAGAAAAGCTGGTGGAACATGGTTTTTTAATTGGTGGTGGAAGTGAGTGGGCATGTTTGGGGTTTTGTTTTATGTGTCCGTGATGAGAGATCAGTAGAGAACAATAAGCAGAAATATTAAGTATACTAAAACCAAAAAAAGCACCTTAGCATTGATGGGTCAGATTCCTATAGTGTCCATCTGCTGCTAGATGTAACCATTCATAAAATCTCAACTGCTGCCAACAAAACTTTTTTGTCAAACACAGCCTATTTATAGCATCTTAAGCTATAGGTGAACATTCTTTACCTTGATGGCTTTGGGGCCCCTGGTGCATGAATGAGCCTTAGATTGTCACCTGTGATTACACATGAAAATATGAAACTTATTACTGAGTTCTGTTATCAGAGGGGTAGATAAAAATTTAGAAAGTGTACCTACTGTTTGTTTTCAAATTATGGTGACAGGAGCAACTGCTTCAGATTTATGAGTGCTTTTACTTTAATTTGATGGTACCCAACTAAGATAAAGGTAAATTTTATAAACGGTACTGTGCTTCCCTACTTGGAAACCAGGGAGTGTTGACTGCGTTCTCTATGGTACATCCTTGTCGTGGCAAGCTGAAAATTTATGTGATAAAATTGATCCATGTGGGTAGTCAATCTGGAATATTCAGAGCCTCCAGAACTATTTTTGTCTCTCAGTAGTAGTGATGGTGGTTGTGGTGGTGGTAGTAAACATTTACTGAGCGCACAGTATGCCAGATACTGTTAGATATTTTCCTACTTAAAGGACTCTAGAATTAGTGTTTGGCATGTACGATCTTGTTTCATTGTCACTGTAACCCATTGAGGTATATGCTATTATTATTTCTGTGTATTACAGACTGGAAACTGAGATTTAAAGGGATCTGTTACTTTGTTTTAAGACCATCCAGACATAAATAGCCAATTTTGACTTAGCCTAATATCTGGCACTATGTAGTTAAACACCCATTACTTTTGATTCACTGGGAACAAAAGAGTCTTGGCAGTTAGTGAGTTTGTTAACCAGTGCAGGTGATTAACATAAGTATTATAGTCAGACCCCAGAGTATTTGGATGGTACTGAAAGACTATGTTCTGTTCTTTTCTTCCTTCCTTCCTTCTTTCCTTCCTTCCTTCCTTCCTTCCTTCCTTCCTTTCTTTTTCTTTCTTTCTTTCTTTCTTTCTTTCTTTCTTTCTTTCTTTCTTTCTTTTCTTTCTTTCTTCCTTTCTTCCTTTCTCTTTCTTTCTTTTTTTTTTTGACCTTTTTCCTCCCTCCCTCCCTCATTCCTTTCCTTCTTCTCTTCCCTTCCCTTCCCTTCGACTGGGGGAAATGAATTCTTTGGAACATTGGGGAATACCCAACCACAGTAAATTGTGATAAAGCATAACTGTCTTGAGAGTAATGAAGGCTTGGGCAGAGGGAATTTTTCACGCAAGTTTTTAGGATGTGTCATCTGCTGTTCTCAAAGTCGATACACCTGGTAAACAGCTAAAAGTGTGCATTCTGTTTTGGCTTAGGAAAGGTTGTTCAGGCAACCTGATCACGAAATTGTTGCTAGAGACCGAACCCCAAACTGCTCTGAGAGCATCCTGTGCCCAAGTCTGATTTTCATCATCCAGTTAGTCATGGTAGGCCTTTAAGGCTTGGTTCATAGGAATGAGGGGTTACAGGCAGGAAGGACTGCAGGATGGAAGGATATAGGGATTATGTATAAAAAAAATCTGTGTTCTTTGCTTAGTTTTTTAAAAATAGAGAAGCTATTGTTTTATTTGAATGCACAAAGCTTTTTTGTTACATTTGTTGAACTATTCTTTGTTTGTTTTAAAGATTTTATTTATTTATTTGACAGAGAGACAGTGAGAGAGGGAACACAAGCAGGGGGAGTGAGAGAGGGAGAGGCAGGCTTCCCGCTGAGCATGGAGCCCGACACAGGGCTCTATTCCAGGACCCTGGGATCATGATCTGAGCTGAAGGCAGACATTTAATGATTGAGCCACCCAGGTACCCCTGCTGAAATGTTCTTAACACATGCATGATTATGTATGTACATAAGGGTACATGCGCATGCTCACACAGAAAAATTGATAGAATACTGAAATTGTGGCAACCTCATCCTTAAAAATCTATGGGATAATAAAGAGGATAGGACCACACCTCTTTGCTTGTGTTCATTTCTTCTTCTTTTTTTTTTTTAAGATTTTATTTATTCATTTGACAGAGATCACAAGTAGGCAGAGAAGCAGGCAGAGAGAAAGGAGGAAGCAGGCTCCCCACTGAGCAGAGAGCCCGATGTGGGGCGCCATCCGAGAACCCTGGGATCATGACCTGAGCCAAAGGCAGAGGCTTTAACCCACTGAGCCACCCAGGCACCCCTGTGTTCATTTCTTTTT
This sequence comes from Mustela lutreola, assembly GCF_030435805.1. Lineage (NCBI taxonomy): Eukaryota > Metazoa > Chordata > Mammalia > Carnivora > Mustelidae > Mustela > Mustela lutreola. The sequence continues at coordinate 81,702,386 of NC_081294.1, forward strand.
TTTTTTTTTTAAGATTTATTTATTTGACAGAGAGAAATCACAAGTAGACAGAGAGAGAGAGAGAGGGAAGCAGGCTCCCTGCTGAGCAGAGAGCCCGATGCGGGACTCAATCCCAGAACCCTGAGATCATGACCTGAGCCGAAGGCAGCGGCTTAATCCACTGAGCCACCCAGGCGCCCCCCTGTGTTCATTTCTGAGTCCCCTTCCTGCCCAGTCTTCTGACCAACTAAATCTTCTCTAGAAATCTGTGGTAAACTACAAAGGTGTTCCAGCATGGGTATGTTCTAAAGACTGTGGTGGTCTTTGTGGCTCATGGAAAGGTCCAGCCATGGTCATTTATGTGCCCCATTGGTGTGTATGTTGTGTTGTCTTTCTGGGGTTCTAATAGTCAAAGGTATTTTAAAGACAAAAGCTGTAAAATGGCACAGTGATCCAACTTGTCTTTCCTAAAGAGCAGTGTGCTGCCTCTGACATCCTAACTTTAAATTTAAGACGTTAATTAGAGTTTCATCTAACCATTCTCTCCTGAACCTTTATTCCAGTAAACACTACTGTGGAACATCTTCCCCGAACAAATCCAACAAGCTCAAAACAGCAAATATGTTATATTTCCTACTGTTCCTCCTTTTGAAATAATTTCCTAATTTACTCTGAACATCTTCATTTATCTAGATTAAGGAGAACTTTCTTTTTCCATACTCACTTTCAAATATAACAACATTTTTTTAACCAAGCATAAATTATATACTGCTTACTGTAAAAATGTAAATAATGGAGAATTATAGAAACTAGAAGTGGAAGCTCTTGTGACCTCATCCCAAATAGGATGATTATGATGATATTGAAAATCAATGTAACATTTGTTAAGTGCTGTGGGCCAAGATAAGCTTTTGGACTCATTAGTAAGTGTATCTCTCATAATTCACAGTTCTGTGAGGTAAATACTATTATTTCTCAGTTTAGTATATGAGGGAACTGAGGGACATAAGGTCAAAGTGACATGTAGTCACATAGGTAGTCAGTGGCAAAGCCAGATCCTAATTGCTATATTAAACAAGATTAGGATTCATCACTGGGGATCCTATTCAAAACATTAAAGAAAGTAATCATAAAAGATGAACTGTACACATCATAATATTTTAACATAAAGTGTACATCATTTATGCATTAATTCCCTAAGCGTTGATGTAACAACAAGGCCATTTCTGAAGTATGGCTACACCAGTTTGCTTTTGCCTTTTTTAAGTAAACCATACCCATAATAGAATTTTCAATTGTTGTAACTTTATAACAGGTGGTAAAATCTTCAGAAGTTCTGTTTGTTTGTTTTTTAACAATTAGTTTTCATAGAGGCAACTCTTTTTGTTTTTGTACTTTACCAGTTTGTATAATTTTAAAAGAAACTAGGTCATTATAACAACAAATGTAAAACTGGCTTTAACCAGTTTGGGGACAAAAGACACTGATTCTTGGTAAGCAAACAGTGGATCTGGTGAGGCCCGTGATGCCTCAGGCTTACTGGCTCTAAGCCTTCAGCCACTACCCTGGGCACCAGTCTGTACTTTTGCAGAGCAAAATAGAGCCTGTAGGTAAAATTTGATAAAGTCAAGTTCAGTTAAGGGAACTTGTTTACAATGGAATTATCAAGCATACTGAGTGGCAGCCCTGCAAAAGTTACTCAGGGAAAGGAATCTGTTCTTTTTTTCCATGACCCATACTTCTAAGGGTGTGTGGGTGTGTGTTTATCAAAGCTGGTTTAGCTATTTATTTCTTGTGGATTTTTTTTTTGCATCTTTTGTATGAAGTTCGTATACCTTTCTAATATCAATTAATTGTGGTAATCATGTCCTCAAAACATGAACATTGACGAATACAGTGAATTCCCCAGGATGGACAGATTTTAAAGTCACTCTCCAGAGATTGGGCTGACACTATAAAATTGAGACAGAACTGAATAAATGAATAGCATAAATCTAGGATTAAGAACTGCCTTTTCTTCTTTGCTGAGAGAAAGCCCATTTTTTTTTTTAAGATTTTATTTATTTATGTATTTGTCAGAGAGAGAGTGAGTGCGAGTGCACAAGCAGGCAGAGTGGCAGGCAGAGGCAGGGAGAGAAGCAGGCTCCCTGCTGAACAGAGACAGATGTGGAACGGGATCCCAGGACCCTGGGATCATGACCCCAGCTAAGGCACTGGCTTAACTGACTGAGCCACCGAGGCATCCTGAGAAAGGTCCTGTATGATCTGGTCCTGCCTCTCCGTTTAGCCCAAACAGCCTGTCGTGCTTGATTGTGCCATGCTGTTTCTGTAGTCAGTTTTTGTTCTTGTTTCTTCTAGGTGTGTGCACCCTCACCTTTTCTTCTCCTGCCCCACTAAGCATATCCCTTCATATCCCTGCTTGTGCTCTCTTCTTTCTGATCCCTTCCTGGACTTAACTCCTGAAGCAGAGCTGAGGGGTTCCTTCACTCTGACCTCCCTGCCTGGCTCCCACTGTATCTTGTATTTCTATTTTAGCACACATCATCCAGATGTGTGTACTTTGCACTTACACTTTGGCTTGTGGTCCGCTCTTTCTACAGTGTGAAATCCAGGAGGGCAGAGATGGGGTTTTATTCATCTCTTTTCCCTTAGGGTCTATCTTCATGCTTGGCAAATAATAATGCTTAACAAATATTTGCTGAAATGAGTGAACAGATAATCTGGGGGAAGCAAGCTTTCTACTCAGTCTCCTACCATGCTGAGACTGGAAGGCATAAATGTTCTCTGGCTGTGGCTGTGATGTGTTCCCCTGGCTGCAATGCTTGGGTAGGGGAGATTGAAGAAGGAAGCTTCTCGCAGTGGCCACCTTTGTAGATCTCTTTCTAGCCTTAAAAGAGGGATCAAAGGCACAGCCCTGAGTTGCCTGCTCAAGTCTTTGTTAGTACTTTGCAGCTAGGATGGAGGGAAAGATTTCCTGTATATATTATCAGAGACTTTGATCTAACTTGGTTGATGTGTATGGTACCCTGTTCACAGTACATTGCCAGTGAGACTGTCATGTAATGCAGTAAGGGGTTGTCTGTGTGACAGCCCGGTGATGCTGAAGAAATGCATGGGATTATTACATTAGGAGTAGTGTATTCTCAGCAGGTATTGGTTTGCATGCATAATGTGATTCTTGGGGTGCCACAGCAGATAGTCTCCGTTAGAATAAGGTAATTGCATTACCTTGCCACTTTCAGATTCATTAAGGGAAAGCCTGCGCTCTCCTCTTAAGTTTTTTGAATCCTGCTCATGTTCAGAACTATTTCTCTGCAGTCATGTTTCCGTCAGGACTTGCATCTCATTGGCCCTTCCTGACAGCTGGACCCTAAATACTTTTTAGTAAGTAAGATCCTAGGCCTCCCCTATGTGATTGCAGAATTGCTTGGCAAAAAGAAAAGCTCTTTGAGGACAGAGAGACACTGTCTTTATATTTTCTAAAGTGAATTGCGCCCACTACTGATGATTTTAGGTGATTTATGGATAACCGTTTACAAATATTTAATTGTACTCTGGTTATGTTAATGTGTTAAAAAAGTAAAACTGGCTATAAAACCTGTGATGTCACAGGTTTGATGTTTAGGAGACTAGAGTAGGTATTGAAATAAAGTCAATTTAAAGAAAAACTTAAATTTGAAAGTAGCTAATAGAGTAGATCTTGAAAGTTCTCATCACAAGAAGAAAAATTTATAGCTCTGTGTGGTGATGGATGTCAACTGGACTTCCTGTCATGATCATTTTGCAATGTATACAAATATCAAATTTTTACGTGGTATACCTGAAACTAATGTAATGTTATGTCATTTATACCTCAATAAAAAAAGGAAAAAATAATGAAGGAAATGTAAGAAAATAGTATTAAAATTATTTGAGAATATTCCAATAACCAGATTGTGGAAATATTGTGATATAGTAAAATTCCTGGTACATATTAGGTGCTTAGTAGATATTTATGGAATGAATGAATGATACAAATAATAATAATAGCTAAAATTTATTACATGCTGATTTTGTGCCCAGTCACTCAGCCAGAAGTGTTAGATACGATATTCTGTTTGATTCTATTTTTTAAGTTGCCATTTTGTCTTCATTTTATAGATGAAGGATCTAAGGCGTAGATGGTAACTTATGCAGGGTCACCCAGCTAGTGGTGACAGGTCTCCTCTCCCTTGTTACCAAACCCCAAGTGTACGTCTATGAATCCCTAGATAATAGATTTTAAAAGTTAAAATGGGGTTTTTATTTCCAGCTCCACCTGGGTTCCCTGAGGTGGTAAAAATATGCCAACACGTTAAAGGTTAGCTCAGTTAGCTCTGTGGTAATGAGTGTGCTGCCAAGCTGGTGGTAAATTATGTCAGAGCTTGCCTGGTTGCACAGCACACATGCTGTGAAGTCTTAGAGGTCCCTGGACAAGCCTTCTAGTCTCTGCTTCTACCCTTACCCCTAGAACTCCTCTTCAGTGTCACCGCCAGTGTTGTGAGAACATTATGTCACATTTCAAGCCGAGATTTCCAGGGATCTCTTCATATGCTGACCCAAACAGTATTTTATCTCAAACAGCTTTTATGGCAGTGATGACACTGCTTTGGACAGCTGTGCTGCTTAACTCAAAAAGAGGCTCTGATGGTCACCAAGCCATGAATGTCAAAGTTGGGAAGACTCAGAGTGCAATAAAAGAGACTTTCGAAATTACTATGCTATTTTTTTTTGTTGGTGATTTTATGTATGAATGTATAAATTAATAACTCATTTTGTTCATTTTACACATGAGCAATTATACATTTAAATTGACCAAAAACTTCCCTCCCCACTTTTTGCTTTATATTTATAGTATGTCTGTGCTGTGCCAGGCACAATGATCTATTAGCCAGGGCAGTAAGAATGGGCTAAATATTGATTAAGTCTCACAATCTGATAAATAAAACCTGATTACATTCTTGCAAGCTATTCTCAGATCTTTGGAAAATCTCAGGATACCACTAGCTTCTAATTTACCTCAATTATAATCTTTTTAAATTTAAGACTTTGTGCTTTCTCTATAAGTAATCTAGACTCTGTGAAATTAAAGAACTAAAAGGGAAGAGGCATTTGGAA